>NC_139692.1:9018070-9618070 GCF_964106915.1 Podarcis gaigeae
GGCCTGGCTTTGCACTGCAAAGTTTGCAGCAGCACGTGCAACAAAATGGTGTCCAGCATTCAAAAAACCCCTCAGCTTGCATTAACTAGCCACACACAAGGCATGCAAGCTCCACCCCCCAGTCATTCTTAGACTTCTTATTGGGTGAGCAACACAGCCAAGCAACACAGTTGGAGCTCTCAGCCCCACTCACCTCACAGAGTGTTTGTTGTGGGGGAGGAAGGGAAAGGAGAATGTTAGCCGCTTTGAGACTCCTTAAAGGGAGTGAAACGCGGGATATCAAATCCAAACTCCTCTTCTTCTTCTTCTTCTTCTTCTTCTTCTTCTTCTTCTTCTTCTTCTTCTTCTCCTCCTCCTCCTCCTCCTCCTCCTCATTGCCATAAAACAGAATTTCATGACAGGCCTGGTGATATTCAGATCATTGTTGGCAATAAGGTATTTAACATAGCTTTCCCCTGAGCAGTCTGGTAATTTCCTTAGTAGTGGTTGGATTAGCTTTCTTCGAGTATCACAATCCAATGGGCAGTAGAAAAGAGCATGCCCAATGGATTCAGTCTCATCAGAGTTGCATAGGCATAATCTCTGTTCAACTGGTATGTCGTGATATCTGCCCTCTAATAGTGCTGAAGGGAGAGCATTAAAATGGGCTCTGGAAAATGCCCAGCGATGTTTAGGGTTGGCCAGTGCACTTAAGTAATTTGCTGGGTGTGATCTTTGAGGTTCGTGTAAGGGTTTATAAATTTTAGAGGATTGGTTAAGATCATTTTGGTATTCTATATCCCAGATTCATTCTTATTATACTTCTAGCCCTTTCCAGTTCTAGACTTAAAAGATATTCAGGAGAAAGGCAGTATAAAATCATTTTGCTTGATAATTATCAGCCAGCATCAAGCGGAGCAGCCAAGTTGGAGTCTTAACTGAGTCTTCACCATGTATACAAAGTCGCAAGTCACACTTTGGCCTGTCTCTAATCGTAGGGCTCTGTTAGGGACACATTTGGGAGTTTGGAGAATTGACCTTAAAAACCCTGATTGTATTTTTTCATAGGGATCCAAATTAGAGAGGGGGACTAGTTGTGTGTTGTGTAATAATTGAGCTATAGGTTTTACTGCCTATAATTTAATAGCAGCTGGAATAAAATTTCCTCCCTTTACTCAGTGGGCCGCCCAAAGCTAACAAGTTTTGATAGCTTTTCATTCTCCTTTTTACTTCTTCTTAAAGGTTTCTGGTATTATTATTTTTTCCCGTTTTTCTCACAGTTTCTACCTGTGAAAAATCACTAGGTTGCTTCCTTGTCCCGCTTCTTTTTGAGCCTGGGGAGATCTGTCAGTGTGTTGTGTTATAGTTGGCAAAGGCTGTTGTTCAGCTTTAGAGCCGCCCTGTGAAACAGACGATGGGAGTCCACATGCGGCCCCTTTTGTGATCCTCCTCCTGCCATCAGGTTGACCTAACCCTCATTAGCTGTGGTCTGCCGAGTGCAAGGTGTCCAAGAAATGTGAGTCAAGAGACTCAGCTTGGCTGTTGCTGCTACTCTAACACAGCCAGGAGCAGAGTAGGAGCTGAGCTGCGTGTCGCCAGGTGTTCTAGAAGAGGCCTGGGCTGTTTCTAACAGCTCTCCAGTGACCCAAACCAGGAGATAAGGTATTGTTATTAAGAGAATGAGCTGCGAACTGCACATTCCCAATTGAAATCTATGTATTATCATGTGCTGCTAGTACTATTATTATAATGGCGATGTACTTATATCCTGCGTCATATAATCATACAGAAGCATTCCAGAGTGCCATTGCAAATTCCCTCCCCTCATTTGAAGATTATTAAAGGTTGCAAATGCCCACAAATCGGCATATTGTCCTATTTTCAGACTTATTGTATTTACTTTGGTAGTTTTTACGCTGCCTTTTGGTGTGAATAGCTCGCCCAAGGCAGTTTGCAAATAAATGCATGAAACAATGGGACGAGCCATCTCACATTGGAAGCTACCTTATACCACTGGTCCCTCTAATCTAGTACTGCTTACTCTGACTGGCTGTGGCTCTCCAGGGTTTCAAGCAGGAGATCAGGATTGAACCTGGGACTTTCTACATGCAAAGCAAAGTATCCTCCTAATACTTGCATTCTTGATTGTTGTCTGACACAGCCCAGTATCCTGTTCCATCTGTGTATTGGCGTTTTTGCCGTCACATATGAGCCAGCAGCTGTCATGACCTGGTTTGAGGAGGAAGGCAAAGACTTTTCAGACCTTTCTAGAGGCTGGCTGTATAGCCAATGTTACCTTTCCTACCGTGCCTTTCCTTCTTGTGATTGAACCCCACAGAAGAGACTGCATGCTGGCATCACTAAGGACAAATGGAGCTGAGTAATATTAATATTCCATTGGTCACATGGGTGAGCCTAGCCCATAAGGCATTCTTCCCCAATCAGGTTCCACCAGGTTACTTTGGACTTCTATCATCTATCTATCTATCTATCTATCTATCTATCTATCATCTATCTATCTATCTATCTATCTATCTATCTATCTATCATCTATCTATCATCTATCTATCTATCTATCTATCTATCTATCTATCTATCTATCTATCATCTATCTATCTATCTATCTATCTATCTATCTATATCTATCATCTTCTATCTATCTATCTATCTATCTATCTATCTATCTATCATCTATCTATCATCTATCTATCTATCATCTATCTATCTATCTATCTATCTATCTATCTATCTATCTATCATCTATCTATCTATCTATCTATCTATCTATCTATCTATATCTATCTATCTATCTATCTATCATCTATCTACTTTACTTTGGACTTCTATCTATCATCTATCTATCTATCTATCTATCTATCTATCTATCTATCTATCTAATCTATCTATCTATCATCTATCTATCTATCTATCTATCTATCTATCTATCTATCTATCAATCTATTCCTATCCTGCCCTTCTAATATCTATGCACCACTTACTGTAGGGTGGCTTGCCACAGTTTCAAATCACAGCACAAAAAATGCATATTAAAATACGCTGGGAGGGATTCAACAAAGTACTTAGGAGATTGTTCTGTCAGTGGTAGCATTATCAGTTTGCCAGGTGGCATGAACACCCCTCTCCTCCCTGCAACCCACACAAACTGTTCCAGAGGTCCCACAACCCCTGACTCGGGCTACGCAAAACTGGAGCTGGCATAGCAATCAGGCCTGGCAGTCAGTGCTGGAGGAGCCACTCGGGTGCCTGGGGCAGCACGCCCAGGGGTGGGGCAAGGGCGGGGCGAGCCACGCATAGGGACAGGACACACTGCGGGGCCTCTGGAATCTGCCTGCCTCCTCCCACACTGCCACTCTACAGCAGTGGGCGGACCGTTTGGGCAGCGCAGAGCCTGCGCGCACTCAAGCCACCGCATCACTCCCAGGAGAGACGCGTGGCTTGGGCACACCGCAGGCCCCACGGTGAGTGCGCCCAGCATTTTGTCACCCCCCTCAGTGGTGTCACCCGGGGTGACCCGCACGCACTGCATCCCCCTTCCTCCGCCCCTGCTGGCAGTGAAGGCAGGTGGGTTGGCTCCAAATCCAGCAGGTCCTGGGTCGGCTCAGCCGTTCCCTTCCACACTTCGGGGGCACCCACCAGCAGTACTTCCAGTGCCTTGCACCCTTGGGCATGCAGAACAGGAAGCTTCGTGTTGATTATGTTTTCCTTGTGCAGGCTGAATTTTAAAATCTAATGCAGAATAATTCATGTTTTCCTTTGCAGTGGACAGAACCCTGTTGCACAATTTGCTGTAAGCTTGCTCACACTGTTCGCCACCACCCCCCCCATTGTCAAGCCTGTGTAGTTGCTTCTACTGATTGCATTCTGTCTCCCTTTTATGTTTGAGCCTTAGTTCAGAGACAGTGGCCTGTGGCGCTCCAAAGAGTGCTGATCTTTCCCTCCCCATGTAGCCCAGCAGCTGCTACAAATTTCCTCCTTACAGCTCAGTGTGAGGACTGGATATATTATGCCCATTCTCTACACTACCACTGTTTACAAGATGCAGTGGGATGCTGTAAGCAACATTCCTCTGATGTAATTAAATAAACACCAACTATGTAATTCATGTTCGTAAGCTTCCCCCAGCATGCACATTCATGATGTACTTTTTAAAAAGCTGAGCAGAGGGAAGAACATACATCGACTAATTGTCCAAGTGCTTGTATGCTGTCCTTTGGTTGCAAGAAAGCAGCCCTCTTGGAGGGAGAAAGAGAGGGATGGGGAGAGGACCAGTACTAGAATCTTGAACATGCTCTTATTAATTCCTATTTTGGCCAAGGAGTATCATGCTTCCCAGCAACCTTCTCATCCGAGCCTTGTTTCTGCTGGTTAGTTTCAAGGGATCAGAAGAAGATTCTTTCTCTAGGAGAATGCAAACATGGTTTTAAGACCAATCCTCAGCTGTTCTTCCACATCTCTGACCTCTTCAGGCATTAGGACATATGAGACTTCAGTAATGTTGCCGAGGTTCCTTTTTAAAACAACAAGAAGAAAAATCGAAAGCTGAAGCAAATACTCTGGCTGTGTACATCCAGTTCGCTCCCACTGTTGATTTGGGAACTGGTTTACGCTCAGAGTCAGCCGCAATCCATATCTATCCTTTAATTTCTTATAAAAAAACTGCATTTTGATATGTTTTTCCCCAAACCAGCTTTGATTGGAATTAAGAAAAAGAAAGAATGATCTAGCTGTGCTTTAAACCAGTTAATATGTGCATGGCCTTATTCTGCATAGAATATATATTTAGGTCCAATACTCAGAATGCTAACTAATAATAATTTGCATTTACTTTTAAGGGGTGTGTGTGTGTATGTGCATGCACTCACACACTAGAGAAAGGAGAGAGAGATTTGTCAGAGATTTTTTGATGCCTGGAGATATTTTCCAAAACTTAATCTAAAACTCTTTTCAGTCCCCCGCCTCCCTCTGATAGCTCAGCTCCTTTGTGAGACCTTTCATATTACATCTCCATCTGCTGCTGTTGCTGCTTTTTAAAAATCATTTTCAATGGAAGATTAAGATATGTGAAGCGAAAGAGGCGGCGGGGAGGGGGGACCAAGGATGAACCCAGCTGTTTCATCTGTAAGGGCTTGGTAGAAGTGAATTAAAACGGGTTAATTAAATAGAAAGAGCACATATTTTGCCTGCTGTTTTACTTCTGTTGGCTAAAAGCAGAGGGAGCAAGCCAAACCAAAAGAATTGTCATGGCGAGATTTGCTTTCTGGAACACCAGGGGTGAAAGTTGGAGGAGGGAAAGCAAACATAAAGGAAACTTTAATTAGAATGCCACACATTATTTCCTTTTCAAAGACTTGAGACAGCAGTGACATACGCAGTTCTGATTCCCGTACCTTTCATACATTGTGTAGATACCCCTTTTTCTGCTGCCGCCGCGGCATCGGGAATATACAACCAGTTTTGTTTTATTTTTACTTCTGTGGAGCTTTGATTGTTTGGCCTGGATTTAAGATGGCTGCCACAGAATGCTGTCTTGTTTCACTCATGCCAGCTTGCTGGAACCCGGTGCTCAGCCAGCAGGGATGCTTAAGAAATATCAAAGCAAACATTTTGAGAGCAAAACCACTGCCACAGAGACCATAGCAACAAGACAAGTCCTCTGCTGGTTATAACACGTAGCCTGCAGTGGTGTCAGAAGAACTGGTGAGCTGACCCATTCCTTCCCTCACTCCCAGATGGTTGCAGGCTGAGGCTGCAAGTATCAGAGGAACATAGGAAGTTGCCTTGTACTGTGTCCAATTTACTGGCCCATCAAGCTCAGTATTGTCCAAACTGAGATCCATAGATCACCACGAGTTTCATTCAAGTGGTCTATGGTATATCCGCCTTGAATATTCTTATTGATTTTTAAATTGTACTTTTATTGCTTCTTTTATTTCGCATATTGTTTTCTATATTATTATAATTTGATTTCTATGGAATGCAAATTGTGATACAATAAAGCACAAGGTAAGAATTTAAAAAAAGCAATTAAGATACAATTAAAAACCATACAGCACCTAGCACAGCACATCACAATAACCACAAACGGCAGAAAAAATGTATTACCAAGAAGAACATCAGCAATTTTCAAAAGGGGGTGATGGTGGAGGTTGGGAACCACAGGTCCACACTGATTGACAGCATCTCTCCAGGGTTAGAAGAATTGGGATTAGAAGTTGTGATGTGTGCTTGACTGTGATGTGTGTGTGATGGTTTGAAAATGTGCTCCAGGGTCGATGAGCCCCCAAAGGCTGCTAACCCCTGTTCTCTATATTGTGCATCTGTCGTCCACATGAGTAGCATAATGGAAACAATCAATTGTAGAATGATCAGGGGGTAAATATACCATTTCAGGAGGGGCCATTCCAGCTGCCCTGAAAGAGGCTGTGATGTATGTCCTCCATAAGAGGTCCATCCTGGTTATACCACTAATGCCCAATTGCCAATATCCACCTCCTGGACAAGGTGTTCAAGTGGGCTGTAGCCATGCAATTTTCAGCAAACTTGAGAGAAGCACATTCTCTTTCCAAATCTAGCTTCAAATCTGGTTCTGGCACTGATACAGCTTTGGGCACTCTGGTTGATGATGACTTGCTTCAGGAGAAGGACAGAAGGCGTTGTTGGTTCATCTTGATCTCCCAGCAGCTTTTAATACAACTGACTTTGCAGCACCTCTGTGGGTTGGGAGTTGGAGCCACAGTGTTATGGTGGATCCACTTCAGAAAGAAACACTGGATGGCTTCAATCTCATGGTTGGTTCTGTCCTGCCCCCAGTGCTAGTTAACATCTATATGATGAACTCATCATTGGGTGGGGAGGGGGTGCCTTGGGATTTAGTGTCATTAGGAGCGCCATGACATTTGGACCAGATGCTGCTGTGTCATTGTGGAGCCAGGGCCTGGGGGCTGTAATGGGCTGGTTGACAGCCAAGAAAATGCAGCTGAATCCTAAGAAACATGGAGCTTTGCTCTTCCAAGTGGGACCCCTGCCTCCCCACACACAGATCTATGGATGACCTTCCCACTGCTCCCCTCAGATGTTTGTTTGTTTTTACATACCTACATACTCGCTCCACCCTGCCAATCAATCAATCAATAGAAAAACTGAAAATGTTCAAGTAATATTTCTGGGCTGATCTATAATGAGTATTATCTCAGCAGTGTGCCCCATCCTAAGCCCTTAACTTGGAGTAGGGCTGTGCTGTTTTTCATCCAACAGCCATAGCATTTTTCTATCTACATATATTGTTGCTGCTGTTTCTGCTCTGTTGGTGGCAGACCCATGTGAGACACATCTTGCCCCAAAGGCAGAATTGTAGACCTGACTTTCAAGTTTATCACTGTCCTGGAAAACAGAGATCTCCCAAGAAATGGCAGCCTTTAGATCTCCTCATATGGGATTGTGTTCAGAAGGACTGTTTATCACATAAAAATGACAGCTACAAGTTGCCTTACGAAAGCTTTATAATGTCTAAAAGGACTCAAGAATCAAACCCAAGTGTTGCTTTCAGAGGACTGAACTGCCACAGCTCAGCAGAGAATAGGAGGTTGGCTTTTAAGGCCAGCCAAGATTTCAGACCAGACGGCATTTAGTTGACCAAAGAGAAGTCGCTCTCTGGCTAGGGTTAGAGCTGATACCAGGAGGAACTAAAATATACAACAAAGGAAAACCCCTGCGTTGCAAAACAGAAAACTGTGAATAATCACAGGCAACACGCGGCTAATAATGTGTTGACATTTATTTATTTTTTACAACATTATATATTCAAAATTTATAAACAGCAAACATGTGATATGTGAATAGAGTCACAAATAATAGGAGTTCCATAAACAGAACTAGTAGGCGTGGTCAGTCAATATCAAAGAAGATTAGGATGTAGGCAAAATGCCTTTCAACAGTCCTTAGTATAAGAATAATAATAAATAATTTTATTATTTATCCCCTGCCCATCCGGCTGGGTTTCCCCAGCCACTATGGGAGGTTTCATATAAAAACATAATACAATGTCAGACATTTAAGACTACCCAATACAAGGCTGTCTTCAGATGTCTTTTAAAAGTTGTGTAGTTCTTTATCTCCTTGACATCTGATGGGAGGGCATTGTACTTCCGAGAAGGCCGTCTGCATGGTTTCCTATAACTTCACTTCTCACAGTGAGGGAGCCAGCACAAGACCTTCTGAGGCGGACCTCAGTGTCTGGGCTAAATGATGAAGGTTGAGATGCTCCTTCAGGTATACTAGGCTGAAGTGCACCAGCACTTTGAATTGTGCTTGGAAACATGCTGGGAGCCAGTAAAGATCCTTTAGGGCAGGTGTCATATGGTCCCAGCTGCCACTCCTGGGACTCAGCTATACAGCTGCAAATAAAATGTTTTAAGTGTGTTGTAAAATGTGACACTAGATGACGATGGTGAACTATGGCAAATTCAATATATATTTTTCAAAATGTTTTTTTTTTTTTTAAAAAAAAAAGCACTTTCACAATGTTTATTCAATCAATCAATCTTTATTACGGTCTCCCCCCCCCCAACTGTATTACCTGGGTTATGAAGGTGCCCAAATTTTTTTAAAGCAACGATTATGGGACAATGCACACAGTGACTTGTGATCTCGATCACACGCAGCCTGTAGTCTGCTGGCAGTAGGAGTTCAATATGGGTATGTCTTTAAGTTAACATCTTACATCAAAAACCTGACAGTACCTAACTACCGAAGGCTTTTCACCAAAGCCAGACTAAATGTCTTTCCTTCTGCAGTGTTGGATGGTAGGTTGAGAGGAGTTCCCTACCAGGACAGACTTTGCTCGTGTGCTCAAGACATTGATTCCATAAATCATATTTTGTTGCATTGTACAATATTTATTATTATATGTGTCTAGATTCCACCCCAGTCACCAGTCTAGCTGTCACATTCTGGATTAGTTGTAGTTTCCAGGTCACCTTCCAAGGTAACCCCATGTAGAATGCATTGCAGTAGTCCAAGTGGGAGATAACCAGAGCATGTACCACTCTGACAAGAAACTCTACACACAAGTAGGGTCTCAGCCAGTGTACCAGATGGAGCAGGTAGGCATCAGCTCTGGACACAGAACTGACCTGTGCCTCCATGGACAGCTGTGAATCCAAAATGACTCCCAGACTGTGCACCTAGTCCTTCAGGAGTACAGTTACCCCATTCAGTACTAGGGAGTCCCCCACACCTGCTTGCCCCCCAAAAGAGTACTTCTGTCTTGTCTGGATTCAACCTCAATCTGTTAGCTGCCATCCATCCTCCAAGTGCCTCCAGACACAGGACATTTGCTGCCTTCACTGGCAGTGAATAGCAGGATAGCATTCTGCTATTATTCAAACAGGAGTATTCACTCATGAGAATGCTTGGCTCTGAATCCTTGCAATTCCTCTATATCATGCTACAGTTCTTGGAGGGCATAGTGTCTGACCTTATTAATGGATGGAGAACTCAAACTCTTAGCTCAGATTCATGATCTACCTGTTGAGTGGCAGCATTTTTAGCATAATGCCAAAGATGGTATACCCCTGTTAATTTATTCTGGGTACCTCCTCTTTGAAATACTTCCAGCTTTCTTCCACTTTTGGCAGTAGTGTTTTTTTTGGGAAAGCTGAAGTACCCTCAAGGTTGAGTACATGTGATTCTTCTTTCTTTCAGGGAAATGCCACTTCCCTCCCCCATATGGTAAAACAAAATTACAATCTCTGAAAAGGCACCATAAATTTCAGTGGAATGGCTTCACATGGCTGTATTTCTGCTTTGTCACAGTGGAACACATTTGCGACGGCTCGCAATCAAGTAGAGATTGCCTGAGGAGTAATATTGCCTGAGACAATCACCGACGCTTCCTAAATTGTATAGATCCTTCAATCCCATTGCAAATGTCAGTGACACGTATTCACGAGGACCAGTAATTATGGACGAATTAGATATGTTGCATCTAATGGTTACTTTCCCCCAGGGAAAAATTCATGCATGCAACCTTCATCCTCAAGCGAGTGCCACTGGCAAAAAGGTCTGCCAGATCTTAGAGAGCCATTGAGGGTGCATTTTCATGAATGAATTATGAAGTGAATAAAAGGAGAAAAGGGGAAATGATGTGTGCAATGTTTGCTAAAGTGCTCCCCACAATACCCTAGGAAGATGGTAGCAAATCACTGCTAGGAGACCATGTTTCATGAAGGAGGAGTGATACCTTTGCCTGCTGTGAACATTTCTAGTGCAGCAACTCAACAATTGTCAACACTCATTGTGATATCAGGCTCATGGACAATAAGACTGGCAGTGTGGAAAAAAAGTACTTGGAGCACTAATGGCTTGTATGTAGCCTTGGTGCTTTGGCATTCAGACTTCATTTCTTGTAGAGAATGCTGAATGCTCTGAATAGAAACCATTGGAAGTGTGGCACAGCATGGACAATACAGACAGAAAATAACAAATGAGACTATTGCCTAGATGCTCTTAGGGACGCCTTGCTAGTGATTCATCAAGACCAGTGCCTGTTATCAGTGTTGTCAAGTTTTAGCATTCTTTAAGGGGAGGAGGGGGACGCAGGTGGCACTGTGGGTTAAAGCCTCAGTGCCTAGGACTTGTCGATCGAAAGGTCGGCGGTTCGAATCCCTGCGGCGGGGTGCGCTCCCGCTGCTCGGTCCCAGCGCCTGCCAACCTAGCAGTTCGAAAGCACCCCCGGGTGCAAGTAGATAAATAGGGACCGCTTACCAGCGGGAAGATAAACGGCGTTTCCGTGTGCGGCTCTGGCTCGCCAGAGCAGCGATGTCACACTGGCCACGTGACCCGGAAGTGTCTCCGGACAGCACTGGCCCCTGGCCTCTTAAGTGAGATGGGCGCACAACCCCAGAGTCTGTCAAGACTGGCCCGTACGGGCAGGGGTACCTTTACCTTTACCTTTAAGGGGAGGAGGGGAAGTAGAATCTCAAAGAGATTCACCCAAAATTACACGTAAACACTTGGAGAGGGTATGCTTGCTTGTTGTGAAGACACCTTTTTGCACAGCACTTAAGATCACCAGCTCTTAAAGATGGGTGTTTGTGTTTGAGAGGGTAAGCAAAGCCCATTCAAATTGTCCAGATATTTGAGGCACTTAGCCTTCTGTCAATCTTGGCTTCTCATTTTCCCAATCTTCTTCTTCTTCTTCTTCCTTTTATTGTTATTACTATTATTTTCATTTCATTTTAATTTGTATACTGCCCTTCTATATTACTATACAAAGGGCGATTTACAAGCTAAAGAAACAACAAAATAGACAGCAAAGATCACCCACCTAATAACACTCTGATCCAAAACAAAAAAGTCCATAATAAAAACATAACTTTAAAATAAACAACTTACTGTATATCAAATAAAGCAATATTCAGCAATCCATTAGAATATAATAGTAAACAGTAAACATAAATATCAGCAAATAATAATTAAACAGTTTACATTTAAAAATTACAATAAAGAATTACTAAACTGTAATCAATGAAAATAACGGCAAGTCACAATGCATAAAATAGCACAAAACTTAACAAAACTACAAATGCCACAAAGACACACAACCAATAACTTTTTTTTTTTGTTAAAAATATCCCTGAACTCCTCTTCTTTCGTCCCAGCTGTTTCTGCTGTTCTCAAAGTCAGGGTCTAGGAAAGGCTACTAGGGCTGGAGGGTAGGGCAAGGCAGGTGGGAAAAGTCGTTGCCTGGTTGCCAGCATAAAGTCCCTCTCTAATGAAGTGACAGGGATGGGTAAAGGTAAAGGGATCCCTGACCATTAGTGGTACCAGAGTGGTACCTATTTATCTACTTGCACTTTGCCGTGTTTTCGAACTGCTAGGTTGCCAGGAGCAGGGACCGAGCAACAGGAGCTCACCCCCTCGTGGGGATTCGAACCGCCAACCTTCTGATCGGCAAGTCCTAGGCTCTGTGGTTTAACCCACAACGCCACCCACATCCCACCAACGGGGATGGCTACTCCTGTTGAATTTCTTCCTGCCAGGCGTACATAGCCTGGCAGGTGGCATTCATATTCTGGGTCAAGAGGTCAGCAGCAAGGTTCAGTTGACCACATTTCCACATCATTCTGCATTTTTAAAAAGAAGCTCTCATGATAATTAACCAGCATTTCAGAGCAAGTTTATCAAAATATACAGATTTTTTGTATGCAATTTTGCACAATATACACATTTTTGCAAGCAATTCTGCTTAGTACAGTGGTACCTCGGGTTACCACTAACCCAGAAATAGTACCTCGGGTTAAGAAGTTTGCTTCAGGATGAGAACAGAAATTGGTCGGCAGCAAGAAGCCCCATTAGCTAAAGTGGTACCTCAGGTTAAGAACAGTTTCAGGTTTAGAACTGACCTTCGGAACGAATTAAGTTCTTAACCCGAGGTACCACTGTATAAAGCTTTCTTTTCATGTACACCTCACAATGATGTTATGTGATCTTGTACTGCCTGAGACACATTCAACCCTCGCCACCCCAAATAATCTTGGCACTTTAGAGGAAGAAAGGGAAGCAGGTGAAACGCCAAGCTTTAATCATCTTGTAACCATCAAGTCTTAGTAAACTCACCCCACTGAAAAGTCATACACTCTCAAACATTCAGGAGGTTTTTGGTGTTCCCCTCAAAGCTGTACTAATTTGGCTGGGCAAAACTTTCAGCTTAGTCCATATATGCAAAAAGAGCCCTCTCGGGTGTTCACATCACATGAATGGGAAGGTAGGGAGAACATCCTTTGAAACATGTGGATTCTAGAATCCTGGCAATTCAGAGTTCTAAAACCCATGGGCAACCTCACAAGTAAAACAGGCTCTCCACTACAGACAGACGGCCAGAAGAAGGAAAGGATGACAATGACAGAGTCCCCAGGGGAATGCACATTCACCACTGCTCATCTATTTTATTAAATTGTTTGCCAAAAAATAATAATGTCCATAAGGCCAACATGGTGGTGAACAGCATAAAAACAACAATAAAGTTACATTAATCAAAACAAATACAAAACGCATAATATGTCAGTTAATCAGCTTAATACATAAACATAGCTGGATCATGCATCAGGGAAAGCCTGGATGGTGATAATCATAAAAAGAACAATGGAAGGCTTAGGTCATAAGCATCTTCTTACATTAAATGTAGCACTGAGCAGAACATTTCTAACAATAAAGTTGGAGCTAAAGCCATTTTAAACTTAGTGCTTGATTTGCCCTCCAGTGCTCCAAGCTTCATTGGCAGTAATTTGTTCAGCTCATCCAAACGGAATAGAATTCATACATTGTCTTTCTTTATACAAGATGCAAAAGAAGAAGAAGAAGAAGGTGTATTTCAATATGGCACTGGGCACCAATCTTTATTTAAAGATTAAGCAGGAGAGAAACAGAACTATGGTATGTGTTTGCTAACAGCTCTGAATACTGTGAGCCTTTTTCAGTGAAAAGAGAGGGCTGATGCACTGGACTGGTTGTGTATTGTGAGGCAGTTTTTGTGCGCTCTAATTAAACCTTTGTTTGTGGGCGTTGCTTCCCATGTTGTCAGTTCTTCTGGAAGAAATAGCAAGTCCTATTAAGATGATTTATCATAAATATCCGTTCCTGTTAATTATACTCTAGTGAAGGTGCCAAGGCAAAAATGCTGTGAGCGCGTAGCCAGAGGAGATTTAAGTCTTTATGGGCTTACTGCTCACTTTCCTGTCGTTGCTCAAAATGCCATAATAACTGGAAACTGAGCCATGGAAACAGTGAAGCATTTCCGTTGTGCTTTATAACAGTTATCTCTTTCACTGTTCTAAGTGATCGTTAACATGGATAGGATTACAGCCTGCAGAGGTATGCTTCAGTTCCTCCTCTGGAGCAAAGCAGTTGTAGCCCCTCCTCACACACACACACACACGTTGCGAGGATTCCTCAAAGGACTGGTTGGGCAGAGCCAACAGTTGCTGTTGTTGTTGTTGTTTAGTCATTTAGTCGTGTCCGACTCTTTGTGACCCCATGGACCAGAGCACACCTGGCACTCCTGTCTTCCACTGCCTCCCGCAGTAGCTTCAAGAACACTATCCAACCATCTCGTCCTCTGTCGTCCCCTTCTCCTTGTGCCCTCCATCTTTCCCAACATCAGGGTCTTATCCAGGGAGTCTTCTCTTCTCATGAGGTGGCCAAAGTATTGGAGCCTCAGCTTCAGGATCTGTCCTTCCAGTGAGCACTCAGAGCTGGTTTCCTTCAGAATGGAGAGGTTTGATCTTCTTGCAGTCCATGGGACTCTCAAGAGTCTCCTCCAGCACCATAATTCAAAAGCATCAATTCTTCGGCGATCAGCCTTCTTTCTGGTCCGGCTGTCACTTCCATACATCACTACAGGGAAAACCATAGCTTTTACTGTACAGACCTTTGTTGGCAAGGTGATGTCTCTACATTTTAAGATGAGCCAACAATAGGCAGATCCAAAGCCAAAGATTGGAAGAGCCAACTAATTCTACTTTGGCTCCCATCCTCTCTCCAGCTGAGTTCAACAAGGGCAGCACTAAGACTAAGGGGAGGAAGCTGACACCCTCTGGACTGGATGTGAGTGAGAAGGCAGGCAGGAAAGAGTTGACTGGGCAGTGCCTGAATTGCTGTACTGGACTAGCCAACATTCCCATTTAAGTGATGGAAACAAGGACAGCATCAAGGGTTGGTATAAGCCAGGGGTGCCCAAACTTTTTTCTAAGAGGGCCAGATTTGATGAAGTGAACATGCATGAGGGCCGACCAAAGTTGAGCTTTTTTTAGGATTGAGCTTTTTCTGGGATTTGACCCCAAGAAATAAACTGCCACAGGGGCCAGATTAGGCCCCCAAAACGGACTTTGGTCATGGTTGGTATAAGCAGACACCTGCTAATGGTCAACATTCCCGTCAAGAACCACAAATGAGTATTTTTCACTTCTTCTTCTTCTTCTTCTTCTTCTTCTTCTTCTTCTTCTTCTTCACCCACCTCTTACTCTGGCTCAGGCAACAGTGGAAATGAAACTCATTGACTCTCTGCCTGGCACCAGGGCTTAAAATGTGGCAGGTGGTTTAACCCCACTCAAGCCTGGCCTTTGTTTACAGTGCTGGGGCTCCTGATGGGCTATGCATGTAACCCAGGGCTGCTTCTGAGTGATGTTCCTTCATCACTGCATAATTATAGGGACTGCAAGAAGGTGCTAGCAGTAACAAGGCAGAAGAGTATAATATAATGAACTGATGGACTTGGGGTCCCCATTCAAACCCAGGGAAGGTTGCAGGCAGGCCATCTGATCTACTTCATGGGGTGGTTGGGAGGTTTTGATAGGAAAACTTCATTTAGGATGCACTGAAGCTTCTTTGAGCAAAAAAAAAAAAAAAAAGAATATAAATTTGATACATAAGTGCATAAGTAACCAGTGTATTCAAATACATAGAGAGCAGCAAACCATTTGGGTTGGGGTGGGGATTTGTCCAAGGCTAAGACTGGAAACAAATCTGCACTGAGAAACAAATACATGCATTCCATTGTATGGTTGTATTTTATTTTATTATTTTATTTTAATTTTATTTATTTCTGTAGGGGGTAGAATTTTTAAAGTTGTGCTTTGGACATGGAAACTACCTCTAATGAAAGACAGGCAAGCTGCACAAGTATCCAAACAGCTATTCTCATCCATGATTTTAAAGTTCCTAATTTGTTCTGGTTCAAGCAGAAAGGGTCAAAACCATGTGGCCAGATAGGAGGGAGGGTGGGAGAGATTGTGCAGGATCGAAGGAAGTAAAGTAGAAAAAGAGAATGATTTGAGTATCAGAAGCTGTGAGTGGGGAGATGAATGCTTTAGGGCTTTTAGTGCCATTGCCTTCCATTAAGAGTTTGGGTGTAATCCTTGATGCCTCCCTTTCCATGGAGGCGCAAGTTACAGCAACAGCCAAGGCGACATTTTTCCACCTTCGCCGCATCAAGCAATTGGTCCCTTACCTTTCCCGCCCCGACCTGGCCACAGTGATCCATGTGACGGTCATCTCCAGGCTTGACTACTGTAATTTGCTCTATGCGGGGCTGCCCTTGAAGCTGTCCCAGAAACTCTAGCGGGTGCAGAATGCTGCAGCGAGGCTCCTCACGGGGTCTCTGCCATGGGAGCATATTCACCCAGTGCTTTTCCAGCTGCACTGGCTCCCGGTGGAGTACAGGGTCAGATTTAAGGTGCTGCTTTTGACCTTTAAAGCCCTTCACGGCCTAGGACCCTCGTACCTACGGGACCGCCTCTCCTGGTATGCCCCACGGAGAGCCTCAAGGTCCATAAATAACAACACCCTAGTGGTCCTGGGCCCTAAAGAAGTTAGATTGGCTTCAACCAGAGCCAGGGCCTTTTCAACTCTGGCCCAGGCCTGGTGGAACGCTCTGCCACATGAGACCAGGGCCCTGCAGGATCTGATTTCTTTCCGCAGGGCCTGTAAGACAGAGTTGTTCCGCCTGGCCTTTGGCTTGGAGCCAATTTGATTCCCTCCCTCTCTCTCTCTCTCTCCCCCCCCCCTTCTTTTCCTTCTCCTCCTGCGATGAGGCTACATTTTAATATTTTAATGTTCCATTATTTTAATGTATTTTATTTTTGTTTTTAAGTTGTAACCATTCATCTTGTTTTTATTATTGCTTGTAAGCCGCTCTGAGCCCGGCCTTGGCTGGGGAGGGCGGGGTATAAATAAAAAATTATTATTATTATTATTATTATTATTATTATTATTATTATTATTATTATTATTATTTTCAACAGCAACAACCATTGTCTTTGGTTTGAATTTCACTGAAGTGTTGTGTTTCTGCTTTAATCCAAAAAAGCAATGATTTTTCACAGCATAAAAAAAGAATAATTATCAAGTGAGTGTCCACACTCAGTCATGATTGCCCAAGAAACTGTGAGGCATTTGTCACTGTGGCTGACTCCCAGGCAATGCTTGCTTCCTGTTTCAGAGCATTTTGAAGCCATTACCTAAGGTCGCAGAGGTGCTTCAGATGAGACCATTATCTTGGATTAGCACCTGACCTTGAGTTTGTTTACATGCTCTGAGGTTGATAAGCCCTGCAAGAAGGTGAGGTTTAAGAAAGATAGAAAAACAAAGCACCGAAGAAAATGCAAGCTCTGAAGTGGGGTAGACAAAAGGGATATATGTTATTACAATGCACATCAGACCCTGCTGGTCCTTGTTCAGAGGAATAAAGACTCAGCATTTATATGTAAAAATTTTAAAGATTCAACATTCTTCATTTCTCTGAATTTCCCTAGAAAAGGGACCAGCAAGGTCTGAAATTCATTGGATTTTTTTTTTTTATTTTTTTATTTTTTTTACTAACGTGCTGTTTTTTGCTCCTACTTTCAGTTCTTTTCCAGGGTGCCCATAAGGTCCAAAACATGATGGTTGTTGTCATTTTGTTTTCCTTTCAAGCATAGTCTCCTGTGCTGGTGGGTGTCCAAATGGATTTGTAGAGGAGTGGCTGCATTCTGTTGCAGCAAAAATGGTGAAGAGACTTGTGACACATTAAAGATGTCCACATTTATTATGATAGACTTTTGCAGACTAGAGTTCACAAAATGTATAAAGGGCAATCCTAAATTGGCAAACTCTGAGGGTGGAACAGAGGGCTGGATAAGAAGAGGACTGAGATCAGAGGGAAATGAGATGCATAAAGAATAGAGAATTATTTACAGGCAAAATGGTTGGTGACTGTTAACAAGGTGGTGTTGCAGAAACCTGACCTCCAATTTCTCCTTTCTTTCAGTTTCTTTCCCCTGCAATGGGGGCACTTTAGAATGCATTTATAAATTTGGTGTGTGTGGTTGAGCTTACTTTCTTGTTGCAAGGTGTCTGTAGATAGTGTTGTGTGTGTGTTTATTTCCAATAAACATTTATCCAGCACTCTGCAGCCTCCCTGGCTGCCTGTGCATCCTCATCTGGGGGATGGCATCTTCCCATAATTGAATTATGGGAAAGCAGGGAGATTAGCTGCAGAGTAACTGAAATTGGAGCAGTCACGGATTTTGTTTTTACGTGAGGTCCTTCCTTCCTCCTTAAGAACAGTTTTCTCATCCTGTTTTCTTTATAAATCGGGTCCTCCCTTAAAGAGGGCACGTATTGCATTGAGTCCTGAACAACCGACAGCCTGTGATGTGGGTGGGTACGCTTGGATAGCCACAACACCCAATTGGTAGGTCCCTTGAAGCTGGCTAATGGGACGTAGTCTAAACAGTTCGAGGGACCTATTTATGCCCATGCACATGACCCAGAGCTTCCTCCTTCAGTGCATGCATTGAGAACACCTTCCCACCTCTCCCTACTTTTAAGGCATTTTGCGCTTGACCTTGCTATGCCGTCGTGTGTTGTCTGTCGTTGGGACAGGGGCACAGCAGGAATTTTACCACTTGGCTGATTGGCTTTTGCCATTTGGGTTTGCCTGCCATGCTGCAAATCACCACAACTTTTAAGGTTACGGATAGGCTCTGGTTCAGGTGATAGGGATGGGAGAACGCTCTCGCCATCCCTATGTGAAGGACATTCCATTAAAGGAATCCAGGGACTTTTTTTTTTTTAACTTTTTATTGATTTTCGCTTAAATAACCAAAAAGAAAAACAAAAAACAAAAAAAACAGTTACAACCATTACATAAAACCCCAAAAACACAAAAAGGAAATTAAGTAAATTTCTGAACATAACAGAAAAATAGCGACCATTTCCCATTACGTTTCTTTGTCTTCTCATTTATCTCTTTACATCTTAAAATACTTAAGTCATTCCTTTGTACACCTATTGACTTCCATCCCTCCCTGTTTCAGGCTTCTTAATATGAGGAGTAATTTATTTCTCTTGCAGTTAATAATTATAATGGTTTACACATCATAAGATCTATATCAGTCCTGCTGTAGTTTTTATGTTCTTATAGTTCCCTTCAATGTAAGTCATAAATTTGTTCCAATCGTTAATAAACTGTATTTTTTTGGTTACTAATTTTTTGTGTCATTTTTGCGAGTTCTACAAATTCAAATAACTTTGTTTGCCAATCTCTAATTTCTGGGGTACTTTGGCTTTTCCAATTTTGGGCAATTAATAGTCTAGTGGCGGCTGTGGCATACTGAAATAGCGTTTTGTCTTCTTTTTTAATTTCGTCCCCAATTATTCCTAGTAGAAAGGCCTCTGGTCTTTTGGGGAATGTATATTTGAATATATTTTTTAACTCATTATAAACATGTTCCCAGTATTTCTTCATTACATCGCATGTCTACCACATGTGGAAAACGTTACCCTCTTTAATTTTACACTTCCAGCAAAATTTATTACCTGTTTTATACATTTTCCCCAGTTTTGCCGGGGTAATGTACCACCTATACATAATCTTTTCTAAATTTTCCCTCAGTGTTACACATGCTGTGAATTTCATTCCACTAGTCCATAAGTTCCGCCACTTATCATACTCTATATTATATCCTAGATCCATTGCCCATCTTGTCATAACCTCCTTTATTTCTTCATCTTTGGTGTCCCATTCCAATAATATATCATACATTTTGGATAATAGTTTAGATTTGCCCTCAATTATTTCTATCTGGAATTTGGATTTCTTCTCATTCATCCCTACTTTTTTGTGTTCATATTGCGTTTATTTGGTGGAATTGTAGCCAGCTTGCTAATTTACCTTTCAACTCCTCATATGTTCTCATCTTCCATCCATTTTCTGATCTTATTAGTAGGTCTTCATAGGTGAGTCTTTTTCCTTCCATATTTGTTTTTTTGATCGCTGAGATATCGATTGGTGATAACCACCAGGGTGTTTTCCCTTCTAGGAGCTTTTTATTTTTCTCCCAGACTTCATAAAGAGGCCCCCTAATAATGTGACTTGAAAACCCTTTATGTACTTTTTCTTTATTTTGCCATAAGTAGGCATGCCAGCTGAACCTATTGTCGAACCCCTCGAGGTCTAATAAATCGGTATTTTCCAAATTAATCCAATATTTGATCCAGCAAAGGCAGGCTGCCTCAAAATATAATTTCAGGTTGGGTACCGAGAATCCCCCTCTCTCTTTCCGATCTGTAAGAAGTTTAAACCTAATTCTTGGCCTTTTTCCTTTCCATATAAATTTCGAAAGGGTTTTTTGCCAATCTGTAAACATTTTAGAACCTCTGATCACTGGTATGTTTTGAAAGAGAAACAGCATTCTTGGAAGTAAGTTCATTTTTATTGCCGCCATCCTTCCCATCCACGAAAGTTTCACTCTACTCCAAGTGTCCAGATCTTTCTTTATCTGCTTCCATGTCATAAGGTCATGTCATAAATCTTGGATCAGATTTATATTTTTAGTGGTTAACCAAATTCCCAGATACTTTATTTTTTTTGCCACTTTAATTCCATGCTGTAGCTCTAGTTTTTCATTTTCATCCTTTCCCAAATTCTTCGTCAACACTTTGGTCTTTAATTTATTTAATTTAAAACCAGACACCTTGCCAAATTCTTCTAACATCTCCAAGGCCTTACCAACACTTTCTTGTGGATTTTCCAGGGATAGCATCAAGTCGTCCGCGTACGCTTTTAATTTATACTCTTTTGTTCCTATTTTGATCCCTCGGATCTCTGATGTTACTCTTATTTTATTTGTAATTACCTCTAGTGCCATAATAAATAAGAGCGGGGATAGAGGGCATCCCTGTCTTGTTCCTTTTTCGATTTTAAATGAATTTGTTAAGTTATTATTTATAATCAATTTTGCAGATTGTTTCGAATATATTGCTCTTATTCCATTCATGAACTCGCCCTCTAGCCCCGCTTTTTCCATGCTCTTCAATAGGAACTGCCATGAAACGTTATCGAATGCCTTTTCAGCATCGATAAAAATCAGCGTCGCGGATATCTCGTTCTTTCGTTCCAAGTACTCAATAATGTTTATGGCATGCCTTACATTATCTCTAAGTTGCCTGTTTGGAAGAAATCCTGCCTGATCCTTATGTATTAAATTCACTAGACATTTCTTGAGTCTGCTTACCAACACCTCCGCAAAAATTTTATAATCATTATTTAATAGTGAAATAGGTCTATAGTTCTTAATATTCAGTTTGTCCATGTCTGGTTTAGGAATCATCGTTATATAAGCCTCTTTCCAAGACTCTGGTATCTTTCCTTCTTTTAATATCTTATTCATGATGTCACATAGCACTGGTGTTAATTGGTTCTCTAATACTTTATAGTATTTGGCTGACAATCCGTCCGGTCCCGGGGCTTTCCCTGGTTTCATCTTCTTTATTGCCTCCTGAATCTCTTCTATTTTTATGGGGTTATTTAATTGGATTCTTTCTTCCTCTGTTATGGTCTTCCCACTATAGTCTTCTAAATATTTTTCTATTTGGACTATTTCTTTCTCTTCTTTTTTATACAGCTTCTCATAGAATTTGAGAAAATTCTCCTTTATCTCTTTTGGATCTTCTGTTAGATGCTCTTCAATTTTATCTTGTTTATTACACTTTGTTCTTGCCTTCTTCTCAATTGCCATGCTAATAATTTACCCGTTTTATTAGCTGATTCGAAGTATTTTTGTTTCATTACTTTAATTTGCCATTCTATTTCTTGACTTGTTAACATTGAGTATTGAGATTGTAACATTTTTATTATTTGCCTGTTTTGTTCATCATTCGAATTTGTTATTAATTTTTTCTCACACTCTCTTATCTGGTTAAGAATTTCTTCCTTCTTTTGTTCTCTTACTTTCCTCCTGTAGCTATTTTGCTGTATAAAAAACCCTCTTAAAACCGCTTTACTAGCATCCCAGACTGTGTCCAAACTTGTTTCAGTGTTGAGATTCAGGCTAAAATAATCTTTTAAGGTGGCTTTGGCTTTTTCCACAACCTCTTCATTCTCTAATAAGTATTCATTTATTCTCCATCTGAATCCACCCTGTGATTTACCTTTTATTTCCAGTGCAACCGAGTTGTGGTCCGAGAGAGTTCTAGGTTAAGAATCCAGGGACTTGATGGTTTTGTAAACCCCTGAGAGGGGCTTGTGCCTGTGCCTGAGTCCAGGGGGACATTTGGGTGGCAGAGATAGCCTGTTCCCGGCTTTCCACTTATCCAGGTGTTCACCCTTGGCTCACCTATGATGGAACCCTGGGTCAGCGCTACCTGCAAGGGTGCCTAGGTTGAACCAGAGCCTATGCAACCAGTCACTTTCTGTAATTAATAAAGTTGTGGCCTAAATTCTGCCAAAAACCAAAACCAAAATTTGAGTCTTGTGTGAATTTATTTAGGGTTACTTAGGGGGGAGGTTACTTTGTCTGAACACGCAAGTACAACACTTTGAAAACCTGAATTAAGAGCTATCAGGCAGTGTCCCCACCTTCCTTTAATTGTGGGAAAGCCCAGCTAAGGGCATCATGGCATTTTCAGGAAACATGAGCATCCATGACAGTTTGTAGAGTACAGGCCACTGGCAAGATTATTTGTAGAACAAAAGAAATGGAAGTCAGAAACACACACATACACACACACACACACAGAGAGAGAGAGAGAGAGAGAGAGAGAGACTACCTTGAAACTGTAGGGGTGGGGAAGACATTTGATCCCGCTTGCATTTTAATGAGAAACTACCTAATTAGCACTTCCATAACAATATGCAAACTGAAGCAGCTATCCTTCAGGATTTACACTTCTCTGAATTTTGTGATGAAGTTCTCCAACTAAAAACATGCACAAAAATCTGTACATTGATGGAAAGCGCACCACACTGATTCAGTGGCTACACCTGTACAAAACGGAACGTTGTTCAAAACCAGAAGTTAATTTGCAAGCTGCGTTCGAGTGCCATTGTCACCGACACTCTCATTGTGCCTGATTCTCTCTTCTTCTTTAATTATATGCTACACAGTTGGCCGTGTAGACTCGGTGGTGGTGACTCTGACTTGCATGCAGGAGGTTGGAAGCCTGGTAATCCTGGCAGACACCGTGTCTGAAACCTTTGAGACTACCAGTTAAAACAGGCAGCGCTCAGCTAATTTGACCAATGGATCCGCCTCAGTTTAAGGCAGTTTTCTATGTCCCCCTCCAGCCTGCCTCCATTTCTCAGAAAACAAAACAAGCCTCTGATTTTGATGGAGTCAAAAGGATTAGATCTGGTTTGTGATTTGTTTACTCTGCACTCCGGGGAATGTTAAATACCTGCAACTATACAATGTTGTTGTTTTTCCTTCCCTGCCTCACTTAATAAACAATGACTGAATTGCATTTGCAGTCCTTGCGCCATGCTGGTTATTAGAGAGAGAGCGCTTGCTGTTTGCTGTGTGTGAGAGTTCATCTAATTAGCCGATTTCAGCTCATTTGGCATTAAATAATTCCCAGAATTCCCGTATATTTGTACGTTATGTTCACCAGGGGGAGGAGAAGCTTTCTCTGAAAGCAATTAAAGAGCTCCCTCCAGAAAAACCTATGATTGGTCACCTCACACGTACGGTTAATATCTACCAAGACAATTGCAGGCAGCACTCGCGCCAAAGAGCAGAGTGAAAACAGAGAGCAATCATGGACCATTAGTAAACATATGGAATTCAATGGGCCAATCAAGTCAAAACAAAACAGTGGTGTGTGTGTGTGTGGCCTTTTTCGGGCAGGGGGGCAGTGAATTTTACTTCTGTACAGTAAACTTGTTTCTACACTCCACTCAGGCAAACAAGAAGGAACATCAGAGTAAAAGGACACATTCCTGCCAGGAAACTACACTTGAGGAGGGTGCAAAGCAAGGTTGGTCAGGGTGGCTCCAGAGCATGGGCAGGCAACCTAAGGCCCAGGGGCCCAGATCCAGCCCAATTGCCTTCTAAATCCGGCCCGCATACGGTCTGGGAATCAGCGTGTTTTTACATGAGTAGAATGTGTCCTTTTATTTAAAATGCATCTCTGGGTTTTATTTGTGGGGCATAGGAATTCGTTCATTATTTTTCTTCTTCAAAATATAGTCCAGCCTCCCTCAAGGTCTGAGGGACAGTAGACTGGCCCCTTCCTGAAAAAGTTTGCTGACCCCTGCTCCAGAGGATGTGTGGCTTGGGAAGGGCTAGACATAGTGGCCGGGGGGGGGGGGGCATGTTCTGCCTGCCCGTCCCACTCCTGAATTTCCCTCTCCCTCTGTTAGAGGGGTAGACTTCAGCTGTGGTGTTTACAAAGCTAAGCATGGTGTCAGACAGCCCCTGTCCATGTTTCATCATAATCTCGGCAGATAGCCAGAGCCGTCAGTTTTGAGCGGTGAGGGCACATTGAAAGGAGATGGTTGGCGACCACTGCTTGGCTTTGAAGCAGCCGAAATCCAGCCGTCAAAATCCCAGTCCGCAATACCGAGGGCTATTTGCTTATTCAGTCATGCAGTTCTGTAGCTGGCAATGAACAGGACTGTGCTTTATAACACATTTCATGGGTGATTATTAGAATGTATTTGATATAATAGGCTAAAGCTGTTTCCTGTCACCCTTGAATACGCGCACACATCATTTGTGGAGCTGCTCCTTCGTGAGGGGAAATGAGTGCGTGGTGTGGGGAGAGCAGAAAGAAACAATATATTTCTCCCTCTCTCATAAACAGTAACACCCAGGGTCGTCCAATGAAGCTCAGTGGTGGGGCATTCATAATGGAAGAATCCTGAGTCATCTCTGCTGCATCCACGCAGCAGTTCATTCAGTTTCCCTGTTGTGACCAGTTTAGCCATCTCTCCTCAGGAATAAGGAGCAGCTTCAGGTTGCCCCAGCAATTTGTCGCAATGCACAAGCCCTCTCTCTCTTCAAGGGATGTTGTTTTCTGGACGTTAATGATGATGCGGTGATGGGGAAATAATTAATAATAATAATTTTATTATTTATACCCCGCCCATCTGGCTGGGTTTCCCCAGCCACTCTGGGAGGCTCCCAACAGAATATTAAAAACACGATAAAACTTCAAACATTAAAAACTTCCCTAAACAGGGAATACCTTCAGGTGTCTTCTAAAAGTCAGATAGTTGCTTATTTCCTAGACATCTGATGGGAGGGCGTTCCACAGGGCGGGTGCCACCACTGAGAAGACCCTCTGCCTGGAAAGGCTGTAGCAAAGGGGTAGAGCAGCTGCTTTGCATGCAGAAGGCCCCTGGTCCAATCCACCACATCTCCCAATAGGGCTGGGACACAACTCTGGCTGGACTCCTGGAACGCCACTGGCCAGTGTAGACAATACTAGACGGTATACAGTCTAAGGGTGGATCTACACACAGGAAAACCCCCGCTATAAATAAGTCAGAAATTAAATCGTTACAGTGGTACCTCGGGTTAAGAACTTAATTTGTTCCAGAGGTCCGTTCTTAACCTGAAACTGTTCTTAACCTGAAGTACCACTTTAGCTAATGGGGCCTCCTGCTGCCGCTGTGCGATTTCTGTTCTCATCCTGAGGTAAAGTTCTCAACCTGAGGTACTACTTCCGGGTTAGCGGAGTTTGTAACCTGAAGCATTTGTAACCCGAGGTACCACTGTATAACAAAAGAAAAAATGCTATGGAAAATCACATAGAATTTTTTTAACACATTCAAAATGCTATTTATTTATTTTTTTACTAATGTAGCTGAGTCCTAAGTTGATAAGTCAACTTCCTATGTTTTTGCTGGGCTTTTACTTAAAGGTAAAGGTACCCCTGCCCGTACGGGCCAGTCGTGTCCGACTCTAGGGTTGCGTGCTCATCTCACTCAAGAGGCCGTGAGCCGGCGCCATCTGAAGACACTTCTGGGTCACGTGGCCAGCGTGACGAAGCTGCAGCTGGCGAACCGGCACCAGCGCAGCACAGGGAAATGCCATTTACCTTCATCTACTTGCACTTAAGGGTGCTTTCGAACTGCTAGGTGGGCAGGAGCTGAGACCGAACGATGTGAGCTCACCCCGCCGTGGGGATTCGAACCGCCGACCATGCGATCAGCAAGTCCTAGGCACTGAGGTT
This sequence comes from Podarcis gaigeae, assembly GCF_964106915.1. Lineage (NCBI taxonomy): Eukaryota > Metazoa > Chordata > Lepidosauria > Squamata > Lacertidae > Podarcis > Podarcis gaigeae. The sequence continues at coordinate 9,044,066 of NC_139692.1, forward strand.
TTACCCACAGCACCACCCACCTCCCTCAGGCTTTTACTTAAAGTAAAGGTAAAGGTACCCCTGCCCGTACGGGCCAGTCTTGACAGACTCTGGGGTTGTGCGCCCATCTCACTTAAGAGGCCGGGGGCCAGCGCTGTCCGGAGACACTTCCGGGTCACGTGACATCGCTGCTCTGGCGAGCCAGAGCCGCACACGGAAACGCCGTTTACCTTCCCGCTAGTAAGCGGTCCCTATTTATCTACTTGCACCCAAGGGTGCTTTCGAACTGCTAGGTTGGCAGGCGCTGGGACCGAGCAGCGGGAGTGCACCCCGCTGCGGGGATTCGAACTGCCGACCTTTCAATCGGCAAGTCCTAGGCGCTGAGGCTTTTACCCACAGCGCCACCTGCGTCCCAGGCTTTTACTTAGATGATAGCAAAATATGCTTCCTCAGTGGCTACTGATTGGTAAGAGATACTGTCTGTTAAATAAGCATTGATCACTGATGTTTACTGAGTCCAGGGCACCCTTCTCCAGTTTGAGTGGTGTCTGGGAAGAAACAGTTTGCCTAGCGAGGGAGAGAGAATTGCAGCTGGTTTTCAAGAAAGAGCAGGGTGGGGAACCAACTGCAAACAGATTGCTGGTGCTACAGCTGCTTTGCAGATGAATACTGCTATTTTGCTCCCCTATGCTCAGCATATATCCCAAAAAATTAGATAACTGCAGAAGCACTTATTCGTTGCAGTTGTGGCTGCACAAGGAAACTGCCTCAGGAACCTGTCGCTGTCTCAGGAACCCTATTGCTTGAGGAATCGCTCAGGAACTATATTCTGTCCCTTCCGCATTGCTCTGTTGTTTTCATCTTTCTTATATCTCAACGCATGAGAAGTCAGATTATTTTCTATTGGGAATCATCACTACAAGTGCATGACTAAAACTCTGGAATCATAGTCCCTGGGAGGGGACTAATGCAGTGGCTTTTAAAGCTTAACCTGTATTTTGCTCTCGCAGTGGGAAACGAATTGCCTTAAGTTTCCCCCTCTCTGGGCTCACATAGTAACTTTTCCATTTGTTTGTCAGCAACGTATTTTTGATGCAGGAGGCCAGGTTTGCTCTTTTGCATGCCTGATGTGAATGAGATAAGCAGAGTAGAAATTTGTTCTCTGGAAATATGCAGTTGTTACAATAGATAATACCAGACTAGATGGGCAAATAATAATCTGACAGAAAGCAGTTTCCTATGTTGGCTGGCTTCTAGAGGGACCCTTACTTCCTTCTGATGCCTTTCTAATTTAGGGATAGGGAACCTATGGCTCTCCAGATGTTGTTGGACTGAAGCTCCTACCATCTCTGACCATAGGCCATGTAAGCCGAGGCTGATGGGAATTATAATCCAACAATATCCACAAATTCCCCACCCCCTTTTGTAATTTAAGGGTTAATTCTGTTAGTGTTGAAATCAATTAGTCTAGGGCTGGGTGGAGATGTTGCTTATCAATCAGGCAGTGTTGAGATGTTTACAGAGGTAGCTCATGCTCTGATTGGCTGTGTAGTTCTAATGGAATTTTGCCTCTGTATGTTTGGTTGAATGTCTCCCTGCCCTTTACAGGGCCTGAACTAAGACAGAAAAAAACTCTGTTTCTTTCTTCTCAAATTATACACTGGTGTCCCCCCCCCCCCCATTCCTCAGTAAAGTATTATCAGGATTTCTAGACGCAATCTTCGTTATTTAAGTGAATTTACAAACAGGCTCTACATGTGCACTCTTTACTTCATCTGGTTGGGAACCCTGGCCATTTAGGGAGTCCTATGTGTATGTCTATGTGAGACTGGCACTGAACACAGCGTCACTTGCCAGCGTGACCAGCACATGCAAAAGTATGCAGGGGGCATGGCTAGCAGTCACAATCCCATTGTCCCTCTCATGCATTCGCCATCGGAGCATAACCAAATGCATGAATAGGGCTGCAGGTCATGGAGAAAGCATTATTAATTTGCATACTGCTAGCAGAATAATCCCATTGAAATGGGAAAGCTCAAGAGAATGCCGGCATAAACAGCTTTGTCTTCAAAAGCTTACGGAAATGCCTATCTGGTTGCAGTTTTTCACCTTTCCTTGGGGAGTGCATTCCATTATGGCAGCGCCAACAGAGAAAAACCTGCCTTGACATCACTGCAAGGCCCTGGCAAGCTTAATTGGGTTCCTGGAAGAAGCGGAACATTTGGATCCCTTCCAGTCGGCATTCAGGCCTCATCACGGGACTGAAACTGCCTTGGTTGCACTGGTTGATGATCTCCGGCGGGCTAGCGACAAAGGTGAGAGCTGTTTCCTAGTTCTGCTGGATCTCTCAGCGGCGTTCGATACCATCAACCATAACATCCTTCTGGACCGTCTTGAGGGTCTGGAGCTGGGGGCACTGTCATACAGTGGTTCCGCTCCTTCCTCCTGGGCCGTGTTCAGAAAGTGGTGGGGGGGGATGAGTGTTCAGACCCCTGGGCTCTCACTTGTGGGGTGCCTCAGGGTTCTGTCCTCTCCCCCATGCTTTTCAACATTTACATGCAGCCACTGGGAGAGATCATCAGGAGGTTTGGGCTGGGTGTTCATCAGTATATGGATGATACCCAGCTCTACCTCTCTTTCAAATCAGAACCAGTGAAGGCGGTGACGGTCCTGTGTGAGTGTCTGGAGGCGGTTGGAGGATGGATGGCGGCAAACAGATTGAGATTGAATCCTGACAAGACAGAAGTATTGTTTCTGGGGGACAGGAGGCGGGCAGGTGTGGAGGATTCCCTGGTCCTGAATGGGGTAACTGTGCCCCTGAAGGACCAGGTGCACAGCCTGGGAGTCATTTTGGACTCACAGCTGTCCATGGAGGCACAGGTTAAATCCGTGTCCAGGGCAGCTGTGTACCAGCTCCATCTGGTACGCAGGCTGAGACCCTATCTGCCTGTGGACTGCCTCGCCAGAGTGGTGCATGCTCTGGTTACCTCCCGCTTGGACTACTGCAATGCGCTCTACGTGGGGCTACCTTTGAAGGTGACCCGGAAACTACAACTAATCCAGAATGCAGCAGCCAGACTGGTGACTGGGAGGGGCCGCCGAGACCATATAACACCAGTCTTGAAAGACCTACATTGGCTCCCAGTACATTTCCGAGCACAATTCAAAGTGTTGGTGCTGACCTTTAAAACCCTAAACGGCCTCGGTCCAGTATACCTGAAGGAGCGTCTCCACCCCCATCGTTCTACCTGGACGCTGAGGTCCAGCACCAAGGGCCTTCTGGCGGTTCCCTCATTGCGAGAAGCCAAGTTACAGGGAACCAGGCAGAGGGCCTTCTCGGTAGTGGCGCCCGCCCTGTGGAACGCCCTCCCACCAGATGTCAAAGAGAACAACAACTACCAGACTTTTAGAAGACATCTGAAGGCAGCCCTGTTTAGGGAAGCTTTTAATGTTTGATGTATCACAGTATTTTAATATTCTTTTGGAAGCCGCCCAGAGTGGCTGGGGAAACCCAGCCAGATGGGCGGGGTATAAATAATAAATTATTATTATTATTATTATTATTATTATTATTATTATTATTATTCCATTAGTGTAGCACTCGGGGGAGATGGTTCCATAATCTAGGGACCAGTATGGAACAGGTCTTTTTCCTTGTCCCCGCTAGCAAGGGGTTGAGCAAGCAAATTCTCGAGCAAGATCTGATGGGAAGTGCAACGACACTGCTATTGGCTTTTTTCTGCAGCAGACAGCAAACATAAACCTGGCCCTAGTAAAATGTAATGAACCGGGGTTGTGTGTGTGGATGAGCCAGGTCCTCAAGCAGACTCCCCAGTGCTGTCATGGGAATTTACCACAGCAGAACATTAGAAGAGCCCGCTGATCAGGCTAATAGCCCATCTCGTCTAGCATCCTGTTCTTCTCACAGGCCAAGAGATGTCTGTGAGAAACCAGCTAGCAGAATTCAAGCACAAAAGTGTTCCCCTGTCCTGTGCTTTCCTGATGTTCAGAAGACATGATGCCTCCAGGGTATGGCCATTGTGGCTAGTAGCAACCAATAGCCCTCTCCCCCATAGTTCCCAGGGCGTCACTGGACCAACATCAAATGTTGCTACAAGAAATGCAGGGTTTAGAGTGTCCCTGCCTTTGCAGCTTGTTTACAGCTCAGTCCTGCAAGCACTTGAAAATCTGTTCCTCCCACAAAATGCCAAGAGGTTATGGATGTGTTTGTGATTGCAAGGCAGAAAAACAAGACAGCTTCACGAGCTTCAGATTCAACAGCCTTCCTAGCAACGTCTCTGAATTAATTTTATGCTGTTTACATTGTCATGGCAGACTTTGTCACAAACAGCCGCCCATGTAACCCTAAAGCATATGTCTCACCGTCCCCCATTTTATCAAGGATACTCCCTATTTTCTGGTAACTGTCTCTGCTTTATGATTGTTGCTGTTTTTACCTTTGGGAAAGCCTGGTTTAAAAAAGGTTGCTAGTGTATATTGCTAGACTGGAGTGCAGTCTACATACACATTAAAAATGCTGTAAAAAATGCTTTTAAAAAAGTTTTGGAAAATACATTGAATTTTGCATAGCTCATTGTTGCCATCTAGTGTCATATTTCTATATTGCACTTCACAACACATTTAAAACATTTAATTTGCAGCTGTATAGCTGAGTCCTAGCTGTTCTTTAAGACTTCTGCCTGTTACTCTGCATCTTCCTCTCTGTTAGTGTTGGATGGTGGATATCGTCATTCCTTTAATGCACATGCACGTAAATATGTGAGCATTTGTTGTTGTTTAGTCATTTAGTCGTGTCCAACTCTTCATGACCCCATGGACCAGAGCACGCCAGGCACTCCTGTCTTCCACTGCCTCCCACAGTTTGGTCAAACTCATGCTGGTAGCTTCGAGAACACTATCCAACCATCTCGTCCTCTGTCGTCCCCTTCTCCTTGTGCCCTCCATCTTTCCCAACATCAGGGTCTCTTTTCCAGGGAGTCTTCTCATGAGGTGGCCAAAGTATTGGAGCCTCAGCTTCAGGATCTGTCCTTCCAGTGAGCACTCAGGGCTGATTTCCTTCAGAATGGATAGGTTTATGTGAGCATAGAATCACAGAATCACAAATCGTCTAGCCCAACCCCTGTAATGCAGGAATCTTTTGCCCAACGTGAGGCTTGAACTCATGACCCAGTCTGATGCTGTACCGACTGAGCATGCAGCTTGATATTTCACACACCACTGAAGCTCACTTTGAACTCTTGATAACTCTGGACTTTGTTTGTTTTGGCATATTTTTAACCAAAACCACAAACCTCATATTTTACAACAAGTCACAGCTCATTCTTAGGAGCCCTGACTGCCTCCGTGTTTTCTGCAGGATGTCCCTGCCTCTTCCTCCTGCACCTCTGTTTCCAGTCAGGCTGGCATGTTTCTTGCAATCTTAGAGCAGCCTGGCTCCAGATTTTGTGCAGTTGTTTTGGAATGAGAGCAGGTTGTCAGATCCTGCTCATTTGGTTCTTGTAATTCTGACAGCATCCCTTCACTGTAGCTCCATGTGGGAAGTGAGAAATGCTCGTTATGGGTGTGTGATGCATTGTGAAGTGAACAGACTGGGCATCGGCTATTGCCTGGCATACCACCCCTCCCACCCCCACCCGCTCCCTCTAGATCTGTGTTAATCTGGAGCAAAAACTTGCTGGCAATAAACCTTAGCATCTCACTACAGAACCTAGTGTTTTAATTTCTGCTAGCATGTCATTACCTGAGGCTGGCTTTGTCTGTTTCCTTGTTACATTCAGCGGCTGCTGGGCTGGAGTTGAGAGTAGATGCAAGTTCCTCTGAGCATGCAGAGAGCGCCTCCTCCAAATTATTATAATCAGTCCTCATACTTCTAGGTCTGCAGACTGACTCTCTGAAACCTTAAACCAGATCTGGCTTGGGTCAAAGCAAGCCTGCAATATATGAGTGAGGAGATCCCTAGAAAGATGCACTTGCTATAATTGTTTGTTTGTTGTGTGTGTGTTCCTGCAATTTTGAGGGTGTCTCTCCCCCCCCCCATATATACAACAGCATGCAAGGGGGAAATGAGTTTGTGTGGAATGGTGATAAATTCAGGCCCAAAAGACAGAATGAATGTTCTTATTGAACATTTTGTAATTTCATATTAGTGATTTCTCAGTTACACAATTAAGGTTGTTCAGGAGCAGATCAGAAATGTTTTGGTTGTTGTTGTTTTTTTGTTTTTAAAGCAGAATTGGCTGGGAATATTGATGTTAGAATACATCCGAAAGCCATAATTAGTTTTTCCCCCCCACAGCTATAAAATAGTATATTGTTCATAGCATTCTGTGAATCAAAAATCAGGGAGCAGCTAGCATGACAGTAAAGGCATTCTTGATTTCCACTGATAGCAAGGGAAGCACTTGAGATTTGATACAGGGAAACAATGACAAGTAAAAACTCGGGTGTCATCAGCCCAGAACTTGGGGCAGATTTCATGGATCCCATTCAGCAGAATGTGCAAGAGGGAATCCACCACTAACAACACAAAATGCAGCAGTGCTGGCTTGCCACATTGTGAAGCAAATGAAATATACATTACATAATAAAGGAAGGCCCCTGTAAGAACATTATGTCCGGAGTCTAAAATTACCTTAGGGCACTATTGAGTGAAATAGCAGGTCCTGGTGGATCTCTGACTTGTATTAAATTTGCAAATGAATACAGTTCATTCCCCTCCCCTCCATTGTTTTTCTCCCTGTGATTTTCTCTGCTATTTTTTTAAATATTTAGTTGTTACCATTAAACAAGTATAAATGTCATCAAAGCAATCAAGAAGATGAACAAATGTTCTGCTTTTGCTCTTGGAAGAAAGGCTTATGTTTTGATTTCCTTTGTAACATTTCTCTCTCTCTCCATGCAAAGCTTGCAGCCGGAAGGCAGCGAAGTCCTCCTTGGACCACAAGTAACTTGCGGCCCTCTGGATGTGACCGTCTCCACCCCATTTGCCTTGACAATACCGCACTGTGCAGAAGCGAATTCTGAGCACTGGAACGTCCACCTGAAAAAGAAAAAGCTCCAGGGCAAATGGGAGGTAAGTGAAGTTCCTTCCCCAGATGATTGAGCCAAAAAAGGATGCTTAAAGATGGATCTCACAAGATGAAAGGTTAGTTAGGTAAAGTAAGGTAAAGGGACCTCTGGCCATTAGGTCCAGTCGTGGCCGACTGGGGTTGCGGCGCTCATCTCGCTTTATTGGCCGAGGGAGCCGGCGTACAGCTTCCGGGTCATGTGGCCAGCATGACTAAGCCGCTTCTGGTGAACCAGAGCAGCGCACGGAAACACCATTTACCTTCCCGCCAGAGCGGTACCTATTTTTCTACTTGCACTTTGAGGTGCTTTTGAACTGCTAGGTGCTTTTGAACTGAGGTGCTTTTGAACTGCTAGCAGGGACCGAGCAACGGGAGCTCAACCCATTGCGGGGATTCGAACTGCTGACCTTCTGATCTGCATGTCCTAGGCTCTGTGGTTTAACCCACAGCGCCACCCACGTCCCTTTGAAATGTTAGTTAGTCTGGATTAAAAGTACCACTTCCAATCTTAAATTCAGTTCTCAACACTTCAGCGGCAACTAGTAATTTATTTGGGTTTTTAACAGAAAGTGAAATTTTGTGCAAATTTCTCTGCACAAGCACATTTTTGCATGCTTCCCCCCCTACTAATATACAATATTTTTGCAAGCAATTCCCACAAATATCATGCATTCTTATATGTGTCTTTCTCTAATATCTGCATTGTTTGCACATTTCCATATTGTTTGTTGGAGAACTGCACCGCAAAATGAAGAGATGTGCAGATTTTGAAAGACAGCTGTGTTTTACTTTGTGTTATGTGACTCAAGTAGCTTCTTGTGAAAATGCAAGCCAAACTGCATTCCTTTCCCATCCCAACATCCCACACGCCAGAAGAGCAAGAAAACCTCACCACAGTGAGTGTGGTGAGCAGATTTGTGGATCCTTTTCCCTACAGGGAATTGCTCCATTCTAGGTGCTCTTTGAAATTGCATTCAGCTCTCATCCAAGTATTCATGACAAAAAGAGGAATTGCAAATCCCTCTTCCCATCCACTCACTGAATTAATGGCTCAGGCCAGTGGAGCAACACATAAGATGGAAGACTTCATTAGAATAAACATTATCCTGGTGAATAACATGGTGAAGGAATCTTGCCTGTGTCTTGTTTGTTGTCTTTGATGTTCCAAATGATCCCTCTACCTGAGGGATCATTTGTTTTGAGGGGGTGGGGGATTAAAGACAAATCGGAGAATGTGAAGCTGTGCTAAAATTGCTAATGTGTTGTCATTGCCACTACCTTCTGATGACATTGGATTTCTTGCTGGAAACACTTGTGCTGATTCAGTCTGCACAGTCCTTGGATTCATTTCACTGAAACCTTCCATCTGTGTAAAACTAGCTCAATAGCATCCGTTTAAGAAAGAGCCTTTAAGCGTGACCCTGCTTTTATTTATTTATTTTTGCTTCTCTATATCCTGCTCTTCATGCAAGGAGCTGGTAAAGGTAAAGGTAAAGGAACCCCCAACCATTAGGTCCAGTCATGGCCGACTCTGGGGTTGCTGCGCTCATCTCACTTAACTGGCCGAGGGAGCTGGCGTACAGCTTCCGGGTCATGTGGCCAGCATGACTAAGCCACTTCTGGCAAACCAGAGCAGCACACGGAAACACCGTTTACCTTCCTGCTGGAGTGCTTTCAAACTGCTTTCAAACTGCTAGGTTGGCAGGAGCAGGGACCGAGCAACGGGAGCTCACCCCGTTGCAGGGATTTGAACCAGTGACCTTCTGATCGGCAAGTCCTAGGCTCTGTGGCTTAACCCACAGCGCCACCCGCTTCCCTTACAAGGAGCTTGTAATTGCACATAAAGTTTTTCTCCCTTATCTGCACAATAGCCATGTGAAGTACCATATTTTTCGCTCTATTGGATGCACCGGACCATCTTCTCCCCCTCAAAAACAAGGTGCTTTCAAGAGCAGGTCAGGGAACAGGGCAAAGCCTTGCCGCTGCCCACCGAGCTTGTGGGGCTGGCAGTGGGGGAAGCGATGCTTTTCCCCACAGCCAGCCTTAAAGATCCCTGAAGCCTTTGGAGCGCAGCTACAGTCCAAAGGTTTGAGGCTTTGCGCAGCCATCCCGAAGCTGGAACAGTGAGACAGAGGACTGCGCAGCGCCCCGTCTCACTGTTTTGGCTTCGGGGACAGCAGGCTGCTATCCGCAAGCCTTGGGAGCCCGGCGGAAACTCCCGCCAGGTTCCGAAGGCTTGCGGAGAGCTGCCCGAAGCCCTGGGTGCACAGCGCCACGCTCCCCGGGCTTCAGGGCTGCAGGAAGCTGTCCACAAGCCTGCGGGCTCCGCAGGCTTGTGGATAGCTTCCTGAAGCCTGGAACGCGAGAGGGGTCTGTGCGCACTGACCCCTCTCACTCTCCAGGCTTCAGCGAAAGCCTGCATTCGCTCCATAGGATGCACACACTTTCCCTGTTCATTTTTGGAGGTGGGAAAGTGCGTCCTATAGAGCGAAAAATATGATAAGTTAAGCTGAGTTTGGGTGATGAGACCCAAGTTCGAGCAGAGAGCTTCAAGGGGGGGGGATTTGAACCCAGGTTTCCATTAGCTGCTCTGGTTCACCAGAAGCTGCTCAGTCATGCTGGCCACATGACTCAGAAGCTGTCTGCAGACAAACACTGGCTCCCTCAGCCTATAGAGTGAGATGAGCACAGAACCCCAGAGTCATCCGCAACTGGACTTAATGGTCAGGGGTCTCTTTACCTTTACCTCCCTTGATCCTAGTCTAACCATTATGCTACTCTAACTTTGGAGTGAACATTGATAGTCTTTGAAACTGTGCTTTCCCCACTTCCATCCCAAACCATTATTATTATTATTATTATTATTATTATTATTATTAAACATCCCAAATCCTGGTTTTAGCAGAACTCAGAATGGGCATCCATTTTATAACAATTTTTTTAAAAAGAGACCTGAACGTGATCGGAGCCAATTTGCTTCACTTTTCATTGATTTCAAAATGAAGAGCGAAGGATAACAAATGGGGGTCTTATTTGTTGCCACATTTAAACCCATTCCTCATTCACTTGAGGGGCGGGGGTTATCTCTTCCATATCTGTCTCTTGGTGGCTGCCATTTTATTTCCCCCAGATGATGAAGATGACTTATTAAATATCTGTACTGCCCTTCATCCAAAGATCACAGGGCAGTTTATAATATAAAAATACAAAAATGCATACCAAACAAAAACAATAACCTCTTGCCACACGGACACAGATGGTTTAATCAGCCAAAGGCCTGGCAAAAGAGGACTGCTTTTGCCTGGTGCCTAAAGATATGTACCAATGGTGCCAGCCAAGCTCCACACATTGCCAAAACGGCAGCTTGTGGTGGCCACCGAGGCAGCATCCAAAGCGAAAAGAAATAAAGAAACAGAAACAACAAATATGAGTAGTGGACCAATGTGATTTTCTCAAATAGTGTGGTTTTGAGTGAATAACAAAACAAATCTAGTGAAGATTAAAATCCTAGATAGAGAGGCCACTCAATTTCAGTTTACGGCAGAGCTGATTAGAGGGGACCTGATTCCAGGAACTGGACTGGGCTGATTTGGTCATTTGGGTTTCAGGGAGACACTTACCATAGTGGTGATTCCTCTAATCTCCTCACTGACAACTGGAGCTTACCATTCCCTCCCCTCTGGTGTTTAAGACAGAAGCTGTGGTGACCACGATAAGGTATCTGGACACCACCAAGTTTTCTACTCCCAAGATGCATCTGGAATGATTCATGCAGGTAGTGTAGCATATGTGATGCTCTCCAGCCTTTGCAGACCACCACTTCACAACATCCCTGACCATCAGGCATGCTGGCTGGAGCCGGTGCCAATTGTCGTTCTACACATCTGGAGGAGACCATGTTGTCTGCTTCTGCGTTTCACTTCCTCTTTGCTATATTCTTTTATGCATCCTCTTTTCTACCAATTTAAAAGCCAGGATGGTACTTGTTCCTTTTGGTTCCAACATATGCTGGAAATGCAATAATCATCCCAAAGCAGATTATCAACAGTTCAAAATACATTTCAGCAGGCTACCCTACTTGTATGATGGCAGGCTATATGATGTCCTTGTGGGTTTTTCATTGCTTGCATTCATTGATAAGAGAGAAGATTCATCAGCTCTGCACTCCAATAAAATAAAATATATTTGCTTGGGATGGGGAAAACCTTGAATTGTTATTGCAAAGGTTTTCAGGGCAGCTTTGGGATATTGAGGGCTACAGGATGTTCACCCCAGTCCTAGTGGAAGAAAATATATATAATACTAGCGGTGACCCCCTCATTCGCTCTGCTTGTCACCCCCTAGTATTTTATATATTTTCTTCCAACAACAACAAGAAGCAGCAATAAGTTTCAGTCTTGCAAACATTGCTCACACCGATCCCAGGTGAGGTTTTAAACATCTTAACTAAAACGTAGCTTCTCTGCTAAAGCAGATTTTTTTTTAAAAAAAAAAAACCCACATGCTGCATCTTCTGCCCTCTGTTGCATGCTGGGAACTGCCTGCGTGTATCTCTGTGCTGCAAACACTCTCATTTACATATATACACACAGGCAAATACTCAAATTACATCTTCTCTATTGAGTCACAGACCTGATATTCATGATCTAGTCACAAGGCCTAGTCACAAGTTAATCTGCCACACCTATTTAATGTGCATTAAACTTATATCTTCCACACAGCCTTCCCCAGAAGGCCTTGGCAATGTCTCAGCCTTTTGTCCTGTTCTGGAGGTGAACCATCTGGGCTCTGAGGTGGATTTCTGCAGTGCTGGCTTACATGTGTCGATTCAGTCTACCCTGGTGGCTCCGAATGTCACCATAGTGTGACAATAAACCATTGCAAACATATGTAGAGAAATAGAATAACAAAATTATTTAGCAAGATTCAGTGAATAGGGAGTATCCCTGGCACTGTGCCAGTAGGCCAACACACAAAATATGAATGGACTTTTTGGAAACACAGTACATTAGAAACAAAGGTTGGCATTGCATTAAATCAAGCATAGGGAACTTTGGGCCCTCCAGATGTTGTTGGACTCCCATCATCACAGCCAACACAGGAAATGTTTATAGATGTTAGGAGTTGCAGACCCTCTGAATGTCCCTATTTTCCAGGGATGTCGCTGGAAAATGTTTAACGTTTTATTATGTTTTTTTATATGCTGGAAGCTGCCCAGAGTGCTGTGGCGACCCAGTAAGATGTGTGGGGTATAAATAGTGAAATTATCATTATGGAATGGGAACATATCAGAGAAATGTTGGAGGGTATGGAGTTGCAGTCAGACAACATCTGGAGGACCACAGATTCTTCCTCTCTGTTTGAAATAGTTTGGGTGTTAATCCTATACACATTTATTTTGGGGATAATAAAACTTATTTCTGAGCAAGCACGTATAGGATCAGGCATCTTTCTAAATTTGGAGATGGAAAACAGACCCATTGCTCATTACAGCTCTGTTTTCCCACATAACATTTTCAGTTTTTCAGAGCAGACGTGACAGACAAAACCAACTTAGCTCTGCATTATTTTTCTGTAAAATCGTTAGCCTTCTCTTTTTGTTTTGTTTTGCTGCATTTCTTTTCTTGTCTTTAAAGCATACCTGCTGTTGCCTGTTGTTTTTGGTGCTTCCAGAAGTCCCCCCCCACCCAAAAATCACATATGTTGAAAATTTCCAGCATATGGTAGAAGAGGTGGCCAAGGCGACATTTCAGTATTAAAAGCTGCTTGCCATGTGGCATAGTAAGATCCTGCTTGAGAAACAGTCTGAATCTCTTTTGAACTTAGGGAGCTGGGGTTCAGGGTTCAGTAGACCCCAGCCTGCTTGTGAGACTGGGTGAAGCCTTTTGGTGAGCTCCAGCCATAATCACATTGACAATTTTGTTATCAAAATACAAAGAGTTCATTAAAAACACCCTATAAACTAGTAGAAACTGCAACCAGGAAAAGATTAATGTCTGTGTGCCAGGCTTAGGAAAAGGAGAGATAGCTTCTGGCCCTCTAGATTTTGCTGGATTCCAACTTCTGTCATAAAAACATAAGCATAGCCTTGCTGGATCAGACCAAGAATCTTACCAGGTGCTGATGGGAAGCTTGCAAGCAGAATAGGAAGCCCATAAGTCAACATAGCTGTCAACTTTTCCTTTTTCTTGCGAGGAATCCTATTCGGAATAAGGGAATTTCCCTTAAAAAAAGGGAAACGTATGTAAGTCAATGGAAAGCCCACAAAGGTTTGATTACAGTTGGAATCCAACAACATATGCAGGCCCACAAGTGCCCCCACTCCTAGCTAAAACACTCCCTTGGAACCAAAGATTTCATCTTCCAATGGAAGGCGTGCTCCTCCATTGGAGAAAGCTCCTTCCATCAGAAGGAAACCTTTCGATCCAACCAACTGGCTCCTCCTACCTATTTTGGGTCTTGAGCAGGGGTCGGCAAGGTTTACCTCTCCTGGGCCGGTTCACTCCAGTGGAGATCCCTCCATGGGCCGGATCGCACCGACATCTGCGACTGCGCAGATGCAATTTTCTGTGTTTGTGCAGACACAATTTTCAGTGGCGCAGAAGCGAGTCCCCGCGCTGCACTGTGCCGGTTTAGCACAGCACGCGGGGACTCACCATGTGGGTGGCTTGGTTCAGGGGCAGCTCGTGGGCAGGTTAAATGTGGGCCGCTTGTGGGCCATGGGCCTTAGGTTATCGACCCCTGGTCTTGAGCTTCTGACTCCACTATCTCATGTCTATTGGATCCCAGTAACTGTCTCCTATGAAAGCTCTTTATAGGATACAGTGGTGCCTCGCAAGACGAAATTAATTCGTTCCGCAAGTTTTTTCGTCTTGCAAAGCACTGTTTCCCATAGGAATGCATTAAAAATCAATTAATGCGTTCCTATGGAAACCGCCTTCAGACCAGGTCCGGGACAGTCTGTCCCCCGACCTCTTCTGAAGGCTGGGGGGGGGGGGACAAGGGCTGTTCTGAAGGCTGGCGGTAGGACGAGAAGCCCTTCTCTCCACCTCCCGCCCCGCAAGCGGGGACAGGAGGGCTTCGCTGCCGACCCCCAGCATTTTAAAAGCCGCCGGGACAGCGGAAACATCTCTGCCGTTTTTCCACTATCCCGACGGCTTTTGAAGGCAGGCGGGGGGGAGCAAAGACTTTCGCCCACCGCCGGCCTTCAGAAGAGGTCCTGGACCTCTTCTGAAGGCTGGTGGGGGGCGAAAGTCTTTGCTCCCCCCCGCCTGCCTTCCCGGGACAGCGGAGACTTCTCCGCTCTCCCGGGCGATCTTAAAATGCTGGCGGGCGGCAGCGAAGTCTCCGCTCTCCCAGGGGCTTTTAAAATGCTGGGGGACGGCAGCGAAGCCTTCGCTGCCGCCCGCCAGCATTTTAAGATTGCCCGGGAGAGCGGAGAAGTCTCCGCTGTCCCGCGAAGGCAGGCGGGGGGGAGCAAAGACTTTCGCCCCCCGCCAGCCTTCAGAAGAGGTCCAGGACCTCTTCTGAAGGCCGGCGGGGGACAAAAGTCTTTGCTCCCGACAGCCAGCATTTTAAAAGCAGTCCGGGATAGCGGGAAAGAGCAGTGCAATTCCCTGCTATTCCGGACCGCTTTTAAAATGCTGGCGGTGGGGAGCAAAGCCTTTCGGCCCCCGCCGGCCTTCCTGGACCTCTTCTGAAGGCCGGGGGGGGGGGGACGAAAGGCTTTGCTCCCCACCGCCAGCATTTAAAAGAGGTCCCCAGAGATTTCCCTATGGGCTTTCTTCTTGCGAAGCAAGCCCATAGGGAAATTCGTCTTGCGGAACGACTCAAAAACGGAAAACTCTTTCGTCTTGCGAGTTTTTCGTTTTGTGAGGCGTTCGTCTTGCGGGGCACCACTGTATACTAATATTAAGAAAATAGCAGAGATGTTAACCTATTCTAAGAGTTGTGCCAAGTTTGGAATATATGTTTAATGCGGTTTGTTTTTTCATCCCTCCCCCTGAAAAAAACAGGAAGTCATGTCTGTGGAAGAAGAAACTACTTCCTGTTACTGCCTCCTGGACCCATATGCCTGTCACATTCTTTTGGACTCTTTTGGAACTTATGCTCTCACTGGGGAGCCCCTCTCTGATTGTTCCGTTAAAGAACTGAAAGTTGCAGTCTTTGGCTGCATGTCTTGCAACTCACTGGATTACTGTCTAAGAGTGTATTGCATTGATAACACTCCCTGTGCATTTCAGGTAAGGCTGGAAAATCGCTTCAGAGTTTTGTGAATGCTTCTTCATTGCTCAGATATTTTAGTTTTCAATGTTTTATACTTGCTTATGCAAAAAACTGATCATGGTATGAAACAGGGACTGAATCCAGGAGTAGAAAACCTGTGGCTTTCCAACTGGAACTCCAACTCCCATTTGCCCCATCTGCTTTGGCCAGTGGTCAAGGATGATGGGAGCTAGAGTCCAAAAACATCCAGAGGTCCAGATGTGCCCCCATCCTTGACCTAAAATATCCTATACTGATCAGATTTTGACACAGCTCTACAACTTTTCTTTTCTTAGTGCCCTCCTGCCCCGCCCCGTCCTGCTCTATTTGGAATAGGGACTTTGACACCAGAGTTTAAGGCTTGCAATCATGTGCCCACTTAGCTGGGGGTAATTCCCCACTGAATGCATGGGATTTATGATCTGAAGCTCAACATCAAAAAAACTAAGATCATGGCCACTGGTCCCATCACCTCCTGGCAAATAGAAGGGGAAGAAATGGAGGCAGTGAGGAATTTTACTTTCTTGGGTTCCATGATCACTGCAGATAGTGACAGCAGCTGCGAAATTAAAAGACACCTGCTTCTTGGGAGAAAAGCAATGACAAACCTAGACAGCATCTTAAAAAGCAGAGACATCACCTTGCCAACAAAGGTCCGTATAGTTAAAACTATGGTTTTCCCAGTAGTGATGTATGGAAGAGAGGGCTGGACCATAAAGAAGGCTGATCGCCGAAGAATGGATGCTTTTGAATTATGGTGCTGGAGGAGACTCTTGAGAGTCCCATGGACTGCAAGAAGATCAAATATCTCTATTCTTATGAAAATCAGCCCTGAGTAGTCCAGCAAGTTCTAGAGGGGACCACCTTGGCTGCACCTGCCTATACTGTCCCTCTCTTTAAGGACTAGTGGCAGGTGGTACAGTTATGTGCATTTCTTCACCAACATGTTTTAAACGAAAAAGCAGGCATCTTTTCCTGCTATTTTCCGGTACCAAGTCACCTTCCACAGAACTGCTTTTCTCCTTACCTGGCGTGAGCCTATCTTGAGCAGAGAAACCACCTGAAGTGAAGAAAGGTTAAGCATCATCTGCACACCTGCCAATCTGCTACACCTGCAGCTGTTTTGTTTTTGACAGAGAGAGAGAGAGAGAGAGAGAGAGAGAGAGAGAGAGAGAGAGAAAGAGAAATATGTGTCTGGACAAAATTGCATCCAACTGCACATTGGTCTTTTTTGCATATCATGCTAAGTCAAGCCATGGCTTAGAGTGAGCATACAGGCTCCTGGAGAGAAGACAGTGATTGCTTAGTTCCTCCCCAGTCATTTTGCTGCTGTGTTGTGCTGAGCAAAGCCTCCTTTAGGCATAGCATGTTGTCCAAACCCAGGCTCATGGTTTAACTCTCTCCAGACTAGCCACTAAGCAGAAATCATGGTGAGTTCTATGGTTTGTCTGGGAGAGCTGAACCAAAAGCCCAAGTTCAGAAGAAGACGCAATAAGGAAGGGTGGGGGGCATTTCTCTCAGGTAATCTTCTGGGAACCATGTATGATTGGTGGGCAAGGCCAGAGGGAAAGCGGGCAGAGCAACAAATGCAAACTTCACCTTTGTACAGAAAACTGGCATCTTCACGCTCAGGGCTCGTCCATACCTCTGCTTGCCCACTGCCTAAAAAATACAGATCAGAGTCGTTTTGCCTTTGCCCCACTGTGTTCTTTAGCATGAAATCACAGCAAATGTCAATCCAGAGAAAACCTAATTGACATTTGCTCTGAATCAGCTCTGAAGATGGGGTTTTCTCAGGGGAAAGCAGTGGGACAGGCAGACGTGTGGATGACCCTCAGACACCCCTCTCTATCCCCCACCCAGGCAAGAGTCCCAGGACACATTTCAGCCAGGCAGAAATACTCAAGTGTGGCCAGTGTGGAGAGCCAGCATGGTGTAGTGGTTAAGAGTGGTAGACTCATAATCTGGTGAACCAGGTTTGCATCTCCGCTTCTCCACCTGCAGCTGCTGGGTGACCTTGGGCCAGTCACACTTCTTTGAAGTTTCTCAGCCCCACTCACCTCACAGAGTGTTTGTTGTGGGGGAGGAAGAGAAAGGAGAATGTTAGCCGCTTTGAGACTCCTTTGGGTAGTGATAAAGCGGGATATCAAATCCAAACTCTTCTCTTCTTCAAGGAAGATGCAAACGGGGCTGGTTAAGGGTGTGGCTTGAGGGGCAGAGGCTGGGAAGACTTCAGAGGGCCAGATGGAGAGGCTTGGAGGGCCTGAAGTTCCCCACCCCTGTGCTAAGCCAAACCATGCATTTGCTCAGTGTGGCATAGCAGCAAAAATACTGGGGAGGAGTAAAGCGGCTGCAATCTCCTCTTCCAGACCCCATGCTAAACCACTGTTTGGATTAGAATGATGTGCAAACCACGCTATTATATGTAGTTTGGCCTTAGCTCAGGAATCTGTCCCAGCACCAGATCCCTTTGTTTATCCCCAGGTAGGTAGCGTTCCTAGGGATTGAAAAGCAGATGTAATTCCATCAAAGCAAAAGTGATGCAGTTCAGTGCACAGTTTTGTTTATTTAATTCAGGTGGTTTTCCAAGCTACTGCTTAAGACTCTACTGTATTATATCGGGGATAATGAGTTATGTGCATTTGGCAAGGCATCTGGTTGGAAAGGCTTGGAACAACCCATGTGCAAAATGAAAGAAAGGGCTAAACAAAAGAATTCCCTAGCTTGTGTTAGAAAAGAAAGAAGAAAAGAAGCAAGCAAGTATTTTCCATCCTGGCAAAGCCTGAAAAACGTCCTCAAACAGCATAAGCCAAGGATCTAAGTGTCCGCTTCCAACAGACCCCTTATGAAAGAGGGGCTTTATGTTAAAGAATATAACATCGCAATCTTATGGGGCTAAGATGCCATTTTTGTAATGATCCACAGCCCCAGTTAGCAATGAGCCCACTAAATACTGAGACTGTATCACAGAAGATAAATAACATGCCTGAAGTTTCATTAGCACAATAACTGGCGTTGCCACATCAGGTGTTTAGCAGTAAAGGCTCGGCTGGAGTCCAAAGGGAAGGTGCACAATCTCTCTCTCTCTCTCTCTATATATATATATATAAAAGTGTATGCTAGAAGGCTGAACTTTTACTCTTTGTGACTTTTACCATCCAAGGCAGCCTTCTAAAAACGGCTACAGAATATAAAATGCAGATCAAGTTTATGATCCACATTTTTTCACTTTCCTTTAGGGTTCTGGAAGAGTTGCAGAAACCTGAACCCGCTCATTTGAACCTTATATTGATATATGGGTTTGAATCCAACATTAGACTTTCTCAAAGTTAACCCACTGAAATTAATGGGCATGACTCACTTAATTAGACTAATTTTAAAATGGATCTGCTCTGAGAAGAATCTAGTCTGGAGTGTTTGTGTCCTGCATATACCCAATGCAAACTTGGAATCGTCTTCACAGAAGCAAACAACTTGTAGTTTATAGAAGCTATGCGGTACATTCCATCCTGAATGATTAATCTTCTTGCAGTTTATGCCCAATGTAGCTTAAATCAAGCTGTTTTGTTTGCCTCTTTTTTTATCTTCCTAAGCATGCCATTACTGCTCCAGAATTGCTGTTACATTCAGGGAAATTATGTAGACAAGGAGCCATATTTTATTTTAATGAACCTGAACAAGATATTTTTTATAATTTAGATTTTGTTGCAAGGATCGAATAATATTTACCAAAATCTCCACTTAACAGTGGGGATTTTCCGTACGCAACAGGCTACTGGCTATTTTATGAAGTGCTATTATTCTTATTAATCCACAGTGACTGGCTGGTACCTCCATGTAAACATAGACTCTCAATGCTTATCACTGAGAATACTAAAACTAAAAACCCCATAGTATGGTGCAAACTGAGTCAAAGGGGCATGAATATGGCTATTTTGAAACCACCTTCACTGGCAAGTTACCTCTTGTGTTCCATCTCACTGCATGGCTTATCGCCTTCCATCCTTGGGTTCATAAAGGTAAAGGGACCCCTGACCATTAGGTCCAATCGTGGATGACTCTGGGGTTGCGGCGTTCATCTCACTTTACTGGCCGAGGGAGCCGGCGGACAGCTTCTGGGTCATGTGGCCAGCATGACCTAAACTGCTTCTGGTGAAAACAGAGCAGCGCACGGAAATGCAGTTTACCTTCCCGCTGGAGCGGTACCTATTTATCTACTTGCACTTGATGTGCTTTTGAACTGCTAGGTTGGCAGGAGCAGGGACCGAGCAACGGGAGCTCACCCCGTCACAGGGATTCGAACCGCCGACCTTCTGATCGGCAAGTCCTAGGCTCTGTGGTTTAACCCACAGCACCACCCGCGTGCCACTTAGGTTCATAGCTAAGAACAAAAGAAAAGCCATTGTGAATTTGACCATAGCTGATATGTAGAGAATCTTGCGCCCAGAAGGCCTAGGGTCCCATCTCCAGGCAGGGCTGGGATGGCCCAGTCTTAAACACTGGAGATCCACTGCCAGTCAGTGTAAACAGAATTGAACTAGATGGTCTGTCTGGGAGTGGATCACAGGAAAAGACACACAGGAAAGAAACCGCTATAAATAAGTCAGAAATGAAATTGTTATAACAAAAGAAAAAAGAAACTATGGAAAACCGCAAAGATTTATTTATTTTTTGCTCTCCAGCGCCATCTGGCGTTGCATGTTTAGAACGCATTCAAAACACTGGGGTTTTTTTGTTTTGTTATTAATGTATAGTGGTACCTCGCAAGATGAATGCCTCGAAAGACGAAAAGCTCGCAAAACGAAAGAGTTTTTCGTTTTTTGAGTTGCTTCGCAAGACAGATTTCCCTATGGGTTTGCTTCGCAAGACGGAAACGTCTTGCAAGTTTGTTTCCTTTGTCTTGCAAGTTTGTTTCCTTTTTCTTAAAACCGTGCATTCACTTCAAGGAGCAACTCATAGCACGTGGTGTGGTAGCCTTTTTCGAGGTTTTTGAAGACTTTGGTATTTTTGAAGCTTTTCCAAAGTCCATGCTTAGCAAGGTGAAAAAATCGCAAGACGAAAAAACCCGCGGAACAAATTAATTTCGTCTTGCGAGGCACCACTGTAGCTGTCTTTGGTATAAGGCAGCTTCCTATGTTCCTACCACCACCCCATACACAAAAACCATGTGGCTAAATATTTATACCTCTAACTAACAAAATAAGATATCCTCAGAAATAAAATTGTTTCATTCCCTGGTTGCGGATTAGTCTTCCCAGAGAAATCAAATAAAATCTGGAAAACGAATTGTTAAAACACAGTTAAGCCACCCCACAGGGGGTCTCATAACAGCTCACAGCGCCCTTAACAAACGGCAGCGCCCAGGATTTCCTTGCAGGAAGCCACGGCTGTTTAAAGTGGTATGATACTGCTTTAAATGTATAATGCAGATGTGGCGCAACTCCTCACTCCTTCCCCCACTTCCATAAATCAGCAGCCACAGTTTTCTGAAGAAGCAAGAGTTCTGAAATTGCAGGTGGCTCACTGTTTGTTTCTTTGTTTTCCCTTTCTCTGCTACAGGAAGTGATTTCAGATGAAAGACACCAAGGGGGGCAGTTGCTGGAAGAACCAAAGCTGTTGCATTTCAAAGGGAATACTTTCAGTCTTCAGATCTCTGTCCTTGATATCCCTCCTTTTCTCTGGAGAATCAAACCATTCACAGCATGTCAGGTATTTGTGTATCAAGGCTAGCGTTTGCCAATGCTTTTTTTTTTTTAATTCCCAGGCATATCTGAAGCCCCAAGGCATTTCTTTGCAAGGTTAGGCACTTTTTCTAATACCAGGGATTTTATGAATAAATATATCGCTTTATGATTGGCGTTTTAGCTTTTGGTTGGCAAGCTATACAGTGGTACCTCGGGTTACAAATGCTTCAGGTTACAGACGCTTCAAGTTACAGACTCCGCTAAGCCAGAAATAGTACCTTGGGTTAAGAACTTTGCTTCAGGATGAGAACAGAAATCGCGCGGCGGCAGCGGGAGGCCCCATTAGCTAAAGTGGTGCTTCAGGTTAAGAACAGTTTCAGGTTAAGAATAGACCTCCAGAACGAATTAAGTTCTTAACCTGAGGTACCATTGTATTCCCACAGCTGAGTCCAGTGCAATCCAAGTTATGAATAGCCAAATGCATAATTTCCCTTTCATCTCTTTGCTCCTGAAGCAAAGGCTTCACTATGAGATTCCTGCATTGCAAGGGGTTGGACTAGTTGACCCTCAGGGACCCTTGCAGCTCTCTAATTTTATGACTCTATGATGCTGGATTGTCCAATTTAATAGATATCCATTAAATGTTTGGACCTGGGTAGCCAAGCTCGTGTCCTTCCGTTGTTTGTTAGGCTACAACTCCCATCATGCCTATCTATTGGCTGTGCTGGCTGGGGCTGATGGGAGTTGGAGTTCAATTACATCTAGAAAGCTAACCTTGCTCTGGACTATAAATTACAGCTTTTATCTTTTGCGTTTATCTATGAGCACTAAAGTCAGGCCACAGTTGCAAAACTCTCTCTCTCTCTCTCTCTCTCTCTCACACACACACACACACACACACACACAAACACACACACACACACAGAGAAATTAAAATGAAAACAAAGCAAAATATCAGCAAGTATTTAAAATTATAATATATACAGTATGCCAAGTATTGAAACAAATTTTTAGAGTCACACGGGTGGCAGTGTGGTCTAAACCACTGAGCCTCTAGGGTTTGCTGATTGGAAGTTCGGCAGTTTGAACCCCCGTGATGGGGTGAGCTCCCGTTGCTCTGTCCTAGCTACTGCCAACTTAGCAGTTCAGAAGCGTGCCAGCACAAGTAGATAAATAGGTACTGCTGCAGCGGGAAGGGAAACGATGTTTCCATGGGCTCTGGTTCCCATCACGGTCTTCCGTTGCACCAGAAGCGGTTTAGTCATGCAGGCCACATGACCTGGAAAGCTGTCTGTGAACAAACGTCGGCTCCCTCGGCCTGAAAGCGAGATGAGCACCGCAACCCCACAGTCGCCTTTGGCTGGACTTAACTACCGAGGGATCCTTTATCTTTTGCCTTATTAGCCAATTCAAGCATAACTGAAATAATTCCCCATCTCTTGCAGCAGCCAGTATAGTTCTATACAGTAGCCTTTATCCCTGATTTCCGCTTGCATTCCTTTTCCGGTTCCTGTCTGGTGATCCTTGCAGATATAGCAGGTGACCAGTAGGTGGACATTTGTTATGCTTCTAGGTTCGTCTCTGACTTTTGCATGCAATAACTCCAATTAACAAACAGCACTATCATGAAATAATAATAATAATAATTATTATTATTATTATTATTATTATTATTATTATTATTATTATTATTATTATTTTCTACCCCGCCCTTCTTTGGGCAGCTTTCAACAGAACATTAAAAACAGAATAAAGCTTCAAACATTAAAGACTTCCCTAAAAGTCAGATAGTTGTTTATTTCCTTGACATCTGATGGGAGGGCATTCCACAGGGTGTGCACCACTACAGAGAAGGCCCTATACCTGGTTCCCTGTAACCTCACTTCTCGCAGTGAGGGAACCACCAGAAACCAGACCTCGGAGCTGGACCTCAGTGTCCAGGCAGAACAATGGGGGTGGAGGCGCTCCTTAAGGAATACTGGACTGAGGCCGTTTAGGGCTTTAAAGGTCAGAACCAACACTTTGAATTGTGCTCAGAAACACACTGGGAGCCAATGCAGATCTATCAGGACTGGTGTTATATAGTCTTGGCGGCCACTCCCAGTCACCAGTCTAGCTGCCGCATTCTGGATTAGTTGTAGTTTCTGGGTCACCTTCAAAGGTAGAGCGCATTGCAATAGTCCAAGCAGGAGATAACTAAAGCATGCACCACTCTGGCAAGGCAGTCTTTGGGCAGGTAGGGTCTCAGCCTGCGTACCAGGTGGAGCTGGTAGATAGCTGCCCTGGACATAGAATTGACCTGCACCTCCATGGACAGCTGTGAGTCCAAAATGACGCCCAGGCTGCACACCTGGTCCTTCAGGGCACAATTACCCCATTCAGGACCAGGGAGTCCCCACCCCACCCCCTGCCCCCCAAAAAAACAGTACTTCTGTTTTGTCAGGATTCAAGCTCAATATGTTAGCTGCCATCCATCCTCCAAACAGCTCCAGACACTCACACAGGACCTTCACCAGCTTCACTGGTTCCACTTTAAAAGAGAGGTAGCCTGTCTTTCTGTGGTCACATAAACTGCTGTCCAGTTGTCAATATTTGGCTAGTGACTAACTGACTTGCTGATCTTGGAACTGATTGAGTAGACGTAGGCCCAAACTGAATGTTTTGCAGATGTACATATGGCTTAGGGATATGTAAAAATGTCTTTCTGACATTATATGTTCTATTGTGGGAGTTAACATTTGGAGGGGTGCATTTTTCAGAATGTTCTTGGAGGGAAGATGAAATTCTCCCAACGGTTTTTGGAGACTTGTTCACTCTGGTAGATGAAGGAAGCGATGGGCTAAGAGAGAAGGACTGGAAGCAGTAGGTGCCAAGCCCATTGCTTCCTTCAACAATAAAATAATAATAATAAAATTAGAATTGGATCCACAGTTTCATCCAAAATTCACAGATGGTGACACTGGTGAGGCTATTTTGCAGAATAATCTCCACAGGAGGACTGACATTTTCTGCCG
Organism: Podarcis gaigeae; assembly: GCF_964106915.1. Taxonomy (NCBI): domain Eukaryota; kingdom Metazoa; phylum Chordata; class Lepidosauria; order Squamata; family Lacertidae; genus Podarcis; species Podarcis gaigeae. The sequence goes on from NC_139692.1 coordinate 9,068,096, forward strand.
GTTTGCAAGGAACTTGAAAAAGAATGCTTTTCCAAAAAAAAAAAAAAAAGTAGTCAGGCAATTCATTCCTAAGAAATTTTGGCTCAGCCCTAGATAATCTTAAGTAGCATGGTACCAAAAGAAAAGGGAAGGGAAGAAAAAAATAAGCAAATTGAGATACCAGCTAGTGATATTCTTCCCCAAACTGTTGCTCTCCAGATACTGTTCCATTATAGCTCCTGTTATTCCTTGCCAGTTGGCTGTGATTGGGGAAGGCTGGCATAATGAAATGGTGCAGGACTGTATCTACACAAAGTAGACCCATTGAAATTAATGAACCTAAGGTAAAGGTAAAGGTACTCCTGACCATTAGGTCCAGTCATGGATGACTCTGGGGTTGCCTGCTCATCTCGCTTTATTGGAGCAACCATTCTACATACTCCAGGAACTTCAGACCTAAGGCTTGGTATTTCTGTGACTGCTTTAATAAAGTTCTGAAACTTTATTATTGGGTATAGATTCCTGAGCTCAGTGCCTGGGTCCTAGCTCTCCTATATCACCCCCCCCCCCCGCCAAGAGAGGTAATTCAAAAGTATCTTATCTGACTGAATCCCCCCTTTTAATATAGAACTCTCATTTCTCTAAGTTAGATGTGTGCTTGTGATAAAATATTGCTTTGTGTACCCAGTATGGTAAAGGTATGCTGCTGTGTTTTATTGTTAAAATTACCTTTATTCTTCATAATCAATTCTTTGTTTTTCTATAGTCTCAGAGCAGGCACACCATTGTAATGTTTTTTTTTGGGGGGGGTTGTTCTCATACACAGGCTTAGTGCTCTGCTTGATTCCAGCTAAGGATCCCTTTTGGGGGAGCACATTTTTGGGATTGCACAAGAGCTCATCACCCAAAGAAGGAGGTGAAGCCAGATCCCCTAGAGATGGAAAAGGGGGAACTGCTGCTGGTACAGGAGACAGGGGGCTGGGGCAGGGAAGCCTTAGTGGGCTTGCAAGGGAGCGTAGCACCAAAACACGCACATCCTGATTTTAATAGGTGGAAGGTTGGTGGTTCAAATCTCTGCGATGGGGTGAGCTTCCGTTGCTCGGTCCCCGCCAACCTAGCAGTTCGAAAGCACATCAAAGTGCAAGTAGATAAATAGGTACCGCTCTGGCGGGAAGATAAACGGCATTTCCATGTGCTCCTCTGGACGCGGGTGGCATTGTGGGTTAAGCCACAGAGCCTAGGACCTGCCCAATCAGAAGGTCGGTGGTTCGAATCCACATGACGGGGTGAGCCAGTAAAGCAAGATGAGCGCCGCAACCCCAGAGTCATCCGCGACTGGACCGAACATTCAGGGGTCCCTTCACCTTTTTAAGTGGACTTGTAGCGAAGCCAAAAGTATGTCCAGGGAAATTGAAGAATGACCCATGAGAAGGGATCACATGAAGAGAACAGGGGATTGGGTAAAATTTGGGGTGTGAGAAAAAAGGCTTTGGTGTAATCTTAGGAAGGGAGCAGTAGATTGGGCAGGTAGTGAGTCAAGGATGAGTCATCTGGAAGGTTACTACTTGAGAACAATGAGTATAGCTTGAGGTTGTCTGACTCATCCTGCAAGTGCCATTGTTCTGTTTATTTTCATTTGCAATTCTGTGGGATAACCAGCTGTTTGAAAGAAAGATCCTTTGCAATTTCAAAACCAGCATCTGGTGGGCTCAGTTTTGTTTACCAAACAATTATCCCATTACTATTATTGCAACCTGGCTTCCTGAGGAGGAATGAGCTTTTTGGATCCCCATGACATCACTAGCATAGGGAAATCCATTACAAGAATGTACACAAGGTCAAAGCAGGGTGTTCTCGCCATTTCCTTTGGTCATCCCACTTTAGCCAAACTATTCTTTGGTTCACCAAAGGGAAACCACCAGCAAAAACCACATCCCAGTGACCAGATTTCAATTTGGACATGGGAAAATAATAATACTGCAGACTAAACGTGAAACTAATATCTCTAAGCTTAGCAGGGAGCGGTGAAGGGAGAGCAAATTCCCAGGTAGGGATAGCTTTGTTGTGACTGGCAAGTCACACTTGTAATGAGAGGGAATGATTCTGCCAAGACACTCCAGTCTCAGTGCTTTGGGAGAGGAACGTTGAAGTAAATAAACAGCCTGCTTCTTGCTCTTTGGCAAGTTCTGTCTCTGAGGAGCAGGAACATTATTATAAGAGTTCAGGTGGAAAGGTTTTGCTTCCTCGTTTTGCTTAGCTTCCAAGTACAGCCTAGTTCCTACCCACTCCTTCCTGCCCGTTCCTTTCTCATTTATTCCTTTTGATTTAATCTTTGTGTTGTTTTTTAGCCTTGTGTTTCTTGCTCACTCTTATTAGGGTCAATGGTTCCCCCCCACACACATACACTTCTCCTTAGAATACTTCTGGATTGCGTGCTGAAATTCTTTCTCTTGTCCATCTTGAGCAGCTTTGAGTATTTGAGTACAGTGGTACCTCTGGTTATGTACTTAATTCGTTCCGGAGGTCCGTTCTTATCCTGAAACTGTTCTTAACCTTTAGCACCACTTTAGCTAATGGGGCTTCCCATTGTAGAATTGTAGAGTTGGAAGGGACCATGAGGGTCATCTAGTCCAACTCCCTGCAGTGCAGGAATCTTTTTATATATAATTTTTTATTGATTTTCCAATAAAAAGAAAATTTATAACACAACTAAACATTTGGAATTCATCACACATCTTTTTTCTTTAGACTTCCATCAACATGTCTGATAATTTTCCGTAGTTATTACATATCTTCACATTTCTTCATTTATATTGCACTATGTATATCTTATCTTACCATGTTATTTAAACAATATTTCTATCAAACCTTCTTACAGAGCTTCTTGGAAACTTACAAACGTTACATCATTATCACAAATATTTTTAATATATTCTGTAAATTTATTCCAGTCCTCAGTGAATCTTTGGTCCTGTCGGTTGCGAATCCTCCCTGTTAATCTGTCCAGTTCTGCATAATCCATTAATTTCATTCTCCATTCTTCAATCGTGGGCATTTCTTCTTGTTTCCATTTCTGGGCCACAAGAGTTCTAGCTGCTGTTACTGCATACAAAAATATTTTCTGACCCTTCCTTTTTATCTCACCACCTAAAATTCCTAATAGGAATGCTTCTGGTTTTTTAACAAATGTATATTTCAATATTTTCTTTATCTCATTATATATCATTTCCCAGAAACACTTCATTTTTTTACATTCCCACCACATATGATAAAATGTCCCTTCTTTCTCCTTACATTTCCAACATTTATTACTCACCTTATACATCTTACTTAATTTGACTGGTGTTATATACCATTGATATATCATTTTCATAACATTTTCTTTAATTGTGGTGCATGCTGTAAATCTCATCCCTTCCTTCCATAATTTTATCCAATCATCAAATTGAATGTTATGTCCAAAATCTTTGGCCCATTGAATCATAACAGATTTAACCTCTTCATCCTTCAAATGCCATTCTAATAGTAATTTATACATCATAGATAAATTTTTAACTTCAGTATTCAATACTTCTCATTGAAACCTAGATTCTTTTTCAAAATAGCCTCTTTCTGCAGTCTCTTTTCTAAACATTTCATTAATCTGAAAGTAATGCAGCCAGTCATTTACATGTTCTTTCACTTCTTCATATGGTTTCATTTTCCACTTACTTCCTTCTTTCTCCATTAAACTCCCATATGCTATCCACCTCCTAGTCCTATTGATCTTTGTAAGACTCATCACCTCTAATGGTGATAGCCAATGTGGGATTTTTGGTTCCAGTAGGTTTTTATACCTACCCCATACCTCCATCAGAGATCCTCTAATAATATGATTTTCAAAACCTTTATGCACTCGTTTCTTTCCGTACCATAAATACGCGTGCCAACCGAATCTATTATCATATCCTTCCAAATCTAACAAATCTGTATTTTCTTATTTCATCCATTCTTTCAACCAACATATACATGATGCTTCATAGTATAACCTCAAATCTGGCAGGGCAAAGCCTCCCCTCTCTTTTAAATCTGTTAACAACTTAAATTTTATTCCTGGCTTTTTGCCCTGCCAGATATATCTTGAAATTACTTTCTGCCATTCTTTAAATATTGCTACTCCTTTAATTATTGGAATTGCTTAGAACAGAAACTACATTTTCGGTAACACACTCTTCCCCAAAATGATAATTTCATTATACCCCACACCTCTAAATCTCGTTTAACTTTAGCAGTGCAGGAATATTTTGCCCAACGTGGGGCTTCAACCCACAACCCTGTGATTAAGAGTCTCTTTTAAGGCCACATTCATACCATAGATTTAAAACATTGTGATACCACTTTAAACAGCCGTGGCATGTCCCAAAGAATTCTGGGAATTCTGTAGTTTGTTAAAAGTTCTGAGAGTGGTTAAGAGGCCCCTATTCCCTTCATAGAACTACAATTCCCAGAGTTCCCTGGGAACTGTAGCACTGGTAGCACAATGCTTTCAATGTATGGTGTGAATGTAACCTTATATCCCACCTTATCACGTGTCTTAAAAAAAAAGAAGATATGTGTAATGGTTCTAGGGGTTGCTCGTGCGTAAATCGGCGCCACACCTGGCTGGGTTACCTGGGTGAACTCTTTCTGTCCGGACAGCCACTCACCCGTGGCTGTCTCAATCGCTGGCAGAATCCGTCAGTGGGCGTGTCTTGAACTTCTTCCAGCAAAGAAGCTCTTTGACGCCTAGTCAATGCCTACTCTCCCTGCGCGGAAGCCTTCTGCGCAGGGAGGGTGTGGGCAGCGGAGGACCCGTGCTCTCCCCGCTGGTCTCCGGCGAGGAGTCATGGAGCCACCTTGCCGATTCACCCATCTGCCCCCCTCCTCCACTGGTGCTACTCTGATTTCCTTCCCCAGAAGATGGGCTGCTTCTCTCCCTCCTGGGACGCTCTCCGGGATCCCTCTGGAGCCCTCCCTCTCCCTCTGGCTCCGATGGCAATTCCCTGACAATATGCAACACAGTTAATACAAGTTTCAGACCTCCTTGTTGATGAGGAGCACACTTTGCTGAATCTCTAATACACTTTGTGTAAAACAAAAATAAAAACACAGCTCACATTGAACCTCATAACCCCAAATCTTCTTGCTACAGAGGCTTATAAAAAACTCTGCAGTCAGATGTCCGTTGCTATGCTGGATGGCTGCTGGTATTGCCGCTCTTGTTGTTACAACTGTTGTGCTGCTGATGATAATAGACCTCTATGTCCTTGTTTCCTGTTTGCAAGCATTTGGCTGTGAAGTTGCAATTTGTTCTGTATTATTAGCTGCTGTGAACCAAACAGTCTGATAAAGCATGAAGACTGAAAGGAGCAGAGGGAGCAGGGAAAGTGAAGCCTCTTTTGGTGCTTGAGACTCTGAAGTGTCACAACACTGAGCTGTTGAGGGCAATGGTCTTGCAATATTCCATTTAATGCCACCCCAAATAAGCTGCCTGAGGTGGCTGCCACAGTCTCACAAACAGTAGGGCTGGCCCTGCATAGAAGGTTCTGTTGGGATACTGCCAGGGAGACAAAGGCATCAGGCAGCCTATACGCCCGCTCCAGCCGATCCATCGATATCCTGTAGAACAGCATCAGTCAATTAGCGATGCGAGCCTCAGACACATTCCAGGACTCATGCACGCCCTTTTCGCAGAGTGTCCACAACGGAAGATTCACCCAGGAGAGCATATTTTACAGCTTTATTCAATGTTGGTCAGAACAAAGAAAAAACATCACTGCTCAAGGAAACAGCCAGAAACAAAAGCTATATACAAAACGGAAACTCCCTGTGAGCAGGAAGTATGCAGGCTTGTGACACACAACAGCCTGCTCCCTTTTTAAGGTGGAACGGAAATATCCTAACAGGTTCTACTAGAACAGGGCAGTCCAACACAAGAACCACAAGCAGCCCTCAATGCCTATTTTGTGGCCCTCAGCACCTTTACCTTCGCAATGTGAGGTGCTGGGCTTTGGAAAGGAGGCGTGAGGGCTTTGATGGGATCCTAGAGTCCTCCTTTGCAAACCCTTGTTTCCAACTTTGGGAATAAGGCAGGAGGGCCCTAGGACCCTGCCAGAGTTGAGCATCTCCTTCCCAAAGCCCAGCACCTCACTTATCCAGCTTTGGGAAGGCAGTGTGAGGGCTGGGGGGGCATCAAAGCTTGGCCTTGTCCCACACAAGGTAGTGTGCGGTCCACAGGTTCTGTGTCAAGCTATTTTTGCCAGTCCACTTTGTATGAAAAGTTGGACTGGCAACAGCATGCTCCCCATGAACATACTATTCACCCCAAAACACAAAAGAACAAGCAAGGCACAGACAGGGACACGGGTGGCGCTGTGGGTTAAGCCACAGAGCCTAGGACTTGCCCAATCAGAAGGTCGGTGGTTCGAATCCACATGACGGGGTGAGCTTCCGTTGCTCGGTCCCTGCTCCTGCTAACCTAGCAGTTTGAAAGCATGTCAAGTGCAAGTAGATAAATAGGTACCGCTCCGGTGGGAAGGTAAACGGTGTTTTTGTGCGCTGCTCTGGTTTGCCAGAAGCAGCTTAGTCATGCTGGCCACATGACCCGGAAGCTGTACGCCGGCTCCCTCTGCCAATAAAGCGAGATGAGCACCGCAACCCCAGAGTCATCCGCGACTGGACCTAATGGTCAGGGGTCCCTTTACCTTTTTAAGTCAATCCAAAATCAGCTGGTGTGTGTCTGTGTGGGAGATAAGGCATGGTTTAGGGAAAACATTCTTAGGTGCCCAAATGCAGGGCAAGATTTAGCTCATGGGCCAGAGGTTCCTCACCCCTGCTCTAATTGGACCTCCAATATGGCACACAAAAGCACCCCAGCAGAATCTTTGCCCAAGAAAAAATTGTGGAGGGGGCTGGGAGTAACCCCACTTGACCCAGGCCACAGAGCACTGGAGCAAAGGTTCAGGCTAGGGGAAGAAGAGGAAGGAGGTGGGAGATGAATGAGTTTCAGGAATACAGTGGATGCTCGGGTCGCGAACGTGATCCGCGTGGGGTGCATGTTCAAAACCTGCAGCGTTCGCAACCTGCAGCATTCGCAACCCACAGAGTTCGCAACCCTCAGTGGTGCATCTGCGCACGTGTGGGTTGCGCTTCTGCGCATGCGCAAAGCGCAATTTATCACTTCTGCGCATGCGCGACTGCCAAAACCCAGAAGTAACCCGTTCTGGTACTTCCGGGTTTCGGCGGTCCGTAGCCCAAAAAGACAGAACCTGAAGATTCTGTAACCCAAGTTATGACTGTACAGCAGCCCAGCTGGTAATGTAGCAACAGTAAGGTCAACAACACACATTTTTAACAACAAAAATCAATATAAACTTATAGCAAGTGATTAGGATCCTTCCCACAAGGTCGGAACAGAAGCAAGCTTTGGATGTTTTCCTTTTAGCCTGCCTCTCTCCTTTTCCTGGGATCCCTCCCAAGGGTGACTGGTGGCCGACAATCAAGCTGGATCAGGCTTCTTCATCTGTCTTCTTCCCTTTCTGCAGGATGGACTTATTCATAGGAGTAGAGGAAGCTGTCTTAGACAGAGCCAGATCACTGGCTCTTCTAGCTCAGTACTGTCTACTTATTGACAGTGGGCACTGAGAGTTTCAGACAGAAATCTTTCCCAAACCTACCCTGGAAATGCCAGAAATTGAACCTGGGACCTTCTGCATGCAAAACTACATGCTCTGTGGTCTTTTGCTCAGGAGGGCAGGGTCACTGGCTGGAGGCAATAACTGGAGCACACACACATACCTGGTTTGCAACAAAGCAGCATGGTCATACTTTGATGGAGGCAGGGAATGGATTGGGGAAAAGAGCAAGCATATAAAAATTCTGCAGTCGCTTTACAAATGCAAAGGGGACCTACTTGTTCAACCATGGCTTGCATCTTGGCAGATTAAGGGTCTGGCTTCAGCTAGAGGATGGTTGCCAGCTACTATTGTGAGCCTCAGTATAATAGCGGATCAAACCTGAGGTTTCCCCAGCATCCTTTTCACACTCATCACTGTTGTTGTGCTTTGTTCTAGCCTGTTCATTTTCTTCAAAATTATTTGCAGCTCAGTGACAGTCTCTTTCTCGTACCCACCCACTCTCTTCCTCTACTCCCTTATGAAAGGGGAAGATAATTTCTCTGGAATAAAGAATAAACCTAATTACCGTTGCTGTGCCTGTGTGTCTGTGTGTGTGTAGATATATAGATACAGATATAGATAGTTTCTTTTTTTTTATAATAATTTTTATTAAGGTTTTCCAAATTAAAACAAATCAAAACAAATTAAATCCAATCTATAAACTTTTTGCCAATAACTAGGACTTCCCCTCCCTACCCCCTCTTGTGTTCCAAATCTTCCAAATAAGCAATTAAATTCAACAAGTTCTTATCCCCAAATTACACTCATCATCAATAACCCAATTTATCCAAATTCCCATCCCCTATGATCGATCTATACCCTTCCACGAGTTTCCCCCTTTCAAACATAGTACAGATGGAAATAAGATAAATATGAATAGTAATTTTACAGCCTTTGGATTCCAATTTTCCCTCCCCTCTTTCCCCTTTGCGTTTCACCTATCCCTCCACTTCTAATATCTTCCTGGAGTTCCCACATTACACTATGTCCCTCAGGTTCTTTGCCATTCTTTAATTACGGATGTCCAATCGTAGAAGGAGTCTATCAAATAAGGGCCCATTTCTTCTATCCAGGTTTTTATATCCAGGAGTAAAAACTCCAATTTTGTATCCATAAGCTTGTCAAACCTGAATATCCCAAATGTTCCCCCAGTTCTGTCCAGTTCTTGTTATTTCCTTGTTCTTGTCAATCATTCTCCTCCTTTTTATTTCTCTGTTCTCCCACAGAAATGTTCTTTTTCCAAAAGTTTCTAGTGTCTCTGCAGAGGCTTGTCATTCATGGAGCAAAGCATTGCATCATGTTCCTTTCATTTTCCAACAAATAGTTCCATTGTTTCCTGTAGTGTGTAGACCTCTGTAGACAAAATAATGTTCCATTCCTGCAGTTTCCCAGGAGATTAAAAGTTCCATTCAACTGTTCAAGTTTCCTGTGAAAAACACATGCAATATCCCTCGGCTCCTCTAGGTGGATTGCAGTAGCAAAGTTCCCTTCCAGAATCACATCCACCAGACCAAGTAGCTTGTTGACCGATATTTAAAACAGTTTATATTCAATTTATAACAAATATAACCGGCAAAGTCCTCATAACAAAATCTCTATTTTAATCTTCCTTTTTGACAGCTCTTTGACAGCTGTCAAAACCTCCATCGCTTTTCTCCAGGCAGTTTCACGAATCGCTCCAGGGATTCCGGGGGGGGGGGGGGTTGCTTTTTTAAAACAATTCCACTTTTCTCCTCCAGCTCAATCTTATAATTTTCCCTCGCGAAGTTGCTGATTCGGCAAGATAAGGTTACACTCGATCTTAGTTGTCCAGTCCTTTGTTTTGGCTCTTCTACAATTTAGGGGTGGGCTGACTTCCTTTTTTCCGCCTCCCCCGTTCGCTCCGAATTTTAAAAATTTATCCCCTTTTTTTTAGTCCATATTCCAATTACTCACGGGTTCTTCTTTAGAGCCGAATTTTCAATAGAAGAAGTCAGTGCTCTCCGCCGGATGGCATGCGGCTGCGCTCGGCAGGGATAGCAGAGAACTCAAAGCACCACGCTTCTCCCCGGCACCCGATCCGTAGCCTTTAAAAAGGCTCCTTCACGAGTCGGGAGAGCGCTAACGGTGCCAGCCGAGTCTCCATGTCCACGGCCTCCTCTGGCCGTGGTTTTTAAGGGTCCCCGCATCGCCGGTGCGGTAGGACCCAGCCCCTGCCAAGCAGGCTCCCTCCGGAGCTCGGAGGGAGTCCGCCATTCGGCGATGGCGCCGACCCGGAAGTCCCAGATATAGATAGTTTCTACTGTTTACTTTATTACCGTTGGTGTCTCTTCCACTCACTGAGTCTGGTTCTAAATATAGTGCTTTAGTTTATCACTTTGTATAACTGAGGGGTTGTAACCTAGACCCTACCGCCCACTAATGGGCATTTCAGGATTCTAGGTAGGCGGTAGAGGGTTTTACGGCACAAGCCGAATCCTCCTTCCATCGAGCACTGGTGGGCAGTAAGGAAATTTTACCATCAAGAAAGATGCATTAGTGGGCGGTAGGTATAAAAAGGTTGACTACTCCTGAACCCCTAGCAAACTGGAAGGAATCTGAGACAGAGTTGCAGTTTTTGTTTCTGCTCTTAATCTCTCCGTGTGTGTGTGTGTGTCTGTGTCTGTGTCTGTGTGTGTCTGTGTCTGTGTGTGTCTGTGTCTGTGTGTCTGTGTGTCTCCCTCCCTCCTCCCTTTATCTGCTTCCCATTGATTGATTGATTGATTGATTGATTGATCAATCTCATATTCTTCAATTATTTGGGAGGCTCTAAGCTCTTGCACGAGATTGCTGCCCCGAAAGATGTGTTTCCCAGTTTTCCTCTGGGACTTTTGTTGAAGGCAATCTTTGAAATTGAAAAATATATTATAGGGGGCATGCATGAATTGATGCCAAGGTAGTTGTGAGTTACACAGCCTAAGGATGGGGAAGAAATTCTATTTGGGTCACATGTTAATGCAGACCTACAGAGTTCACACATCCAGAGATGATATACAAAGCAAAATATAACAATCCCTTTGCATTCTCACTTCTCCAATTTTTTCTGAAGGTAGTTCTCTGGCCGAATATTGTGTCCAAAAATGTTAGCATTATGGGAAAGTGTGGATGAAAATGCCTGTATTAGTGAAATAACATGCAAGAATATTGGGAGAAATCGTTTGCAAAAACGCATGTTCAGAAGGATGTGCATTTAAAGGCTGATGTCTTTGAGAAAAACTGAAATTGGCCATCCCAAGCAATTCTTAAAAAATAAATAAATCATGTAGTCACCTAGTTGGTTTATAAAACAGTACAGAGTTCTGATCTGCTAAAGTTGAACCAGATTTGCTCTAGTCACCTTATACAATCCCTGTAAACCAAAACTCATTTCTCCAACACAGTTCTGTTGATGCTGTTCCGCTGCTGTGGGGCTGCTTTAAAAGCCGTTATAACAGCATAATAATCTGCTAGTTCAGCAGCCACTATAAATTGTAACGGCCTGCTCATGAAGTTTGCTATTAATTACATCAATATTAAGATGGTTCCAGCTTCTGGCTAAACTCAGCCTTGGTCAGCACTAGAGGCAAGTAAAGCCCTACGAAGATTTTAAGACTGGAAAGTTGGAAATAAGTTGGAAGTGTCTCCATCAGAGCAAGTGGAGCAGGGGCAGCTAAAGGATGGAGAGCTGGGTTCAAATCTCCACTCAACACATGGGTGATCTAGGGCCAATTTGCTGTCTCTCCACCTAAGCTGTCCCACAGGTACAATTCTCAGACTCGGGTCAGCTGCTGTTTAGGCTCTGAATCTCAAACCGGAGAATCTTGTAGCACCTAAAAGCTTATGATGGCGTGGCTTGGAGCTGACTTACAAGATCAATTGCATGAACCCTCAACTGGTGTGTGTACAGTACTTGCAGCAGGGGTCCCCAGCCTGTGGCCCACAGAGGCCATTTAACCGACCCACAAGCTGCTCCCCAACTGAGCTGCAAGTCCCTGCACGCTGCACTAAACCGTCAAAGCATGGCATGGAGACTCTCTTCTGTGGCTCCGGAAATCACTTCTGCACATGCCCAGGTGCCGGAAATCATGTCTGCGCATGCCCGTGGCACCAGAAATTGTTTCTACACATGCCTAGACACGAAAAATTGCTCCTGCACAGGCACAATTTCCGGCATCTGGGCATGCGCAGAAGCAATTTCTGGCGTTGCAGACATGCACAGATGCGATTTCCGGCATCGCGCTCCACCGGTCCAGCCCACAGAGTGATCCAGCCCATGCCCAATAAGCCTTGCAGACCCCTGGAATATAGTTTGGTGGTAGAGCTTTCTTCCTTGCACAAAGAAGATCTCAGGTTCAAGTCCTGGTGTCCCCTGGGGAAAGCTCCTGCCTGAAACCCGAGAGAAATGCTACCAGCCAGTGTGGACAACACTGAACTAGGTGGACGAATGGCAGTTCCTATGTTCCTATGGCTTTTGTTGTTGTGTGCTTTGGCTTCTTACCTTGTCAACTGGTGACCCTTCTCCTTTTTCTTTTTCTCCCTAGGAAGTTCCTTTCTCTCGCGTGTGGCGCAGTAACCAGCAGCCACTCCACTGTGCCTTTTCACTGGAGCGCTACACTCCTGCCACCACTCAGCTCTCGTGCAAAATCTGTGTCAGACAAGTCAAGGGCCATGAACAAATCTTGCAGATTCAGACATCAATTCTCGAGGCGAGTTCCCATCACCCATTCCCTACTTTGACACATTATATCTTCTCTGTGTGTAGAAACTGCAGAAATGATGTTTGTAGAGGGAAGGTGAGCATTCATTCTTAATGCTGATTAAAAGTGGTCCGAACTGAACTAAGGAAATTCACCAGAATCAATAAGGATGCTTGAGGAAACTTGTTGATCTTTGCTGATGGTGATATCCATCCCTCCAACCATTGCATTTGCATCTCTTCTTCTCAAAGGAGCTCAGGGTGGCAAACGACAAGGCAATAAAGCCACACAAATAAATAAAACAAAAATAAAATAAAATAAATAGAAATAAAACACACACAAAAATACTTAGAAAATATTTATAACATCTAAAAACAGACATATCTAATCATGTGAAGGTTGCTGGGAGCAGTATCCTTCATCTATCAAATGCCTGGGTGAAGGGGAATGGTCCCCCTCTCCAATTGTTTCTGAATGTTATTAGTAAGGGAGGCAGATGCGCCTCATCACCAGGGCGGGGAGTCCACAAACAAGACGCAGTCACCAAAAAGGTCCTGTTACAGGTCAGCACCAACAGAGCCTCCCCCTGCTGATATGAACTGACCTGGCCCTCACTTCCTGGACTAATGTGTAGGTCAGGGTATAGTTCATCATTATAATTACAGTGGTACCTTGGTTCTCAAACTTAATCCATTCCGGAAGTCTGTTCCAAAACCAAAACGTTCCAAAACCAAGGTGAAGTAATGCGAAACGGATTAAACCATTCCAGACTTTTAAAAACGACCCCTAAAACAGCAGTTTAACATGAATTTTACTATCTTACGATCCACAAAATGAAAGCAATAAACAATTTACTGTACAGTGGTACCTCTGGTTAATGCTTCTGGTTACAAATGCTTCAGGTTACGAGCTCCGCTAACCCGGAAGTAGATGCTCCTGGTTGCAAGCTTTGCCCCTGGATGCAAACGTAAAAGATCACATAACCATAGAGTTGGAAGGGACCACGAGGGTCATCTAATCCAGCCCCCTGCCATGCAGGAACCTTTTTCCCAACAAAGGGTTCAGATCCACAACCCTGAGATTAAGAGTCACACGCTTTACTGACTGAATGTTTAACAGACCACTGTATTTTAATACTTCGTTGGAAGCCGCCCAGGGTGGCTGGGGAGACCCAGCCAGATGGGAAGGGTATAAATAATAAATTATTATTATTATTATTATTATTATTATTATTATTATTATTATTATTTTATTATTATGAACGATCCCAGCTTCTAGATGATGGAAATACAAAAACTTTCTTTAGGCATCCAGTTTGAAAGTGCAATGGGACACGTCGAAAAATAGGAAGCGAGCCTTGCCCACTTGACCACCCTGCATGCATCAATCACACTGTGATTGGCATTAGCCCGAAGGTATCTACCTTACTCATAGGAACATAGGAAGCTGTCTTCTGCTGAGTCAGACTATTGGCCCATCTAGCTCAGTACGTAGGGTTCCCACATTTTTGTTTATTTATTTACTATATCCACATGCACACTGCTTTTCCACATAAGTGGGTTCAAAGAGACTCACAACTCAGCAGCAAGCAAGAAAAGCAATCCAGTACATCATTGGAATAATAGGGTGGTTTCCAACTAAGTTCTGCTCAAAGTAGACCCATTGCAATTCATGACCCTAAATTAATCCCATCCATTAACTTCAGCAGGTCCACTCTGAAGAGGACTAGGATAAGACCCATAGTCTTAATGCCAATTCATTTCAAAACATGGTCATAACCACACACAAAGACCTGCAAAAACAATTTTGAAAGCACAATACAGCAGAGATACAAGAAAAACATTGCTAGGTAGTCATTGTGTTTTATCCACAGCACGTAGCCAATTAGATAAATAATTCGTTTTGATATCATATATGTTTTAACATTTTAAATTCATTGCAAAATAAACCATCCAACATGAAAACATATGAATTGGTTAAAATATATACAGTGGTACCTCGGGTTAAGAACTTAATTCGTTCTGGAGGTTCATTCTTAACCTGAAACTGTTCTTAACCTGAAGCACCACTTTAGCTAATGGGACCTCCTGCTGCTGCTGCACTGCCGGAGAACGATTTCTGTTCTCATCCTGAAGCAAAGCACTATTTCTGGGTTAGCAGAGTCTGTAACCTGAAGGGTATGTAACCTGAAGTGTATGTAACCCGAGGTACCACTGTATTAGTGTCCCCATGTTGGAAACCTTACAATTTGTCTTCCTTGTCTCTCTCATACTAACACCGATAGCACCACTAAATGTCTGTTTCATATTCACATCAATCCGGCATTGACAGGAGACTGTGCCCAGTGCACAAAAATTCACTGAGGGAGCAGGGCTCACTCCATGCATTCTAGCTTCCTCCTTCGCATGTTCAACGGTTCATTCAACAACTTAAAATGAAAACAGGCTCATTGCTTCCACATATTATTGCTTGTGTTTTTACAAGCCAGGTAGCAGCAGCTTATCTTCAAAGTGCAGAGCTCCAAATCTGATGCATATTTAATTAAAAACAATCAGAAAATAGGACGAACCTACAGCACTCCTATTACTTTGCATGGATGTATCTTGTGATGTGCCATAAATGTTATAAGGAAAGGCTTGTAGCACCATTCGCCTGAAGTATTTACATCATGCCAGCACCCAGAAGTCCCAGGCAAGAGGCATATCCTGTTTATTATTATTAATAATAATAATTATTATTATTATTAATAATAATAGTAATAGTAATAACATTCATATAATTTATATAGGGGACGCAGGTGGCGCTGTGGGTTAAAGCCTCAATGCCTAGGACTTGCCGATCGAAAGGTCGGCGGTTCGAATCCCTGCGGCGGGGTGCGCTCCCGCTGCTCGGTCCCAGCACCTGGCAACCTAGCAGTTCGAAAGCACCTCCGGGGGCAAGTAGATAAATAGGGACCGCTTACCAGCGGGAAGGTAAACGGCGTTTCCGTGTGCGGCTCTGGCTCGCCAGATGCAGCTTTGTCACGCTGGCCACGTGACCCGGAAGTGTCTCCGGACAGCGCTGGCCCCTGGCCTCTTAAGTGAGATGGGCGCACAACCCTAGAGTCTGTCAAGACTGGCCCGTACGGGCAGGGGTACCTTTACCTTTACCTATACACGGGGGTCTCAGTGCTTCCCGAATGGTGGGTGCTTCGCAAATGGAGTTTATTATTGCCTCAGTGCTCCTCAAATCTGGACATAATTTACATTTTCCACATGATGATGTCCTTAGCAAAATGCAAGGCCATACTTTTTCTTTTTAAATTACATCTGGATTTCTCCTTAAATCTGATGAGTAAAACTAACCTGTTGTTCCTCTTTTTTTTTTTGCCAAATGAAACTCAAGTGAGGAAGCAACAGTCCTATATTTTGGTATGGCACTATTATTATTATTATGATCAGCACCTATAAATTGCTTAATATTTTAAACATCTAAGCAGAGCACAATATAAAAGCAAAAGTTGTAGTATAACAAAAATACAACTCACCTTTTTGTCCAGGGTCTTTCTGACAAATAACAGCAAACCCCATTTTTGTGTTTAAATCCGCCAAATTCCTGTTTCCTTTTTAAAAATATGTGTTTAGATTACTGTTTTACTGAAACATTATCTGCTCAGCATGACAAAAACTTGCCAGAACAGAAAAAATTTCACCAAGTGATAAAAACTAATAGGAAGGGAAGGCAATATATTCCATAACCTGGGTGCAGCCACCAATCTGCCCTTTCTTATATCCCAACGAATTGTGCTTCCAGTAACAGGCTTTTTCTCCATCTGGTGGCCACTTTCTTTTCCTACCCAGATATCACTGCAGGATAGAACAATGCCATCATATAGCATCATTCTAAGGAGATCTCTGAGTGTATGTCTTTTCTTTTCCTTAAATGGCAGCTCTTGAGATTGTTCGAAGTGCTGTTGTTGGTCAAGGTCAGCCATTCCCGAAAACCATCCAAATCACTTCCCTCAATTTTGCTGGCATTTCTACTTAGCTGTAGTGAATGTATTACATTTTCATATTTTTCAGCACTGCTGTGACTCTACCCAGTACAATGCGTGTAATGCCTGTGATTTTTCTTTAGCAGATATAACTCTTGTTTAACGGCATTAGAAAGCAAGGAACAATCCTTTTTTTTATAGGATATTTATTAAGATTTTTTAAAGTATTACAATAAAAATGAAAAAAATAACAAAAATACAAAATAAAAATAGTTAAAAACACACAGATTTTCCATTGCTAATTTTCCTTTAGCTTATTTCCCGGACCTCCTCATACCTCCCTTTTTTGTATTCCACTTCAAATTGTTGGTTCAGCAAATGCTTACCATTAGATTTTTACCTGTTTATAACCCTTTTTTCATATTCTCTTAAAGCATTACAGCTGGAAACCACTTAATTTCTATCCAACATCATTCTAACATTCATTAATTTTACAATATTTCTGTAGATAGTCTTTAAATTTCTTCCAATCTTCTTCCACCGACTCTTCTCCCTGGTCTCGGATTCTGCCAGTCATTTCTGCCAGTCACATATAGTCCATCACCTTTGTCTGCCATTCTTCCAAAGTGGGTAGATCTTGTGTCTTCCTACAAGGAACAATCCTTCCCAGTGAGCTGAACAAGCTAGACTAGTGAGAGAGCACAACTGAACTTTTAATGCAATAACGGTTTTGTTTTTGTGCGTAGAATGAAAAGGAAACCATCGCATTCTTTGCACATGATGACAGTAACTTTCCTGCTCAGATGGGTCCGCAAGCCTTCAAGATTCCCTACTCCATCAGGCAAAGGATATGCGCAACTTTTGACACACCCAGCGCCAAAGGCAAAGACTGGCAGATGTTAGCACAGAAAAACAGCATCAACAGGTAATCCAATGCAATTCTGAATGGCAACCAGTCCACTGCTGTTATTGGAGCAGTGTGCTGCGACATTCCCTGCTCCCTGCCTTCTTTAATGTTCTCAGTCACTGTTGTTATATCATCAGGACACTGTTCCCAGTGTAGGGCCTGCAGGATACAGTGGTGCCTCGCAAGACGAAAAGAATCCGTTCCGCGAGTCTCTTCGTCTTGCGGTTTTTTTTGTTTTGCGAAGCAACCCTATTAGCGGCTTAGCGGATTAGCGCTATTAGCGGCTTAGCGGCTATTAGTGGCTTAGCGGCAAAGCGGCTATTAGCGGCTTAGAAAAAGGGGGGGAAGCGGAAAAAATTGCAAGACTCGCAAGACGTTTTCGTCTTGCGAAGCAAGCCCATAGAGAAATTCGTCTTGCGAAGCGCCTCGAAAAATGGAAAACCCTTTCGTCTAGCGGGTTTTTCGTCTTGCGAGGCATTCGTCTTGCGGGGCACCACTGTACTTCTTTGGAGGGTTTTAAGCAGAGGTTGGATGGCCATCTGTCATGGATGCTTTAGCTGAAATTCCTGCACTGCAAGGGGTTGGACTAGATGACCCCTGGGTCCCTTACGACTCTATGATTCTATGATCCACCAGCGCCTTTCAGGAATTTCCACCTCCAAAAGGTTTGCCTTATGCCTTCATTTGCTTCCTTTCAGAAGCATACCAACACCTGTTCCTAGAAGATTTCGAGGCTGCTGCTTGACAAAACGGTTGCTTTAAGTTTGAGATAATCCCCTTTATGTGTTTGGGTTCTTTTTGAAAAGAAAGAAAGAAAAGGAAACAAAATCTTAGGTTTTCATTCATTACATTTTTATGAGGTTACATCTTTATATTGTAAATGAACGCCAAATTTTTCATCCTGGTTACAGTTAATTGGAACTCGATAGAAAATAATTTTTTTCTCAAGAAAGCAGAAGTTAATTACACATTTGCTTGAAAAAGGCTGAGTGTCAATTCAACAGTACTGAGTTGTACAGTACACTGAATATTTTGTTATTTACTATTGTATGTGTTGATTCATTACATATGAGAGTATAATTCAGTGATTGCTTTTAAGTGTGGTTGGGTATGAAGGTTCTGCCTGTTGTTGTTATTAGGTAAAACCTATATCGTGTATAGATTTATATTGTAAACCACTTTACAAACAATAACAATGGGTGTCCGAAATGCTGTAAAACAAATAATGTGCAAATTAAATGTGGCAGAGTAGAATTTATAAGAGTGTCGATATTGCATTGCAATATTCTGCCACACCTGATGATAATCATTTTAACCTACCTGAATTTGTAAGGCTTTTCTTAAAAAATGAACATATAGTGTGATTTGTGGAAAGGCCATTGTTCATCGATTGAGCCCATACGTTCTATGCAGAAGTATCCAGATCCAATCCCTGACACCTCCAGAGAGGACTTGCAAAAACTCCTTCCCCAACCTTTGGTCCTAGGTGTCGTTAGACTATAACATGGGAAGGCTGATGCAGCAATACTGAGCTAAGCTGGCCATTGTCTGACTCAGTGTGAGGCAGCCTCCTATTCTCTTTCTGCAAAGCTCCAAGTTTTACCTGCCTCCTTCCTCCTTCCTGCAGTAGTCCACTTTCTCTCGCACTCTCTTCAGTTCCAATCCCCACTACAGCCTAAAGAGAATGGGCTGATGAGCAGGGCTGTTTTCAGCCAGAAGTCAGTTCCAGCATCTCCAATGGCAATGCCATCCAATCTCCCATGGGTGCCATTGCCATCATAAGAGAACAAGGGAGGCATTCATGGTGAGTTCTGACGCCCCTTTTTCTAGAAACACAGCACTGCCAATGAGTGAGAAAGCAATAGAAGCAGCTGCTCTTTTTGTTCACTCCCATTGCTTGACGGTTCTCTTCCTTGGCGACGTAAGGACTGAATGGAGGGCAATGGCAAGAAGAAGAGCAGCGCAGCCAGTGGGGGCTGAAATGTGGGTCGCAGTTGATGCCCAACAAAACTGATTCTCATGATTGCATCAGCAAGAATAGCCTCAACTATTCTAGCCAGTTGACCCGCGCCCTCCCCATTCCTTTCTTGATTTTATTAAAAAGAATTGGATGGAAATATATGCTTCTGTGCAAGGTGGTTTGGAAGAGTGTTGAATGTGTATCTAAATAATAATTAAAGGTAAAGGGACCCCTGACCGTTAGGTCCAGTCGCGGATGACTCTGGGGTTGCGGCGCTCATCTCACTTTACTGGCCGAGGGCGCTGACATAAAGTTCCCAGTTCATGTGGCCAGCATGACTAAGCCGCTTCTGGCGAACCAGAGCAGCGCACGGAAACGCCGTTTACCTTCCTGCTTGCACTTTGCCGTTTATCTACTTGCACTTTGATGTGCTTTTGAACTTCTAGGTTGGCAGGAGCTGGGACCGAGCAACGGGAGCTCACCCCGTCATGGGGATTTGAACCGCTGACCTTCTGATTGGCAAGTCCTAGGCTCTGTGGTTTAGACCACAGCGCCACCCAGGTCCCATAAATAATGGCAATAATATCAATTAACCTGTACAACCCATCCACAAAAATAGTTTCCATCCAAATTGATACCTTTCCCGCCCATGTGGCAGTTGAAGATGATGGCAGCATACACTGACCCTATGCCTTCTCCTTGGTGGGAATGATGCGCAGTAGCGTAAGTTTGCCACTGGGGATTCTTGGATCTGTAGCCGTAGTCTCTGGCAAGAAAACTAACTACCGTATTTTTTGCTCTATAACACGCACCCGACCATAACATGCACGTAGTTTTTAGAGGAGGAAAATCCGTAGGCATGCCACCCGTAGGCATTCCCTCCATAACACGCACAGACATTTCCCCTTACTTTCTAGGAGGAAAAAAGTGAGTGTTATGGTGCAAAAAATACGGTACTCTAGCTGGGTCCTGCCACCAAGCTACGTTCTGTGACTTAGGGCAGGGGAAAGAGGAGGCAGAAGCAGCTCCCAGGATGTCTGTAGGGTTTTGCTTGTCTTGATCCTGCACACAAACTTCCAAGGAGACTTGTTTGCCTATGGAAGTAGGTGCCTTTGCTTGGATGCTGCTGGCGCTCTTGTTTGAATCTAAAACAGCCAAGTGGCACAATTTCAGTAGGAGAGATTACCTGGATTAGTGATGAGTGGGGCCTGCAACAAAACACTACAGGGCATCCTCGCCTCTTAGCAAGAGGACTGCTGTTCAAGAGTCTTGTCCGCAGTGGCTGTCGAGAATGCCCAGCCCTTATTGGGGGCTTAGTTGTATTTGTTGTGAAGATGCCAGCATGGCGATATACCTTCGACTTTCTCAGTAGTCCCATTGCAGGTCTATTTCCATTAGCACTCAACAGCTCATCAGTTTGGGAATGATGTCTTCCCTGAAGGCAAAATTTAAAAGGAATTGCATTTTTATCTTTTTAATCAGCAGACCTGGGAAACAAGTGGGTGCAGGGCTGAATCCAATGTCAGTCCTGCTCAGAGTAGACACATTGAAATGAATGAACCCAACTGAGTCGTGTCCTTTTAACTTCTACTCTGAATGGGACTAGCACTGGGTCCAACCCACAAAACCCAACTTGCTATTCTGAATTTAAAACTTTAAAAAGGTTGAGCCGTTGAAGAAGCTGAATGCTTGTACTTCTTTCTTTTCAAAAAGAAAAGGGAGAAGAGAATCTCATTAACAGGCAAGCCAAATTCTGTACCTTTTTAAACAAGTGGATCTCTTCCCAAGCTCCTATCCTGGGCATTTGTTAGACTTGTTTGGAACTAGCTGTGCCTTCTGGAACTGAAGCATGTGTGTTTTCTATTGGCTACACTAATTGCTCATGGAAGGAAGGAACAAGGCACCAGAGGCAAATTGGAGCTGGATGCTTTCTGGATGTTTGGAACAACTATCCAGCCTGCAGTCTGTTTTGTATGGATTTTGAACCAAGATATGTGGTTTTTAGAACAAGCGAGTGCAGGTGGCTGAGCTGGCTGGCTGGCTGGTTGTTTTTTTTTCTGGGGGTTTGTTGTCGTTGAGTTCCTTGTGTTTCCTTGCTAGGAACATTGTTCAGCTATCTATTATTAATGAAAAGACTGGAAAGGGACTACTTGGTTGCAGTTCTGGCAGAGAGACTGCACACGTGAGCAGTATATTAACATTGTCTACCGTGACCGTAAATGACGCAGCACTAGAAATCACCAGAGAAACTGTGGGAGCTTCAGGTCCTCCATCTCATTGCACTGCAGATAATTCCTCTGCATTGTGCATTTCAGGGATGTCCAACCTGTGGCCTTCCATACACTGTTGGCCTCCAGCTCCCATCAGTTCTGACTCTGGGCAGTGCAGCATGCTGTTAGAGAGGAACAGAGTTGTCAATTTCAGTTTCGAATTTCACTAACCTTAAAATAATTCCACCCCATTTTTACATTGATTTACCATTTATTTATTTTTAAAGTATGCACAAAAAAGGTATGTGTTTTCATGCTCATGTATCTTTCAAATATATGGAATTTTGTCCAATGTGCACATTTTGGCAAGGAATTTTTTCATAGGCTTTGCATGTTATTCTTCACTAATATATGCATTTTTGTTCACACATTTTTCTGGTTGGAGAACCACACCACTGAATTCAGAGACATGTGACTCTTGAAGGACAGTTGTGTTTTGCTTCTTTTATTGGTTGGAGGAGTGTGAATTAGGCTTGACAACCATATGTCAGGAGTGCTCTGATGGTGTTTCCTGCTTGGCAGGGGGTTGGACTCGATGGCCCTTGTGGTCTCTTCCAACTCTATGATTCTATGATTCTATGAATTAGGTAGGTGCACATTAAAATCTGAACCCAATGAGTTCCCCTTTGTCCCTAGTTGGAGTCTGGCATCATCTGGATTGCTATAGATTCCCTACCCCTGGTGTGCTTGCACACACATACATAGGTGCCCATTCAAGCTGTTCATGGGTTGTTGTTTTTTTTTAAAAAAGGACACTTTGGATTTTGTGGTCCATGGCTATGGTCATCCTGGAACTGAAGGAGTGGAAAGATTTTGGGGGAAGGGATGTTGTTTCTCTTAGGCAAGTCACTAGTTTTTGCATTTTATATTTTGCAATCTGGAATGGCAATCTCAGTGATACCCAAACTATTATGCCACTTTGAACAGTCATGGCTTTCTCCCAATGAATTCTGGGAGCTGAGAGTTGTTAGGAGACCCCTGTTCCCTTCACAGAGCTGTGGTTCCCTAGGTTGTTTACCAATCAATCCCTCTCCCCAGGCAACCATAGGAACTATGGGTTTTTGAAGGGGATTTTACTGAGACTTTTCACGGGCACCTAAGAGCTACATGTGGGGAGGGGGACAGTACACTGGTGCCTACAGGTTTCACTCTGACAACCCCTGATATAGCCCTATCTGATGTTTGTAGGTGAGGGTGGGCACAGGGCTGAATGTGGCATATATAGAGCCCTATCAATCATTAAAAGACCTCACTAGCATTATTTCTAGAATCCTTGCAACAACCCAGCAAAGCTGGTATTATTATCTTCTGCTTAATTGCAGATAGGGAGCAGAGACTGAGGGCCAAACAACATGTATCATGCCATCATAATTCTAACTCAGGATCTACTGGTTGTAACTCAGATGTTTAACTATAGCGAATTTCCCCATCTAGGCTAGATGGCTGAAATGAAGAAAACTATCCAGGAGCAGTCTGTGAGCTCAGTTCAGCTCTCACTTCCTAGGCTCAGATTGCGCTCAGAAACACCTTGCTTTCTAATTCCCAACTATGGCTTTTGCACCTAGCGGTGGCGCTGTGGGTTAAAGCCTCAGCGCCTAGGACTTGCCGACCGAAAGGTCGGCGGTTCGAATCCCTGCGGCGGGGTGCGCTCCCGCTGCTCGGTCCCAGCGCCTGCCAACCTAGCAGTTCGAAAGCACCTCCGGGTGCAAGTAGATAAATAGGGACCACTTACCAGCGGGAAGGTAAACGGCGTTTCCGTGTGCGGCTCTGGCTCGCTAGAGCAGCGATGTCACACTGGCCACGTGACCCGGAAGTGTCTTCGGACAGCGCTGGCCCCTGGCCTCTTAAGTGAGATGGGCGCACAACCCCAGAGTCTGTCAAGACTGGCCCGTACGGGCAGGGGTACCTTTACCTTTACCTTTACCCTGGTTGGCAGATCTTGTGGTTCTAGTATAAAAAACAAAACAATAACCCCAAAGTAGATCCAACATGAAGTCTATCCAAACCTACTTTAGGCTCAGAAGAATTTACTCTGAACTTTGAGAACATAGCACTATTAGGACAATGTAGCTGCTGTACCAGGGACGCGGGTGGCGCTGTGGGTTAAACCACAGAGCCTAGGACTTGCTGATCAGAAGGTCGGAGGTGTGAATCCCCGCGACAGGGTGAGCTCCCATTACTCGGTCCCTGCTCCTGCCAACCTAGCAGTTCGAAAGCACGTCAAAGTGCAAGTAGATAAATAGGTACCGCTCCGGCAGGAAGGAAAACGACTTTTCTGTGCACTGCTCTGGTTCACCAGAAGCGGCTTAGTCATGCTGGCCACATGACCCGGAAGCTGTATGCCGGCTCCCTCGGCCAATAAAGCGAGATGAGCGCCGCAACCCCAGAGTCGGTCACGACTGGACCTAATGGTCAGGGGTCCCTTTACCTTTAGCTGCTGTACCAGAGGCAATGCAGCAATGTCTTGGATTGAATGGAAAGCAAGAAAACTTACAGTTATTTGTTTATTGATTGAGGTAAAAAGTTACCTGAACAAGTGAAGATGTGTAGTAGTGGGTCTACCCCCCAATGTTCCCAAGAATGCAGGTGCCTCTTGGGCCTTTGTACATGAAGGGGGCTGCAGTATGAACACACTTTGAAGCCTTTGTGCAGTCAGAGATCCCAATAGGAAAGGTTCCATCTCAGCTGAACACACATAGAAACTTGGAACGAAGGAGAAATTTCATTCAATTTACATCTCAAGATGAACCTGTCTAATTCACACTTTCCACATCAATATGCAAACCAAAACACAGCCTTCCTTTGAAATTCACACTTCTCTGAATTTTGCCATGTAGTTCTCCAGCCAAGTAATATGTACAAAAATGCATATATTCATGAAATAACATGCACAAATGAAGCCTGGTGGGGGAACATTGCTTTGCAAAAGTGTGCATATTAGGATAAATTTTCACAAAAATTCTGGTAAATATTCATAAGGACTTAAAAAAAATAGTAATTGCAAACTGATGTGGGAAACTGAACTTAAGATTGAAAAAAATGAGAAACTGAGAGAAAGCAAAATTGAGAGATTTCACTTATCCCTGTTAGAAAGTCTGTTCAGACCATCATCCTTAACAGAGAGAGGTCTGAGAGGAGCCAGGGCAGTCATGTGTACCCCTTTCTCCTCTGCACACTTGTAGCCCTCATGAGTTCAGGCAAACCCTGGAAGAAGGGTGAAGAGCTCTGCAGAAGGTTGGGATCCAGCGCTGAGCCTGTATTCTGAGCAATATTTACTTATTTCAGCTCAGCACTTAGTCAGGAAGCTTAGATCTGACATTTTGCCAGGCATTGTGTGGTAAAGGTTTGGATGACTTTTCGCAAAGTGCTCTGGTCCTCTCGGCTTTACCTGGTAAACTAACTATATCTAGCATCTAAGTTTCTGTATGTTCATATGCAAGGGAAAGTCGGCTCATATTTTCCATTTAGCATATTAACCCATCTCTTCTACTTCGTGGTGCTTCTAGGATTTAGCAAAGATACCTCATGATCAGCACCGTTGAAATGGTACTTCCAGGCCCTGAGCTGATTCACAGATGCACCAACACCTAAGCATCTCACTGGTGACACACCCAGATATCTCACCACTTGGTGGTGGTGAGCCACAGCTAAACACAAGAACTGCCTCCACTGAAATGTAATATGCATGAGATAACTTAAGAGTGTATGAAAAAGTCTGTGGTGATAAATTTCACATAGTCAGTGTGATATGAAGCAGTGGACCCACACTTATGTGAACTGACCTCAGTCACTGTCTGAGAAGTTCTTTGAGCATTTGTAGTTCCACAGAGATTTAATTCCAGAAAGCCTTACATGGATGTATTATGTATAATAAGCTGTATGTAAATATGACTATGCATATGCATGCTTCCTAGCTTGCTAGTTTTACTTGGATGATTATTCCCAGAGGAAATAACACAAGTCAATTTGTCAAAAGGCACAGTCTCTTAATAGCACAGTCTGAAAATAATATGCATTCAGAAACCAGTTTGTTCCAGCAGGTCTTGCGCAAATAAATGCCCTGAACGTTCCCATCAATCTTGTGTGCGCACTTTAGCAAAATATATAAAAAATGGCTTATGAAGAAAGGCAACTAAAAAAAAATCAAGTTCCATGCCAAAGCACACCAAACCTTGCATACAAACTCACAATATTTGCTTGTGCCATGGTGATTTGTTACTAAATTATGGATCATGCTTTAGAAGTCCTTGTTATTTACACTGGGATGCAGGTACCTTTGTTCATGCAAACAGCCTTGTTTATCCAGCTCTCTAAAAAGTTAATGTGTTGCTACCACTTAGCCAAAACATTCCTTTCCAAAAAAAATTCACTCCTATTCCTGTGTGCCATCGTGATATTAAGCCTGTTATTTAGGCTTCGTGGAATGTGCAGCCTGTGGATTGTATCCCGTGTTCTCTGTCTGTTAATGCAAGTGTTCATGTGAGTTTTAGTCTTGTGGAACAGATGAATCTAACACAGCAGTTGTGCTAGTGGAAACTGGTCACTCAATGTATTGTGCAGTCTATTGTGCAACTAAGGTTGCATTCAGACACTTTATTTTGTTTCTATGGCCCTTTCTTACTTGATCAGTTCTGCATTCTCTGTGATCTTTCACATGACATAAAAGCCACTTCTGAAGTCTAGCAGAAATTCAGTACTCATTTCTATGTTAGTTGCTTCCAGAAAAGAAAAGAAAATCCTGTTAACTTGGAAAATTATCAGACAAAATCTGGGGCGGTATTCTGGCATACCGTACTTTCCTGCTATTTTCATGGTTGAATCATGGGGAAACAGAAACAGGCATGCACATAAAGGTGGTGACATGTCCAATGATGTCCACTGTTGCATCATACCACACCCATTGGTGTGAATGAAATTTAGTGTGACATGTGGCTTATTGATTAAAAAAAACCCTCACAGTTCCATAATGCAACAGGTAGCTCAGTCAGTAGAGCATGAGACTTTTAATCTCAAGGTCAGGGGTTCGAGCCCCACCAATGATCTACCGCAGACATCCAGTGATCTACCGGTATATCACGATCTACCTGTTGGACATGCCTGAAATAGATGACCCTCGTGGTCCCTCCAAGACTACATTTCTATGATTCTATGCAGTGTAACAAGAACATTAAAAATTGGGAAAGGCATGCTAGCATTATAACCTGGAAAACATATGGAGTAAGCCCCACGTCTGAATGTACCCCAAATTACCTGCTTATGCATTCTCTTGTTCAACAATGTTCTCCTGGCACAAGACATTTCAGCAGTGGAACAGTTAAGAGAACTTAACTTAGTGCTGCATTGGCTGCAACCTTAAAAGTAGTTAGATTCAAAAGTTCCTCCCTACATTTCCCAGAGATCGCCTGAGTTTTGCAAGCAATCCTACCAAGTATCTGTGAGGAGGGCAGTCATCATCCTGAACCCTAACCCCTTTGTTTTTGCCTCTCTCATTTAGGAATTTGTCTTACTTTGCTACCCAGCGCAGCCCTTCTGCTGTTATTTTGGACTTGTGGGAAGCCAGGCATCAGCACGATGGCGATTTAGACTCTCTAGCCTGTGCACTGGAAGAGATAGGAAGGACACAGCCCAAAAACTCTAATCTAACAGAAACTCAAATCGAGGAGTCCAACTTCAGCTACAGCAGACAAAATGGACTTTAGTCATCACTTTCGAAGAACTGATAGCCAGCTTGGACTTTGTAACTGAGGGAATTCCTGTGAGCCGGAAGAAACCATGTGCTACAATCGCACATCCTTCCCATGATTCATTGGCTATCTCCTTCCCGCCATCAAACCAATTTGCATCTGGAGGAACAGAAGAAGCTGGCAAGCCATAAAGAAGACCCAGGCCCCTTTACACAACTGTTGCTGTAAGAGGGTGGGGGAAACAATCTCCCAATGAAGATTAAAGATTAAATCACAATGAAGATTAAATTTGATACTTAAGTGCAGAAAATGAGTACGATCTTTTGGCTACCACAACCAAGAGAGGAAAAGATTAAAATTATGGAATATTTAAAAGATGCCTGGATTTTTCTAAATCTTAGACCTCTCTGTGTTTTGGTTTGCTCAGTTGTTTCTTCTCTATGTGTTTTGTGGCTTTCTTGTTTTCAACTAAAGCCAAGCAGCGTGGGCACTCACTGAGGCAATGGCCATTTAGGGGGCTCAGGTAAGATGGAGCTGGTGCCACAATCACCCCTAGAAAGAGGGGGGAGGACAGAAAACAATGAATTGCTAGAAGTTGGTATCTGCCTTGGGTACAAAAACTATGTGTGATTAACCTGCTTTTTAAGAAAGTGGTTGGGTGCATTAATATTAGGATGTGCACTGACTGCAAGATTTGGTTTGGGCTGCAATTTGGCACTTTGGAAAGCAGCTTACCTTGGTTGGAGGTGCTGTGTGATTTGACTCAGAGGCCATCAGAGTCTGCTTCAATCGCCCCATCTTCTCCACTTCTGGAAAATTTTCAAATGGGGCTGTAACATTTCCTTCCTTTTCACAGAAGTGGGTAAAATTTGAAGGTATTGTAGTCTCAAAAGTGGATTAACACTGCTGAATTACAGGCAAATAAGTGCAACTAATTTTTTTTTTTTTAAAAAGCAGAAATATCTGTAACTTTTTAATATTTTGGCAGAATTGAATGAAATATGCAGGTAAGGCTGCCCTTTCTTAGGGCATGAATTTCTCCAAATTTCAGAAGGATACATTCAGTGGTTTTATTCCAAGGACAGCCATTATAGGGTGGGTAAAATCACTCAGTCGCCTAGTGTTTTATGGGGATTTAGTTAGAAAAGTTGTCCCTAGGTAAGAAATCTGCCAAATTGCAGACAAATTGGTTCAGGGGCTTTTGTTCTAGGCACTTTAAAAGTTGGTTTTGGGGTGAGAAGGGATTTTCTTTTCAGGTAAAATGATTTCCTCTGCTTATAAGCATTCACAGTTGAATTCTCCTTCTGCCCTCTCCCCACCCTGGCGTCATGATAACCTTACACACATTAGTTTGCTCTTGGCAGACATTTCTCTGCAGCATCATTGAAAACATCATTGTTTGGATGGCTGAGGCACCATAAAGCGCTTCAGTAGTCACTACTTCGACTTGTGGATAGCACAACCCATTCCCCCTCTGACAAGTCCAAAATCCCCCCAAGACACCCCAGTTCATCCAAAGTTCATCCTAAGTAACATCTGTTTACTCACATAAGAAGATTGGACTCAGGAGACACGTGGTTAGATCTCCTGACTTTTTAAATAAAAAATAAAATCAGTTTTGAGGAGTTCCCCTCAATTTTTAAACTGGAGCATGCCCAGTGGAGGGCGTTTTTCCAACCCTTTCCCTGGTAAGAGTCACTCTTCCCACAGGTGCTATTAGACCTCAGGAAAAAGTATCACAAATATCTGTGTTATACCAGTATTTTGTCCCCCAGTGGGTGTGTATGTGGGAGAGCTAGATTTAGATCAAGGAAACTGGAAGGGAAGCTTTCCTGCATTGGTGCTCCCATTATCAGAGACCCATGTGTCACTTTTGCATGGCTGGGGGTGGAATTTTCTGAAAATCTCAATGTGGAGCTTATCTACACGAATCTTTTCTCATTCCCGTCTTGCTCATTGATCTTGACAAGAAGTGAGCTATTTTTTTTTTTACTAGTTCTCCTAAAACTATGAACAAATATTGCATATGATATGCATTATTATACAGGTACATATAAAATTATATGCATATACACACCAGGTTTCCTAAAGTAGCCAGCACATAAATAGATACATTGAACAATGCATATAACTGTATAAAAAATACTTATATGTTAATACTTATAAAATTATGCTGCAGAAATATGGTACTGCCTCGTGCTTGACTTTTTTATATGTATTACACGTTATATATATATGTATTTGCATATAATTAGTTGACCTTCTTTAAAGAGAAATCAGGGCACAAGCATGTTGGATGTCAGAGATGGTCAGATGCAGGAAAAATTCAGCTGTGTCAGGACTTCCAGATTTCAGGTATAAACCTTCCTTCTCCATTTCTAGGTGACATTCGTATCATGCATTTAAAGCTTTATGATACTGGCTCTCTCTCAAAGAACTATGGGAGCTGTAGTTTGTTCAGTATACTGAGAGTTGATAGGATAAACCTATTCCCCACACAAAGCCACAATTTCTAGATTTCCCGCTGAAGAAGGATTGGTTGTGCTGTGGGAGAGGAGCAGCTCCACCCCATACCCTCCTAAGGAAAAGTGGGACATTCTGGGATCAAATCAGAAACCGAGACAGCTTCTGTAAATCCCTGGAAAATAGGGACAATTGGAGGGTCTGCTATCCCTGAGCTAAGACATTTCAAAACAATGACAGAGTGAAAGCCGCTGAGATATTTTCATTTTCATTTCCTTGTTGCATTAATTTTTGGAACTCCCTCTTTTGCTAATTAGTGCTCCCACTGGGGCTTGGCCTAAGGACTTTGGAATCCTTCAAGCAAGAGTGGGGATCCTGTGGCCCTCCAGATGCTGTAGGACCCCCAACCTCCACCAGCTGCACCCACCTTGGCCACTGCTCAGGGATGATGGGAGTTGTAGCCCCAACAACATCATGGCTGCCACTGGTTCCTCACTCCTGTTTTAAAGGTACACGTGAGAGGAAGTGAGAGGCCCCCGAGACCATATAACACTGGTCCTGAGAGATCTGCTGTGGCTCTCAGTATGTTTCCAAGCACAGTTCAAAGTGTTGGTGCTGACCTTTAAAGCCCTAAACGGCCTTGGTCCTGTATACCTGAAGGAGCATCTCCACCCCCATCATTCAGCCCAGACACTGAGGTCCAGTGCCGAGGACCTTCTGGTGGTTCCATCAATGCGAGAAGTGAGGTTACAGGGAACCAGGCAGAGGGCCTTCTTGGTAGTGGCGCCTGCCCTGTGAAACGCCCTCCCATCAGATGTCAAGGCAATAAACAATTATCTTACTTTTACAAGACATCTGAAGGCAGCCCTATTTAGGGATGTTTTTAATGTTTAATGCTGCATTGTGTTTTTAATATTTGGTTAGAAGCCGCCAAGAGTGTCTGAGGAAACCCAGCCAGATGGGCAGGGTATTATTATTATTATTATTATTATTATTATTATTATTATTATTATTATTATTATTATTATTATTATATGCCTCTGACTAAAGAGCTTAGTTGGGCCGGTTGGGGGTATTTCTGGTTAGCAGATTTTTTTCCCCAATACTTGGTAGTTTTTTCAGACAAAATTACACTTTCAGAAGCTCTGAAAAATGGATAGATTCTTCCCAATCTGGTCAGGTATATACTGAATATGTATCTCTGTATCCTGGCTTCTTTGAGTTTTTAGAACCCACCCTATTCTTGTGACTGAAACCTGTTTTAACTTTTTTCCTATTGCATTTCAAATGGTTGTAATCTACCCTGGGACCTGGTGGGTAATGAAATGAAATAATAATTATAATTATTTGTCTGGCAAAAAAAGGATCATGCCCTTTTTTTTAACCCTTCAGATTGACAGATTTATTTAGTAGTTGTATGATAATAATTATTGTATAATATAATTACAATACATAATTCTATAATATTATTCAAAAATTATAATAAGTACAGGTATTATCATAAGTACAATGTACAATTAGTGTACTATCATAGCTGCAAACACACACACACACACACACACACACAAATAAATAAATACCAAAATTACAAAATGGGGGAACCTAGCTCTGTAGGAAGAGGAAAGATACTCACTCAACCAAAGACCACTTGGGTCAAGACCAGTTGTCAAAAAAAGCATGCAGGAACAGCACAAGATGGCCCTCAGATTTGTCTTTCCATTGCTCCTAACTCCTAGGAGCTCAGGGTTCATGGTGTTCACCCCTCTGTGCCAATCAGAAGCTGCAGAAGCCCCGTCGGACATTTGGCTTCCAAAAATAGTTCGCAAACCGGAACACTTACTTCTGGGTTTGTGGTGTTTGGGAGGCAAAACGTTCAAGAACTAAGCTGTTTGGAAACCAAGGTACGACTGTATATCCCTGGAACAAGTGAGAGGGTCATGCAGGCTCGTTCTGTCCCCACCACCCCATGTTGGGCAGCCAGACTCCTTCACTGTGACACATGCAGCAGGTACGAGAAGAGACTCCATGCAAGCCTCAATATATGTGCCCGGGAGCAGCATGAGGCAGAGAGACATAGCTCATTGCAAGAGCATCTTCCTTTGAGAAGGTACCAGGTTCACTCCCTAGCACCTCCAGGGCTGGGAGAAGCTCCTGTCTGAAACCCTGGAGAGCTGATGCCAGTCCGGGTAGACAATATTGAGCAAGATGGATCATGTTCTGATCATATCAGGCAGCTTCTTCTCCTCCTGTCAGGTCTGAATGAAGCTACCAAGCACATCAGTGGTCATGGGTGAAGCTATCACACAAGCCCCCATGAACCCCCCATGTGTTCCAAAAATGCCAGGAGGCATCTGAACTGCTTGTTTCCATGTTTCATTAAACAAAACACGGCAGGATTAAAATTACTGCCAGAAATAACTAGTTGAATGTGGGATCCATTATTGTTAAGACACACACACCAGGGGGTGATGGAGAGAACATGCTTTTTTCCAGCTCTTTTAGATCTGAAGTTTATTGCACTCAGTTAATTATGATTCAAGATGTTCCTTGGTGTGTTTTCTAAATACAGACTGCTAATTAAACAGACTCAAGAAAATTGTCAAAACCTAGCCAAAGCACTCTGCTGATTCCCCGATCTTTTGTTCTGATGCTGTGACCGTAAAAAATGTTCTCACACTGTATGTTTTCTAAGTGTTCCCAAACTTTCCTTCAATGTGTGAGAGAGATGATTGCATATAAACTGTTCAAAGCTCTTGCACTTAAAAGGAGACAGTCATTCTAGTGATTTATGGTTGATATCTTCCCCTAGAACCTCTCAAAACATATTATAGGAAAGATACAAAGAAGGCTAAAAGATGCATTATTTTTTAGTTTTTTATATTAGTTTTTTAAAGCATAAAAATGTTTTGCTACCTTTAACAAGTACTTTGTCAATCCCCCTTTCTCTTAAAAAAGCGGGGGGTGGCAATAAAAATATTATAGGATTTTATGGCTCTTCTGCTGCTGGTAGATGAAGTTTCCATTTAAGTCTACCAAGCAGTCCTTTCCTTAAGTTTACAGGTTTTTAATCTAGACGCGTAAGACTGCCAAATCAATGTTGTCAACACCTGTAAATTAACTTTATGATGCTGCATGGCAGAATGGCAGTGCACATTATTGGGGTGGCAATTTTTAGAGTTTGTGCATTGAAATGAGTCTAAATGGTGAGGATTGGGGAGTTGAGGAGAGAAAGATGAACTGTGGCCAAACCAGGCATATAAATGATAAAACAATAAAACAGGGGAAGCTCAGGCCCTGTGGCTGAATGTGGCCCTCCATGTCTCTAAATCTGGCCCTCATAAGTCACACCCCTCACTGCCCCTATTTTGCAACCTGAGAGTATTATTATTATTATTATTATTATTATTATTATTATTATTATTAACGTTTGTATCCCACCTTTCCTCCAAGGAGCTCAAGGTGACATACAAAGTTCTGCTCCTCATTATATGCTCACAACAGCCCTGTGAAGTAGGGCAGACTGAGAGACAGTGACGAATCCAAAGGTCTCCCAGTGCACTTCATGGCTGGTAAAGGGACCCCTGACTGTTAGGTCCAGTCGCAGACGACTCGGGGGTTGTGGCGCTCATCTCACATTATTGGCCAAGGGAGTCGACGTACAGCTTCTGGGTCTTGTGGCCAGCATGACTAAGCCGCTTCTGGCAAACCAGAGCAGTGCACGGAAACACCGTTTACCTTCCCACCAGAGTGGTACCTATTTATCTACTTGCACTTTGACGTGCTTTCGAACTGCTAGTTGGCAGGAGCAGGGACCGAGCAACGGGAGCTCACCCGTCATGGGGATTCAAACCCCGACCTTCTGATCAGCAAGCCCTAGGCTCTGGTTTAGACCACAGCACTACATGCCACTCACATGGCTGAGTGAGGATTAAAGCTCTGTC
Source organism: Podarcis gaigeae (assembly GCF_964106915.1). Taxonomy (NCBI): domain Eukaryota; kingdom Metazoa; phylum Chordata; class Lepidosauria; order Squamata; family Lacertidae; genus Podarcis; species Podarcis gaigeae. Next base: position 9,101,661 of record NC_139692.1, read on the forward strand.
TCCAAGATCCTAAAAACAGTACACTGTTTTCTTGCTCAACCCTACTAGGCTCCTTACAGGTTACAGCACACCCAACCTTTTTCTCAGAACCCACCCTCGTCAGTAACTATCCACACCCCCACAGAAAAACATTTAAGTTCCACAACAGTCACAACAATATGGTTGTATCTATGAGCCTCTTAGCTTCTGCACAGATAGTGGCACAGAAATGTTCTCCCACAACCCTTTAGATGTTTTTCAGCACCTCAGTTGTTGTCTCCTAATCCTTCACAGTTGCTGAATAAACTGAGTGAAAACAATTTCAGATTGCTGCCCATCATCTTCCAGCATTGCTTACTGTTTGTGGTGTCAGCTGGAGTTCTGGTTGGTTCCTGACTCTTTTACAGGTTTCCACCAGCAACTTTGGAAATAACATCCCATTGTTTCAATTATCTAAATGCTATCATGATGAAACTCACAGAGAGATGATGATTGGTCATGGGGTGGAGGAAGTGTGCATATTATGGAGAGTCACTTTATTGCAATAATAATAATAATAATAATAATAATAATAATAATAATAATAATAATAATAATAATAAAGACAGGCGTGTTACTTGTGCTATTTGCCCCGTATGTCTGCCAGAATTAGTATCCAGCACCAAGGCATTTGGATTTAGAGGCATCCTGATGCAATGAACAGCATTCATGGAAGGAGAAGATTCCTGTCTCTGCCCCTCATCCCCACCACCCAACATCATACAAAACTGTCATTACTGAGTCAGACCACTGCCCCCCCTAGCTTGATATTGTCTGATCCAGTGGCAATGTTCCAGACAGGGAATATTTCCCTGCCCAAACTGAAGATACCCAGGATTCAACCTAGGACCTTCTGCATGCAAAAGAGTTGCTCCACCACTGACTCACAGCCCTTCCTCCCTTTTGGCAGAAGTTGGAGGGTGATTATGTACTTCTGTCCTCATAGAGCTCCCTCCACATATATTTCGGATAGGGATGCTGATGGAATCAGGCAAACTCAGGTCCCAGTTGCTTTCAACAATATTGTATGGGGGCGGCGGCGGTGGAACCTTACAGATGGGTGGATCTGACCATATGCATCTTTGCTCATTACTTGGTTGGAGACCTGCATTGCAAAATTCAGAGACCTGCAGATTTTGAAGGAAGGCTGTGCATATTGTCTCAGAAAGTGCAGATTAGGTAGATTCAGATTAAATACAAACTGGACTGAATTTCTCCCTCATCCCTAGTACCCTCCATGAGGGCAGCTGGGTTTTCTCTCTGTGCACTACTTCCCTGAAAGTCAAAACCCAACATCTGTCTCTCCTACTGTGGGAGCAGTATTCTTTACAAATATGCAGCAGTAGAACAGGGGCATCTCTTTGTTCGCTGCTCCTCCTGGTGTCTGCAATGACCGTTTAGAACTGAAAACAGATTCAGGGCACTTCCAGGCTGTCACTGTTTTCAGGTGGGATTTCAACTGCATACCAACAAATTCAAGTTCTGCCTTTAGAGCTGTTTGGGAGCTCTTGCATAACAAACCTGTTTTCTACAAAGGATAGAGTTTACTGCAATAAGCAAAGGGAAGGGGAAATATATTAGAAAGTATAGGATGGCGATTGGTTTAATGCAATGCTGTCAATACAAATTTGAATAATTACTCATAAAGTAGCCCATGTCATCTAATCTTCCAACAAATGAGTTGGACAAGTAAACAAGTCATCTGGAAGTCCTATCAAAGGCAACTCTCATTCATCTCACAGAAATGGAACAAGTCTAGCCCCATTTGGAAACATAGCAGAACAGGATTGTGCCTAATTTTAGAACCTATAGCAGACTCCCAGCTTCACACAATGGATCTGTAACTTAGATGCTCAGTCTCCCATCAAAATCAATGGAAAGACAAAAAATGAATTAACCAAAAGCCCATGAAAAATGAACAGTATCTGACCATAATATGGTTTATGTTGGACCTCATCCCCCATATATTCATTTAAACTTTCAACCAGATACTTCACAATAACAAAATAGGTAAAATATTATTATACACCTCCCCCGCTTAGTATTTGTAGCAGTTCTAAAGTCACATTTTGTTTATTCCTGATTACTTAACCTGTATATTTCTCCTGTACACCTACATGGATTTGAACAACCATGCCACTCTCTAAATCTGCATTCACCAGCTTGGTTCCCTCCAGATGTTGGAGCTGATGGTAGTCATAGTTCTCTTTGAACATTGATCTTTCAAATCAGTGCATGCTAAGGGATCTTGTGAATATCCCTTTCCCAAAACTCCTTTATTTCTAGCACATCAGATTTAGGACTATGGTGATCATATAAAGGAAAGGCAGAATCACGGAAACTTCACTGGACACGGATCACAAATGTTTCATACGTAATTCTAATACATATTGTCCAGATTTTGTGTTTTGCTGTGATGGGGTTGGGGAAATAGTGTTGTGCTTTGTAAGCTGTTTCTAAAGCTGCTTTTGAAATCTTCTGAGTAGGTGTTTGATAGCTTGGGTTAGTGCTTCTTCACAAGGAATGGTACACAAGCTAATGTGTTCTGATGAGATAATACCACCCACTCCTTGTGGCCCCAGCAAAACTAGAAATGATATCAAGTGTGAAACTTTAGTTCAGGGGTAGTGTAGTTACCTATAGAGTAGTGCAGTATTCAGACACACAAGACTTTCTTCTTGCTTACTATAGTGCTGTGTTTCTTCTCTCTTAGAAAACCACTTAGTTTGTGCACTCGGTGTGATGACAACACATGATATGCCACCTAAACAAAAGTGCAAGAAAAGAATGGCGTATGAATTAGGCTGGGCTGAGATTACAGATATGAGAATCCGCCATGCAGAATAAAATGATAGAGAGCCACCTCCCAACATTTCGTCTATTGGTAACAGGCTTCTCATACTATGATAGCTTTTTTCATTCCTGCTTTTTCCTCTCCTCCTATAAACCATCCCTGCAACATTTTATAGTGCCAATATTTCTCACTTGCCTATTTAAATTGACATCACCAGCTGGGGCGCAGTGCTAGCTTCCCGTTTTATGGGACTCTTTTAAAAGGACCCCTCTGGTGGGGGCCCACAGGGGTGCTTGGCTTGGCAGGTCCCAAGGATGCCTCCTCCAGGCTAAGAACTTGAGCCTGCAAATGCCCCCTCTTAATCCATGGAGATATATGCCTTTTGAGACATCTATTTCACTCTGCAAACCTAGTGTACATTTTATATTACCCTAGCCGACAAAATTCCAAGCATGGTTTAAGTCCACTCAGAAGGGACAGAATTCAGAGCTAAATTCTGAGCTATCACCCCAGCAGAGGCAGATTTAAGGGAGCAATCTGCTATGCCCACACTGGGTGCCAAGCCGAGGGGGTGCTGCAGGAGGCGCCACAACAATAACTTATAACAGAAGGTGAGAGGCAGAGAGGTGCCAAATGTTCGTGTTACCCAGAGTGCTGCTGAAATTTGGAAGTCCAAAGTCTTGTCACTGACCTCATTTGCAGGACTGTTTCTTATTATTTACCGTTGGCTATTAGTCTTGATGTCTATATAAACACTCCCAGGTTGAGAGGCATATGTTGCTGAATTGCCATCTGTTAGGGAGCAGCACTGGGAGCTTCCGCTGTTGCCTAATGCCTCAGCGAACATCTTGCACCAAGGCAACCTCCCTTGCTGCCATTCTTTCAAGTCGGGAAGATAAAAGCAGAAGGTATTGGGCATATCCGAATGCACAGACCTCTGCAACATAAATTGACCTTTCGCCCAAGAATAAAAAGCTAGACCGGCAGAGTGGGAGTCCACAGATGTGAGCTTCATTGCTCTAGTGCAGGGGTAGGCAAACTAAGGCCAGGGGGCTGGATGTGGCCCAATCACCTTCTCAATCCGGCCCACGGATGGTCTGGGAATCAGTGTGTTTTTACATGAGTAGAATGTGTCCTTTTATTTAAAATGCATCTCTGGATTATTTGTGGGGCCTGCCTGGTGTTTTTACATGAGTAGAATGTGTGTGCTTTTATTTAAAATACATCTCTGGGGCATAGGAATTTGTTCTGGCCCCACATGGCCCCCCACATGGTCTGAGGGACGGTGGACCAGCCCACAGCTGAAAAAAGGTTGCTGACCCTTGCTCTAGTGCCTACTGTGTAAACTAAAACAGGTGAACCAAATACAGCCACATTTTTCAAAGGAGGTCTGCAAGGTAACTTATCACTGTTGAACTTAAAAAAACTAAAAACCAGAGACTTTATAACATAAGAAGAGCCTGCTGGATCAGACCAAAGGCCTGTCTAAGAGCCTGCTGGATCAGACCAGTGGCCAACCCGCCAGGAGGACATGAAAGGAACTTGTTCCTTGACAAATTGCCTCTGTTACTGGAGGTAATATATAGCTATCACAACTAGCAACCATTACAGCTTTGCCCTCTGTGAATTTATACAATCCTCATCCAAAGCAGTCCAAGGCCGGGAGGGACATCTTGTGATTGCTTAGACCAGGAATAGGGAACTTCAGAGACAGGATTAATTCCCTCAGGCCTTTCTTTTTCTGGCCCATGGAAATCTCCCCAGTCCCCACCCTTCACTAATGCTGCTCTGCAGGTTCCTCAAGTGCTTTTGCCTGGCTGGAATGTGTCCTTGAACTCTGATAATGTCACTTGCCTGCCTAGATGGAGGACAGAGAGGATGGAGAAGTCTGTGTGTGTGTTGGACTTCTGCATGGCAGGAAATGGCACGACAGGAGTCGCACCTGTTGCTCCACTCACTTTTGCCTCTGTCCTTACCCCTCATTGGCATGTGGACCCCAGAAGGTTCCTCATAAGTGAATGCAGCCCTCAGGGTGAAAGACGCCCCTGCCCTTTACTCTCCCCAGATCCACTGAAATTCACAGTAAATGACTGTCCTCCAGATGTTGGGCTCCATTCTGCTGCTGTTTCTTTTGAATCAGTTCCCTTTATGCAGCCTTCAGTTGTCTTTGACAGTCATAGAAATTGTGCAGGTTCACCTTCATGAGCAACCAGCTCTGGAATACCCTTCAGTCCCATTTGGGTTATGTTGTAGTAAGGAGAGGACCATGAGAAGAACAAATTGTCAGTATAATGCTCAAAGAGTCAAGCCATGCTCTAAAATACATCTCTGCCTGATGCGCCAGTAATGTGAACTCATTTTGAGGATTGTACCCAATGCTAGTCCTACTCAGAGTTGACCCATTGACATTAATGGACCTAAGTTAGTCAAGGCCATTAATTTCAGTGGCACGACTCTGAAGACGACTAGAGTCCTGGAGTTATTGTTTTTCTCCCTCCCTGAAATAGAGATGAAATGAACTTGTGAGAAAACTTCTTTAACATATCTTAATCCAAAATATCCTTATAAGCAAAATCTACATCATATTCTGTTTCCTTTTTGGTTTTCAGTTTCCTGGTGATGGGTACTGTTGTATGTTGCTGGTTATTTTTATTTTATAATTATGAAGGATACTCTTAGTGTCCCTCAAAGTCATTTGCTTTTAGAACTGGGGGGGGGGGGAGAGAGATCTCCTGTACTTCACAAAGTAAATTCAGGGTATTTCAGCAAAGTTTGATTGCATGATGTTTGCTTGTTTGTTTGTTTCACATCAAAAAAAGCAGAGAAGCAGGAATTCAATGTCTCCTTAAGATAAGCGAAGCATTTGGCCTTGGCTTCATATCACACTTTCTGTGCCTTGTATTATCAATGTAAATTCTGAATGTTGTACAGGAAATGCTCTTTGGGAAAGTGGCAGTGGCTTCTTTTTCAGACCATGTACAGAGTGTATAAATAGGTATAATACATCATATATGTATCTATGTATATGTATCCGTATATGTATGTGTGTATATAAATATACATGCACACATATCGTAATGCCAAACATGATATCTTATATGGGGGTGGGGGAGAAATAACAGAGAATTTGGATGTTTTATGTAGAGTTTGCATAAAATCGTAGGGCTCCAGAAGCCTTGGAAGATGTACAGAATTACTGCAGATCCGTTATTTCTGAATAAAAAGCCTTTTATTGACAAGTCATAAATGGCTCATTCATTTGGTGGTGGTCTCAACTCACTTGATTTTGCAATGGGCGTCATTCAGATCCCACACAGACGATTTGACAGAGTGCAAGCATACTTTATTGCACTGTTTTGTTCTGCCTTTGAAAGAAAATCCAATGCGACAGTTTCCTTCTGTCTAATAATTTCAAGAAACGAGTGAGCTCTGCACAAAGATAATAAATATTCCAGAATACTGAAACAACCTTATGCATTATCGGTAACCCCATCCAACTGGTAACAAAATGTGGAGATATTCTAGTGGGAACTGTTGCCATGGTTTCTCCACCTACCAGCTCTGCATCACCTGAGAGCAAAACCACACAACTGATGCCGTCCATCTCTGCAGCAGTTGCCATTCAGCCTCTGCTCACTTCTTGCTGTTTCTACAACAGAATGTCAGTGACTGAGTTGCTGATACATCAACATTTTGTGGATGAAATTCAGCCTTTTATACGGTGCTGTGTCCTTTACCTTTTACCTAACTGTGGCACATCTAGAAACTGAGTAGGACTTAAAGCAAAGATGGCTAATATGCTTCTCTCCAGATGTTGCTGGCCTACAAGGCAATGGTCAGGAATTATGGGAGTTGTAGTTCATCATCATCTAGAGTAGTGTTTCCCTACTTGGGTCTCCAGCTGTTTTTGGACTACAACTCCCATCATGCCTAGCTAGCAAGACCAGTGGTCATATGTGTCATACAGCAAGCAGAAGCCCCTCCATCCCAGTCTTATGGAGGGTAAGGCTATCAACAATTTCTAGCCACAATGGCTATATTCTTTTTCCACTGCCAGAGGCAGTAAAGCCCTGAATTCTAGTTGCTAGTTGCTAGGTGCTGATAGACTCAATACCTGCTTGTGGGCTTCCCATAGGCACCTTGACAGTTACTGTAAGAACAGGAAGTTGGAGATGATGAGCTTTAGGCCTGATTCAGAAGAGCTCTTCTGAAGAGCCAGTCTGAAGAGCAAGAGACAATGGAGTGCGCCTCCAGGGAGCCAGTGTGGTGTAGTGGTTAAGAGTGGTGGACTCGTAATCTGGTGAACCAGGTTAGCTTCCTCGCTCCTCCACATGCAGCTGCTGGGTGACTTGGGCCAGTCACACTTCTTTGAAGTCTCTCAGCCCCACTCACCTCACAGAGTGTTTGTTGTGGGGGAGGAAGGGAAAGGAGAATGTTAGCCGCTTTGAGACTCCTTCGGGTAGTGATAAAGCGGGATATCAAATCCAAAACTCTTCTTCTCTTCTTACATTCTTGGGTTCTTATCCTGCTCCTATTTCAGCGCGAGACCTCGTTCAGCTCACTAAAGTCAAGCTTAAACAAATAAAAACTGCATCCACGAATGGATATTTAACTTTGCAACAGTCTTAAGTAAGCCTTTATTATCGTTCTCATTAGACACACAGGAATGGAAAGAGGAGACGCTGTTGTAAATTATAACCTATTCATCAACCTCCTTTATTATATACATTTTAGTTATCAGCTAGACTATCACACGCTGCAGAACATAATGGCAACACTTTATTTTAAATGGGACATCATCATAACTGCTTTTGAAGAGTCATTGTGGTATTAATCATGATTAATTATGTTTGTATGGCAGGAACGTATAATATTGTGCCAGTGCCTATTGTGGCTTAATGAACAGTCACTTTAAAAATTAGGCTGCATATAAAAGACTGTCAGGAAATTCTCCATTTCAAATATGCAATCTTTCAGTCAGGAAGAAATTACAAAAAGTTAGTTATACCTGAATGCCAGCCTTTGCCAACCGGGTGCTCTCCAGATAATTTGGGCCACTGGATGGGGCAAAGCGTGTTCTCCCTAACAGAGAGCACGTGTTGCGGTTGGGGAAACAGGCCACCCTGCAGTGACTAGGCAAATTTGGTGAGGAACCCAAGCCTTTAAGTGGTTAAAATTGGGTTGCTGGGGAGTTTTGATTGTTGCCAATTTGGAGGAGGGGTCAGAGTCTTTAAATACAGGGGCCAGACGTTGGACGTTCTCTTGGCCGTTTTGCACCGGATCACCCGGCCTCCCTCCCTTTTATAGGGTGTTTTTTTCTTGATCGCTTGACCTTGCTATGCCTGTCATGGGGTCGTTCGCCTTGGTGCGGGGGCCTGGTAGGAATTTTGCCACTTGGCTGATTGGCTGGTGCCATTTGGTTTTTGCCTACTGCGTAGCAAATCGTCACAACTTGTAAGGTTGGTGGTTAGGCATTGGTTAAATTGGTGCTTGGAGGGGTAAGTGCCTATCCCTCCAAATGATGCGGAAAGGGAATTCCGTTAAAGGAATCCAGGGGCTTGCCATTCTTTTTGTTCTTGTCCCCGGAGTCGGACTTGGGCCGTGCAAGCCCCACAGGAACATGAGGGTAAGAAGTGAGGGACTGTTGCCCAGCTTCATTTTCTCACCCAATACTTGTTTCCCACACTGGCTTCCGTTGGTGTCCGGAAGGGCCAGCTCTGTCCTTGAGGGCAAGGACAGATAGTCATAACCAATGCCTAAGCAACCACTCACATTTTTTGTATTTGAATAAAGTTGTGGCCAAAATTATGCCAAAAACCTTAAACAAAAAATCATGTGTGAAGTGTGAATTTTTTGGTGGGTGGCATTGTGGGACTCAACACGCAAATGCAAGTTATAGACCATATTCAAACCATGTATTTAAAACAGTATGGTCCCACTTTAAACTTTCATGACTTCCCCTTAAACAGTCCTGCTGACTGTGGTTTGTTAAGGGTGCCGAGAGCTGTTAGAAGAGCTCTGTGTGTCCTACACACACACACAGAGACACACACACACACACAGCACACACTCCAAAAGCTACAATTCACAGAGTTCCCCATTAAACCACTCTGAGAATTTATTTATTTATTTGATTGATTTATAGACAGCTCAGTATAGAACAAAAATTCTCTCCGCAAGGTAAAAGCAGAAAACAAAATCCAGACTAAAATGTGAATAAAATGAACACCAATAGAAATCTAGAATTCAAAATGCCAAAATAGAATACTGAGCAGTGCAATCCTACAATTACAATGACCTTGCCTTCATAATATGGGCACTTTGGAACAATCCGTGTCTCTTTGCCTCTTCAAAACTATAGGTTATTTGTGTGAAATAACTGCATTACTGCATAGAGATAGTTATATGTGAGGATTCCATGTTCTCTCTGCGTTGCTGCTGAATGCTAGCTAACCTGTCCGGAGCACTCAGAGTGTGTTATGGTCATTCGCACTCCCTGTAATCTTTCTCATTATTCTGTTAGACTTTAATGGTGCTCATGGGTTGTTCAGGATTAATGAGGCACATGTTCTCAATCAAGAAAGCAGTCTAAGAACACATTGCTAATTCAAATTTCATAATTTAATAAGGGTTGGGTTTCTTTTTAAATTAAAGGTGGGATGATTAGCGGCTATATTTGCCCTTAGATAGTGGAAGTTTGCCATTGTGTGTTTGACCTGATGACTCCTAATGAGCTGGAATATTTTCAATCACTCTGCCTGGCCTGTGAGTAAGGAAGCAGGTCTGCCCCACTTTATGTCCATTGAGCGTCTGCTAAGGACAATCCAAGAATGGAGAAGTGCAAGTTTCATTGGGAGATATTGATATATTTCAAGACCGTGTCACTATCTCACATCTTTACCTGCTAATCTACTCCACCCAACTTCAAAATTAATTATGAAAAAGAAATATGCACAAAATTTTACATCGTTTGCACGAAACATGCACAAGAGTTTATATTTAGTGACTGGGAGTGGCCACCGAGATCATATCACACTGGTCCTGAAAGACCTACATACGTTTCTGGGCACAATTCGAAGTGTTGGTGCTGATCTTTAAAGCCCTAAATAGCCTCAGCCCAGGATACCTAAAGGAGCATCTCCACCCCCATCATTCTGCCTGGACACTGAGGTCCAGCTCCGAGGGCCTTCTGGCAGTTCCCTCACTGCAAGAAGCAAAGTTACAGGGAACCAGGCAGAGAGCCTTCTCGGTAGTGGTGCCCTCCCTGTGGAATGCCCTCCCATCAGATGTCAAAGAAATAAAAAACTATCTGACTTTAAAAAGGCATCTGAAGGCAGCCCTGCTTAGGAAATCTTTTAATATTTTATTAAAATTACTATTTTATTAATTATTGTATTTTAACATCTTGTTGGAAGTTGCCCAGAGTGGCTGGGGTATTAAAAATATTTATTTATTTATTTATTTATTTATTTATTTATTTATTATTATTATTATTATTATTATTATTATTATTATTTAAACAAGTACATTAAAACGTCTTTCTTTCCGCTCAAAATGCACAGTTCTAAATATATTCTCTTGCAAAATATGCATGTCCTGGTATACCAGACTAGATGGGGCAATAGTCTGACATCCTATGCCTGAGAGTTGAATAATCTTCAGTAAGAAATTAATGTTACATACCTTTAAGATGTTCATGGTGCACTGCAGTAAGACAGATGTACAGTGGTACCTCTGGTTGCAGACACTTCAGGTTACAGACACTTCAAGTTACAGACTCTGCTAACCCAGAAATACCTGTAGTACCTTGGGTTAAGAACTTTGTTTCAGGGTGAGAACAGAAATCAGCAGTGGCAGTGGGAGGCCCCATTAGCTAAAGTGGTACCTCAGGTTAAGAACAGTTTCAGGTTGAGAATGGACCTCCAGAACGAATTAAGTTCTTAACCCGAGGTACCGCTGTATTGGGAGTCAGAAAGCATGTCATGAAAACTATTGGCTAATAGACCTGTTTACTGAGCAGTGATTCTGGTTGGTTTTCAACAAGTTTCTGGGGAGGTTAGGAGGTTAGATGATCTTGATTGTTTAATAAACATTCATCCTAATTTGTTTGTGGGGATGTTATATGAAGTTACTTGACTATCCCACACTTCCCAATGCATTTTCTCATCACTTTCCTTATCATAAAAAGTCTGATTTGGGGGGTTAGGGGGGCAGGGGAGAGATAATGCACAAGAGCACAAAAGCCACTTTCATTACAGAGCTCGAATTTGCTTGTGTGTGACTGAATCTGAGCTCAAAACAGAAGCAGACTGGATGTTTTGCTAACCCCTCCATTCCCAAAATGCCAGACATCTTGCCCAAACACATGCCCAGGAACCATTTCCTCATCAGAGTATGCATACAAGCTCTGAACAATGTTTCCGCTCCTTTTTCACTGACTGATCTCAGTGCTATGCAAAACTTGAAACCACTAGACAGCTAGACAGCCTGCTTCAAACTGTCTTCTCAGTTTCCAATACATTTTCTCTAATCGATAGACCTAAAAATGTAGAGCTAAACCAATGGCAAGCCCATCCTACACCAAATGTCCACTAAAGATGAAATCCTGCTGTCAGTGTGTGATATTGAGCATGAGAGAGGTTTTAAAAGAGCTTTCAGCATAGTAGCAGAACTAGTAATCCGGCTATGCAAAGGAGAGAAAGGTAAAGCAAGGTGCTGATTGCAGGATAGCTATTTATTACAGGCAGCAGGTTTGCAGAAGAGGATCCTGGCAAAGGGTGCAGCTGGGAGGGGGTCATACAGGAGCAAGCTGGGTATGGGGAAGGAGAGGTTGGTGTAGATAATACTCGTGGGGAGACAGAGGCTGATGATGGAACAGGTGCCAGTACACAGGAAGCCCAGCAGTGAGACCCAGAGCCAGAGAGGCCCCCGTCCCCACGAACACGGAGGGTCCTAAGACATAGAGAACAGCACTCCAGGAAGCAGAGGCAAGCCAGGGCTTGCAGCCTAGTTTACTGGCCGACCAGGTGGTGAAGGAGGCATGTGATTCCTCAGCTGGGGCAAGCCGAGAGCAGGTGAGGGTCACCTGCCTCATCAAGCCCAGATGCTGCAATCAGCAGAGCTGAGGTCCTGTGTCTGCTCAACAGCCCATGTTGAGGGACCTCACCTGGGATTCTCCTGGGACCCTACGGGTTTCTACTTTGAGAGTGACTGCTGATCTCCTGTCTTGGCTTACTTGGACTGACCCCGGACTGTGTTTCCTGATCTTTGGTTTTTGTTTGTTTGGATTGTTCTCTGGACTTGGAACTTCATCTTGGCACACTGTTGGTCGGTCAGGTAGGCAGGAGATCAGGACACCCCTGTTCCTGTCACAGGCTGCAGTTTCCAGGGTGGTATAATAATCAATCCCTCTTCCCAGGGAACTCCGGAAATTGTAGCTCTGTGAAGGGAATAGGGGTCTCCCAAGAGCTCTTAGCACGCTTAACAAACTACAGTTCCCAATATTCTTTGGGGGGGGGGATGGACCATTTCCTCTAAAACCCTTGAGGAACATATTGGGTGACCGAGCTTGTTCCTTCTACTGGAGAAAGTCTAGGAAAGAAGCTGCTGTCTGGCCAGACTTTCTTTTTCCACAGTTCAGTTGTGCAAACAATCTGCCCTCCTCCTCCCGCTCTCACACTGCAAAGGCAAATTGGTTTCACAGCAGTGCAGTGGAAGAAGTGGGTGCTGCTGTGCCAAAGGGTGAGTCCGCTAATGGCTCCCTCCTTCCACTAATCAGCTGTAAGGGGCAGGGGTCAAGCAGCCCTCAGCAGACTATGGCCACATCCTCAGCCTGCTCAAACTGAAAGCTATTCATATCAATGGGACAAGGAGCCACCAAAGTCGTTAGAGCAAGAGGTGAGACTCTCACACCTGTACAATCAGAGTTCGAGGTTTCTATGTACATACACTTCTCCATCCTGTATCCAGGCAGGCAAGAGGCATCACTGCAGTTCAAAGACACATTCTAGCCAGTCAAGAGCACTCAAGGAGAGCACCAAGCAGGGAGGTTGAGTGATGTAGCCTGGGGATAGGAGCATGCAGACTGGGAAAAGTCCTGAGAGCCAAATAGTTGCATTCAGTCCCTGAGCTTGAGGTCCCCCACCCTGCACAAGGACAGCCAAATCAAGTTATGTAACCCGTAGAAACCTCCCATACAGACAATCGCTGTAGCAATAAAACCGGTCCATCTTTTCACCGGCTGCTTTCTTAAATTCTCTGGAATTTTGCCACCCCAATGAAATTCCAGACATTTTATCTGCTAATAGATGACTGACGTAAAAAATTACTGACCCAGCAGGGACAATTCACTGGTTATGAATTCCAGAATAATAATAAAAAGAGAGACTATCACTTTTTAGCCTGCAAAAGAGGAGACTGAGAGGAGATATGATAGCCATTTACAAATATCTTAAGGGTTTTCACATGGAAGAGGGAACACGCTTGTTTTTTCCTGCTCCGGAGAGTAGGACTCAAACCAATGGCTTCAGGTTACAAGAAAGGAGATTCCGACTAAACATACGAAAAAGCCTTCTGACATTGAGAGCTGTTCAACAGTGGAACAGTCTCCCTCAGGAGGTTGTGGACTCTTCTTCCTTGGAGGTTTTTAAGCAGAGGTTGGATGGCCATCTGTCATGGATCCTTTAGCCGAGATTCTTGTATTGCAGGGGGTTAGAATAGATGACTCTTGACAATAGAAGATTGGAGAATGAAGCTGACTGACTATGCAGAGTTGGACAGATTAACCGGAAAAATTAGATATCTTCAAGACCAAAAGTTCATCGAGGACTGGGGGAAATTTGTTGAATATCTGAAAAGATCATGTGATGTGCAAACAACACTGGTGGGGTTTCAAGAAGCACTGTGAAAACAGAGATATATTGTTAAAAAAAAAACAACAGGAGTGGGAGGGAAGTTTAATGGCAATATAAACAGAGAAATGCGCAAACTGAGAAGTAAATATGGATGATTGTCAGAGAAGCCGAAGGAAGTCTAAAATGTAACAAATTTGTGAAAATCTGTGAAAATTTGGCACAATTGTATTTTTTTTTGTATTGGAAAATAATAAAAATTATATTAAAAAAAAGAATAGATGACTCTTGGGTCCCTTCCAAATCTACAATTCTGTGATGTACAGTTTCTACTTCTCCCATGCTGTTGGAGTGCTGGCATTTCTCCCCAGAAAATCCCAGGAAGCCAAAACATTTAATCTGATAGAAGCCAAAACTAGATGGCAACTTGTAATGCTGGGCAACATAGGAAGCTGCCTGGAACAGGCTCAGACCATTGGTCCATCGAACTCAGCATTGCCAACACTGACTGGCAGCTGCTCTCAAAGTTTTCAGGCCTTCCTGGAGGTGATGGAGACTGAACCTGAGACATTCTGCATGCATACAAAGTTGATGCTCTGGCACTGAGTCATGGCCCTTTCCCAAAAAATAATGTAAGATCCTAGTCCTCATGCTTCTGAATTGAAGGCTGATGGCAAGAGGAAGCCGGCCTGTAGTGAATCAGACTCTTGGCCTTGAAATACTATTTCAGTATTTTCTACATCGACAGCTAGCGGTTTTCCAGGGTTTTGGACAAGGGACACTCCCAGCAGCACCTGTAACTGCCAGGATTGAATTTGGGACCTTCTGCATGTGTGAATAGCGGATGCTCTGCTTCTGAGCCAAATCCCTTCTCTGTGTGGCTATCCTTGAGAAGACATTTAGTGGAATAGTGAAAGAAAACAGGCATCAGGTTTGATGAACTTCCACGCTGCTCAATAAGTATCGGAGAAGTGCTTGTGCTGTTGTTGTTTTTAAATTTACTTTACGCCTGTTATTGCTCACTTGTTCCAAATAAGGTTCCTTGAATTGCATTTATTGGAAACGCTGTTGGGTTTAACTTCTTGCTCTTCCCAGCTTCCTTGCTCTATGCAGATTCGTGTAATAAAATTGGACACTTCTCCATCCAGATCCCAGTAATCCTTTAATTATACACTGCTTCTTAGGAAACCTTGTCATGTTGTCATAAGCAGCCTTTGAGCTGAACTTTGTCTTGTCAGGCCAGCTTTATCGTTCATAAATATTTCAGCGTGAACCAAAGATGGCTTATGAATGATTGATTTCGTACACTTCACTGACCTTTCCTGGGAGGGTTTTCGTTGCAACGAGAGAAAAGCCATCCCTAAGAAATCTTGACCATCAATGGTTAATCTGAGAAGATGCCCAAAAGGCAGAGGCTTCCAGAAGATAAGAAATGGCAGAGCCTGCCACTTAAAATGATACATTAGCTTAGCAAAATTAAAGGCAAGCTGCAGTTTAAGTATGCTAATTTTCAGACTCTGGACCTAGCCAGAGTGGCGGTTTCTGTGCAAATGTGGTTTTGAATTGTAGAGCAACCAGCAAACTGAACTTGCATTGACAGCTAGTATAGCGTAATGGCTCAAAGACTGAGGCTGCGTACGGACCATACATTTAAACTGTTAAGTTGTGGGTGAACATATCAGACGATACAGCGATTTGAAGAAACAGCTCTTGCTTATTCACAGGCCAGAACAGAACTGAACTGAAGGGTTCAGCCAGCCTGCTTATATAGAGCTCCACTAGAATGCAACAGTAACCATTTTCTGTAACTAGCCAATCACTGAACGTCACTTTCGATCCCTTATTTACATATGTGGACCTGAACGATCTACAGTATCCCCCTGCTGGCCCAGGGTGAGAATTTCAGTACATAACATAAACCACATGGCTTCACCCAAAGAATCCTGGGAACTGTAGTTCAGCCTTCACAGAGTGACAGTTTCCAGTGTTCTTGACCAACTACCATTCCCAAACCCTTTGGGGGGGGGCACATGCTTTAAAATGTATGGTGCTTAGGCAGCCTGAGCACCAGGAAGTGTCTGGTTTGAATGTGACCATTGCCATAAACCTTTGCCAGAGGCACTTTCAGCAGAGGCACTGCTGTTTCCTTCTGAGATTCTATCACATACTGGCAGATTCAGGTTGCAGAATTCAAATAGACATGGAGCTCTTGTGCAACAAACCTGCTTCACAAAAAAAAAAAAAATCAGAGTTTTTGTGTCAGTTACAGGGACAGTGTGGGATAATAGCTGTTTGACGCAACACTGTCTAACCTCCCTGGAAATAATAATAATAATAATAATAATAATAATAATAATAATAATAATATATTTATACCCCGCCCTCCCCGGCCAGAGCCAGTCTTAGGGCTGCTAACACCAGTAAAATTACAATAAAAACATAATAGGGGAGTGGGGAAAAACAATTTAAAATACAGGTTAAAAATACAATTTAAAAGGCAGCCTCATTTTAATAATAGCCCATAGATCAAAACTATAAGGGGAGGGAAACATAAGGGTCAGACTGAGTCCAAACCAAAGGCCAGCTGGAACAGTTCTGTCTTGCAGGTCCTGCGGAAAAATGTCAAGTACCGCAGGGCCCTAGTCTCTTGTGACAGAGCATCCCACCATGTCAGGGCCAGTGCTGAAAAGGCCCTGGCTCTAGTTAAAACCAATCTAACTTCCTTGAGGCTCGGGACCTCCAAAGTGTTGTTATTTGTGGACCTTAAGGTCCTCTGTGGGGCATACCAGGAGAGGCGGTCCCGTAGGTACATGAATATCAGTGACTTCCAGTGACATTCTCGTATTAAAACCCATAATGGGGAAGAGGGGATAATTGTCTTAAGAGGAGCCTCTCCAACCAGACATTCCCCAGATGTTTCTCCATCAACCCTGACTGTAAGCAGTGCTGGGAGAGGCTGATGAGTTGCTGTCTCTAAAACGTCCGGGGGGGGGGGGGAGCCAGGTTAGAGACTGCTTCTTTTAGAGCACCAAGCCCTAAAACAACAGAATTGCTTCTGTCTGGAGCTAAGCAGTTAACATTCACCGACCGATCCCATCATTTGAGTATTCCTGCATTTCTAATTTTGTTGTTCAATCAGCATGGAGAAAAACCCTCGGCAATTAACCACGGATGCTGATGATATGTAGAAGTCATAATACTCCAAGGCTTTGCTTCACGATACTGCTGCCGAAGTTGGTGGTAAAAATCAATCTGTATTCGCCAGATTGATTGCTGTGTACTAATTTCGTCAATACAAGCCCTGGGGTCCGTGGAGGGGGTTAAGCCCAATATTGCATGGGTCTTGTCGCTCCTGACACACAAGATGCCTCCTTGAATGCAAACCAACTCAATAGTTTTGCTCTCAATTCCTTCTTGTAGTGTTGTGGGTGGTTTTTCCCTTTCTTTTTCTTTTTAAAAGTAACAGGTTGTAGCTTTTCACCCTGGATCAGAACATTTATTTTCAGGTGGATAAATAAACAAGCACACCTTTCTGTCTCTTGCTTACTCATGCATAAGATTTCATTTGCCGTGGAGCTTCAAGGCTCGGCACTTGTACAATGAGAAGCAAATTGATGCTCGTGAAAGTCTTGATTGTGGTGATAGTCTGATTCCACTCAGAGAATATAAATAAATTGCAACCAGTCCTACATTATTTAGGATTATTTCACATCAAGTGGGGCTGGGGTGGTGTTGGTGGGGGAGAGAGAGAAAGAGAAATTGGAGGGAAGAGTGTACCAGAAAGATAAATTTCAGCAACTCACTCTCCATTTTTGGGAGCCTGGGAAAGAAATGTGAAGCAGCTAAGAGTGGGCTGGCGAAAGGAAAGGAAAATATTACAAACAGGTGTGTAAAAAAAAAAAGTGCTTGAGAAAGATGTTAATTGTATCATGGGCAGTTCTCTTGCTATAGAAGCCTTTGCATGTTTAAAAGACAGGGTGTGATACTTTCCCCATTTTATCACTGCTCTGTGCTCAGAGCCACCTTCCATTCCACCTGCCTTTCAGTTCAATTTGGAGATTTCTAAAATTGATTTGAGAGTTGGTGCATGAATAGCTTTCTGCAGGTTTCAGTTTGCAACTCCCTCCCTCCCTCTCTCTCTTCTCTTTTCTTCTCTTTTCTTCTCTTTTCTTCCTCTCCCTCCCCTGCACAGACACAGAACCACACACACACACTGTGAATGATTTAATCTAAGAACATGTGCACTGAAGTGTTGTGGCAACCTCTGAAGAACAGACATGGGCCGAAACTTGCCCCAATATACTCTGCATGCACGTCAGTCTGAATCAAGTCCAGAAACCACAGCTGAAAGAATGGAGGTTTATTTATATATTATATTTATATTCCAAGGTTAAAAAAAAGGTAAAGGACCCCTGGACGGTCAAGTCCAGTCAAAGGCGACTATGGGGTGTGGCGCTCATCTTGCTTTCAGGCCGAGGGAGCTGGTGTTTGTTCATCGACAGCTTTCCGGGTCATGTGGCCAGCATGACTAAACTGCTCCTGGCTCAACGGAACACACAACGGAACGCAACGGAACACACAACGGAACGCAAGAGCACACAGAAACACTATTTACCTTCCTGCCACAGAGATACCTATTTATCTACTTCCACTGGTGTGCTTTCAAACTGCTAAGTTGGCAGAATCTGGGACAGAGCAATAGGAGCTCACCCCATTGCGGGGATTCAAACCGCCAACCTTTCGATTCGCAAGCCCAAGAGGCTCTGTGGTTTACCTTATTCCAAGGTGGCTTACATGCTTGTCCATCAGATCATTGGTCCATCTAGCCTAATACTGTCTGCTCTGACTGGAAGCAGGTCTCTGGTGGAGTCCTTTTCCATCATGCTGTATGATTTTTTTGCTGTTGCCTTTTCCTTTTATTCTGGAGGTGCTGGTAATGGAACTTGGGACCTTCAGAATGCAAAGCATGTACTCTGCCACTGAGCTATGGTTCCCCTAGTCCTACCACTGAAGAATGAGTTCACTAGGATTTTGATGGCTTCACAAGGGAATTAGAGGAATACATGGAGGAAAAGCATATCAGTGGCTAAGCTCCATGATGGCTATGCTCTATCTCCACTTCTGGAGTCAGTAAGCCTCTGAATATCAGCTTATGGGAATTACAGTGAGGAGAGCGATGTATCACCCAGCTCCTGCTTGCAGGCTTTGTGTAGGCATCTGATGGGCCACTGTGAGATAGGCATGCTTGACTAGATGGTCTGATCTAACAGTGGTCCAGATTATGTAATAACCAACCAAGTCTTTCGCATTACACTCAGCTGTAAAATGAGATGAGTCCATCCCAGCTTAAAATTGGGGAGAACAGAGAGATTGCTGTTCCTCTCAGTTTCTGCTTGTACCCTTCTCATAGGTTCCTGCTTGTCCCATGAGAGAACAGGATGCTAGACTAGATGGGCCTTTGACCCGATCCACCAGAACTCTTCTTGTGTTCTTGATTATGTGAAAACATTTCCGTGAACTGGTCAACTGGTCAGCAGAAATTGCTCTTGTAACTATCACAAGTTAAGATACAAGGAGGAAAGGTGAGGAGTATCTGTTGAATAGTTTTTTTTAAAATGTTAGGGTTCATTATTGTGCCACAGGGTGTGTACCACTTTAAAGGCCAGGCTGCATATCCTGGCCTAGTTTTTACAGCTGTGTAGCAGTATAGCAGGTGCTGATAAGTCACTGTAATTAGCTGTGTCAGCAACTGTGTTTGCTATATAATGTCCTTTGTACCTTACCCCCCTGGTGGGTGGATGGGTGATGATTATAGACACTATGTAAGATGTACGTTAGAGGAGTTTTGTTATTAAACCTTGCAAAGTTCTCTTTGCGTCTCTTCAGTGATTCCATCTGTATGGTCTACTCTGCACGCGCTCTGTGGCATGATTCAAATGCCCAATAGTATCACCCCTTCACCGGATGCTACATCAACATTTCAACCTCCGGTTAAACTGGGAGTGCAGGGATCAGCACTCTGCAATATTGCAATTAATTCAATTGAGTGAACTTCAAAAGTTGTGTTAAGTGGCAGTGTCTTGGGTCATTAGTTTTAACAATGTCAGTGTGCTCTATTTCATTTGCCATAATTAGTGTACTTATTAGTATTTAGCACGCTTCACCTGCAGGCGATTCCCTTGACTATCAGGAGATGGAGAACAAAGAGACCTTTCTATCCTCTCCCCCCCCCCCCAAACCATCTTAAGAATCAGGGCTATTATTTATGCTATATGCACCCATAGGCTTCTATGGGGGACTTACCTTTTTCCTTGACAAGTGAAATACAGCCAGGGCAATTTTACAGCAGGAAAACAGTAAGACATAAAAGAGTTAATAAGATCTTCCTACTTAGCCCAACCTTGTTCCTTGCTGAAAACTGCAGCCTCCAGAGCCTGCTTTCAGTTTTATTGCTTATTTTATTTATGCATAAAAACTACTGTATATGTATACTGCAATTTCATTAAAAAGAAATCAAAGCGGTTTGCAACAATTATAATACAATAAAAACCACATAAAAATTAAAACAGATCACTAGCTGACTCTTACAAATAGGGTGGTGGTGGAAACTTTTCCTAAGCATGGAAAAGTTTTCAGCAAACTTTTGAAGGTTATTAATTAATTTATTTCTTAACATGTATACACCGCTTGATTGTAAGGGCAGAATTCAAAGGGCTGGTTTAATGGCTGAGGACCACAATACCTCAAGGACCACCTCTTCACATATAAAACTGACCTAGACTCTGTGTGTAGCCTTATTGGGGTTCACCGATTGGGTCTGCGTTGCTCCGGGACAGAAGGAAGGAAGTCAAATGACACCGAGTTGGTTCAAAGAAAGAGTTTATTCTGCTCTCCGGATAGCAGAAGGCACTTGCATGGTGAGTCCACAGCAGGTCCAAAGAAATGACAAGTTTCATGCAGTATATATATCCTCCAGGCACCCTATCCCTCCTTCCCATGTAAACCCAACCACGTCAGCCTATGTAGGCAGGTTGACATCACATATGTTCTTGCTCTGGTATTCTTAACCATAAAAGGGAATTCCTTCCTGTACTTCTGACCATAAGAGGATCTTCCTCTTCCTACTCTTATCTTGGAGGAAGAGGTAATCATCTCCGGGAACACACTCTGGCGTTTGTTTCCGGACTTGGGTTTGTGTGTCAGAGTGTGTCCAGGACGTAAGATAAAGCACAAACGTGTCTTCTCTTTGTTCTGTTCTACTACTGGTACAGTGAAGGCCATAGTTGCTGTCACAACTGATAAAGGAGAGGGCTTTGAGCACTTGTCTATACAGCCGGGCTTTTGTTTATGCATTGAGCTCAGAGCTCAAGTTAATGGATTTTAGCTAAGGAAAAATAGGGATTTTGGTGTAGTTTCAAACAGCCTGCATAGTCAGTTTGGGGTTTTGGAAACCCATTCCTTCATGTGGTCATCTTCTGAGGCACTTCTTTGTGTGCCTCCTCCATGAGAGGTCCAACACAAGAAGATGCCTTTTCTGCATTTATGGAATGCTCTCCCCAGGGATGTTTGGCAGGTGCCTTTATTATGCCAGACAAAAGTGTTCTTCTTCTATGGCTGATTAATAGTTTGTGGCCATGTAAACCCATGTTTGTGGGACCAGGGGTTACTGTTTTGCTGTTTTAACTATTTATTTTGTGTTTTTATCTTGTCTTTTTATCTTCCAAGCTGCCCTAAGATCCTCAGATGAAGGGCGTTATATAAATTTTGATCACCATAATCAGAATGGTAAAACAGTAAAATCAAGAAAAAAATCACAGCCATATCTAAAAACATACTAAGTTAAAATAAAATTGCCTCAACTTTTTAAACACCTGTAGCACAATGGAGGTGCCAGCTAAATCTCTATTAAAAGAGCATTCCATAGGAGTGAGCTGATAACACTAAAGATTCGACATCATGTTGATGTCAACTGAGCCTCATTAACTCAAGGGACAATCAGCAATGCTCCTACAGATGATTTCAGTGATTAAGCTGGGATATAGTATTTAAAAAATAATAATCAGATAGTAGAACTGCAAGGCTGCATGACGTACACTGTTTGGTCCTTACAGTCTGAGGCCCTCTTCTGAGCCCCTACTGTGATGGCAACGAAGGACACTGAGGGAGGCAGATGCCACTAACTGCTCTACTCTCTTCCCACAGCTGATCACTGGTCTCTGCTAAAGCTCTTTGTTTTGGCTCTGTATCCTGATGATGTTCCAGGCCACCAGGATGGATTAGGAGGTGCTCCCTTGTTATCCATGTACTTCCAACACATGCTTCTCCCCCTCTACCATGTGGAGGGAGCACATGGATGAAGCCTTACTCCTGTGAAGCACCTCAAGGCGCAGCATGGTGGTTCCTTCTGGTATGACTAGCGTGTGTTGAGATTTCTGTTCCATCTTAAGGAACAGACTTGTGGAATTGTGTGTCACATGTCTGTTTACATTCCAGCACAGTATGCTGGGAACTTCCATTGTGTTTAGCTTTTCCTTTTCCTGTTCTCTCTGAGATGACACAAGAGAGAGAGATGTTTCTTTGTCCTGATTTATGATTAATAAATCTGTAGTTGTAGTATACTTCCACAAGCCTTACACCTATTCTGTGTGCACAGTTCTCTCTGCTGATAGCATGTCCTGGCTTTGAAGTCCGGGTCACTGATTTACGTCAGAGCACGGGCCGATGGAAGGAAATGGCACAGCTGGGGCTTGCCAGCTGGCCTCCTGGCCCTCTGCATGTCGACAGCATGACTGTGATCCTGAGTGCAAAGCATTGTGCCCCTTCAACAGAGTCCCACCTCATGAGCCCCTAGTCCATGCAGCCGGGGCCTGTAAGGCATAGCCCCTGGGCAGCCCAAACTCTCACCTGAGTTACAGTTGGCACATGTACAGTTCAAATACTCCCAGCAATGTCTAGTGATTTCCGAGAGAGCCAGAGAGGTCTCAGGTGGATGTGGGTGGGTCTCTGAGGATGTGAAGGCTCTTCGCTTCCTGCTATGGGGGTTGGCTTATACAAGCTTAAGTTCTGTGACTGTCAGGGTTTTTGGTGTGGTAGAACCATGTCCCTCCCTCAACATGCCCCATTTTTGGAGTTTCCTCTGGCATTTCTTCTGTCGGCTGTGACTTGGGTCCACTGGGCATAAGGCCCTCTGCTTGGGATTGTGGAGACTCACCTTAACCCAACCCCTCTAAACCTACTAGCCTGTGTAATTTAGGACTGCTCTGCAAATCATCAGAATTAAAAGAGAAAAAGAAATATAACAATCAACAGGAGACTTTTGAAATAGTCACATTTTTAGCCAGCTATTTTACACAGTTTTTGTTAGCTGCCTACAAGTTTCTGTTGGAGGTGGGTTGGAACTCTTTGAATGGAAGGAGTATATTATCTCAGATATTTGTTGTACCTGCTTCAGTGCATACACACACACAAACACACACATGGCAATGCCTAGAGAGATAGATAGAGAGATAAATATAGATATATATGAATATGTTTGTGTGTTTGTGCACACATATGCTATTTTAAATACTTTGCAGTCCCTTATGTTGTACTTCAGCATGGTATAATGATTTTATAACAACTTAACTGCACTAGGCTGTCTTTGCAGTTGTGTTTTGTATCATTTGCCAATAAATAACCAAATATTGTAGGCAACTGTTGAATTTCTAATGGAGCTGAGTGGGAGGGAGGGGGGGGCTCTTTATTTGTCTTATCAATGCTAATGGAATTAAATGGCTTGTGGATGGGACCCAGCAATGCAATAAAGATGTGGCAAATGGTCTCATTAAAAGGCAATACAAACAAATCCCGACTCCACCTTAGACTTCTTCATCAGAGACAGTTATTGCAAATTAAGAGCTTTGTAAGGCTCAAGTTGGTAAGAACAGAACCCATTTTACAGGGCTACTATATAGATTGCCAAAAGAGTGAAGAGGCAATAATCAAACTCCTCCAAATGGCAACAATACTACTGCAAAAGTAACTTGACAATCCATTATGTGTTTATAAGAAAATACAAGGCTACAGAGAATAGGCAAGAAAGCAGCACTTTTGTCTAAGTGACTGACAGTTCAATGTTAGGCATGTAAAGGCAGACATAACACCCACTACATTCAGTGAGGATTGCTTACTAGTAAGTAGGACTGCAGCCACTGGTAAATTTGTGTGCAGCTGCCCCATGTGGTGAACCACTGAACTGCAGGTGGCACTTGCAGGAGCTTTGCTCTTAGTCTGACTCTGGCTGGATCTACACAGATATTTTAAAAAACTCTATGAAAATGCTATTAAAAACCACTATAAAATATATATGTGCAATTTGCCATTGAGCTCTACAGCGCCATCTGGTTTCACATTTTTATAACGCAATTATAATGTTATAATTACAGCTGTGTAGCTGAGTCCTCTGTCCACCATTGGCTCCTCCAGGACACAGAGGAGTAGCCTTTTTCATGAACAACTTCACCTTTCTGAGCTGTGGTGTTTCTGTGTCCATGGTTATTATTCAGTGTTGACTTTTGGCTTGCTCTCTGACTCTGCTAAAATACTTCAATCCTGACTTCTGGCTTGTTCTATGGCTTCTGGCTCTTAGCTCCTGGCTCATGTCCCAGTATTGACACCCACAGAGAGCTATCTTTCCCCCACGGTTTCTCAGCAGGCATTCTCTGTGGCATCCCCTCAATTGTGGAATCCTCTCTCCACAGGGGTGCAGCTGGCACCGTCACTACTCAGTTTTCATCATATGTTGAAAACACACTTTTTAATGCTGGCACTTGACATCTGAGATGTACATCACCTATACCAGTGATTGCATTTTGTTTTAAACTTTTTTTTTAATGTTGTGGTTTAAATTATTGTGGCCCATCCTGGGTGAAGGATGGATAATAAAACAAAGGAATAATAAAATAAAACAAATTCAGCAGACAATTTTCTATTTCTCCTCCTCCAGTGTAGCTGTTATTTAATCAGGTGAGGGGAAAATTAGACATAAAGTTAGACACATGCTAAATGCAATTATACTTGCAACATTAGCTAGTTTGGCCCTCGCACTGCCAACATATCCTCTATTATCAAAACCACAAACTTTGACCAGTTCAAAGTTAAACCTGCTCACTCAGCAGACAAGACCCTTTTTCCAGGTGCCCTATTGAAAGCAATGCATGAGACTGTATCATAATGGAAATTCACCCAAAGACATTTTTTAATGTTTTGGAACACCTGTCTCTTCTTGGGAGATGTATCTTCAGGACAAATATGTCTAAGAATCATACACTATGGCTAAGGGGAATACTGCTTGAATTGTAGGGATGCTGAGACACAGTGAAAAACATAATGGCCAACTTAGATGTTAAGTAGCAGGAACTGAAGAAGGATTCATAGATTCTGCACGAGGCCTTAGCTCTGTTCAGCGAACCAACCCATTCCCTGAAGACATGGAGCAGTTGGCAGGAACAGTAAGCTCTTTGCGACTCTCATTGCCATGGAGCGCTACAGGCTATCTTGTCAGTAGCACAAGTGTAACAAATTGCATCTGCTTATTTCTGCTGTTGTCTTGCAGGCAGGAGCACAGAGCATTTCAATTTGAATCTTTGCCACATGCTCACTTCTGAGGCCAGGTCGTAATTGTGAAGACCTTGGGCACTGCAAGATGCATTATGGATGCCAGCATTGCTCAAGCAAAACTCTCAGAAATATTGAGGCTGGGTGAGGTGTGATGCAGTAGTCATGTTGTCTCTCTGTGTGGAGATCTTCTGTTGCAGTTGTCCAGCTCTGTTTCAGAGCTGTTCATCCCATAAAAAAGGACTGATTGCCCAATGTGTCCATATAATTATTATTGATATAACGGCAGGTGGCCTCACTAGGCCTTGCCGGGGCTCTACATGGTAACAGCAGGCCTTATCAGGCCTCACCACAGCGATGGCAGGCCTTGCACTGCACATCGTTACAAGCGTGAGACGGGTCCCCCAGTCTTGGGTGGATCTCTGTCCCTCTTGCTGTACCCAACTTTCTCTGTCTGTTAGCACAAGGCCTCTTGCACAAGCAGATGGGTGAGTTTTATTGCCGCGCAACAGATGACTCCAATGTAACAGTTGTGGTAGCAGAAACTTGTTGTGCAGTCTGCTGCATAACAAAGTCACCAGTAACATGATTATGCTTCTCTTTCTGCAACAATTTCACTGGCACAAAACATTTCAGCAGCAAAACAAGTGACTTTAACATAACACCACATTGGATACAAGGCATAGCTTCAAGATCAGTCCAAATCAGTGGAAGTAGAGGTTTGTAGGGAAATGTTGACAAAGTCCCTCCCACGTCTTTGTCAAAGCAACAAGCAGTTTACATCCTTGCAATATCTGTCAGTGCAAATGTTTTGTCATTTAGGCTCATCGTGTTGTCACAGTGTCGAAAGCTCTCACTCTTGCCCTGCAGATTTCCCAGCAGAAATAATTCCAGAGTCTGGTGTGAACTGGGTGTTTGTGCTAAGCAAATGTCTGCTGGCTGCTCATATCCTGAAGCCAAGTAAGATATTGCTTGCTGTCATCTTGAACAACTCTGTTGCTTTGTAGAGAGACCAGACCCTTAACCAGGGATGCTTAACTGGAGAAATGCACCAGGAACATTAATATGGAGGGAGCTGGGCTGACCTGCACCTCCTGAGCAAATTGGAAACTGTTTTGCAGCACTTTTCTGAATTTTCCAGCTGTAAGTTTTCAAACTTTGATCTGAGGGCTGCACTTGAAGTTGCCCCTACAGATAAAAGCTGCCGCAAGTGGCTAAGAATCTGAATGCCACTGAAACTAGCAGACGGGTATTCAAAATGTGTTTGCTGGTGTATGGAAAAGACAGAGTGTGATGCTATTCCATGCTCTCAGGGACAACTTGTATGGGGGATGGAGGGAGATGGCTGTGCCTATACTTTAAAAGAAAGATGGGTAACATTTCTCAAATAAAAATCCATATTCCCTTCTGGTGGCCAGAGGCAAATGTAGGCAAAGCAATGGGTGTAAATTTGACTTTTGTACAGTGAGACACTCAGATCCATCACTACTCTTCATCCAGGCAAGCAAGAGGCATTATCAGCTTCCAGAGACACTCAAGGAGATTGCAGAGTAAGGCCAATGAGGGGCATGCCTCTGGGGGCAGTGACAGTGAATCATGGGGAGGGTCCCCAAGGCCAGCTGTTGAGGCTTGGGAAGGGTGCAATTGGCCCAGTGGTCTGAGGTTCCTCAGCTCAGTTTTATAAATTTGAAAGCAGCCTCTGGACCAACCGGGGGGGGGGGGAACGGACTGTTTCAACATGGTTAAAAAAATCACACATTCAAAGGGAAATGGGATGAAACAGACCACAGAAGGAAGGAAGGAAGGAAGGAAGGAAGGAAGGAAGGAAGGAAGGAAGGAAGGAAGGAAGGAAGGAAGGAGTTTTGTTATGGATGGAAAAGTGAGCTGTTTGTCCTAGCCTTTTGTTTGACAATCCAAGTGCTCAGTTTCTAGCCTCAATCCTGCAATGAGTATCCTTAAAAGAAAAAAGAAAACCCAGCCAATGCCCCATGGCTGGTAGGCAGGTGGAGCATTGGCTGCCATGTGATGCAGGAAGCAGTGGAAATGATATTCCAAATGACCAGGCAGTAAGAAAGAAAGGGGTCAGCTCCAGCCCGCTCAGAAGAGACACTTTTGCTCTGTACATGCAATTACAGGAAAGAAAATGAACACAAGATCACATAACTTCAGCCCCTTTGAAATATGTATCACCTCCAGACTCAGCAGCCGTGTTTGTTATTCCTGAATCAGGCTTGACATCTGGCAACGCAGTCGGGATGAGGAGTGAGCAGTGAGGGAAGCCTTCTGGGAGGTTGCCAAGAAGATGTGATAATTCATTTCTCTGACATGGGACTGAACATCTCATAAATGTCAAAAACTAGATTAACAGCTGGAGAGGAATGAAGGAAACAAAGATTCAGTTTAACCTCTGGGCTCTTTGCCACAATATGGTCTGACTTCGTGGCTTTGTTTTCTTTTCTCTCTCTCTCTTTCACAGCAGAAGCTAAGAAATGGTCTAATGGTTACAATGGTAGCTTCTGCAGAGCAGATGTCTAAAGGGGAAGAAAGCATCTAAGGCAAGGGGGGAAAAGAAGGACAGTTACTTCTATGGCCTAATGATAAAAATCAACTCTGTGAACCTAATGATAAAAATCAACTCTGTGAACCCATATTAGATCACAGAAAATAAGGCCTTCATCCAAACATTATAGGAGATAACTGGTAAAGCTGTCGGATATGGTGACACTATTGCAAGGATGAAGAATGAGTGGCCTTCTGGTTATTACTGGACTCCAATTCCCATCAGCTCCAGCCAGTATGTCCCAAGGGTCAGGGATGATGGGAGTAATAGCCCAGCAACTTCTGGAGGGTCACTCATTCCACATCACTGCATTAGTGAAAGGGTTATAGAAGCAGCCTTAATACCTTCCCTTCAGTGCCAAAATGTTTAGAATATGACTGGTTCTTCCTTAGAGGCCAACTACATAGGATTCAGTGGCTGCCCATTTCCCAGAAATGTGGAGGTCCTGAAAGTTGTAGTCCCAGCTATAAAGCCCCTCACACCAATCCTGCCTCTAGCTTTTCCATCATTAACTTTAACAATATTTCCAAATACACCTTCTGGAGAAATTATCTGTGCGTCTGATGGCAGATGATGCAGCCATATTACTGAAGCTAACCAGCTCTGGGTATGATGAGTGCTTGGATAGGAGACCATCTGGTACCCTATGTATAGCCTGATTGAAGAAAGGTGGGATAAAACTGTGCTAAATAAATATGTAAACAGCCATGCATTGATGAGGATTAAGCAAATTAATAGCTAAACAGATTCACAGTAGAAAATCAAAAATTTTGCAGGAACACAGGCCATATTCAATTAATTCCTACCTGAATTTTGAAGAAAATCGGCCACAAGAAGAGTTTTATATAAGGAACTGCAATTATACCCCTCATCTTTAGGGCTCATAAAAGGTGAGGATGGTACTCACCCATGCTCAAGCTAGTAGGGCCCTTCCCTCCTCTCAGAAAGCCTCAGGATGCTGTCAGCAGCAGAAATCTATATTGGACTTTTATGGGACAGGAAGCAACTTATCAACTAGGAATGTTACTGCAAGCTTAAGGTGCCTAGACATAAATCTAACAGTGCTCTTTTTCGAGAAAAGAGAGATGTCGGAAGTCACCATGGACAGCTCCCTCATTTTCTTAGAATGGCAATGATGCCCGTCTGAGAGGTGCTACAACTGAGTACCAGTGAGTTCCAGTTCAAAAAAAGCCCTGCAGCTACTACTAGATCGGTATGTGGGTTCTCTCAAGAATTCTGAAAGCTCTGGTTTCAGTATGGATCATCATACTGGGAGCGGGGTCAGATCTGGTGCTGCAACTGCTGATGAGATGCTTAATTGGTCCATTGACCTAGCCATTTATGGCACTGTCTTCGATGACCCTGGTCAAAACTAATTTCTACGCAGGATGGACTCATTTAAATTAGGCGACTTAAAATTAGTCATGCCTGTTGTTAACTTCAAAGGGTCTACTCTGTGTAGGACTAGCACTACATAGCACCCTATGTTATTTTTTGCTCTTTCACTTTTTAAGGAAGTGGAATATATCATGCATTTTGACTCATATGCTCTTCATCCAGGATAATAGTCATATAACATTGTTTCTATTAATAGGTATTTTTTTTTAAAAAAAAGAATATCTCCAGGAAGTGTCTGACCAGCCATAGAATATTTCAGCAGCAACTCTGCAAACATGCATTCCAAATGTTCTCACCTGTCCCTTGTAACCATAATGCTCAGGGCACTTTCCAATATTTCTTTTTAAACTGCAAAATCATAACATTTTGAGTGTTCAATCAAACAGTAAAAAGAAGAGGCAGGCACAGCAGATTCAAGTGAGTTTAAGGGAGGAGTAAGCAACGTCAGGCTTGAGGGCCAAACATGGCTTTCCAGATCTCTCCATCTGGTCCTTGAGAATCTCCCCAGATCATGCATTTTCCCTAGGCCACACTGCTCACTGACCCTGCTCTGTACCTTCCTTGATTACTTATCCATAACTAGCACTTATCCTTCAACTGTGATGCTGCATCTCATGTGCAGGTTTGAGGTGTGCAGCACTCTTTTTTGGCCTCTGGCCCTGCTGACTTCTGGTATGGATGCTGTCCATGGGGGATGTGATCCTCGGGGCTGAAAAAGACCCCTTCAGTACCTGCTTAATAAACCAGTCCAATGAAATGCCTCAGCTTGCCAGTCAAATGCAAGTATTAGCAACATCCTGACTTGGTGTGGAAAGAGTTTCAAGTGCATTGCCTGGGGCTGCGAGCTTCATCAGCTTCAGAGAAGCTCTGAAGTCTACAGAGGAGGCCCCCCTCTCACTTCCCAGCCAGTTTTTGCTCCTGCTTATATAAGGATTTGTAGAAGAACAGATGGACATCTTTGAACTGGTAGCAGGTTTGCTCAGAATTAAAAGGCAGCTCCCATTTTGAAGCAGCCTCTTTCCTCTCCTCTGCCCATATGGAAAGTGATCCCTGGAGAAAGTCAACATGAAGAGTTGTGGATCTCAGACTCAGAATTACTCCCACCCCTTTATCCCTCCTCCCCACCATATCAGAGAAAGTTGGTGTGTGTGTGTGTGTGTCAAAATGCAGAACAATGCCTTTCTAGAAAGCAAGATTGGTTTTGCTTATGCCTCAGTGAAACCAAACCAGCCTCATCCACCCACATTAAATCTGGAATTAGGAAAAGGGAGCAATGTGTTTTAGGGTATATGCAACTCTCCCAAATACAAATCATTTATTCATAGATGATAGATAGATAGATAGATAGATAGATAGATAGATAGATGATAGATAGAGATAGATAGATAGATAGATGATAGATAGATAGATGATAGATAGATAGATGATAGATGATACATAGATAGATAGATAGATATAGATAGATAGAGATAGATAGATAGATGATAGATATAGATAGATAGATAGATGATAGATAGATAGATAGATAGATAGATAGATAGATAGATGATAGACAGATAGATAGATAGATGATAGATAGATGATAGATAGATAGATTAGATAGATAGATATAGATAGATGATAGATAGATAGATAGATAGATATAGATGATAGATGATAGATAGATAGATAGATAGATAGATAGATAGATAGATAGATAGATATAGATAGATAGATAGATGATAGAGAGATGATAGATAGATAGATGATAGATAGATAGATAGATAATAGATGATAGATAGATAATAGATGATAGATAGATAGATGATAGATATAGATCAATAGATATTACTGCTGGCTAGCTTGGTATTTTGATTTGAAGAACTACTTCAAAATGATGCTTTATTTTCTTCTCTGTTCTGTGTTCACTTCCTTCCTCATCTCTGCCCTGCCTTCTCCTCACTGAACACAAGTTTTTAGGACCTTGTTGATGTCCTGCTTGTCTAGGCAGCCTTCCAATGTAAAGCTTTGGTGTGGGATGCTGAACACACCCCAAAACGATCATGGAAGCCCTTCATGTCCAGGGAGACCAGAGAGCCTCACTGACAGCATGTACAATAGCTATTTATTTATTTTATTTGTTTCATAAATGTAACACACCACTTGATTGTTAAAAAAAAGAAGACTTAAAGCAGTTTACAAAACTAAGGTGCAAATTGCACATTACACGGTTTACTACAGTATATTCTGGGGAGCCTAATGTGGGTCAGTGAGGGTGCAGACAGCACATTTGGAGGCAAACAGCAGCAGGATGTGTGAAAAGGGAGGATTTAATTGTTTGTTCCTTTTATCAGTTTCTTGCAGAAATCCCCCATGCACATATCTCTTTACCCCTGAATGCCCTGGTTCCAGCAAATAGCACATTCAGGGGCAAATGCATGTGTGTACTAAGTCCCATTCTGGTTCCTAACTGTCAGTTGTCTCTGCTAGTGCATTTAGGGTCAAATAGCAGTGAATGTGTGTCTGTGCGTGATTTCAGCAAGAATTGATTGAATGGAAGAAACAGTTAAATCCTTCCCAAACCCATCTCTGCTGCTGTTTGCCCCAAAGCAAGACTCTGAGCAATTGGGGAAATCTCTGCAAACAACAGCAAGGTCATTGCATTTTAAGATGTAGAGTTTTGCTCTTTTCCTAATGCTTTTGGGATCAAATGTTTCCTTATTTCAGTCACTCGGCCTCCCCTTAAAAGGGTATCAGCTCCTGTTATTCAAGCAGAACTCTGAGAGTGAGATGAAGTGACAGTGTGCCTGGACGCTACATGGAATGAAAGGGTTTAGCTACTTGTCCCTGAATGGCACCTTTGAATTGAGACTTGCTCAAAGGGTGTGCTTTACATAGCGTGTCGTTTGGCCCTAAGAAGTGAACGCCCAGCATGCAGCCTCCATTGGGAAGGCAGAGCTGCAGGCTGTACAAAGGTGCAGAACACTGGGAGTGCTGCACTAAGATGGCCAATGAGAAGATGAGGAAAAGCTGGGTGGGTGGGTTGAGGTGCCAAACAACGGTGACTTTGTGCAACCATGATAAGATTGCACAGTTTGTGTTCGGTCTCTGCTTTCATTTGCAGCAAACGGAAACTGCAAGAAAATGTTCCAGTGTGAAGTGGTCCTATACAAGCCAGCCAGCCATGCTTTCATCCAAGACACTAAACATGAACCGTTTGGAAGATGGTCATTGTTCGGTGAAGGCCAGAGGGCATATCCTTGCCCTTAGTGTTGGCTAAAAAAAAAATTTAATGGGATTGGGCCCATTTTAGTACTTTGTGCTCTCAATGAGATGCTGATTTTTTATTTTTTTTAAAAAGAGTGACTCCATCTTGGAATCAGTAAATGCTACAAGTTACAGTGGTACCTTGAGTTGCAAATGCCTCAGGTTACAAATGCTTCAGGTTACAAACTCTGCTAACCTGGAAGAGTTACCTTGAGTTGAGAACTTTGCCCCAGGATAGAATGGAAATCGTGTGCCAGCAGCGTGGCGGCAGCAAGAGGCCCCATTAGTAAAAGCACACCTCTAGTTAAGAATAGTTTCAGGTTAAGAACGGACCTCTGGAACGAATTAAGTTCATAACTAGAGGTACCACTGTACTGATAAGTGTAGCCTTTCTTTGGACATTCTGCGTTCACCACATGAAATCTCATATTTTAAAGTGTGGTATTTGTTCTGATTACACCTCTGCCTGCCTTTCTAAATGTCCCCCTCATCCTCATTATGTAACCAACATGACCAATATCAAAAGGAGAAAAGCCTTTACACTTATGAGTCTCCATTTTTGCACTAGTTGAAGGATGCTGTCACTGAATTCCCTATGAATAGAGAATTTGCCCATGTGGAGGTAATGTTTCTGAAAACTTACCCTACTACTTACTGGTTTGCCTAATCCACAAGGACTTAAAAGCAGTCTTGTTCAAAGATTTAAATATCCCAGCTGGAAGATATTTGATGGGGCTTTTGATTAACTTTTTATTAGGGGACAGGTCCTCCTACACCTCTGGCCTGTTTTGCCTTAAGAGCAGCAATTTTAAGGAGAAAAGTTTATGGAGATGATGTTAAATTCTTCAGGGGACCAATCCCTTATCTGACAGAATGTCTGGTTTTAATAATTATTTTAACTGTGTAATGTATTTTATTCTGTTTTTGTCTTCTGTATTTTCTCTTTTGTTATGGCTTTAGACGAAGGTGGCCCAATGTGTGGCCCAAAGGCCACATGCAGCCCTCGAGGCCTTTTTGGTGGTCCTTGGCAACATTTGACACACACACACACACCCTCACACTGCCTTCCCAAAACTGGGCAAGCAAGGCACTGGACTTTGGGAAGGTGTGAGGGCTCTGGACTCAGTCCCCCCGCCTCCTTCCCAAAGCCTAGTTGGTGTTTTGCCAGATCTTGGGAAAAGGTGGGAGAGCTCTAGGATTCTGCCAGAGCCTTGCACTTCCTTTCCAAAGCCTATTGCCTTGCTTAACCAGCTTTGGGAAGGCAGCATGAGGGCTCCTCACCGTGCAACAAGGTAGTGTGTGGCCTGCAGCTTCTGTGTATTCTTGTGGCCCTTTGGTATGAAAAGTTGGACCACCCTGGGCTAGACTCTCTCTCTTTCTCCCTCTCTCTCTGCAAACCTGGTGGATTTCCCAAGCCTACTGAAACCCCTCTCTTGTGCACATATGGTGATGTTTTGACTATCTAAGGATCAGCATTGGGGTTTGCTCTTAGTATATAGGATGTAGTATATTTATAACTGATGACCTGTAAGTGTCATTCATCAGTGAGTGGGCCAGTCTGCTCTCACATCTCCCTGGGTCTTGACATACAAGTGTCACAGCCCCTCTGGCTGTCATTGACTTAGCAGCTGTAATGTCACAGAGGGGCTGAGCTGCCTATGGATGAATAGGCAGCTGAGTTCTAGGGGCAACTTAGACTTCAAAATCTAAGGTCACTGAACAACTTTGATCAAAGCCATGTAAGTATTGCCTAGAGGCCATTCTCTCTCTCTCTCTCTCTCTCTCTCTCTCTCTCTCTCTCTCCACATTCCCTTCTCTCTCTATACGTATGTCATACATAAACATATAAATATCCTTTGTTCAAAATAAGATGAACAAAGCTACTTTCAATGCTGCCTGTGCAATAAAATGGAAGGAAAAGGGAGAGGGGAGAAGAAGAAGCATTCTAAGATATCATTCCCCCCCCCCTTCTACCATTTGCCTCTCTACTTAAGTAACTTATATCACACATGCATTTTCTTTAACTAAAAAAATAAATAAATGAGATTCCCCAAAAGACAAAAACAAAGAGTTCAAAGACTTCCTCAAACATCAACACTTTATTGGCGTGTTAATGTCAGAGACTACATTATTAGGTTTACAGATTTTGGCCCACATATAAATTTTCCAGCTGCCTCTGCTTTTCCCATGCCTCTATATTTGTGTAAGTCCATGGGCTTTGCAAAACAAACAAACAAACCGAACATCCCTCTTCTCCCAGGCCTTTGGCTAATTAAACAATCTATGGCATTTTAATCTGAGAGTGGGGGGTTATTGCTTGTTTCTACAGCATGTATTTTTATGTTTTATATTTCAAACTGCCCTGTGATCCTTATATGAAGGGCTGTATAGAAATTTAATAAATAATCAAAATACTACTCTGTAGATACCATTCAGGGCAGTCTCACCTTGTAATGTTTATTGGCAGACAGCTAAGCCAGCCAGTGGCATGCTCTGAATGTTTATATAAGCAAGAATACACACTGCTCAACCATCTCTTAATTATTTTAGTATTTTCTCTATTAATAATAATATTATTGCAAATACTGTTGTTTTATTAATTTGACTTTTTTGTTGCTTACTACAGAGAAGTACAAATGATTAAGCACCAAAGAAGCATAACATAAAATATAAGGTAAGAAGGAGCAAGAGGCAAACCTGTTCCCTTGCTTGAAAATATTGAACTAATAGGGAGTTTTGACATTGCCCTAATGTGGATTACAGACGGAATTGGGTTTCTTTTTATCCTCCTCCCACTAAACCTCTAGACCCATTTGTCTGTAATTTGGCAGTCCCACTCCAAGCTAGAGGGGCTCTGGTGCCTGTAAATTTCACCTGCTTTCGTCAAAAGAGAAAAGAGTTATAGCTGTTTTAAGATTTCCCACAAGAGTGAATGGGAAGAACACAGAACTTTGTTTTACCAATAATGGATTGGAACTCGAATCAGAGATTGAAGCAGACAGAGTGCAAAGAAACAGACTATTTTTAAAAGAAAAGAGATACAAGGTGGATATTGGGGCCTATGAACCCCCACCTACCGCCAACTGAGATTAGCATTGGCTCTCCAAAAGTTCGAATCAACGTGTTTCCCATCACATGCTCCATGATCCTTTTTTAAAAATTATTTTTAAATGAATTTTTATTAAGATTTTAAAGGTTACAGAAACAAGAAGTAACAATCGAAGAAAAAAGAAGAAAAAACAGTACATGTAAAAAGGAAAACAAAAGAAAAAACATCATCAAAAAACAGAAAAAAGAAGTAAAAAACAAGTCAAACCTTTAACTCACTTAGTTACATTCACTTGTTTCCTTAACTTCCTCACGCCTCCCTTTTTTGTATTCTAATTCAATTAGATATTCCAGCAAATCCTTCCAACTTTGTTTTTATCCTAATAATTTAACTTAACATACTATAATTTCCCTCTTTGTATTCTAATTCATATAGATATTTCAGCAAATCCTTCATCTTATTTTTATCCTTATATCTTGTCTTCATATACTATAATTTTTCCATTCTTTCTTTCACCAAGTAACCATCCACTTTTACTTTATTTAATCTTATTTCTCATTCACATGCTCCATGATCCTTTTAGCTGGTGATGCTAAAGATTAAACCTGGGCAGCGGCAGAGCAAGTCGATTGGGCATCTGGGGCAGCGCACGTTCCCTGTGTCCAGGGGTGGGGCCAGCTGGGGCAGGACGCTCCATGGGGCCTCCAAGGAGTCTGTCTGCCCCCTCCCACTCAGCTGCCCTACAGCTAAGGGGGAGGCAGCGGGTGGACCATTTGGGTAGCATGGAGCCTGCAGGCACCTAAGCTTTCGCATCACTCCCAGGAGTGATGCGTGGCTCGGGCGCACTGCAGGCCCCGCAATGAATGCTGACCGGCAGTTTGTCACCCCCCTCAGTGGTGACACCTGGGGCAGACCACCCCCCTCCCTCCTTCCCTGAACCTGGGACTTATTGCTTCTGCTGTACCACTGAACTATGTTCCCTCCACTCAAATTCAGCAAAAAGGAGTTGTAAGACTGGGCTTGACCTGCCATAGGTCTTCAAGACTTTTCTGTGTTTGTTTCCAGACTATCTTTGGGTGGCTGATATGAGTAAACAACGTAGGAACTTATTCAACTTTCCAGAGTTTATTTTCCACTTCATACTCCAGACATCAGGGCTAGCCTGAGGCAATGTTTCTAAACAAGTAGCAAATGCCAGGAAAATTAGTGCTGGGTTATTTTTCCCCTTCAAAAGAAAGCATGCCGTTGAAATTCTACATGCATTTTGTCAAGGGTTGGGGGGTTTTTGTGTGTGTTTTTTTGATTCCATATGACCTTTGAATGACATTTGCTCTGTACATGTGCCTCAGCTAACTATTTCACACCTTAATAATTAGAAGGAAGCAAAAGTTTCAGGTTGTGACAGGAAATGATTGAGAGTAGCACGCAGCTCCTGTCTCCCCCAGTTTTAGAAAAGGGTCACATCTTTTTTTGGGGGGGGGTCCAAGCTAAATGTTAGATCTAAGACAAATTTAAAAGTGTGCTGAAGCAGGCCGCTTTCAACCTGAAGGAAAAGCTGTTGCTTGAGATCTAGATTTGGATTGTTTTTCTACTCTGGATCACTGCCCTGAGCCATTTTATAGCTTAACATAGGAGCATAAGCCAGCAGTGCAGGAGCATAAGCACAGCTGCAAGATCTACAGGGGCAGCAGATTCAGTCTTCAAGGAATGCATCGCCTGCTGCTACTTCCACAGAATGCAAGTGGTGCTGTGGTCTAAACCATCTAGCCTCTTGGGCTTGCCAATTGGAAGGTCGGCGGTTTGAATCCCCGCAATGGGGTGAGCTCCCATTGCCCTGTCCCAGCTTCTGCCAACCTAGCAGTTCGAAAGCACGCCAGTGTGAGTAGATAAATAGGTACCACTGCAGCAGGAAGGTAAACAGCATTTCCACACGCTCTGGTTTCCATCAAGGTGTTCGTTGCACCAGAAGTTGTTTAGTCATGCTGGCAACATGACCTGGAAAGCTGTCTGTGCACAAATGCCTGAAAGCGAGATGAGCACCGCAACCCCATAGTCGCCTTTGACTGGACTTAACCACCCAGGGGTCCTTTACAGTAAACTTTTTTTTTACTTCCACAGTGGCATCAACAGCAGTGGCGTGCTCCTTGGAGGCCAGATCTGCAGTCCTCCCCCAATCCCACCTCTTGACAAATAGGAGGTACCACTGGTCTCCTTCCTCTCTTGATCCCAAAGTAGATCTTTTATTCTCTCCTTGTTCCTGGGGCAGATCTTCACTTGTCCCTTTTTTCCTGGCTGGGCGAAAGCCATTTTGTGGTTTGATCCACGTGCCCAAATGTCTTGGGCTGACCCGGGTATGCAGTATTGCAAAGCCAGGTCAGGGACACAGTGTTGTCCATGTCCCCCCACCAACCGCTGCTTGCTGAAGATCGCCCTCATGGCATCTATAAGCCGTCCAAGGGCCTGTGTTATCTCCCCTGACTAAAGGAACAGCTTTCCCCAAAATATCCTGTTTACTGCAAACACTACTTTGGGTAGCAAATAGCAGTACAGTGGTACCTCGGGTAGCATACGCTTCAGGTTACTTATGCTTCAGGTTACAGACTCTACTAACCCAGAAATAGTACCTCGGGTTAAGAACTTTGTTTCGGGATGAGAACAGAAATCGTGCTCTGGCGGCGTGGCGGCAGCAGGAGGCCCCATTAGCTAAAGTGGTGCTTCAGGTTAAGAACAGTTTCAGGTTAAGAACAGACCTCCAGAATGAATTAAGTACTTAACCCGAGCTACCACTTTATTGGGAATGGCTTTAGGACTCCAGTGGGTGTGAAACTCGTTTGGAAAATATAAATTACATAAACACATTTTTGTTGACCATCAAGACTAATCCCATAGGTGGATTATTACTTTTCCATTTTCACACATTTTAAGATCTCTGAGTTGTATCCATTTGTGCATCTACTTTAATAGCCATGATTCACTTAGGTTCATAAATTTCAATGAGTTTACCCTCGGTAAAACTTAGATTTTTTTTATGTTTGATGTTTTAGTTGGTCCTGATGAACATTTTACACAACGGTTGTTGTTTTGATGTTGAACTTAACAAATGCATTAACTTTTCTTCATATTGGCAGGTATATCAATTAATTTGTCTTTGAGTATACGTCCCTTAAATTCATATTCGCCTTATGAAGGTAAAGGGATGCCTGACCATTAGGTCCAGCCATGACCGACTCTGGGATTGCGGCGCTCATCTCGCTTTATTGGCCGAGGGAGCCAGAGTACAGCTTCCGGGTCATGTGGCCAGCATGACTAAGCCGCTTTGGGCGAACCAGAGCAGTGCATGGAAACGCTATTTACCCTACCACCAGAGAGGTACCTATTTATCTACTTGCACTTTGATGTGCTTTCGAACTGCTAGGTTGGCAGGAGCTGAGACCGAGCAACAGGAGCTCACCCCATCGTGGGGATTCAAACCGCCAACCTTCTGATCGGCAAGCCCTAGGCTCTGTGGTTTATACCACAGTGCCACCTGCATCCCTATATTTATATTCACTTTATATTTATTATTAAATTCAATAAATTTAAATTTATAAATAGAGATATGGGATAAAAGGAGAAGAATAACTGTATATGCTTAAGTAAGGCAATAAATCAGTATTTATATAAGAAACTGTGAATTGCTCTTAATGGAAAATTGTATTAGGCTCTTCAGCATATAAAATTAAATACTGCAGTCGAGGTTAAAGAGCTGTGAAGACCTTTCCTTTCTGTCTCAATTCTCAATAAATATCTTTTTCAGAAACTCTTTAGCATAACCAATGGAAGACTCCAGTTTGTTACCATATTGTGAATATTTGATCTCCCATATTGGGAGATGATGAAAAATTAATTGGTCCAGATGTGTCCATCCTGGCAATCGACAGATGTTCATTTTACACACCATTTAGGAATTCCCAGTGCAGCTGACTGTGAGATGATTAAAAAAAAATACCTGATAGAAATTTGGCATGGATTGCTTGTGTGCGCATATGTGTGCTTGTTCCATTTTTATTTTATTTTATTTGCAAAATGTTGGAAGACATGGATATGGTCAGTTTGGTAGGTTCTGGTTACCAACTCTCCTGGCTCCCACTCTTGGACAAAGACTCCAACTCTCAGCTCAGGAAATCTCGACAGCTTTATTGATAAAATCAGCATATACGGTATTTTTTGCTCTATAAGAATCACTTTTTCCCTTCTAAAAAGTAAGGGAAAATGTGTGTGTGTGTCTTAAGTAGCGAATGCAGGCTGCACAGCTATCACAGAAGCCAGAACAGCAAGAGGGATTGCTGCTTTCACTGCGCAGCGATCCCTCTTGCTGTTCTGGCTTCTTAGATTCAGAATATTTTTTTTCTTGTTTTCCTCCTCCAAAAACTAGGTCGTCTTGTGGTCTGGTGCGTCTTATAGAGCGAAAAGGTAGTCTTAGCACCAGCTCATAGTGCAGGAGACCT
This sequence comes from Podarcis gaigeae, assembly GCF_964106915.1. NCBI lineage: Eukaryota > Metazoa > Chordata > Lepidosauria > Squamata > Lacertidae > Podarcis > Podarcis gaigeae. The sequence goes on from NC_139692.1 coordinate 9,141,658, forward strand.
GGTTAAACAGTTCATATGCAGACTTCTAGGATACAATTCTAGGCACAAGCAAATATATTGTGCCAACTCTTCCACATCTCTGGGCAAGTGAGAGGCTTGAGTACTCCTGCTGGGAAGGGAGAGGACTCGGGTTTGTTCACCACAGTCCAGACAGTGGAACGTCCTTTGTGATGGAACCAAGCCTACCTCTTCAGCTACCCTTTGAACTTTTTTCTGAAGAGGCAGAGCATGGACTGAGCTGGCTGATATTCCTTATAGGAACACCCAGCAATAGCATGGGGGGTGTCCCATCAATGTAAAAACTTTCCCCACCTCCAACCTCAGAGTCCTCCTCCCATTCCCACCCCATACATGCCCACTGACACCAACCACAATCTGGGGATAGAATCACTGGTAGCCAAAAAGAGGTGGAAACTCCAGGTATTAGAAATGAGATTTATCCTCTGCTGCCTTGGGAACATGTTTCTAGTAGTAATTCTCAAATTCAAGGGGCAGGGGACATTATAGTGACCCCCCCTATGCCTGTGAGAATTGCTGTTCAAAATGTGCAACTCAAGATTGATATTTTCCAAAAACGCATGGGGAAATGCTCTTTGTTTTGTTCCAGTGACTGACCTTACACTTTAAACCCCCAAACTGTATCCTCAAGTGGTACCAAAGCAGGGACAGCTCTACCATTAGGCAGAGTATGGTGGCTGCCTCAGGTGGCAGATGCTATGGGGTGGAAGTGAGATTTTGGAGGATAGAGCTGTGTGTCCCACATGACCTGCTGCCATGCACTTCCTTAAACTCACCAACTATCCTCATGTACAGTGGAGGATGCTATCCTGTCACCAGTGTTGAAGTAAGAAATAAATTACCAGTCTGTCCAGCTTCTGTACATGGAATAAGGAAGTGCCAGCCCTGTATGAGGGTTGCTTGAGGAATTCAGGATTGGGTTTTATGGGGAGATATTACTATTAGTATTTTAATATATCATTCCTTTATTTTATTTCCTTTCTTTAATATGTTCCCCACTTCCTCTTCTTTGCCAAATTTTCAAAAAAAGATGAATATTTTCAGAGAAATTTTGTTTCAAAATATGTATTGGAAAGCACATTTTATGCAGATCTTAATGCATATTTAATTCATATGAATGCAGGAACAATGGATTTATGGGTGAGCGCATGTAGAAGTAACATGAACTGGACTGATTCACCCATCCTAAATGATGCTATCTGTTGAGACGTGTACATTGCAGTTACTGGATATGTAGCTTGGCTCTGACTGACATCCAAAACAATGGTTGCTCCAGCAATGCTTGTCTATTTCAAAATTATTTCTTCTTCATCTCTATTGTACTTGTCCAATGTGGCACTTAATGCTTTAGAGCTATATAGAGATAGACTGTCTCTGTCAGTCCACAGTTGTCAGGTCTGGAGAAGGTTTTACTGCCACGCAGAACCATGCAATGCCCCAGTGTTTAAAAAAGATATCTCACTCCATCATCAAAACTTTATAGGCTCTGTGTATGTTTACTTGCAAAGCAATGACATCCACCAGAACAGGAAAATGAAAGAGAGAGATATGGCAAAGTGTCACCCAACTGGGTCCATTTATCTTCAGACATTATTTAGCTAAGGAGGATTGCTCATGTCTTTATGTGCACCATTTTCCACATACAAATTTACAATTGCAGAACAACATTTGTGGCCATAAAGAGAATCTGCTGTGGTCATGTCTATCCCACAATTTCTCAGGCTTCCGTGGGGATAACAGTGACAGTTTAACTGGTTTAAAATGGGTTGCATTTGCAGCATAAATGCACCTGAAGGATGCTAAGAGGGTTGAAATCTTGCATTGTGTTTGTCCAACATGTAGATCACACATCCTGTCTTGTTCCTAAACATGCATGATGAGGAGGGTGGGTTAAACTCCAGGCTCATGTATATCACTGCTAGTAATATGACTGCATTAATCTATTTTCCATCTCTGTCACTTTTACATGGGCTCATTCACAAATCAATTTCTGCATTAATCTCTGATTTTTTTTTTTAAAAAAAAGTATAAAGCATCATATTTAAATACTTAAATGCATATTTTATCACAAATTAGGCACTTAACACACATATTTTCTCAATACAAACTTTTTAAAGCATCTGTTATAAAGCTTGTGGGTTTTTTGTTGTTTTTTGTATTAGATGAGAACTGTATCACAAAATTCAGAGAAGTGCAAAATCCTAAGCATAATTGCTTTCCAATGTGTGCATCAGTCCAGGAGGTGTGAATTTTAACGTTTGCAGAGCAAACATAATTCTCCTCCCTGCTTAAATTAAACTACAATTCCCAGGAGGCAATACAATTATATTATATATTTTTTTTTCTATATTATTATGCACATTATTTGCACTGTAAGGTCATGATACTACAAGGCGCAGTTAAAAACAGTTGCTCTGCTGACCAATCAATTAATGACAGACATATTCCTAGTTGTGAAGGACTGAAGTTTTGTTGAACCAAATTCACACAACTGCCTTCCTCTGTAGCTTCTTCCCCCATGGAATTCCACTCTTGGCTCTGTTGGAACATTGTTTGTTCACTCCTTTCAGAGGGGTTGCATTTGCCAACCTCTGGCCCTGCCCTGCACCCAAGGTCACCAATGATGATGGAAAAAAAGAGATTGGTGTGGTTTGCGTGGAATCAACTCAAAGGACAAAATGGGACCTATGCTAAGCCAAAAGAGACCTGTGAAATGGAGATTTCTCAGTGCTGCTACAGAGCATCTTTTTGCAGACAAAAGATCTTCCGCTTCTGTGGCAGAATCTCTAGATCAGTGGTTCTCAACCTTCCTAATGCCTTGACCCTTTAATACAGTTCCTCATGTTGTGGTAAAATTATTTTCGTTGCTACTTCATAACTGTAATTTTGCTACTGTTGTGAATCGTAATGTAAATATCTGATATGCAGGATGTATTTTCATTGTTACAAATTGAACATAATTAAAGCATAGTGATTAATCACAAAAACAATATGTAATGATACATTGTGAAATATTTATTTCTAATTACAAATAAATATTTTGTCTTGAAGCATGGTGTAGCATGGGTAACAGTCTTAATATAAAAATAGTAAACTACATTGCTACATTTTTCGACGGTATGCGTAAAAAGCCAACGTCAGTGCGAAGGCTGAGATTGCATCTTTCTCACCAGATCAGAAATTCTTGGGGTAGTCTCTGCAAGAGCACAACAAAGATCATCTTCCACAACAAGTCTACTTCTGTATTTAGACTTGATAACCAACAAGCTGGAAAACCCTGTTTCACATAGATATGTTTTTGGAAATGGAAGAAGAAGGCGCAACACAGAACAGGATATGACTGCAAACACTTGATCCAGAATTTTGTAACTGGCATTGTAGAGAAATCAGTACTCGCTGCATCACTGTTAATAAGTTCAATGAACTCCTCTTGTACTGTCTCAGGAACATCTTCAACTTTGACTGTGAATGGGCTTCTGGCAAGTGCAAATGGGGTGTCAGGTAGATTTGGAAAGTACGACGAAATTTTGTCTGCAAGCATGTGCAAGTTCTGTTTCACAGAAATTATCATCGTAATCCTTTTGTCTGGTTCAATGTCATGTTCCTCAAAGAAAGCAGATAAGGTAGGCAACATGTGAATTTTATTTTCATCCATTTTTTTTCGCCAAAGCTAAAGTTTCATTTGGAATGATCGGATCTTTTCAGACAAATCGAGGCATGTTGCATTTGGTCCTTGCAGTGATAAATTTAACTCATTCAAGATGGCAAAGATGTCAACCAAGTAAGCTATTTTCTGCAGTTCACTTTTATCGCTGAAAAGTGCTTCAAGCTGTGGTCTTGCTTTCTGATTAAAAACGTTTTGAGTTCATCACGAAGCTCAAACACACATTTTAAAATTTTTCCTCTCGACAACCATCTCACTTCAGTGTGAAATAGCAGAGCATTATTCGGCGCATCCAACTCGTTGCACAGTTGCGGAAACAGTCGACTGTTTAAAGTGCTCACCTTTACAAAATTGACAGAACTTATGATGCTTTTCATTACTTCTTGTAACTCTTGTGGCAGCGTCTTCGTTGCTAATATTTGCCAATGAATCATACAGTGAATTCCGATGACTTTTGGTGACTCATTCAGTACCAAACATTTCAATCCAGTTCGACACCCTAACATAGCTGGAGACCATCTGTGCAAACACCACAAACCTCTGAAGTCCTAATTTCTATGAAAAAATATTTAAGAGGGCTCACACTTGTTCAGTTATCCTATTTGAAATCTGCTTCAAAATTCTTGGCTTTGGCTTGATCATGATCACAACGTTTATGATTAATTACACATTTTCTGTGTTTGCAACCATTTATTATTTTAAAACTTAACATACTTTACATCGTTACTGGCATAATGAAACTTGTTCTGCTTCTGCACTTAAATGAATTTTAACTGGTTTTGTATGTGGAATTGTCTTTTGTTATAAATTAGGAGTTTCTAAAAATTGTTTTGTATATAGTGTTTAATTGCTTCATTTGCTTTATAATTGTATATTTCATTGTTGCAACCCACTCTGGGACCATGTGGCAAAGGACAGGTAAGAAACTGAATAAAATACATGCATATTTTAAATGTTTGAAATAAATGATAATCTTAATTTTACAATGTATAGAAATTATTAAACATTGCTGTACAAATATGTGAAACAGTTGTTCCAAATGAGTCCACGACATATTTACCTGAACAGAAAGGGGTAACAGCAAGCGTATGTGAAATCCTTTGTATAACCATTCAACAGAGAAAATGTGTGTGGGAAAATTGCATTTCATTCCCCCCCCCCCCGGGAAATACCATAGCTAGGATAATGCTATATGCATCAAAAATGTGCATAAAAGCTTATTTGGGAAGTTTTTCTAAAAAGTGTAGTATCCAAAAGCATTTTAGATAGATATATATATATATTACTTAACTATTTTCTTCATTTAAAAGATAGAAACTAATTTGGTTACAGTACATCTGAGAATTGTGTGTGTGTGTGTGTGAGAGAGAGAGAGAGAGAGAGAATATCTATCTATCATCTATCTATCATCTATCTATCTAAATGAATATTTGATGCTAGAGTTCTGCCTTTTCAGATATTGCTGGATATATTGAGTTGTATACAGAAGCCCATAATAAATAATCACAAGAAACTTAAAACAGGGCATTGTGAATTTTCCTGGGGGACTTTTGTATGCGATGCATCTCATCTTCCTGAGCATTTTGGAGTACAATATGATTGTGCTGTAATGAGTTTGAAGTTAAACCACAGATTTGCATGGATTGTGGTTCTATATTTTTGTTTATCACAGTTAATCCACTTATCCCATCATCACTGTGATTTCATTTTTTTTATTTATACACAAGCACTTTAACATCTTTTCTATCCATATGGAGGAAGCTCCACTTGGATTAGCTGTTGCAATGAAGATGAAAACTACTTGGCCTTGACCTTTAAATTTCTGCTCTCCTCAAGTAGCTCTGAACAACACCTGGATTATTCAAAGCTTTATATATCCAGCATTACCCATCATATGTCACGGAGGAAAGCTGATCCTGCTGAATTCTTTCTTTCATGCAGGTAGGAATATAAGAGAAAAATGATTAGGTGTGCATTTAAAGGCAAAAGTTCATAGCCATCACTTTCTGAAATGATCCATGAACACAGCCATCCTTTAAAATTTTCACTTTCCCAAATTTTGGAACGTACCCCCCCCCCCAAGGACATGTACAAAAATGCATATATGGGGGCAAAGTGAGCTTTGAAATGCAGATATTACTGATAATAGTATACAAAAATGCATTGCATTATGGGGAATTGCTTTGCAAGAATCTGTGCATTCAGCTAATTAACATAATGCAATTTGGCTATTTGGAGAACTCTGCAAGAAAATGCTGGTTCATTTTCATAAGGATTGTATAAAAAAATTAATAACTGCAATAAAAAGAAATCATGAACAGATTAGGAAATGTGGGGAAATGAACTTCTAAAAATGAGAACAGACAGAAAATGAAATTGTCAAATATGCCCATCCCAAGATTTTTGGAATCTGAAGACTTTTCCATGCAGTCTCCCGACATAAAGTACATCTATTAGCATCCATTCCACCTGGCTGCAGCATAGAGAGAGAAAACTGACTCCATCAGCGCTGCTGATTCATCGGCTCTTCGACTTCTCCTTTCCTAAAAATGTTCCTTATTAGTACTTTATTCCTTTATTTATCTGTGAATTTTTAATCTGTATAGATATAGATATAGATATAGATATAGATATAGATATAGATATAGATATAGATATAGATATAGATATAGATATAGATACAGTGCAAGCCAGAGGACAGCATGTAAGGCTAAAATCAACAAAAACAATCCATTAAAAACAATTTAAAATATCAATAAATATCCATAAAGAATGATTGCTTAAAAGAAAAGTTGTCATTCGATTTGGGAGTAAAAGGAGAGGTGGGAGAAAGTTGAATTGATAGTAAGCAGTTGGGCAAAATACAGCCTCTGTGCTTTTTCATATATCGTCAGTAAATGGGAAAAAGGCATCCTCTTTTTATAAAATGAGAACTGAGTGCTCACAGAGAAGTTGATGACCCCCCCAGCCCCCCAAAGTCCTCTCTTTGACCATTTCCAAGCTGCGGGAGAAGGCCTACTCTCCCAGTATGTTCCATAATACAGTTCAGTTTCCTTCAGCGATTCCTTATTTTAGAAAAGGGATACCATGGAGTTTGAGAAAGGGCAGCAACAAAAGCAACCCAAATGACCAAGGGATTAAATTCCCCTTACAAGGGAAGTCTTAGGAATGGGTAAATCTGAAAATCTGTTTCTCTCAGTTTCTCATTAGTCAAAGCTTATATTAAGTTCACCACATTTTCACATTTGTTAAAAAGTCCTCCTCAGCATTTTAGGGTAAATTCCCCCTCCTTGTTTGCATTTCCTCTAATATAACACACTTTTGCATCTTATCTTCACAAACACACACCTTTTTATGAAATTTTGCCCAAATATATGCATTTCTGTACATGTTACTTGGATGCAGAACTGCATTGCAAAATTCAGAGAACTATGGATGTGTTTTGCTTCATGTACAGTTTCAGAAAGCATGAATTAGGTAGATTTTCTTGTAAAGGGGAAAGGAATAACCCCCCATCCATAGTAAAGTCTAAAGCATGTTGTTATTTTAAGCTAAGGTCAGGTGTGGGGGAGCTGAACAAGTAATAATGGGGCCCATTATGAAACATATGGAAGAATAACAAATGAGTCCCCAAAGGTCAAATTTTAATTCATTACTCATCTGTTTTATTTAACTCATTCATTTTCCCCATCAGTGACAGCCAATCACGTGGAGGGTGGAGGGAACAGGAAGACCTTTTTAGCTATCTTTCATTCTAGTCCTAGGCACCAAATGTTGCACAAACAGAACAAAGGAAGATGGGGCGGAGGAGAATAAACAGCCATGGGTTGTTGTTTTTGTTCTGCAAATTGATAGCAAGCCCAGTAAAGCTCCTGGATCTGGGGGGGAAGCATAGGAATGCAAAGAGCTGTCTTACGTTGAGTCAAACCACTAGTCCAGCTAGCAAAGGATTGTCTATGCAGCCGTTTTCCAGGATTTCAGACAGGGTTCTCTCCCTGCCCTCCCTGGAGATGCCAGAGATTAACTGAGGGTCTTGCACATGCAAAACAGATGTTCTACCATTGAGCTAAGGCCCTTCCTCTAAACAAAACCATATCCCCCTTGAGGAGAGGTGCAGAACTTGTGGCCCTCCAAATGTTCCACAGTCTTTGCCAATTGGCTGTGCTGATGGGCGTTGGAGTCAGAGGGCTACATGTTCTGCTGGGAAGCCACTGTGAAAACAATATATTTGCACAGATGAGCCTTTGGTCTGATATAGCAGCGCTTCTCTTATGTTGACCCCACCTAGAGCTCTAGAGAACCTCCTAAGACAGAAACATAGACTAATATAGACTTTACAAGCTATATCTCTACCCTAGCTCCTCTAAACCTGAGCCAATTTATGTTTTGGACTACAAGTCCCATCCCTCCCATGGCCAATGGTGAGGGATGATGGGAGATGTAGTCCATAATAACAGGTTTCTTTTCCCTGTTGTTTCTTGATCTCTTTAGACAGTGAGCTTTTTCTCAAGACTGCAAATATTTTCACCTAGGTGCTTCAGCTGCTCAGTGCAATTGTAATAGTTTAAACTATGGTTGCTCACCATATTTTCACAGACTGCCCTAGACCTAGAATCAGTCAAGCTGGTGGCTACTGAGAGGATCTCTCCAGTAATATTAAGAAGCTTGTCTGTTTTTTTAAAGCAGCATTTTGGCTCCATTGCAAACAATGAGAAACACTCCCACAATTCAGTTGTGCCACCCAAAGCTATATGTAGTCCTCCCCCACTCCATATTTATCCACCAGCCTTTATCAGATGTTATGCACAATGAAATATTTGGTGAGACTCACAATGATTTATCAACACTAAAGGGGGAGTGGAATTGCCCAGTTTCTCGGCACAGAATAATATTGTGGTGGTAGGAGGAGGAGAAAAATCCTTTGAGCATAAACAGATTGCACTATTTATACATGAAAACATTTTTTTTTGCATCTATAAGCATACCCTGTCCAAGTCTTTTAATTAATTGCAGCAGTTGCTATGGTAACACTCATAATTCGATTACATATCTGCAAGGCGTGTGTATTTATGACCACATGAAAACATGCTGAATTAGATTCAAAATAAGATAACCTTGCACTGGAGTTATTTGGCAGCCTAGTGTCCATCACTTGGTCAATTGATGCCTCCTGATTGTAACAATAATGTCAAGTAGGGACAATTCCGGCATAGTGAGTGAAGCCTACACAGCATTAGATGCCACCATTACTTGTTGAAAGGTGGAGAGAATATGAACATCACAAAGTCACATGGCAGTGCTGAAGGGAACAGACCCCATTTATTGAACAGGAAAAAGAAGTAATTAGGTTTTAGGGCATTTGGTGTGTGTGTGAAGAAGTCTCCCTTCTCATTCACCTCAACTCTCAGCAATTTGGGAGTGAGACAAGCAAAATTCGCCCTTAGGTTCAGGGCTCTTTGCTCCATTTTGAAAGTGGTGGAATAGTTTCTCTGCACTAGAGGCTAGCATTTTCTGCAGAAACACTGGGGTTGGGGTTGAGACCCACAGGCCTATAGCCAGACCCTTTATCCCCAGGCCACATCACTCTATCTCACGCATAGGCAAACTTGGCCCTCCAGATGTTTTGGGACTACAATTCCCATCATCCCTGACCACTGGTCCTGTTAGCTAGGGATGATGGGAGTTGTAGTCCCAAAACATCTGGAGGGCCATGTTTGCCTATGCCTGCTCTATCCAGTCCTCGTCTTCACCCTCTTTGAGAGCTTTTGCCAGACTGGAATGCCTCTTGCTTGCATGGGTGAAGGATACAGAGTTGGAAACCTCTGATTTTTACATGGCTGGAATGTAGCCCATTGCACAAAGCTGAGATTTACATCCATTGTTCTACCTGCTTTCTTCAATTCCCCTATCTCTAGCGTGCAGCTCCCTGAAGGATGCAGTTGAGAAATGTGGTCCTTTGGCTGGACAATGGTCCGAAACCTACCCCAGGAGAACAGCATTAATTAACTTCTTTAATTTTGTGCATCTAAATTTCACTTTTCCTCTAAGGACTTCAATTTTATGTACATGGTTCTTTCTTTATGGCACTCTCCAGGTCACTGTCAGATGAAAGAGGATCTCTGCTGTGGAAGTAGCAAACACACATATATTTTAAAGAAATACATAAAAAGAAACATCCTTCTGCTGACACAAGGAAGTAAGAATCCTCAAACCTTGGGTGTCCAACATGCAGTACACAGCCTCCAGGGAAGGACGTTGTGAGGTTTTCAGGTAATGCAGGCACCCAAGAAGGCTGCAGAGTGCAGACCATCAGAGAGATGATTTGCAGAATGAGAAAGGGGACCTCTGAGCCCAGCGCTGTCTTTAGCATATGCACCGTGTTGGTTTGCAAGCCCCCTCCATAGAGGCTGGCCCCTCTCACTGTCCTCGGAGCTTGCTTACCGGTAACCTCCTCTGGCTGATATCTCGGACAGACCGGGGAGATTTTGATAGGTGACATTTTCCCAAGCATGGGCAAAATGCACAACCCCTCCTCCTGCTTCCGCAGGGGAAAGAAAATAAGTCAGAAATCTATTTACATGTTGTTTATTTCTGACATTACAGCACTAGAGAAAAACACATCCTTTCAGTTCAGTTCTTCCAGCAAGTCTGACAAACTTCCTGAACATGCGCACACAGAAGGTTTCAAGTTACACTCTTCACAGAGACTTATCCAGCCTGTGAACGTCCTGGGAAGTTCTTCTTTCCCACAGATAGGTGCATCATGTGATGTCAACAAACTGGCTGTCTGCAGTGGTGATGTTTCGATATACTGACACACCGCTGGGGTGCAAAGATCCGCCCAGCGCTCCCAAATTTAGTTTTGCCCCCAAATTAACTTTTATTATGCTTATGTCAGATACCACGCTTACGCCTTATCTCTTGTTTACGAAAGAAGGGAGAGAAAAGAAATCAACTTTTTATCTGCTCATCTATTTACAATATAATTATACTTAAGTATACAACACCACCACACTTAAACTTGTAAGTATTGTTTAGGCGCCTACTTAGGAGAAACACCGGTCGTGTCAAAGGTGCCGCTGACTCTGCTGCTGCATAGCAGCTCAATACAATACGTAACATAATATTTTGATGTAAGAGTTAATTTCGGGTGCACAGTGCCATTGTGAATGACAAGCGCCGCCTGGCATGGCGTGTCTTTGGTAAATGAGCGCACAAAGTCAAAAGCCCTTTAGTGAAACAGTAAGTATACATTTCGGTAATGCCTAGGTATATATGTATTTTGTTTTTTTTAGCTAGATCAAAATTATTTATTATTTCATAACAGGTAGAGAATTAAGAGCTTAGGTGGCTTTAGTGGTGGGCGCCTGGCGCCCCCCAGAATTCGGCACCCTGGTGACCTGCACCCCTTGCACCCACAGGTAAAGACGGCCCTGTCCGAGCCAACTCAATGGTTACTTACTTAAGCACAAAAAGCCCAACAATCAGTTTTTCACCCCCAAAATTCTCTGCCCTTTCATAATTTATTGATCCAATCTCATTAATTGATTTAAAAAACAACATGGGAAGAATTTCTTGGCACAGCACTAGAACTTTTATGGAAACCCCCAAAAGAAAATATATATTAAAAGATACAGCTACTTTCTGGTTCCCTATTGTACAGTGACAGTTGTTGAGGTGTCTCCAATATCCATTATTTTCAATGGGTCTGCTCCGAGTAGAACTAGCATTGCATCCTTTCCAACAAAGTGCAATCTGACTTCTGCCTAAAGAGAATGCCTTGGGTTTTCTTTGGCACGATCTACCTTGAACATATTCTTGTACTTTCATGGGATGATTTGACAGTCAACTTCCAACTGCTGGAAACATACATCAGTTTGTTCAGAATAATAGCATCAGTGCTCTAGCAGAACACTTGTGGCACACCATCTCAATCATGCCATGTTTTGACTTTTGATAAACAGTAAGAAATCAAAAAGTTTGACAAACAGTTGAAATGGTTTTAAGCAATAAATGCTTGTATGGGAAGTTAAATTGCCACCTCTTTTTTCAATGGAAAAGCTTGATGTTGATAGAAAATTCGTCAGAACTTTCTTCTGTTTTCTAAATGGTTTTCTTTTTAAAGCAAACAATCTACACTCTTTGGGGAGGGGTTGAATCTTGAATTCTAAGCATTTAAAAGTGGAGCTGTGATTCTCCCCGCCTCCATCAGTCTCCAGTCATAAGGCTGACTGATTAGCAGCCTTCAGAGAATGTCAGCTCACAGTTGTTATTTAACTGCAAGTTAAGGGGCTTTTGTGACTGGATGTCCTCCCTAGCTTAAAATATACAATGTATAGTAAAACAAAACAAAGTACTTTTACTTCAGTAATAGCCTGACCGGGAGAAGCTTTTGGTCTAGTCTTCAGTCAATCAATGTGTTGAGCTTTAAAAAATAAATGGGATAATTGCAGCTTTTCAGAAAAAAAGTAACCCATTAGGGATGGAAGGCTGCTTCAGTTTCACTTTTCTCATTCTAACTTTTCTAATCTTAAATTCAGTTCTCCACAATTCTAAAGCAATATGCATAAAAAAAAGAAAATCCCCGATAAAGTTATAAGTGTGAATTTCTCCTAATGAACTTATTTTTGTATGCAGCTTTGAGTAGTATACATAGTTTCTTAAGCAGGTTTCCCTAATTTAATGCATTTCTGTATGATATTTTCACAAATTTATTCATTTTATGCATGTTTTATCCCAATATATGCATTTTCATATTGGTTGGAAAACTGCATTGCAAAATTTGGAGAAATGTCCATTTCAAAAAGTGGCTAGATTTAGGTTTCCATTTCCCTCCCCCAGAAAGGGCAGATTAGGTAGTTTCATGTTAAAATGCACAGTGAATCAAATTTATTCCCCATCCTTACTTCCCCCATCTGCAGCCCAAAGTAGAAGAGTCCTGGATCTGCAGTGTTTGTCTCATACTAAAAGTTACAAGATAGATAGATGATAGATGATAGATAGATAGATAGATAGATAGATAGATAGATAGATAGATAGATGATAGATAGATAGATAAACTTTATTTGCATTAGCCAACAGCCGTAGCAACATAAAACAAGCAATATATACAATTAAAAAACAACAACAATGGATAAAAAGGACCATCAAATGACCAAGACCATCGTTCAAATAGTGGCCCTTAATCTCATTGCACCCTCAATAAACCTAGCAACCTTTGCTGTTGTCTGATCATTCTGATCTGACAACAGGAAGAACAATGTGGCCTCGGATGGGCGGCCTGGCAAGGTAAGTAGGAGTGGGGTGATGATCTCATTCCTCAGGTCTTTATAAAGGGGGCAAGACAGGAGAATATGAGCCACTGTTTCCAGATTGCCATCTCCACAGGGGCAGAGTCGCTTCTCATTTGGAATCCTTCGGTATCTGCCCTCAAGTACGGCAGAGGGCATCACATCCAATCTGGCCAATGTGAAGGCATGTCTGTATTTTGGGATGGTTAATTTATACAAATATTGTGCCAGGGAGTCAAACTGAGAGGGCAGGGGAAAGTGCAGCTCTTCTTCATAATGGCCAGATTGTTCTGTTGCTCGAGGTCCTTCAGACGCTGATCAATTAGCCCTCTTGCTTTAGCAAAGCCCATTGTAAGAAGCTGTTGTGGGTGGAGTCTGCAGGAGAGGAATTTTTGATGTACAGTTTTGGACCACACATTTTTATGGGGGTCTTGTGTCACTAAGGGCAGTAAACCAGGAGGATTTAGATTTAATAAAGGTTACAAGCATTCTGAGTTGCTAAGGTTCTTGTTCTCAGTCAGGATTTCTCCAGCCTTGGTGACACCACTAGCAAAATTAAAAAGGGATCAGGGGCATTGAGAGAAGCGTGCATGCAGCAGGAATTCAAGCTGTTAATTAATCACTAAAGGTTATACTCAGAACTATGAGCTTCAACCAAGAACTGTGAGTTTTGACTGTACGATAGCACTTCTCCTCCCTCTCATCTCCCTATGTGCCCCATTGTCCCCTAAATCTCTTCTGAGGTTTCCTTCAATATTTTACAGCACATGGGGGGGGGGCAAAGCAGAGGAGAGGGAGGGGAAGTTCCCTTGCACTAGCAGACATACTTCATTAGATATTGCCCATTGAATTTAACGGACCTAAGTTAACAAGGTCCATTGATTTCCATTGCTCAACTCTTGGTTGACTGCAACTCCATATTTCCCTGAATGCTGCAGCTTCTGAAGGTCTGGGGGGTCGCTGCTTAAACTCTTTAAGGTTCATCCTGCTCCTGTACCTATAACCTTTAAGTAAAGATGCTGAAATTTCAGTATGTGACCTTGGAGGATGGGATGTGGCTTCTTCTCAAGACACTTTTGAAAATACCTAGCATTTCATCTCGCTGAGGAAAGAAAAGGGCAGATAATGGAAACACCTGGATCTTTTGGCATGTTGAAAGAGTGGGGAGGGAAATAAGATATGCACAAGCGCGAGTGAAAGCTGCACCTGAGACACACAGCAATAAACGCACAGGGCGAGAAGGAACGAAATGTCAGGGAAATGGTGCTTATGAAATGAGGTAGACAAAGCAATGTCAGTTATGATCAAACAAAAACTGGCATAAATGTGCAGATGTCGCCAAAGTAGTAATTATTACTGGTTTTGGAATGAGTCCTATTGCCCTGAGTTGAAATTAGGCTTTAGGATGGAAAGAGAAACCAGGCGTTCCCAGAAGCTTTCCCAAAAGCTTCTCTTGAAAGGAAGAACGAAGGCCTGGAAAAGAACCTTGCAAAATGTTAAAGCTCTTCCCTTTTTTCTACAGTCAGTAGTTCTTCACATGCCATGTTCGCTTTAATTCAGGATCAGTAGCACGCCTTGTGAGGGTTGATCATCCTTCTTACACATCAGACTCACCTTGTCCCTACTGGAGTCTATTTAAGTCTCCACACCTGTTAAACCATCTTGAAAGCTAACAAGACAGGAGAAGAGAACCTTTGTGAGTACGATAAGACAGATATTAGTTCAAAGTCATAACTGGGAAGATATCAGGCTTTTGCCTCCTTGTTTGTTCATTGAGAACAGGGGTGGGGAAATTCAGGTCCAGGTGCTAAATATAGCCTCTTATCCAGGCTAACATGCCCAACTCCCTCAACCGTTCCTCATAAGGCTTGGTTTCCAGACCCTTTATCATCTTCTCTGCACACATTCCAGCTTCCAGCTTGAAGGACAACTGTACTTTGGTTCACATATTGGTTTGAGAAGTGCAAATTAGTTAGTTTCTTTATTAACAGAAGCAAAATCAAATTTTCCCTTGTTCCCTATCCTGGATTTGCCTGGTCTGCATTCCTCAACTAGTTCTAATTAGCCATGATGGCCAAGGGTCAAGAGGGCAAATGGTAGACCAAACAGCTGGAAGTCACCATGTCCAAAGCATCAAAAGCCGAAATTGATCCCAGCCAATCAGACTAGAGAGTGCATTAAGCACCTCACATGAACCTGTCACAACTATGGCATCCAAGTCATCTCAAAGGGAAGTGATTTTGCCCTCAAGAGTGGCTAGTGTCACAGCAATTGAAGGAATCTCAACCAAATTTTGCATTCATGCTTTCTTCACTTTTGGATGCAATTTGAAGCTGTCAGAGGCCCATCCTTAATTAAAAGCCTCAATGCTTTGTTGATGTTATGCTCTTGTAGTCTTTAGACAACACCAGTAATTAGACGTGATTTCTACCTCAGCAGCATTTGTGAAAGTAGAACCTGACTGGGAATTAGTCTGTGCTTTGCTGGCGTAGATGAGGTCTCTAAGGGCCTGGATTATCAGGGTTGGTTTAGCATTGAGTTCTGTTACAGCACATTATACATGACTAGGGGTCTCTAAGGGCCCTCTCTGAGCTACTGAGGAATTCCAAAGCCATTCTGCAGGAAGATATGTTGAGAGAAAGCCATTCTGTTTTCTTCATCACATTATGGCTTAAATAATAAAAAATGACAGAGCTAATCTGCTGCCAAGATCAGCGTGGCTATTTCCTCAAGTTTGGGACAAGCCACCATTTTACAACTTTTCAAACTGGCTGAGAAAAGAGAGGCCCACTTCGTTTGCCACCCCTTTTTCATTTCTTTTTTTTACTTATTTTGACAATTTATACACCGCTTAATTGCAATTGCCTCTAAGCAGTGTCCAAGTAACTCAACACAATTAAAATAAAAATCAGAATTCCATTAAAATGCCTGCTGGAACAACAACAATAACAAAAGTCTTCAGTTGGTGCTGGGGGTTTAGAGGGCGGTGGGCTGCCCAAACTCAACTGGAAGGCAGTTTCATAAAATCAGGTCCAGAATACTGAATACACAGCTTCTGGTGGATATAAGCCAAGCCTCACAGAGTGTTTGTTGTGGGGGACGAAGGGAAAGGAGAGTGTTAGCCACTTTGATACTTCTTCGGGTAGTGATAAAGCTGGATATCAAATCCAAACTCCTCCTCCTCCTCCTTCTTCACTCCTCTATACTTCAGTGATCATGTGGGTATCTGAGAAATCAGGGGATCATTGACGTATCCCAGAACCAAGTTATTGTAAACTAATACAAGAACTTCGAATCTGATCCAGTAATAAATGGATAGACAGTGTAAACTTTTGAGTAAGCTTATGTGCTGGTGATGGTCTGTCCCCATCAACAGTCTAGTCACCATGTTTTGCCTAAACCGGAACCTCCAGACCAGACCCAAGAGCATTTATACCATGACATCCCTTTCAATACTGAACTCTCACAATAAAATTGTGGGTTGTAATCCACTGGGAGCAGTCAAATACAACATTCCTTGTTTTCCTAGAGTGGACATGTGGGGGAATGTTTGGTCTAGCCAGTCAGAAACTTCCTGCTTCCTTTGCATGTGACTAGAGGTGGGCTTGACCTTACCTGTTCAGGTAACAAAAAGGACAAAAAGGACAAGGCATGCTGCCATCTCTCTTCAACTCCTCTTCCATCTTTCTTTCATTGTGTTAGCTGGAGTGACTGCTAGCTAGCAGTCACTGGGGTCATTCCCCCATATGGGGTAGATCCACATGTACATATCCGTAACTAAGTTTGCCTTCAGGGATCCACTGTGAACTGATGTGTGAGTAAACTTATTTTATATACTTTAAATAAGATTGTCGTGTGTATATTCTTTTTAAGAGGGTTATAAGGGGATTACCAGGAATCTAATATTGAGAGGCTTAAACAAGCCTGCAACCAGCTACCTGCTGTGTGTTAAAAAGGAGGATGCAAAACTCTGCTAAGTAAAGGAACTTGCTAGCGCAAGTTAGGAAGGATATTAATAAACAATATATCCTCTCCTGCCTCCCTGAACATTCCCACAGAAATGACATTTGTGTTTTTTTCTCACAATCAAGGGGTATCATAAAGAAAATACAAATCATGGATATAATCCTATGCTTCAAATGAAATAGTAACTCACCCCACCCCTGTCAAGGGAGAATATAGAGAAAGAATTGTGGGGAGGAGTTGTTTATGTTCAGAGGAGGCTTGCTATTTTTGAGTGGCAATGGCTCTTCTTTTTAAAAAAACTCCCCCCCCCCCATTAAGCAAAGCTAACCCTAACATTAGGTAGATCAATGCAGCCACCTCAGAAAGCAGTTTTTAGGCACCTGGGAAGGATGGTAAAATTATGCATGGTGTTGAGAAAGTGGATAGAAGGAACTCCCCTCTTTCATTACTCTAGAACAGGGGTAGGCAACCTAAGGCCCGGGGCCGGATCTGGCCCAATCGCCTTCTCAATCCAGTCTGCAGATGATCTGGGAATCAGTGTGATTTTACATGAGTAGAATGTGCCCTTTTATTTACAATGCATCTCTGGGTTATTTGTGGGCCATAGGAATTTGTTCATCCCCCCTATATATATATAGGGGGGATGAACAATATATTAGGTTGCCTACCCCTGTTCTATATATATATATACGACCCCCCACATGGTCTGAGGGACGGTGGACTGATCCACGGCTGAAAAAGGTTGCTAAGCCCTGCTCTAGAACCTGGAGGTATCCAATGATGTTGTAGACCTTCCCTGACCCTACATGATAACATTCAGGACAGTTTTGGAACAATACATAATGGCCACCAGCTGGCAATATATTACAAATAAAAGTTTAAAACCACTGCATTTAGCCAACAGTAAGCCCTCTAGATAGGGACGCGGGTGGCGCTGTGGGTAAAACCTCAGCACCTAGGACTCGGCGATCGCATGGCCGGCAGTTCGAATCCCCGCGGCGGGGTGAGCTCCTGTCGTTCGGTCCCAGCTCCTGCCCACCTAGCAGTTCGAAAGCACCCCTAAAGTGCAAGTAGATAAATAGGTACCGCTTTATAGCGGGAAGGTAAACGGCGTTTCCGTGTACTGCGCTGGTGCAGGCTTGCCAGAGCAGCTTCATCACGCTGGCCATGTGACCCTGAAGTGTCTCCGGACAGCGCTGGCCCCCGGCCTCTTAAGCGAGGTAGGCACGCAACCCCAGAGTCGGACACGACTGGCCTGTACAGGCAGGGGTACCTTTACCTTTTAAGCCCTCTAGAACCTCTCAGTAAATATTGCAGAAGTAAATTTTGCCCACACCAATGCCCCTCAGGCATAGAAGTGTTTCTTAATTTCCCCTTGGCTGATGGTGCACTGAAAGGCTGACAAAACTGCAGTGTTAACATTGCTGCTTTGAAATTTGGCATTTCATGTTGAAAGTCAAAAGCCATTAAATTCCAGTTCGTGATTCACAGATATTGACAATTTTCAGTTCATGGTCTACTGGGGCACAGAAATCTTTGGCCCTGTTTAGGGGCAAATTCACCTTTCATTAATTTTCCCAACAGATGAATTCAATTCATGCCAGAACTGCAGCTATTTTGGAAAAGAAATGCAGGCACAATACCACCTGTAATTCTGAATGCAGGAGAGAATATAAACCAATTGAGTCGAAAACACCCATTTCACAAACATAACGTGAAACGAACAAATATGTTGCTAAGATTCAAAAAGAATAAGCAGCAAAGCACTGCCAGGTATGATTTGACCTTATATAAACATCTATAATGCATTTAGCAAGGTCTTGTGGTTGTAATGAACTGTTCTCCAGTGTATTACCACTGAGAATGTGTTTGGGAAAACTATTCCAATAAAAATCACATCAAGAAGAACATCTCTTAAGCATTTTGCAGAAAAGAAAAAGAAAGAAAGAAAGTTTAAACAGTGATTTTCTTCCAGTTCTCTCATCAGAAAACCTAGAGGGGTTATAAACACCCTGCAATTTACTATTTTTTAATCCAGTTCATGGCATACATCCCCATGTCATTAATGATTCATTTCTTTAAATTAAAAAAGAGGAAAATATAAAATAGGAGGATGGTTTCCTCCTTAGGGGTTGAACATGATGTTCTTATATATCTTAATTGTACCACAAGAGAAAATTCTAATTTAATGACTCTGCATGACAGATGAGATATCATTACCATTTTAGAGAGAAGCTTTCTTAAAGGAAGTTGACCAGGGCCAGATTTATGAACCACCTGAGGGCAAGAGCCACATTGCCAGTGGGGACAACCCAGTGTTGATTCACTTCTTCTTTTTTTGACAGCGGGGGCTAGTGAGGAGATAGCTGGCATGGCCTACGTTCCTTGGGAATCAAGGTTTAATTTCCTGCTTTAAGAATTTCTTGGGCACTTCAGGAATTAGAAGTTTAGTTCAAATTAATACGATTCCCCCCTCCAATGTACTGAAAGAACACATAAGCAAGTTGTCTGCTTTCTCCTATATAGCAGCTAGGTAAGTGGATTGGGGGGAAAGGCCCAGCCATTTATTCTAAGGTGCAGAGTAACTTATATGATTATGCTAATTTGTGGTACTTAACTAGGACAGGGTAAATGGTTTGGTAAACTTGCCCTTATAATTCTACCCCAACAGATACAGGATCCCAAGGTCTGGAAGGGACCCAGAGTACCTTCATGACTGGCACCCCCCCCCTCCAAACTCATAACAATATTTCAAACAATTCACATTCCATTGTTGTTTTTGTTTTCAACGTTTTATTGTCTCCTTAAGCCTATTTTATATTTCAGCACAGCAGCTTGTGATATTTTGAATGCTGGGGAAAATGCTGATGATCGTTTGGATGAACTTAAATTGAGCTGTGAACTGAATGTTGGCTGAACTCCTTTGTTTTGAAAAGGGACAAGCATGAACTGGAATCAGTTCCTTTCTTGACATGTTGAACTTGAAGTGGAACTACGTAGTTCCTTTACAAGCTCTGTGCAAAACATAGCTAGAGTTCTGAGCAGGCTTTTAAAAATTGGCTTCATTTTGTTGTTGTTGTTTCTCATGCCACACCCTTGGCTCTCCCATCCATCTCTGAGTCCCAGTAACAAGGCCAGTTATGATCTTTAAAGCCCTGAATGGTTTGGAGTCAGGCTATTTTGCTTCACGTGAACCTGCATGTCCACTCAGTTGCTCGATGAATACCTTGCTGCCACCTTCAAAAGCATATTTTGCAGAAATGCAGGCTCCAGCACCCTCCATTATACTGCCCAGAAGTGACACTCTCCTCATTTGACTCCCTTCTTTCTTAGGGTTTGGACACCAAGTAAAAAACAAAACAAAATGAATTTGGCCTGCCTTCAGCTTAACATTTTGATTCAATTCCTGTTCTTTTCTATTTTTATGTTATTGTGCAGCCTACTCTGTTCTCTTGCCTGCTGTGTTTTGCTTCTATTGATTTTGTATTATAAGTTTTTGTTCTGTTTTAACATAGTTGTTAGTCACCTTGGTGGGCGTGAAAAGCAGAGTAAAAATATCTGAAGTGTCAGTTTATTTATTTATTACCCTCTCCACCATATCAGAAGCTGTAGCTTGGCTGCCTAAGAGAGGGGTTGAGAAGATGGGACACACTTTGCCTAGAAGTTCTTCTAGTAGTTAAAATTCCCATGGGGTTTTACGGGCTTTAGCCTAGCACACCCTAAAGGTGTATAATGAAGATGCCAGCTAAACCTCTCTGGTTCTAAAGAAGTATGGAGGGTGGTGATCAGACAGCTGGCATTCTCTTTAATTGTTCCCCATCTTTGAAACACTCTCCCCAAGGAGGCAAACTTGGTACCAACTTTGCCATCATTTTGGAGCCAGGTAAATATATTTTGATTCTCCTGGGCTTATTGAGTTTGCCCAGTTTGACAGTTACTTAAGCCAGGATTCTTAGGGTTTTTTAAGTGACATTTTGTACATTGTTTTACTGTATTGCTTTAAATTGCTATTAGACCACACACACCCATAGTATAAAGTGGTTTAGAATAGGGTTGCAATATGTCCAGAATTTTCTGGCCATTGCTGGCAACCGATATCAGAAATGTAGTTTTTGGTGAATTCGCTTAAAAATAGCTCAAAAACTCCTCCTCCTCCTTCAGAACTTGCAACAACTTTGTTAAGAAGAAAAAAGAAAAAAAAAGATCAACTTTTCACTTTTTAAAATAAGGAAACTCTAGTTTAGAAGTCTGATAAATCAAAGCAGTCCATCTCTGAATGACTCAGGGCAACAAAAATAAAGTGTGATGGATAGTTAAACGACAGATGGCTTTAGAAGAGGAGTAGACAAATTCATGAAGGATAAGGCTATCAGTTTTACTAACCACAGTGGCTTTGTTCTATACTTATAGTTAGAGACAATGTGCCTCTGATTACACTACTCGGAAGAAAACTTTTACACCCAGGTCCTTCTTGTGGGCTGGTTCCCATGGGCATTTGATTGACCACTGTGGTGACAGGATGGGTCTTTGTGTTTTTTTAAAAAATAATATTTATTACTTTTCCAACAATTTAAACACTACAAAACAAAATAGACAATACAATACAAAAACACCACACAACACTAACACAACAAAATAAAAACAGTTTAAAACACATCATACAGTTTCATCATCCTATCCTTCATTCACTTATTTCAACGACCTTCTCACACCTCCCTTTTTGTATTCCACTTCTGTTAATTGTTTCAGCAATTCCTTTCCATCTTCCTCTGTTTTCTATCCTATAATTATCTTAACATATTCTAACCTTATTTTTTCTTTTAATAGTCTAATAATCTATTTGTACTTAATTCCTTATAACATTTCTACTAAAGCCATATAACTTCATTCCCACATTTTTCTAACATCCATTCATTTTACAATATTTCTGTAAATAGTCTTTAAACTTTTTCCAATCTTCTTCCACCGACTCTTCTCCCTGGTCTCGGATTCTGCCAGTCATTTCCGCCAGTTCCATATAGCCCATCAACTTCATCTGCCATTCTTCCCAGGTGGGTAAATCTTGTGTCTTCCAATACTTCGCTATAAGTATTCTTGCTGCTGTTGTTGCATACATAAAAAGAGTTCTATCCTTCTTTGGCACCAATTGGCCGACCATGCCCAGGAGAAAGGCCTCTGGTTTCTTCAGGAAGGTATATTTGAATACCTTTTTCATTTTGTTATAAATCATCTCCCAGAATGTCTTAATCCTTGGGCATGTCCACCAAAGGTGAAAGAATGTACCTTCAGTCTCGTTACATTTCCAACATTTATTTTCGGGCAAATGGTAAATTTTTGCAAGCCTGACTGGTGTCATGTACCACCTATAAATCATTTTCATTAAGTTTTCTCTTAGGGCATTACATGCCGTGAATTTCATACCTGTGGTCCATAACTGTTCCCAGTCAGCCATCTTTATGTTATGTCCAACGTCTTGTGCCCATTTAATCATAGCTGATTTCACCATTTCATCCTGGGTGTTCCATTTCAACAGCAAGTTATACATTCTTGAAAAATTCTTAATTTTTGAATCTATTTCCAATTTTGATTTTTCCACCTGGAAGCCAACTTTTTTGTCCAAATTGTATGCCTCCATTATTTGGTAATAATGGAGCCAATCTCGCACTTTGTTTTTCAATTTTTCAAAACTCTCCAGTTTTATTCTGTCTCTATCTTGTTCCAGAATTTCCCAATATTTCGGCCATTTGGCCTCCATATTGAGTTTTTTCTGTGCCTTCACTTCCATTAACAGGATGGGTCTTTGGCCTGATCCGGTGAGACTCTTTGTGTGTTTTGTTCAAGTATCCCCTCATTTTGTAGCTTGGTGGGTTTTGATATCAGGAATTTATGTCAAGATGACATGAAGTGATCTGCTCATATAGATTGCTGGGCAAGCGCAATGATGCAAAGACTTAATGCCAGCACAAAGTCATGTTCACAAACAGCTCCTGTCACATTTCCATTCTGAGCCCTGTGATATTTGCGGTGGTGCCGTTTGGATTTGAACAATTATGTGCATTTATTTTTTTGGATTAAAAAGAGATCTCAAGCTATATTCTGCTCCTAGAGAATTGTCAATATTTTCCGGATGAATGCGTTCTAAATGGTCTGCTTTATTCATTACATCCCTTGTACGAAGAACTGTTTTAATAAGGCTTTGACATCTGAAAGTAGCTTTGAGTCTGGTTACTTTATTCAACCAAATTAAATATGGATTATACGTTCTGTAATTAGGGCAGATCAACATCCTCATACACTAGAATGAGATTTCTAAACCATGAACTCCTAAGCAACCAGAACAAGCATTTGAAATAGTGGTGTGTTTAGTGGAATCCAAAGAGCAGTAGTAACACAGTTGTGGATTTTCTCCTCTTGTAAGTCAAAATGCACATTTAAAGGGTATAGGAGAAAAAATCATAGGTGGGCGTAGGGTTTCCTCCCCCAGACAGTTTAGCAAATATGACTGATGTTGCTGCTATGAAGATAATGTGAGCTTTGGAGAATACAGAACAATGTACAGTATGCAGTTAATAACAAATAGGAAGGGAACAGGAAGCATACTAGATAATTTTTACACTTAATATTTAATGTATAATATTTATTGTTTGTAAGCGGTAAACAAACAACCATAACCCTGACATGGATTTTTCCTTCCCATATTCTCAGAACAGTGCACTATTATATAGTTCATGCATGGCATTCTCTTACAGATCTGATCACACATACAAAAACGTCTCTTCAAAAGGACTTGCATGTCCCTGGAGCGCAAATGCCATATATAACTGCATTAACATAGGCTATAAATGGGTACAATGTCTCAATAAACCCATCTGGATGCTCAAACCCTCTGGATAACCTGTTATTATGCATTAATGTTTCAGCTAATGCAATGCTCCAAATCCATATTTTATCCAGTTATTTGACAAAAACATTAAAGGATAGGTAGGGAGCTCACAGAAAATAGACTTGAAGTATATTTAGTCATTGGACAGGGAAGTCAAGCATGCAAGTCATATATTTAAAATCCACTTCTGAGAAAAAAATCTGACTTTAGGTTTCTCCTGTTCTATATTACTTATTTACTTTATAAAAATTATACACCCGTTGATTGAAAAAATAAACCACCCACCATCAAAGCAATTTAGAAAAAAGTTAAAACAATATAATTCTCAATAAAAACTATTAACGTTGATTTAAAACCTTTTTAAAAATAAAAACAACAATAAACTAAAAACAGATTAAAACATTGAACAATTTGTGTTGTTGTTGTTTACTCGTTTAGTCGTGTCCGACTCTTCGTGACCCCATGGACCAAAGCACGCCAGGTACTCCTACAATTTGTGTAGGCTTGTCTAAACAAAAACCCTTTTAGCAGGTGCCGAAAAGTGTACAATAGATGGTTTGTATCTTAATTAGGTTTTAGCTGACAGAAGGCTTACCTGACTGGGGTTCCATACATGGGACACTCCTGCCAATGAGTGATGAGAAGCAATTTGATTTGATTTCCCCTTGTTTCTGCAATGGCCTGGAAATTTAGTTTGCAGGTTTGGAGAATGGTCCAGAACACATAAGAGGCAGCAAACAGATACTGTAAGAAGAGGCAGCAAACAGATACTGTAAGGGGTTCCTTTTATGAACAGATGAAACCCTTCCATTCACTGGTATGTAAAAAAGGTAAAGGTAAAGGTACCCCTGATTGTTAGGTCCAGTTGCGGACAATGCTGGGGTTGTGCGCTCATCTCACTCTGTAGGCCGAAGGAGCCGGCGTTTGTCTGCAGACAGCTTCCGGGCCTTGTGGCCAGCATGACTAAGCCGCTTCTGGCAAACCAGAGCAGCGCACGGAAATGCCGTTTACCTTCCTGTCAGAGCGCTACGTATTTACCTACTTGCACTTTGATGTGCTTTCGAACTGCTAGGTGGTATGTATTTAGTATCAAATACATAGTGTTTATTTGCATGTGAGCTATCTTAGCATGTCAGTTAACATGCTTAATATCCATCACAAATGGCTTAGGTCAGGTGTAGTCAACATGGTGTCCTTCAGATGCCATGGACTGCAGTCTCGGCCATCTCTGATTGGCCATGCCCTCAAGGGCAGGTGAGAGTTGTAGTCCAGAGCATCTCTAAAGCATCAAATTGGAGAAGGGTGTTCTGGGCTCTGAAAAGAGACCCAAAGAGACCTGGCAGCCCAGCAACCGTTACCCAGACAGAACTGATGAAGAAAGGACATCACACTATCGTTTTTGGGATCGGCATTCTTCTAACTGGAAGACTGCACAAACATCACGTGGTTTTGGGTTGAAAGAATAAGTGAGCAAAGTTCTATCAGGTCACTTTGGGATCTGCTTGCTAACAGTGAGCTCCCATGCCATGCTGAAGATGCAGCTTATCATATTGCCGCCTGGGAAAGAATTCAAGTTCCCAGTATATGTTGGTGGTGCTTTGAACTTGTTCCTCAAATCAGCTGAGCTAAGAACAAGGAGGTAATAAGAAGAATTGGGAACAGGATAGATTGTCAACAATTTGAGCTGCTGTGAAGAAAGGCCTGTGTTGCCCGCCATTTCTCTAAGTCAAGTTGGTACACATCTCCTGTCAAGGTTCTTCATATGCAAAGCAGGTACTTAAAATGCCTACCTGAGGAATATGAGGAGAAAGAGCTAAGGCTCACCACCCCATGAGAAGGGAGTGAGCCTTTAACAAGCAGACCTCTTTCTTGCAACTTCTTTCCCTCCCGACATCAGGGCATCCAGCACTCTGTCATGTGACAAAGGTATTTGAGAGCAGAAGCAGTAAGGAGTCTAGAAATGTTGTGAAATGCTGAAAAGCTGCAGAATCATTTAGCATGCTGAGCATAGCTGTCAACTTACAGATTTGAAAATAAGGGACCAGCAGCCTTGAAAATAAGGGACCAGCAGCTAAAATAAGGGACCTGCAGCCTCACCTGTTCCAGGCCTCCTGCAGTCTGGTCAAACTCATGCTGGTAGCTTCGAGAACACTGTCCAACCAACTTTGTAACCAGAGGTTCAACTGAATAGAATCTGAATCACACGCACCACAAGGTCTATGCAGCCTCAAGATGGCTCCCCGGCCTGGCTTTGCACTGCAAAGTTTGCAGCAGCACGTGCAACAAAATGGCGTCCAGCATTCAAAACCCCCCTCAGCTTTCATTATCTAGCCACACACAAGGCATGCAAGCTCCACCCCCCAGACATTCTTAGACTTCTTATTGGGTGAGCAACGCAGCCAAGCAGCACAGTTGGAGCCTCCCTCCTCCCTGGCCAGCAGGAAGGGAGGTAGAGGAGCTGCTTCCTTTGAAATTTAAGGGACATTTAAGGGACATCCATCAATAAGGGACAGCAGCGGGACGTGGCGCTGGAATAAGGGACTGTCCCTTCAAATAAGGGACACTTGACAGCTATGATGCTGAGTCACTGTGACTCTTCTTGAGGATGACTCATTCTCTGTATAAGTATTGTATCTGCTTGCAGGCAGACTCCGTGTCTCTCGGTCTCTGTCAGTCAGTGTGTGTGACTCTGTGTCTGTGTGTAGTGGAGGCTGTGCTCTTCAAAGCCTGTGCTCAGTGGAAACTCTGTGTATGCTCTGAAGCTACTTTAATCTTCTGTTCACTATGCTGTTATTTGCAAACAAGTTTATTTTAACTCAGTAAAGCTTTATTCTTTTACTGAAGAAGACTCTGCATTATTAATTTACGCTGCGCAACACACTCAGGGTCCAAGATGGGATCATCTATGAAGCTAACCAGCCTTGCCAATTCTTTGTGAGTAAACATGAACAAGTGTAGTGAATAGACTAGGGTTAGTTTATGGTTTCCCCAGTAGTAATGTATGGAAGTGAGAGCTGGACTATAAAGAAGGCTGATCACCGAAGAATTGATGCTTTTGAATTACGGTGCTGGAGGAGACTCTTGAGAGTCCCATGGACTGCAAGAAGATCAAACACATCCATTCTTAAGGAAATCAGCCCTGAGTGCTCACTGGGAGGACAGATCCTGAAGCTGAGGCTCCAATACTTGGACCACCTCATGAGAAGAGAAGACTCCCTGGAAAAGACCCTGATGTTGGGAAAGATGGAGGGCACAAGGAGAAGGGGACGACAGAGGATGAGATGATTGGACAGTGTTCTTGAAGCTACGAACATGAGTTTGACCAAACTGCGGGAGGCAGTGGAAGACAGGTGCTCTGGTCCATGGGGACACGAAGAGTCGGACATGACTAAACAACTGTATTATTGCAAATCTCCCCCAATCTCCCCCAATGTGTGATTCCAGGGAGTTCCAGGCACACACTACTCTAGGTCTGTGTTTCCTTTTGGACAGTGAAGCTCCTTTTGGAGTATGCGGTGTATCTGTGATGTATGGCTTATTTACAGATATATACAACTTGAGCCTACAATAGAGGGACTCAGCATCAGCATTCCAAGAGGGCCCTACTTCTTCCCTAGGCACCAGCAGCATTCTTGCCCTGCAGCTTGCCTTGTTCCCCCAAGTCACACCCCAGCTTCCTTTCCTCCTGCTAACCTAAGCACTGGCCTTTTCTAACAGAGGCAGAGGCCTAATTCTTTTTATCGGTGGTTGTGCTAACAACCCATTTCCCCAGGCTAATTCCTCAAAGAGAATTAATCTGACTAAATTATCTTTTAACAGATGTTGATTTCCCAAGATTAAGAAATGTCTAATGCACAATTTAGGATGTTTGCCTGCCTAAATTAGTTCCTTCACACATGCTAATTTCAGAGAATTAAAAGCATCTAGCACACAGCTTAAATACGCACATGGGTCTTGCACCCTGTTTTACATGTAGGATCTGGTGCCCAGCTTAATACACGGGGCTTAATTAAATCCTACCAGTTGTGGCACTTAATTAAATTCTAACACGTGCTGAGTCCAGAGATTAATGGTCTTGCTCCATTTTTAACACACACACACACACACACACACACACACACACACACACACACCTCATAGTTGTCTGACCCCCACAAACACAAAATAGTATTCTGTTTTGGCCTTATGACTACTTTTTCCTACCTTTTATTCCTAACAAACTTTCTTAATTTGACTGCTGAAGTGTGTATGTTTGCCAGCCTCAGGATTTTGAATCCCCATGTGCCTAGATGCTTGGCATTCAGACCTCTGGGCTCATAGGATTGGAATGGTAAGTAACCATCACAGTTTTCTGAAGTCTAGGAGAGACTCAGGCAGGGTGCAGGGTCCTGGCTCAGAACATTTAAAAAAATAACTTGCATTAGTGCATCCCAGGTTCTGTCCCATGTAGGGCTGCAGAAATAAGGGGCACCAACTACTAGAGTAAGACCCACGGCCAGCACTGCAGGGCTGTTGTGGTGCAGTAGGGCAACTAAGGAAGTCTGAGAGGCTCTTCTGGGCTTCCCCCACCTTGGGAAAGGCCACAAATCCTTTTCTCCTGGCAGGGTTGCTGTGCAGTTCCGTGAGGACAGGACTTTATGACAGAGGTTTACGACATCGTTCATAAGAATGATGAGAAGCTCCCCCAAACATAGTGGGGCTTTAGACCAGTGTGTTCAGAATTTAGCTGCTTTTAATGGCTGCAAGTGGGATGTGGGTGGCGCTGTGGGTTAAACCACAGAGCCTAGGGCTTGCTGATCAGAAGGTTGGCGGTTCGAATCCCCACGATGGAGTGAGCGCCCATTGTTTGAACCCTGCTCTTGCCAACCTAGCAGTTTGAAAGCACATCAAAGTGCAAGTAGATGAATAGGTATCGCTCTAGCGGGAAGGCAAACAGTGTTTCCATGCGTGTAAACCAGCTCCCTCGGCCAATAAAGTGAGATGAGCGCAGCAACCCCAGAGTCGATCACGACTGGACCCAATGGTCCCTTTAATGGCTGCAAGCAGTCAGAAACTAATCAAATGAAGTTTTTCTCATCATGCAGATCTTTTTACATGGCATGCATCTATTAAAAGCACAGATTTGCTACCTCCAAAATGTTTGGCAATGCTGGGATAGTAATTCAGTCGCCCCAATTATATATATTATATAGCTCTTAGACTGCAAAGGTATTTGGAAATAACAAAAGTTGATTTCCCTTTCCCTTTACTGTGCAAATTCATAGCAAAACATCCTGTTGATTTGTTCTTAACCCTCTTTCTTTACTTATGAAAAGCCGCACTATTGCCGTGTTAAGCTTAACCAGGGTGCCTAACACAACAAGGAAAAACCATCTGTACACATTGTATTGTTTATTACATCATATGCAGGGGGCAGCTTGAAAGGGAAGATACGGCTTTAATATAATAATGTTGATCTATGATCTATGCAAAATGCAGCACCTTGAATATTGTGTGTAGGCAGAGAAAGATTGACAGCTGCAAAACAATATGCAAACCAAAACACAGCCATCCTTCACAATTCATACTGATTTAAATTTTGCAATGGAGTTCTCCAGCCAAGTAGAAACATACTGGGGGAAAGAGTCCATAAAAATGCATATATTTGGGGAAATCACATTAAA
Organism: Podarcis gaigeae; assembly: GCF_964106915.1. Taxonomy (NCBI): domain Eukaryota; kingdom Metazoa; phylum Chordata; class Lepidosauria; order Squamata; family Lacertidae; genus Podarcis; species Podarcis gaigeae. The sequence goes on from NC_139692.1 coordinate 9,171,142, forward strand.
AATGAATTACAGTAGATAAAATTGCTGTGCAGAAATGTGCATATTAGGCTAAATCAGTAAAATGCTGATTCATTTTCTTGATGACTTTTTAAAATGCAATAATAATAATCACAAACTTTCATAGAAACGTGGTGAATTGTGGTGACTGGGGTAAAAAGAGAGAAACCGATTGTGACAAAATCAACAGATTCACTCCTCCTTAGCTGTTGGTCATCTTTTAGGAAACTGTACTTAGAGATTAAACAAACTAGGGAGGAAATTTGCTAACTTGATCAAATATTGGGGGGTGCATTTAGGTGCCACTGTACATTTTCAACTTGGGTAGCACAGTTCTCTTCATCGTTATTCAGATCCATCACCTGCTCTTCTCTGCAATCTCAAATTGGCTGCCTCGTCTCTCAAAACTTATCTTCCGATATACGCTCTATTTGAATGAGCAAGGAAGCATGCAAAAACAAAAATCATTTCTTCAAGGGTGCTCTTCTGCTGATTTGTAGAGCTTCCCAATTCCCTCCCTGCTGACTTTTGAGCATATCAGCTGGAGTTTTGCTCTTCGCTACGCTTTACAGCAATCACACCTTTAATGAGAACCCTCATTTCATGTAGGTGGGAATGCTTTTAGCTGGGCTTTGTTTTTCTGGTGCTTTGGGATGTCTAAAGATCCGGGAACAACTCATCCCTCAATGGCTCACCAAATCTTAATGGATCACTGAGATGATGGCCTCCTGGAACATGGAGATGTGTGCTTTTGTTTACTGCACTGCATTCCTTTTATTGTCCATTCCAGGTCACCCACCCACTGCCCACAGTGTCCTTTCTCTTGGCAGATCAAGATGAGCAGAAGACAGCAAAGGTTGCCACGTTTTTAGCTGTGGCAATCAGAATAAAATCCACTATTTGACTCTTGATTCAAAACCCTGAAGTGTATTTTATATAATTGACTTTTCATTTCTATTCTTTGTTTATTGTATTGTTGTTTTATCACTATGGCCGATGGCTGATGCAAATAAAGATTCATTCGTTCATTCCTTTGGCTATTTTCTTTGTTAGAGCATTAGTTGGTTAGTCGTCCATGGGATGGTTGATTTGGAAAAGGTCTCTTGATGGCGTTAGTGAATGGCATTATCATCCAAAGCTTGGAAAGAGTGAGATTCTACCCGCCGAGGGAATAGAACAGGTATGTTTTTGTGCCTGTGCACTGCACTCAAGTCAGCTTTCTAAAGGAAGAACTGTGCTACAGGAGCCGCTCTGTCCTCCTGGCCTGGACATGTTTTTATCCTGGATCTCATCTGAGAGGAAGAGTACTTCTGACAAGGGCAGGAACAGCAAACCGGTCAAGGTGAAGTCAAGCCCCCACTTGTGTGGATTCTAACTTCCCTCAAGTCAGCAGCTTGAGAGAACATCTGTGGGTCAGGAGCTAGAAACATAGTGGGATGCCTTATGCAGAGTCAGACCATTGGTTCAGCTAGCTCCATATGGTGGAGCTGTGGTCTAAACTGCTGAGCCTCTTGGGCTTGCTGATTGGAAGGTCAGCAGTTCAAATCCCTGCAACAGAGTGAGCTCCCGTTGCTTTGTCCCAGCTCCTGTCAACCTAGCAGTTTGAAAACACACTAGTGCAAGCAGATGAATAGGTATCACTGTGGTGGGAAGGTAAACGGTGTTACTGTGCACTCTGGTTTAGCCCTGCTGGCCACATGACCCGGAAAGCTGTCTGTGGACAAATGCCAGCTCCCTTGGCCTGAAAAGCAAGATGAGTGCCACAACCCCAGAGTAGCCTTTGGCTGGACTTCACCATCCAGGGGGTCCTTTACCTTACCTATATGGTCTACTCTGACTTAGCAGTGGTGCTGCATGGTTTCAGGGAGGTGTCTCTCCTAATCCTTCCCAGAGATGCTGGTTATTGGACTTAGGGCTTTCTGCATTCAAGGCAGATGCTCTACCTTTGAGCCACGAACACCCCCCCCCCAAAAAAAAGCTGTCTTCTAATGTGTCAGGCTATTTGGTCCAAAGGGTCACTAGAGGCTCTCTTGGCTCTACAGAAAACAACAAGACGGAGGCTTACTCCATCAAGACCCTGCCCTGTGAGGTTTCTAAGTGCCATCAGGTCAAATGTCTGAGGGATAAATTGTGTGGCAGAGCTTACCTGTCCTCCTGGCCTGGATGTTGTCACCAGCTATGCTTCTAGATCTGATCTTGGGGGGTGGGGGGTGGGAGTGCATTGTGGTGAGGGTTCTTTATCAAGGGAAAGAGAAACAGAACCACCACTGACAATGACAGTGAACTGCTGCTCTTTACGGCATTATAAGAACTGCAACTTTTGGAACGACTTCTTGAACCTGCTTTCCCTCTTCCCTCCTCTTCCTTTTTCCTTGTGTGCTATGTCTTTTAAGATTGTGAGCCTGTGTACTTATTTTTGCAAGCCACTTGGAGAGTCTTTTTGGCTAAGGGGTGGGGGTATAAAAGCTTCCAACAAATTATAGAATCGTAGAATTGTAGAGTTGGAAGGGACCACTAGGTTCATCAAGTCCAACCCCCTGCAATTCAGGAATCTTCTGCCCAATGTGATTAAGGGTCTTATGCTCTACTGACTGAGCTATCAGGTTAATTAAAAATGTGTGTGAGAGAAGAAGCTGTTGGCAGTTTTAAAGACAGCAGGATGGGGAGAAAAGCTTGCAGTTTCAATCAGCTGAGATGGGGCAGGAAGTCTTGTAGTGACAGAGAGCAGATGGAAGTTGACAGGCATATGGCATTTTAAGTGATAAGTAAGTTAGGCAGGCAGCACCAAAGAAATTTAGCATCAAAGATAGATATATATACCACTATTCATTAAAGAAAACTAGAGCATTTTACAACAGTATATACATAAAACCATTTAAAAACATACTACACACACACACATAAGAAATCAGCCACCTATTGTGGAAAGATATATTCTTTATTGCCTGCATAAGCCTGACAAAATAGAAAAGTTTTCAATAGGCATTCAAATGTTGAAACAGAAGAGACATGCTGGATCTCCCTTGGCAGAGTATTACAGAAGACTGGACCAATGATACTAAAGACTCCATTTTTTTGTTGGGGTGAAATGAGCCTTGCAGCCTTGCAGGTCCTGTCCCTTTATCAGTTCCACACAGGATTTAGCTACCTGTACAGGTAAATGGGATTGAGGTAGATGGGCACCATCTTACCCATCACTTTAGGTGGTGGTCAGGGCTACGGCACTTTAAATAAATTGAAATAAACTTTTCGCTTACGCAAACTAGTATAACAGTGGGCATTTTGAATCCCTTTGGCATGATTATTTTATAGGTTGTGGGACCTCAGCCTTGTTTGTGTGATAGCCAACAATGTCGAAGTAATACTTACCCTCCAGCTTTCATCAAATTTTCAGAACCACTATTATTTTTAACCCATAGCCACAGGCAAATCTTTCTGCAGACAGTGTGCTGCATGAGGTCAGACAATCTCTCCCAGCAGGCAACCTGTTATTTGGCTAAAAGAAAGAATGAAATAAATAACGCCAAGGAAAAGTCACATCCAACTTGGTGTGTGCAAAGTGGATACACCATGTTCTTGTTGTGATACCTTTAAGGGTGTGATAAGATGAGGATTTTCTTTTGTTAGGTGAAGAAGCCACTGAAAGGTGAGGAGGAGCAGGAGGAGACGATGAAGAAGATGATTTATGAATTACCCTTTTTTTGAATGGATCTCAGTGTAATATACAACAAAATGGCAGTAGGACATCTGCTTGGAATTCAGAAGGTACAAGTGGTATGGCTCAGTATAAGGCCATAAGCTTCCTATGGTCCTATGTAAGGAAAAGCAGTAGGTGAGGGTGACTGAAATGTTGATAGATCTATTCAACTCAAGTTAGTTTTGGTGGTGGTGTCATGATTGATCTACATCCATAGATCTCAAAGTATGTACTTTCTGTTGCTGGGAAGATTCTATGGAGGGGTGGCAGAGCCTCTGATTTACATGGAAAAGACCTCCTTGGCACCCCCAGGGAGGGCTGGGAAAGACCTGAAACTCTGGGCAGTATGGAGCTGGATAGACCAGTGTTCTCATGCAGCATAAGGCAGCTTTGTGAGCTCTCTATCCCTTGGCAAGATTTACAGTTTATTTAAAATATTTCTACCCCATCTCTCAATCTTAATTTGTAAGGCAGTTCAAAGATAGAGCACTTTACATGCCTAGCCTGAATGATGGAAAGCACTATTGAAGCGCTTGTTGTGATATATTCCCTTTCACAGTAACCTGTACTATAGGCACATAAACAGCTACAAATGCATTGGAGATACACTAAAGGAAGAAAAAACCTAGTGATCAAGTGTCCTGAAGGACACTTGCAGGATTCCCTTTGTCTGAATATATTCCCAGATTTTGGAATTCCAAATTGTAGGTTTGGGGTGGTCAGAAGCAAAAGAGGAGAGTTTTTCTTGGACAGAGCTCCTGCACCTGTAATAGTTATGTAGAAGAGGAAATCTCAGCAAGGGTAGCTTACCTTGAAAGCTACGCAGACTGAAAGCTACACAGACAGAGAGAACTCTTATACACAACTATTAAAGGTTCCCTGTGAATTTGTTATCAATTTTAGCAATCTGGTAGGCATGTAGTAGGCTTGGAAGGTGATTTGCATGAGGTATAAGGAAGCATTGCTGCCATTAATGATACTGTTTTATATCTACTGTAAAAGGTAAAGGGACCCCTGACCATTAGGTCCAGTCACGGACGACTCCGGGGTTGTGGCGCTCATCTCGCTGTACTGGCCAAGGGAGCCAGCGTACAGCTTCCAGGTCATGTGGCCAGCATGACTAAGCCGCTTCTGGCGAACCAGAGCAGTGCACGGAAACGCCATTTACCTTCCCGCTGGAGCAGTATCTATTTATCTACTTGCACTTCGACGTGCTTTCGAACTGCTAGGTTGGCAGGAGCAGGGACCGAGCAACGGGACCTCACCCCATCGTGGGGATCCTAACCGCCAACCCACAGTGCCACCCATGTCCCTATATCTACTGTAGGATGTATTATTTAAACAAAATAAAACTATGAAAGGAAAAGAAGTCCTATCCTCTTTTGTAACTGATCACCCTAGAAAGGGAGCAGGAGACTTGACCCTGTAACTTCAGAAGCAGAGTCTGGCAGGGCACTCAAGGTTAATTTTTCCTGTGCTACCATGCCAGCTAAACAATGGTCAAAAACAGGTCCTAATTCTCCTCATCCCAGCCAGATCAGGTGACTGGGGTGGTGACTAAAGACAGCTGATCTAGTATAATGGTTGCTTTCAGCTTCATTCTTCAGCCTGAGCTAACTGAGCATCAGGGCTAAGAAAGACCTCCAACTGAGACTACAGATACCTAATACTAATCAGGCTAGATATTATTCGTTTAGATGGACCAATGACTTGACTTCACATGTGTTGTACCTGGGTTCCTTTGTACAAAACTGAAAGTACTGAGCCTCCCGTTGTTGTTAGTGTTATTTGATTGAGGGGATTCTTAGAAAAAGTCCCAGGAATTCGTTTTATTGCAAGAGTGATGTGAGGAAAATGAAAACACCTCCTGCCATCTCTCTTATTGATTATTTTGCTCAGCGGAACTCAACTGAATATGAAGAAGGGGTGGGGGTGGTAAATTTCTCTCTTACCCCAGACTGGGAACCTTTCAACCTGTTCCAGGTTAATAGCTGCCAATTGTGCTGTACACATTTGAAAAGCTTTCACATTTTGCATTTCGTTCAAATTGGCCTTGTAGCAAAGTCATTTTGCAAGCTACGGTGCAGGAGAATTAAAACATGCAGAAGATATTATCCTTTGGAAAATGAATCTCTCTCTCTCTCTTTTTCTTTTTGGGGGGTGTTTCCCCCACCCCATAGCAAAATGACAGCAGTTTCTACCTTCACCTCTTCAGTCTGGTTGCTAAGTAACAATGGCTCACTAGCTTGTATTTGTAGCAAGGCTTGGTCTGAGGCCTGACAGTTTGATTAATTCTCCCTAGAGTATCAAACCTGCTCCACGAATATTTATAGTAGTTCTGCAGTTAAACCAAAAGCCGCTTACTATTGTGTATGATTTATACAATGCATTTTATAATTAAAACTGTCACATAGAGCTGGGAAGCTCAAATAATTGTGGGAAAGAAACTCGCTTGATTCCTTTACTAAAGATTCTTTTTAGCTCAGTGCCATTCCAAGAAAGGTACTCTGGGTAGCCTCCGTCATTCCCAGCCAGAAAGCACCATCCCAGGACATTTGGCCCTCTGAGGCAAAGGACAACATGGAGCCTCTCTTTCCCCATATTGCATTCACAAAAGGTGGCCAACTAGCAATTGCATCTTTCTTTGATAATGGCAATAGGGCAGCATTCTCTACTTTGCCTGAGAGCAGCTAGCTACCTTCAGAAGCTGATGGAGCACACACAGCTCTGTAAGCTCCCTGCCTCTCAGCATTTGCTGCCTAAGGTGGCTGCTTCACTCTGCCTCATAACAGAGCCGGCCTTGCCCTCAGGTTGACCTTCAGAGCAATGCTACGTGGTGTCCTGGCTGCATTCAGGTGGGCAGTGTGGGGACATGACGGTTTGCAGCAATAAGGAGCCAAGGTGAGTACTGGTGAGTTTTTGCACCCTTAAGATGGCCTCACCCTTGAAAAGAAGAAAACAGTCCCCCCCCCCCACAGTTTTGGACTGTATGAGGATACGAGAATTTTGGGACATAATATACAATGAACTTAAAAATATATTTAAATTCTCCTTTCAAAAAAAACCAAAAAACCACAGAAGCCTTTCTGTTAGGCATTATGTCCACTGAAATCCAAAAAAACTTTAGCACCATCTTTATGTATGCAACCACAGCGGCCAGAATTCTGGTGGCAAAAAATGGGAAAGGTGACTTAATTCCTACAAAGCTAGACTGGCAAGTGAAGATGATAGAATACCTGGAAGTTGCGAAAATGACTGGGAGAATAAGAGGAAACTCAAATCAGAAAGTGAGCAAAGAATGGACAATATTCAAAGAATATTTAAAACAATGCTGTGGAAATGCAAATCTGACAGATATAGATTGAATCTTGAATATTAAAGAAAATTATAAAAGTAAAAATTGTTCCTCCTGATATGTAATATCTAATAGGAAGTGCATATAGGTTAAGAATATTTAGAAAGCACAACGAGGTGCTTCGGAAGTAAAAAATATGTGTGATGTTAGATGATGTGTAGTCAATTAACATTTAGTTGTCATTGTGGTATTGATTTTGTCTGTTTGTCTGGTATGTTTTGCAATAAAGATAATAATAATAAAGAAAAAAAGAAATAAAAAATGGAAAAGGAAAAACAACAACAACCAACAACAACAACCAAACAACCTGGCACTTTGACTGCACATGAATGGAGAGGACAAAAGAGGGAGTAATTTGGTTCAGCCCTATCTTAGAAATCACAGTCTCCACTCAGTAAGGAGTGAGCACAATCCTACAGGCAGGAGCACAATTGTCCACATGTCTACTCAATTCAATGGAACATACTGCCTGCTAAGTGTGTACGTATAGGATTGCAGCCAGGGTGATGTTGGTTAATCAAAACCCCACAAGAGGCAATGTACAGATACCATATGGATACTTGTCAGTGTCACTTTTTATCAAAAATAAAGAAGTGCCAGTTCTGTGTATCCTTGAGTACTCCTGGTAAGAAAAGCACTGGACAAATCTATTTCCTCGTAAATATGCCCATTTTTTGAAAAAGGCCTCATGAAAATTCACCTGCATTTTAGTGTGAATTTCTCTCAATACATACATTTTTTGCGTGCACTTTTGCTTAATACCTTTGTGAAGTAATCTTCACGATATAATGTATTTTTGTATAATATTTTCATCAATACATGTACCAGTATTTCTTTTTTACATGTTACAGGAGAAGTGAATTGCAAAATTTGAGGATGTATGAATTTCAAAAGATGGGTGTGTTTCAGCTGGTGTGTAGTTTTGGGAAGTTCAAATTCCATGAGTCCCACCCCACCCCTGGTGTCCATGTCTCTCTCTCTTCAGTTTGCAAATGTGCCCACAGGTCCCAAAATGTAGCTGATCTATAGAAAATGTATAGAAAATGTAGTATAGAAAATGTAGTTTCTATACTAATCATTTCAATTTCTTCCCTTCAGGCGTTGCCACCAAATAGGATATTCTTTGAATAATTCTTGTTTATTTTATTTATTACATCCTGGGTAATAGAGCCTCCTGACATAATCTTAAAGCAATTCTTTCTGATAGGTGTATTTAATGAAAATTTATGTTTTCTGTTGCATAGGCATTCCCAAACACGAAGTGAGATATTCCAGCCTCCTATATTCAGCCCACTTAATCATATATTCTATAGTTTATTCTGGTTCTGTTTCATAGTTAGCTAATACATGCTTTTTATCCTTCGCTGCTGTTATTTCAAATTCTGTCAAGTCTCATAGTTTGTTGTTCACTCTAAGCTGATCCATTATAACAGCTCTAATTTGAAAGTATTTAAACCAGGCAGGAGGTATGTTGTTCGTTATTTTTTTCCTTCTCTGCTGTAAATGCCGGGATGTTATTCTGATGGATTGAAATCTTTATAGCTAAAAAAAGACGGTTAAAGTTCCAGATGTTAAACATAATCTTGCATATCTTATATATTAATTTTTGAGAATACAACTGCGAACAATCAACAGGACGTATGAATCAGTCAGAGGGAAGCACTCTCCCTCCCTTAACTGTGACTGAGTGAAGTACAGAGATTGTTCACATCATTTTATTGAAAAATAAATGTGGATTGATAGGTCAGAATTTACATCAGAATGAATTGACATCAAAAGCCATTAACCAAAAATGACGATGATGGCGGGCTTAGTTATCCTTCCCATTTTTTTCAATAGATACTTACTACACTACAGTGGTGCCCCGCAAGACGAATGCCTCACAAGACAGAAAACCCGCTAGACGAAAGGGTTTTCCGTTTTGGAGGTGCTTCGCAAAACGAATTTCCTATGGCCTTGCTTTGCAAGACGAAAATGTATTGCGAGTTCCTGCGGGGTTTTTTTCCTCCCCCCCCCTTTTTCCCAAGCCTCTAAGCCACTTATCAGTTGATCCGCTAAGCCGCTAAGCCACTTAACAGCTGATCTGCTAAGCCGCTAAGCGGCTAAGCGGCTAAGCCGCTTAACAGCTGATCCGCTAAGCCGCTAAGCCGCTTATCAGCTGATCCGCTAAGCCGCTTATCAGCTGATCCGCTAAGCCTGCTAAGCTGCTAATAGCGCTAATCCGCTAATGGGCTTGCTTCGCAAGATGAAAAAACCGCAAGACGAAGAGACTTGTGGAATGGATTCTTTTCGTCTTGCGAGGCAGCACTGTATGCCTTTTTAGTCTGCTGTTTTTATGTTGATGTGCTTGTGAAGCATATTAATAAAGGACTTGCCCTCACTTGTGCTTTCCTGTACCTAGAAAGCTTGAGCCCAAGCAGTTTTCTCATTCCCTTTTTTCTTCTACATTCAAATAATTATTGAATGGTAACATGTGACTTTTATGAAAACCTTGGAATTACTGAATGAATGTTGTATCTGCCATACTATACTATGACCGAATTGAGGAAAAAATGCATACAGATGCTACTCTGAGTAGGAACAGCATTGGATGCAACCCACAGCTGATATAAGGGTGACAGCAGATTGTTAGAGACAAGAGCTTATTGGCAATCTCGTCTGAGAGTCAGTCACGTTCTTATCTGGTTTCCTGACCGGTGAGTCCCCAAAGTCTCCCGACACTCCTTTAGAAACATGAGCCAGTGGCTTCGAGAAGCTAAAGGACCGGAAAATGACTTTGGAGAAATGTGGCACTGCTTTATTAGCTATATGGCCAAGAGACCAAGAGGTATGCATGGCACTCAGTAGAAGGATTTGTTAGGCTGAGCATGAGCTGTCTTGCATCTAATTGGATGGAGGGGGATTCTGGGGAGGGTTTTGAGCCAGTTCTATACCATGTGCTGTATATTTTTTAATGCTAGCTTGTTATTTGGATTTTGAAAATAAAAATGTTTTTTAAACAAGGAAGAAGAAAGAAGAAGAAGAAGAAGAAAGAAGAAGAATGTCTTTCATGCAATCCCCAGAATCTCCATATGGGGCTGGGAATTACCATACTTTCAATGTGCATAGTGATTCACCCAGTAATAAAGGGGTGGCGTGGGATATTATTACTGAAGTCACAGAGCAGTCCAAAATATCACTCACCACACATCAACTCAGATATTTCAGTTCTAGATATCATGAATAGCCAGATAAAGCTTGAATGGATGCGAGGTATCTCAAGACCTAGTTAGCTATAACATTAAGTGCATGGTTTTAAAAAATGCAGATAGCAGTTCTGGGGGTGGGGGGGTGGCAATAATTAGCAAAATCACAGTAGACAGTGAAGAGAGTTGAACCTGCTGTGTTCCTGACGAAAATAGCTTGATTGCAAGAGAAGGAAAGCTCCCATTCTCACCAGTGGATGTTTTGCTCCCAATACAAATAGCAGTGGAAGGATCTGCAGAGGTGAAAAGTGTCAAATCCACCCTCCCTAATGGGTGTGATCCTAATCAGCCCCCAACTACAAGGGCTGCTATCTACATTTAACAACCCCTCTGTGTAAAATTGAAAGATGCATTTAATGTCCCATCTGCTTTGTCCCGCACAGACACAATTTAACAAGACATCCACAATAGACAAAAGGAGGGAGCAGAAGAGCCTCCTGGACCAGGACAATGTCCTATCAATTCCAGCATCTTGTTCTCACAGTAGCCAACCAGATGCCCAGTTTGGATTGCTTTCAGCCAGTCTGCTTACAAAAGTTCCTTCTTGCCTAAGAAGCAGCAAGTGCTTCTTTCCTCCTGCAGCACATGGACCTACATATCAATCATGTTTACCTGTTATTTACTTTGGGCTGTTTGTCTTCTTTCTGCTCTGCCTTGTGCTGCTTCCATTAGCTGCAAACTGAGGGTTTCACTACTCCTTCTCGCTAGCCTGGTTTATTGCTCTGTGACTCCTCCAATGCGGGGCCATTTCCAGATGAAAGCTCTGTCCCTGCTCAAGTTGATTGACTCTCCCACCTCAAAGAGTAGGCAAGGAAACTAGGAAACACTGCTGGATAGAATGCCAGAGTTTGCCCATCTAGACTGTCTGAACTTTAACAAAGGCTCTGCGAAGTATTTCAGCACAGTATATAGGGGTGTGCCACAGTGCCTTGGTTTTGCTAGATAACACTAGTACAAGCAAAAAAGGACAAGAGTCTCCAAGTATTGTGAAGGGGAAGATAGCTGTGCAGGAGAGCCAAATTTCTGTTTGCACTTTTATTTTACTGAATCATGTGCCATCTATGAGGCAGAGCAAACGACTGGCAGAGCAGGAGCACATTTTTAAAAAACAAAAACCCGCAGCACCTTAATGCCAAATATTTGCCAAAATCATTATATATGGGACTGGAATGCTACAACTGGTATCTTTACATTTAAATGTGAAATGTGTGTGTGTGTAATGTTATATCCAATGATTCATATGTTTATATGTGCTTCTGAGATGCCAAAGTTCCATCAAAATGTTTTTAAATTACTGGATATATATATATATATTTTTTTTTGGGGGGGGAGAATGCTTAAACGATACCCTTTCCCTGCTATTGTCAAGAAACAATGTTGTTGTTGGGGTTTTTTTTAAAAAAATGAAAGGCTGCAAACGAGCTTTTAAATAAATTCCTCTATTTATTCAGTGTTTTTAATACGATTCCTAGCATAGGAACAGGAAGGGGTAATGTAAGGGAGCTGGCAATTTCCTGTTCTTTGACATTGCTAGACAGGGCTTTTAAAGTCCTGATAACCACAATTTTCATCAACAAATTGCAAAATTTTGATATTTAGGAGCGCGAAGAAGATTGAAAGGGCATTTATGAAAAATTTGAAATTGGATCCCACTCTGAGACCAACTGTATGTAACATCCCAATTATTTTGCAGTGCAAGATTTTGAATCTGAAATCTCATGTCACAATTTGAATGCGAAGTTTGACATTCAGTCGATTTTTGCTGCAATCCTATGGTCACATGCTTCAGAGTAAGTCTCACTGAACCCAATTTCTACACTCATGAGTCGGACCATCGAAAGTGCATCTAGTTCAGGACTGTGAATTCTGACCGGCAACCACTCTTCTAGGTTTCAGGCAGGGAACATTTCCAGCTCTTCCTGGGTACGCTGGAGATTGAACCTTGGCCTTTTTGCATGTGAAGCAGATACTTCAGAAACAAAGAGTTGCTGAAGGAGCCCCTGTACTGTACAGTATTGAGTAGATTGCACCTTTCAGCTCTCTGCCCAGTTCCTATTTCCATCACCACCCAAAAGAGGGATGGATGAATCAATGATTTTCAGGGCGTGTTTCATTGCAAACAAGTTAGCTTGTTTCGATTTATATTCTGCCATTCAGGATACAAATATAAATCTTTCCAAGGTGGTTTATAAGTGTAAACAGGTTTTTTTAACAACTACAGCAATATAAATAATCAATATCTACATCTGGTAAGTAATTAAGATCCTTCCCAGAGGGTAGCTAATGGTGGATGGCTTGAGGGGGGAGGTAATCCAGGTGCAACAGAAGCGAGCTTCTGATATTTTCCTGCCTCCTACCTTTTCCTGGGATCCCTACCAAGGGCAGTTGCTGGTAGTTGACCCTGCAGGGAAAGAGGCAGTCATGCTAGAGTGGTCTTCTTCATTTGTCCTCCTCCACCTTTTCTGCTCACTGTGTGGGCTTATTCACAGGAACACTGGAGCATAAGAAGCTGCCTTGAACCAAGTGAAACCATTTGTTCAGGTAGCTCAGTGCTGTCTCCACTGACTTGCAGCAGCTCTCCAAGGTTTCAGACATGAAATCTTTCTTAGACCTACCTAGAGATGCCAGGGATTGAACCAGGGACCTTCTGCATGCAGTGCATGTGCTCTGCCACTGAGCTATGGTCTTCTTCTTTTTCTTTGGTGATCATTCGTAGCTGAGTAAGATTGTTTTCCATAAACATGGTCTTAACAGTGAGTCCGTAAGTGACTGTGGAAGCCAATTCTGGTTCCACACATCCTTCCACAGTGGGTACATAGGTTTCCAGGTGGGAGTGGAAGGTTTGCCAACCATGCCTTCCTCTTAGCGCATTTCCTCCTTTCTTCCTGAGCTCAAGAGTCTTCAAAGTCCATGACACCTTTGGTAAAAGCTATTCTCCAATTGGAGCACTTGCAGGCCAGTGTTTCCCAGTTGTTGGTGTTTATATTACCTTTTTTTAGATTTGCCTTGAGAGAGTCTTTGAAATGCCTTTGTTGACCACCAGCATTATGCTTACCATTTTTAAGCTCGGAATATAGTAGTTGCTTTGGAATACGATAATCAGGCATCCAAACAACATGACCAGTCCAATGAAGTTGATATTGAAGAATCTGTTGAAGATTACAGTATTTTAATATTTTGTGGGAAGCCACCCAGCTAGGAAAGCCCAGCCAGATGGGTGGGGTATAAATTTATTATATTATTATTATTATTATTATTATTATTATTATTATTATTGCTTCAACACTGGTGATCTTTGCTTCTTCTAGTACACTGTCATTAGTTCTCCTGTCTTCCCAGGTGATGTGTAAAAATTTTCAGAGACACTTGTCTTCCATCTATCCTGCATCCATGTTATTTTTGTTGTTTTTAAATCCCCGCAAAAAAAAAAATGGATTGAAATACATATTTTTGTATTTTCTTTGAGTGAAGGGAAGGAAACATGCTCCTAATATTTTCATTGAAAATACAACTTTGGGGTGTATCCAGCTAAATTCTACTCATATTAGACTCACTAAAATTAATGCACCTAGCTACAGTGGGCCTACTCTGAACAGGGCTAGCATGTTTAACTGTATTCTCTCTGTGTGTTGAAAAGTGCTCTTATATGCTTTTTGAAGCAAGATCTTTATTATACAAAGCCTGGTGGCTTCTCACACTAATCTAGCAGGTGTGGATCACGTCCGTTCAGCATGAAATTTGCAAAAGTCCAATTGCTCAAGCAATACTATTCTGCAACCTTTCCCACTCCCTGGGATAGTCTTTTCCAACTGTCATGTCACTGTCATGATATTTTGGACTGCCCTGTGACTTCAGTCATAATATCCCACCCCTTTATTACTGTATGAAGCACTATGCACATTTACAGTAATGATGTGGAATAGGGCTGATAAAAATGCACTAATAATTTTGAAGATGAGGTGGGTTCTGTCCTTTGCGATTAATTGTTTTAGGTGCACAGAATGCCTTTAAAACAAACAAACAACAAGATTTTTTTTGTTTGTTTGTTTAGCTTCACTTGAGCCTCTTGTGTTCTGGATTTGCAATGGAGATAACAGCTGAAGTGTGAAACAGTGCATGATGAGTCCTCACAATCAGCTGAGTGGAACTAGTGGAGGTGAAAACTGCAGTGCTGTTATAATTTCAGACCGCTAGCAAGGCAGGTAATGATGGCAAGGCGATGGAGCAGCAAGGACCTCCAATTCATACATGGCTGCTTTGAAAAGAATCAGAAAGAAGAAGAATCCCCAAAGCCCCTAAGCAGAAGAGAAAGGAGATAAAATGGACAGTCTCACAACACAGTTGTTTATTCAAATTAATTTCCTGCAGACATCCCCATAGTTCCTATTGAACAGAAATATGTCTGTGCAGCAGAATTTACAAAGGAAAGAGATGTGGCTGAGCCTCTGCTTTGCATGTGGTACTGTAGGTCTTGGATTCAATCCCAACATCTCCAGATACGGTTGGAAAAGACATCTGGATTGAAACCCTAGAGAGCCACTGCCAATCAGCGTAGAGTATATTATGCTAGAGGGACCCATGGTCAGATTTGGTGTAGAAGGCAGCTTGCTTGTTCCCATGTACTAACACGTTTAGCAACACCTGTGTTTATTATAAGTCTGTTTGTCCTTCTCGGGCAGGCGGCTTTGAGGGCGGGCCCTGGGCTTCCCTGTGAAACGGTATCCTCCTATTAGAGGGTTCTGGTTGAGCATGGGCCCTGGGACTTTCCCCCATAGGGTTAATTAGTGGGGGAGTAGCTAAAAGCCCTGGCCATAGCCCTGGGATCACGCCAGGCTGTTTTAGCCAATCTCCAGAGGGTGGCATGATCCCAGGGGCTTTAAATCCAGCAGCGTGACGCAAATAGGGGCATTTGCGTCATGCTGCCGAACACCAGCCCTCCCTCCCTAGAATTAGGTAGTGTTGCCGCTTGGCCTTGCTTTGGTTTGGGTCGCCTGTCTTGGAACAGGGGCTGGGTAGGAATTTATTCCATTTGGCAAATTGGCTCTAGCCACTTGGTTTTTGCCTACCCCTTAGCAATCGTCACAACTTGTAAGGTAGCGGTTAGGTATTGGCTCAGTTGGATTGTGGGGAGGGGAGGTGCGGCCATCAACTGCCCCTCCAGGAACTGAGTATTCCATTAAAGGATTCTGAGGGTCCTGGATCTCATCCAAAGCCGAGGGGCTAGGGTCATGCCAGGACCACTGGAACCCCGGGGTGAGCTTTGGTTGGTCTGCATCGACATTGCTCCCTTGTTTGGTTTACCCCATTGGACTACTACCTAGAGAGGTGGAGCCAGTTATAGTTGGGAGTCAATGCCTAAGCTAATACCACTCACGTGATTGTAATTCAATAAAGTTGTGGCCAAAATTTGCCCAAAAACTTAAAACTAAAATATGTGTGAACTTATTTTTCGGGGGTGGGTCCTGGGGGCTTCGAGTTGCAACTGGTAAATGGCAGGCTGGATCACCTGCCTGCTGACAAATTGGCCAATGGCGGCAGGAATTTGAGGGTGTTTCCCTGAGTGCGGGACCAACCTCCCAATGGCAGCATTTGCTCCCCACCCAGGACCAGGATATATTCAGGCCTGCCTGGCCTTTCAGCCTCTCTTTCTCTGCACATCGGATTGCATCGCAGATCTTAACCTACCAGGATCATATCAAGGACAATCTTCTACTTGGATTGGCAAGTTTCGCCTGTTTTTCTCCTTGCCTCCACTGCTACTCCTTTCCACCTCTGTGTTTATTATAATCATATCATGCTCGGTAACTCTTCTTATTGTTTATCAAGGTCCATGTTTACCCACTCCCTCCTCAATGGTGTACACATAAGTTTTTAAAAATACTGCAATGTTGTTTTTAAAATAGTGATGGTGAACATCAGGAAGGAAGGCCAAACATCAGAAGTTGAAACCACCTTGGATAGCAAAGCTGGGAAATTCTGAGTCTTGGAGACCCATCTCCTGCTATTTTACTTTCATATACCACCAACTCATAAAATTCCAGGGCAAGTACAATAAAACATGCAATTAGAAGGAATTCACCCTTAAATGCTGCTGAATTTTCACAATGAGGGTTTTTTTGGGGGGGCGGGTTGATGGTAGTGGCTGCAAACTGACGTGGAATTGTAGAGAATTGAATGGGAGATTGAAAAAAATGAGAAATGGAAGTTGACTACAGCCCTGGATCTGGAGTGGAGGGGTGAAAAGGAGTACATGCTCCAGGGAGCAGCTTAGAAAGGCAGCAGACAGCATCCTGCCCTGAGCTTAGATTATGTGAAATAGGAAAAAGAAAAGAGGAGAAATGTATGAGAGTGAGGAAGAGGGGACACTGTGTGGGGCAGCTGCTGTTGCTGCTAATGGCCCAGGAAATATTGCAGCAATGAGAAGGATGAGGCAACTGTGATGGCTTCTGCAGGCCTCTGGTGCCCATGCTTTTCCCAGCTCTTATAGCTCCACAGTCTCTAACCCTTTGCCACTACGTCCCACACGCAGGCAACTTTGGGGAAATGGTTGCACTACCGAGGGAAGAGGAGGAGCCACTGTCAGAAGCAGAGACTAAGACATGCCAGCCAAATGTCCCCAGCGAGTGATTGTGGCTCAGGCTGCCTCCCTCCATCTGAATCTCTGGTGGGGATCAGCCTCTTTCTGTCCCATGATAGCCTTGTGCCTGCTGGCAAGTGAGCGAATGGGCACTCAGGGCCGTCCTACTCTCACTCCTTGCTCTACCTGCCAAAGGTGGGAGAAGGCACACAGCTTCTGCCTCCTGCTCAGCCTGGCAGCGTGTGACAAGCACGCCTTGGAGCAATTGTACAGCATGAACCTTGCCTGACATGAACCAAGCTCATTGGCATCTCCTGGAACAGCCACCACTGCTCCAACCATGGCCTGTTTCTTTCCATGAGCTGCAATACTTGGAGCCGGGTGTCTCATTTGCCACTTGTTGCTTCGTGGGCTGGGGTGGTCCATAAAGGCAAAAAAAAAAAAAAAAAAAAAAAAAACCACACCTTTTGCCTCCTATTGCAAAATTTGCAACTCTATTACTGATTTTCTCTAATGCAAATTATGGCAATGCAGTTTCCCCTAATATTATGCACTTTTGCATGTGATTTTCCTTAATATGTGCATTTTAAACCATGCTTTACACTCACATGTGCATTTTGGTGCACATCATCTGGCTGGAGAATCACACTGCAAAATTCTGAGAAATGCGAATTTTGAACCTTGGCTGTGTTTCAATTCCCATATTCTTTTTAAAAGTTCAAATTAGGTAAATTCACTTGAAATAGGTAGGTTTGCCTTCAAATAAGAACTGGATCAGATCTCTCTCCCATGCCACCCTCACTTTCTGCTTGCTGTTTCCCATGCACTCTGCTTTGTTCATTTATTTAGTCTTTACTATCCTCCTTATTCATGCAGATTGTTTGCAGTCATGGCCTGGACTGATGACTCCTCAGTAAACATTGCCTACTCATTGACTTTCTGACATGAAGGCTTTCTCCACTCATCTGACAGTTGACCTCTTCCTATAGCCACAAGGAGGCCATTGATCACAGCTATAAAAGTCATTACTAGAAGGTAGCCCGTTCTGAATCCTGATAGCTGTTGTTTAAATTTTTTCTTTTACAATTTGCTTTCAACAGGAAAAAAATTACAGGACAAAGCATATAGCCATGAGCAATATTCCAGGAGTCACAGCAAGACAAAAAACAAAAAAACAAACAAGCCCTCATACCTTCTTTCAACTATTTGGGTTGGCAGTAGAAGATATCAAACAGAAAATTATCAGAAAGCATGCCTCCAAAACTTTATCTGCAAAAGCAGCCAGGATATACGGATTGGTAGACTTCACCACAAAAAGTGTGAATGTGCACCAAGTTTCTACAAATAAACAAAACCTTTGCAAAGTCATATTTATTTCTGAGCTTTTCTGCTAAGACCCAATCAAACCATATGAACAGCAAAAGGCTTGAGGCTTTTTCTCCTGTTTTGGGCCATTTCCAGTTAAACTATAGCACATAAACATGACAATAATCCCTTGATTGCCATTTGTGCTGTTAAACACAGACAAAAGGGCTAAAGCTGAGTAGAGATTAATATACTGCTGAGTGAAATCAGAAGCAGCATGACATATTTGAGACTAATACAGTGGAACTTGGGGGCAGCCCCACCACCTATGCCAAAAGATGCCTTTCTTGCTTCACCCCACATCAGCTGAGGTTTTAGCTTCCTGTGGAAAAGATAAAGACATATTGCATGAGATCCCACTTTGAGGAGCTCCTCCCTTAGCAGTGCAGAAGCAGGCTCAATCAGTTTTCTGTATCACATGACATCCACAGTTTATTACTCTCCCCAGACAGATTAATCAAGTCCGCTATCAGAAAGCTGAATCCCAGTGGCAAAACAGTTGCTAATGCCCATAGGGAGGAGGACTATTAAACTGCAACTTTATTGCTAGGAATTGACCAACATCTTTAGAGAGTCTTTGACAAAATACATGCTTCGGTGAATGGATCATGTTCACACACAAGGGGACAATTCTCTTCTCACACAAGGTTAATGTCTACCTGAAGAGATCTAGCAAGGAATAGTGGTCATGTAGCTCCTCCATCTCCCAGAACTGGCTCCATCACCGGCCCTTCCAAGTGCCTGCATCCAATTTTGCCCCAGTCGCACAAAATTTACAATATTTTCCAGAGTCTGACTTTTCAAAGTTGTTAGTCTGGTTTTTTTGTACAAACTTCTTGAAGGCCAAGCTAGAAGTTTTCTGATTCAAGCTCCCAGCATTTTTGTTAATAAGAAAGAGCAGAGGGTGAACAATTTAGATGGGGAGATATTGTTTAACTGTCTGCCTATTCCCCAATATACACACCTATCCTTGTTTCTGTTAGCTATAGAGATGAAAATATATGGGCACAGCTTTTCTGAATTGCATAGCTTTGACGGTCTTCATTCAAAGTGTTTTAGTTCATTGAACAGCACTGATGTACATTAAAGTGCAATTTTCAGGGTTTCCTCATGCATATTCCCTATCCATATGCTATGGTATATAGTATGCATATATACTATATTCCTATGCACAGGCACACATGCCCATTCCTATATTTCACTGCTTTCAGCAGAAGCAATTGCACATGGTTTCATTTTGAGGCTGTGGGTGTTAGTTGTTGAAACATTGCAAAAGAGATGATCCATTGTCGAGCCCCAGTTAATCTGTGTGAGCCACAAATTGCTTTTGACTGTTGTGGAAGCTGATTATAAATGTAAGTTTCCAAACCTGTGAAAATGGTTCATGGAAGAAGATTTGGCAGCTTGGCCAAGTCTCACACTAATTATCTGTATTCACATAAACTTCTTGTTCCAGTAGGAAAGGCAGCTGGCAGTGGCTTCTGAGAATTTGGAACAAGCCTATGTCCTCTGACAAAGAATGGCAGCCTCTAGCCCTCCGGGCACAACAGTTAATTAAGTCAACTCTCCATTACCACTTTTTGGGGGAAAACTGAACTAGAGTTGTAGACCTGGGTTTCTGATACATCCCGGCAATGGCGGAGTTTATTGCTTTCTGCAGTTGAGAGCAAAATTACATATCTGAACAGTAGATCAGCAGGTCTGAAGGCAACAATAATCTTTGCAGCCTTACCTGATTTCCATTATGAACATAAGGTGGGATAAAGCTGACAATAAGGAATCTTTTATATCTGGATGGCTAACCGGTGGCTTTCCAGAAGATGTCAGATTCCATGTGCCCCAGCCAGCATGACCAATAGTCAGTGGTGATGGGAGTTGTAGTTGGCAACGTATAGATAGCCACAGGTTAGCCAACCCTGTTTCATGAGAATAAGTTGAAAATATTTTACCATCAACATTTGGTTGCATTTGCATTTATTACTGGAATTCTGGATTACTATACACATAACCTAACAAACAGATGGCTTTGGTATGTCAGGTGGCCAACTGAATACATCAAGCAGGAATTGGAAGCTATATTCTGTTCCAGTCACCACAAGACCCACATTCACACTTACCAACATTTTCACAACAATCCATGCAACTCTGCAACGTCCTGCATCCTGTAAATGGGACTAAGAAACATCAGGCTTTAATTATTTTGGACATCACCCCTACTGATATTTCAGTTCCATTCAGGGTTTATTTTGAAGGCCATAAGCATCAAACTAGACCTAGTTTATGGACATGATTTTAAAATGTACTTGGATTAATCATGGCAAAGGAATGGGGCCCTAATCCAGTCCAATCACAGACTGGGGAGAGTGATTTTCCAACTGAAAATCACCCCCCCCAACTAATGCCCTGAATTTTAAACTTCCTGACACCATATTGTTTTCAAAATTTTGACACATCAACATATCTGCTTTCAGCTTGGTAGATTCTATATTCCCCAGCTGTGGAGAATCATATTGTCCAGGTATCAAAAGCTTTTGCCAGTCTTATCTTTTGCTTGTCAATTTACCATGTGCATAAAGCTGTTGTTGTGTTTTCTAAACTCTACAACTTTATTTTTAGTTGCTCATCTTTGCAAATTCCCCTAGGGCCATAATATACCTCTCAATCAAATCTGAGCATGCAAAAGAAAATAAGACCGTGACTTTTGTGTGAAGTAGAACATAACACCGTCTCTTTGCAATTGACTCTAAAAAACAATTATCACCTTTAAGCTGAGCTATAACATCATTTACATAATTAAAGACAGAGGAATAAGATTGTCATGCACATTTGCTTAATGATCCTGCTTTTTGTCGTGTTGTTGCCAGAAGACGGCATGTCATCATCACTGCTAATGTTGTGTTTTGAGTCCAGCAGTGATGAGGTACATGAGGCCCTCCAGATGTTGTTGGACTTCCACCAAGCCCAGCCAGGTCAGGAATGATGACAATTGTAGTCAATGCCACAGCTTTACCAGATTTGGAATACAAAGATATTTAAAGATACAGCATGCAAGTAATAATAATAATATTTTTTTATTTATACCCCGCCCTCCCCAGCCAAGGCCGGGCTCAGAGCGGCTTACAAGCAATAATAAAAACAAGATGAATGATTACAACTTAAAAACAAAAATAAAATACAACATTAAAATAATGGAACTTTAAAATATTAAAATGTAGCCTCATCGCAGGAGGAGAAGGGAAAGAAAGGGAAAAAAAGAGAGGGAGGAAATCAAATTGGCTCCAAGCCAAAGGCCAGGCGGAACAACTCTGTCTTACAGGCCCTGCGGAAAGAAATCAGATCCTACAGGGCCCTGGTCTCATGAGGCAGAGCGTTCCACCAGGCCGGAGCCAGAGTTGAAAAGGCCCTGGCTCTGGTTGAAGCCAATCTAAATTCCTTAGGGCCTGGGACCACTAGGGTGTTGTTATTTATGGACCTTGAGGCTCTCCGTGGGGCATACCAGGAGAGGCGGTCCCGTAGGTACGAGGGTCCTAGGCCGTGAAGGGCTTTAAAGGTCAAAAGCAGCACCTTGAATCTGACCCTGTACTCCACCGGGAGCCAGTGCAGCTTGAAAAGCACTGGGTGAATATGCTCCCATGGCAGAGACCCCGTGAGGAGCCTCGCTGCAGCATTCTGTACCCACTGGAGTTTCTGCGACAGCTTCAAGGGCAGCCCCACATAGAGCGAATTACAGTAGTCAAGCCTGGAGATGACCGTCGCATGGATCACTGTGGCCAGGTCGGGGCGGGAAAGGTAAGGGAGCAACTGCTTGATGCGGCGAAGGTGGAAAAATGTCGCCTTGGCTGTTGCTGTAACTTGCGCCTCCATGGAAAGGGAGGCGTCAAGGATTACACCCAAACTCTTAACGGAAGGCAATGGCACTAATTGGGCCCCCGCAAGAGAAGGGAGTTGGTCCCTCATCCCCATGCCATCCCGACCTAGCCATAGGACCTCTGTCTTCGAAGGATTTAGTTTCAATCGGCTCCCACGAAACCATCCAGCCACAGCTTCCAAGCATCTGGTCAGTGTGTTCGGGGCCGAGTCAGTGTGGCCATCCATCAGCAGATAGAGCTGAGTGTCATCAGCATATTGGTGACAGCCCAGCCCAAAGCTCCGGATAATCTGGGCAAGGGGGCGCATAAAGATGTTAAAAAGCATTGGGGAGAGAATTGCGCCCTGCGGCACTCCACACACCAAGGAGTGGCGTGACGACATTTCCCTCCCTAGTGCCACCCTCTGTCCCCGACCAGAGATAAAAGAGCACAACCAGTTACGGGCTATGCCCTGTATCCCCACGTCTGCGAGGCGGTGGTTCAGAAGATCATGATCGACCATGTCAAAGGCTGCTGACAAATCTAAAAGGATCAGCAGTCCTGACCTGCCTCGATCCAGTTGTCTATGGAGATCATCTGTTAGGGCAACCAGAGCCGTCTCCGTCCCAAAACCAGGACGGAAACCGGACTGAAATGGATCTAATGCCGATGTTTCCTCCAGAAACCTACCAAGCTGTTCAGCAACCGATCTCTCAATTACCTTACCGAGGTATGGAAGATTTGAAACTGGGCGGTAATTGGATAGGTCTAAGGGATCTAATGAAGTTTTTTTTAAGAGTGGACACACCACTGCTTCCTTCAGTTCCCCTGGGAATGTCCCCGTGTCAAGGGACAAATTGATAATTTCAACCAGGGGGGTCCGTGCAACATCTGGACACTCCCTAATCAGCCAAGACGGGCACGGATCAAGGAGGCAGGTGGTGGGCCTACCAACTTGAAGGAATCTATCCACATCAGTAGGGAGTATTCGATCGAAATGGTCCAACACTGGACTTGAAGTCAGTCGAGGGGCCTCCAGTTCAGTCACTGTATCTAAATTGGCAGGGAGGTCACGGCAGAGCAACAGGACTTTCTCCGCAAAAAAACTCGTGAATGCCTCACAGCTGTGGGTCGAATTTGTGCTTAAATTTGGTTGTCCTTCTAAGGACGTTGTTGACCTAATTATTTTAAAAAGTTGTGCCGGGTGAGAGCTAGCGGATGCAATGGAAGCTGCAAAGTAAGATTTCTTAGCAGCTTTCATAGCCATCTCATAGGCTTTCATAAGCGTCCTATAAGATGTTATTGAGGCTCCGTCACGAGTCCGTCGCCATACTCGCTCTAGCCATCTGAGATCCCGCTTCATTTTCCGGAGCTCCTCAGTAAACCAAGGGGTCCGGTTTCGACGGGGTCGCAGAGGGCGCTTAGGCGTGATCTCATCAATGGCTGCCAAGAGCCGGTTATTCCAGTCCTCAACAAGGTCATCTAATGAGTCGCCAGGAGGAGCAGGGTTCCACAAGGCTTGTCGGAATCTATCAGGATCCATCAGTTTTCTTGGACGAGCCCAAATAGGTTTGCCACCCGAGCCGGGGAGGAGCGGGAAGTCTATCTTGGCTTTCAGAGCGTAGTGATCAGACCATGGCACTTCCACAGCAGGGAGCATGATCACATCTATGCCAGCCCCAAAGATCAGATCCAGCGTGTGGCCTGCTTGATGAGTGGGGCCCAAAACAACCTGGGAGAGCCGTAGTGTTGCCATGGAAGTCACTAGGTCCAGAGCCTGTGAGGAGGGAGCGGCATCGGCATGGACGTTGAAGTCTCCCAAAACCAGTAGGTTTGGGAACTCCAAGGCCCAGCCCGCCACCACCTCCAGCAGGTCTGACAGGGTGGCTGCAGGTGTACTGGGTGGTCGGTACACCAGCCAGACAGCCAAGCTCTCCTTGGTGCCCCACACGAGACCAACACATTCAATGCCGGAGATCGCCGGTGATGGCAGAGCTCTGAAAGAGCAATCCTCCCGGAATAACAATGCTACTCCTCCCCCCCGACTCACAGTCCGCGATTGATGGAGGATAGAGAAACCTGGGGGTGTTATCTCATGTAGGGAGACTACTTCGCCTTCCCGTACCCAGGTCTCCGTCACGCAAGCCAGGTCAATCCCCTGCGAGACAAAAAAGTCACGCATGGTGGCAGTTTTGTTGCCTATGGACCTGGCATTGCACAGCACCAATGATGGAGGTGTGTAATCCTTGCTTTCCCTACCCTCATCCCTTGGGATGGGGCGTAGATTGGAAGGGGTTTGAGGATCACTGCATCTCGAAACCCTTCGCCGATAGAGATATCTAGCCCCACCGCCATTCCTCCCTAGCCCTTCAATTGTGGAAATCCCAGATCCCATACTAGCCTCCCCAATAGATGGGTAACTTCCCCTCAATAACAAGTCATCCTTGGGCCAGGACTCATGGGTCAAAGTGGTATGGGAAAGAGGTGGAGGTCTGATAGGGTAAGTATCCCTAGAAGATAAAACCCAACCGCACCCCAAGCGGGGGGGACAGTCCCATGGTGTTTCATTAACTGTCAATCCCCCTCTCCCTCCTGGGTTAATTGGAGGATTGTTGGTTCTATCTGTGGCTGTGGAAGTATTAATGAGGTATGTGTTATAAAATGTGGATCACTGGCCAACAAAGAGCCAGATTCGAATTCGGAAGATCTGTCCATCCTGTCTCGCCAGGAGTACAGTAGAGAAGGCTGATCATTCTGGTAAGTTTTTGGAACATTAGGCAAAGGTCCAGATGTAGATTTGGTGCTGGATATCTCCAGATTGTCAGCAACATAGAGTTCTTTATGTGTTGTTGCCATAGAAATGTTGGAGGCGCCAAATTCCTCATCTAATTTGGTGTCGTTTGAAAAGGGAACAGGGAGTTGCACTGATGTCTTTCGATGGGATAAAGAGCTGTTGGACGTCTTTAAATATTGTGCTCTAGGCTCTACTGTCCTTATATTTTGGGTAGAAATCTCAGTCTTTATACTCATTAACCTCTTCTTCAGGTCTTGTAATTCTAGGCTTACAGAGTTCTTTTCTTCCTTTGGGCAATTAGTATTTCTAGTGTTGAGCTTGGTTTCCTTTATCCGGATTAGCTTTGACTCTATGCAAGGGACCAATTGCCTCCTAGTTTCGTCCTTAAATACCCTCACTGGGCGGAGAGAATGGAACCACCATAGGGTATCCTTTATCTCCATGAGTCGAGATGGGAGGGTTGATGACCTAAAGGTCATAAATAGGCGCATGGTGTTTTTCAAGGTAGGCAGGAAGTGGAAATTTCTACATTTCAGTAATGGTAATTCAGGAGCTGAGACAAGGACATAGTAAGACAAGTACCATAGGTTTCCATTTAAACACTGGAGAATATTGATTTAAACCTGATAGGAATACATGCAGTTGGTCCAGTGAATCAAGACTTTGACAGTTTTAATGTTTGATGGAAGTTCTGCTCATGTTCTTGAAAGTTACTTTAAAGTTACTGCCTTCCAGAAGGCTTTATTTGTTGACTGACAGGAAGTTCACACTTGAGGGACATGATTAGAACCTTCATTACATCAAACACTTATTATCTGCCATACGTGGCCATCTGAAAACAGTTATCACTATATTCTTTACTAGATGTCAAGACTGGAGTCAGACACAGGTGAGGAAGTAAGAAGCAGAGTTTGCCAGAGAAGTTAACTCTTTATTCAAAGAAATGGAGTACAACTCAGAAAACACTTCCCAGTAAGTCTTGCCAGGACTGACAGCCCTTGCCTTCAACCCACTTTAAGGCTCCTGTGCTGGATGTTTCCCAAGCAGTCTCAAACTACATCTGGGCATCTCTAAACTCTGTTCTGCTCTACACATCATTCTGAAGGGCCCTGCCTTGCCTCTCTCCACCTGGCTTAGGGCAGGGCCTGGCAGGCTCCATAAAGGACTGCTGCCACTGCTGCTGGGCAGAGAGGGCTCTGTTATTGTACAGTGGTACCTCAGGTTACATACGCTTTTGGTTACATACGCTTCAGGTTACAGACACTGCTAACCCAGAAATATTACCTCGGATTAAGAACTTTGCTTCAGGATGAGAACAGAAATCGTGCTCTGGCGGTGCGGTGGCAGCTGGATGCCCCAGTAGCTAAAGTGGTGCTTCAGATTAAGAACAGTTTCAGGTTAAGAACGGACCTCTGGAATGAATTAAGTACTTAACCTGAGGTACCACTGTATTTATATATATATATATATATATATAATGTCATTTAAAATTGTGACTGATATTAATGCAGTATTTTTTGTTTTAGATTTTATGGTTTATGAGGAAATTGTTTCCCATTTGTTTGTGTACCTTTTGATGTGTTTTATTTATTGTTTATGACTTTTGTTATGTTGGTAATTATGTAAATCTTGTCATGTTGTAAGCCACCTTGAGCACTGTTTTAACTAGGGAAAGGTGGCATACAAATAAAATGGTGATGATGATTCTGTATCTCCTAGGAGAACAAGTGGAGAGGGGAGCTTGTCCCAGCAGGAGAGGCAGGCTCCCTGTATTCTTCTGCAGCCTCTTGCTCCTCCTCCTCCACTTCAGCCTCTCAGTTGGAACTGTTCCCTAGCACATGCTCTCCCTGTTCACTAAATCCCGCTGTCCCTTCACCATCCAACAACTCCTTCCACTCGTCTCCCTCTGACTTCTCCTCAGAGTCCCACCTCCAATCCCAGGGCTCTGAGCCTTCCTCCTCTGGGGTTTTCCTTGGGAGTTCCCTGGCTGGTGCCTCCCACAACTTCTCATTTTCCAGCCAGTCCTTGACAGTGGACCATAAATAATGACTCAAAGGAAAAATACACTGGAGATTAAAACAAAACACTGGTTTGCTTTATATATGATGGTCGACACAAGATTGTTCATTCATTGTCCAGTTTGGACACAGTTGTTTTGTTTCGATAGAGTTGCAATGTTTATTGCTGGAGGTGAAAATTTGAGTGCATTTTGCAATACAGTGGATGCTTGGGTTGTGAATGTGATCCATGCGGGAGGCACATTCGCAACCTGCAGTGCTGCATCTGCGCATGCGCGGGTCACGATTCAGCACTTTTGCACATGCGCAAAGCGCAATTTAGTGTTTTTGTGCATGCACGAGTGCCGAAACCCAGAAGTAACCCGTTCCAGTAGTTCTGGGTTTGGCGCAGTGCGCAACCCAAAAACACACAAAGCTTCTGTAACCCAAGGGATGACTGTATGTGGCAATTTATGTACCTAATTGTTACAACCAGAAAATGGGGGGGAACTGACATTACATGGTGTGTGAGAACATCAGGAGGAGCCACGGACAGAGCTAAGTGAGGTGGCAGCATGGAGGCAATGTGGCTGCAATGGCCATAGCCCCTCCTAATGCTGCTGCCGCTGCCAGCCAGGGGCTGCTTCTCTGCTGCTTCCCATTAGTGGCAGCAGCAGGAGGAGGAGCTAGCCACTGAAGCCATGCTGCACTTGGCTCCATGCTTGGCCTCTGCCCCCTTTGAAAATTGGGGGCCCCTGGCCTATTCCCTAAATATATTGGGGTTGCCCCAAAGTACTCGGCTCCTAGGAGATGGCACCTCTGGTTACAACCTTTGATCTTTCCTTTAGCTGACCAAAGCTATGCTACTCTGGAGTCCTGTGATTAGAACATGCAGCACAATATTCTTCAAGAAGCAGCGAAACATGATGAGATTAAATCTGAAAAGGTGTACAAAAATGCACAACACATTTCAAATTAAAATTCTTCATGGGCCTAGCCCTCCAAGATCAAAATAACAAGAACAACCCAACCCTGCAAGTAACTTTGTGTTTAAATATAATAATAATTTTTTATTAAGTTTTCAATTTAACATTTCAAAATAAACACTTTACAAACTTTAAAATATCCAGTGACTTCCCTTCTTCTCCTTCCATGGTTCATTTTACATATCATACATTCCTGCATCTTTTACTAAACCATTCAAATCAGTTTTCCACTTTTACATCCATCAAAAATTATTTACTCTGTTGAATTTATCTTAGTGCTGCCAGTGTTTTCAACTGTATACAGTTATTTTCCATATATTCGGTTAATGTTTTCCACTCTTCTTTAAATATATGTTCTTCTTGCTCTCTTATTCTTTGTGTTAAATCTGTAGGTTTTGCATATTCTATCAACATAAGTTGCCAGTCCTCTTTAGTTGGGACTTTGCTCACTTTCCATTTTGGGGCTAACAAAACTTGGGCCGCAGTTGTTGCATACATAAATATCCTTTTCTGACACCTAGGAATTTCTGTCTGGGTTATTCCCAACAAAAAGAACTCTGTTGTTTTTTGAGAAAGTAGTTTTATTCCCCCCCCCAATTCATTATAAATCATTTCCCAATATACCCATATTTTTCGCTCTATAAGACGCACCAGACCACAAGACGCACCTAGTTTTTGGAGGAGAAAAACAGGGGGGGGGGGGAATTCTGAATCTCAGAAGCCAGAACAGCAAGAGGGATCGCTGCGCAGTGAAAGCAGCAATCCCTCTTGCTGTTCTGGCTTCTGGGATAGCTGCGCAGCCTGCATTTGCTCCATAAGACGCACACACATTTCCCCTTACTTTTTAGGAGGGAAAAAGTGAGTCTTATAGAGCAAAAAATATGGTACTTTTACCTTTTTACATGTGCACCACATGTGAAAAAAGGTTCCCTTCGTTTCTTTACACTTCCAACACATATCTGATTCTGTTTTATAAATCTTAGCCAGCCTATTCAGAGTTAGGTACTATCTATGAATCATTTAAAAATAATTCTCTTTTCAGTGAGTAGCATGCAGTAAATTTCAGGTCACTTTTCCAAAGTTTTCCCCTGAGGTTAAGATCTATCTTGTGTCCTATATCTATTGCTCAGCGTGTCATTGAAGCTTTAACTAGCTTTCATATTTTGTTTCCCATTCTAATAAGAAATTATACATTTTAGACAGGAGTTTATCCTTATTTTGTAAGAGTTCTTTTTCAAATTGTGAGCTTTGGTCCAGCAATCCATTCTTTCTATCTAATTTAAACTTGTCATACATCTGGTGATGTTGTAACCAATCCGTAACTTGGCTCCTTAAGTTTTCCATTAGAAAGAACGAGTCAGTCTCCTGGAAATGTTTTCTTCTCAGCATACGGAGATTTAACCCTAAGTGCACAATTAATAGCCTTGTCCATGTCCTGTTGTTGCATCTCAAGCAAGGGTGCAAGTGCCTTGGTTATTTTATCTCTTATTACTTCACCTGGTTGCTGAGGAATAGATCTAAATCTCAAAAGCACTTTTTTTGCCTCAATTCAATTAAGGCCAAATTATCCGCTAATAATTCCTGAGATGCTCTTTTCCTGTTTCTTGCTTATTTCTTTATTGTGCTTAAATATATTTTCAATACATATTTCAAAACGGTGTTTTATCTCACAATAACATTTTCAGATATAGTTTGATACACCTTTGAAACAATAGCTGTGTTGGAATATTCTTCAGAAGTAAATCCTGCTATGTTATGTGGAACCTATAGTCCTGGGTAAATGGGAACTGCCATCCTAGCAGTTTGAAAGCACAGTTTAATTAATTAGCTGATGTGGTCAGATCTATGGATTTATGTACATGACTTCCCTTCAAATCACTGCCTTCAGTACTCCAAGACAGCTGTGCTCTGTACAGTGGTACCTTGGGTTAAGTACTTAATTCATTCCGGAGGTCCGTTCTTAACCTGAAACTGTTTTTAACCTGAAGCACCACTTTAGCTAATGGGGTCTCCTGCTGCCCCACGCCGCCAGAGCACGATTTCTGTTCTCATCCTGAAGCAAAGTTCTTAACCTGAAGCACTATTTCTGGGTTAGCGGAGTCTGTAACCTGAAGCGTATGTAACCTGAGGTACCACTGTATTAATAAATGTCCACAGTATTCTGATATATCGTCTAACCATTTATGGATGTGTAATAAGATTTGCTTACTGACTGATCTTTAAAAGGTTCAGAGAATATGAAGCAAAAACCCAAGTGTATGGTCTTCAGATGCAGGTCTTCAGATGTTATCAGATTCCAGCTCCCATCATTCATGGCCATTGGCCATGCTGGCTGGGGTTGATGGCCACTGGAGTCTAATGACACCTGGAGGGCTGCTGGTTCTATACCACAGCAGAGGTCCTGGACTGAACTATATTCTGGAGCCCCTAAGTTCAGACTCTCATGATGTGTCTCTCCAAGAATTCATTGTGGTGGGGTGTAAACAACTCTTTCATATTCGGCAATATTTTATTCCATCCCACGCTCACCCAATCTTAAAAATCTTTGGAGGCTTTTTACAAAAATGAAGAAGTAAAAACTAAACTAAATTCCTGAGAAAATGATAATTATGCCCATTTGGCTCCAAAGGAAATGCTGGCACTGCCCCACTCAGCTGGTTTCCTCCCTCCCTCCTGGGATGTGGCCCAGGGCAGAATTTGAGAAATAAAAAAAGCATTGTTCTCCGTTACCACCTGTATTTGTTGCACACAGCACTGTTCCATTCCTCTGCAGTTCATCTTCTGCTGAAAGTTGTTGTTCATCTAGCTGTCAGCCACTGCAAAATTATGCAATTTACATAATTGCATAAAGCAACCCCCCCAAAAAAAACCCCAACAGCAAATATGAATTGTTTTCATTGGATTGTCTGTTCCAGAAATAGGATGAATAAGCAGATATTGGCAATGTTGCCTTGCATTTCCATTTCCATTGGGACTCTCCAACATCCCTAGGCAGGTTACTGCATGGGAATGCTATCCTCAAGAGGAAAAAAAGGCCACCATCCCTACTGTGGAGTATTTAACACAAACTCGGCCCTCCAGATGTTTTGGGACTACAGTTCCCATCAACCTTGACCACTAGTCCTGTTAGCTAGGGGTGATGGGAGTTGTAGTCCCAAAATATCTGGAGGGCTGAGTTTGGGGTTGCCTGATTTAACACATATAGAGAGATGGTGTCTGTGTGTGGGGGGGGGGATTAGTTTTTGTTCCTCTTTTAAACTGTGTTGTCAAAAAGGAGATAGCTTCCAATCATTGGAGCAGATTTGGTTGTGATAAATATAGTTCCTGACCTTTAGCACATATTAAAAGCTTTAAAAAAGAAGAAGAAAGAAAGAAACATAAATTGGATGGGCTGTCAAGGCTACAACATATTTTGCCAAGTCTCCCACGGTATTGATCGGCTGAGTGCACACAGACACACACACACAAAGCAAGAGAAGTGTTGCTTTGCCACTCCTTAATAAACTTATTTCATTTTTGCTTCAAGGACCCCACACAAGAAATTAACAACATCAACTCCAAAAAGTCAATAAAGGACGCCTCATGATGGATGGGCAGCTGGGAACAGCACACACTTTGTCATCTGACCTCTTTGAGCTCCCTTCCCACTAGAAAGAAATATGGAACCAAGTTAGTCTAAGCAAAGGGAACAGGGTGGGAAAACTATGCTGGGTTACTGAAAGCTGATTTAAGACATTTCTACTCCACCCTTTCCTTTAACGGAAAAAGCCTCTTAGAATGGCTTACAAAATTCATTATTAAGATGGTCCCTCCCCTCAAGTTCACAATCTAAAGAGGCATGGCACATGAGGAAAAAAGAACGGGAGGGAGGAGAGGAAAGCAAGCTGAAAGACAAGTTCTTAAAGTTACAGTCTTTGTAATGCAATCAATAGTTCTGCCTATGCAGATTCTGACTCCCTAGTAGAGCAACAAGGCCAGGGGTACCATTTGAATAAAACATTGGGGGCCCAAGTAAGCACCGCCCCACATAATTGATCACAAGATGTGGTGCACACACACCATTTGAATGGCAATGCCCATCAACTTTAGAGGGGCACAGCCCCCTCAAATGTTTTATGGGGGGGGCAAAGACCCCTAGGAGTTGGCTCCTATGGTGGTGGCTCTGGCTGTCTTTCCCTTAATAATGAGCAGCCCCTCCCTGGAAACAGACTTCCCACCGCAGAGCTCTTGCCACACAATTCTTCCCCTGGACAGTTCACAAATGGCAAGAGACCATAGCTTGGGGTAAGTGCACTCACCTTGCACGCATAAAGTTCCATTCCCCACTATCCAGTGGCGTAGCGTGGGGGGTGCAGGGGGTGCTGGCCGCACCGGGCGCAACATCTGGGGGGGGGTGCTCGCCGCGTCCGGAGTCGCCAAAGAGCCTTGGGCACAGGCTGTAGCAGAGCCCCATGTCTCGCGGAACCGACAAGCTGTGCGTGCGTCCGGGCTGAAGGCGTCCGCCAGGCAGCCCCTCCTCACAGCCCCGCCACTGCTGCTGCAGCGGCAGGGCCATGTTGCATTTTCCTCGCCTCTCTGCCCTCCTCCTCCTCCGGGCAAGCGGCGTTGTTTGGGCGGCAGCGCCAGCGGCAACTCGCCTCACATCACCTGACACGGACCCCCCGCCGCTGCCATGGCTACCTTACCGTAAATACCCCAGCCCAGGCAGCAGCAAGAAGAAGCTGGCAGCGGCGGCAGGTTAGGGGTTAGGGGGTGCAAATTACTTGCCTTGCCCCGGGTGCTGACAACCCACGCTACGCCGCTGCCACTATCTCCCCTCTGTGGGGAAACTGCATCTTTCCTGCAATGTTGGAAGAGACTTGGCGCTTATCAAATACTAGACAAAGATGATGCCACCTTCCCCCATCCTCAAAGGCTCTCCCACTCCCAACTGAGTGTGCCAAGAGTTGATAGAGGCAATGGTGACCACCAAAATTGCAGAGGCTTGGACTAGATGACCACTGAGACCCTTTCAAGCTCTACAGTTCTGTAATTGTATATGTTCCCAGCCTCCAGTGGATTTACTGGGTACTGAGATTGGTGCTACAAGTTCCAGAATTCTTAGTGGGAAAATGATGTTCCCTTTGCTATTTTCACTAAGAAGAAGTGACTTTGTACTTTCTTGTAGGTCCTACATTGTAGGGAAAAGATGCCACTTCTTGCATAACCTGGTGTGTATTTATGTACTCTGGGCAGAGTGAAGTGGGGATTTAATCAATGGAAGGTTCCTCACCAGAACTGAAGAAGTGAGCTTGCATATGCAAGCATCCCTGCTTGAATTTTCATGATACCCTTAGCTTAAAGACTACTTTTAAAAGTCTGAACACATGCAGTAATCAAAGACATGAGCACAAACCTTAGTGAAGGCACCCCCACATCCCAAACTGGACCATGAGAGAGAGAGAGAGAGATGAACCAGCAACTTGCTTTCTAGAAAAGAGTATTAGATTGAAAGTCCAGTCTGTTCTACTCAGGGCATATACTGTGGAAAATGGGTTTTATTTTCTTCCTAACCTATGGAACGGACATGTAAAATCACAACTTTCCTCTGTATGAACCTTTCCATCCACTGGAATCATCAGCTGAAGACCTGTTCTTTATACTCTTGCTTTCAGAAGTTAGGAAGGGGGTTATGAGAAACAGTATCTGTAATGGTCTCCAATTCTATAGCTCCCTCCCCTGATAGTTTTGCACTGGAACCATTTTAAGAACCATTTTAAAACTATCCTGTTCCCCCATGTTTTTGATGATAAATAATACAGCTGCAAACTATCCAGAGTGCAGAGCAGGTATTATGTGACAGTCCCCATTCCACAGATCAAATGGTTGAGTGGGCAAGTCAAAATGATCAACTGATTTTGGAAGTTTGCCAACTCTATGCCCAATGCTATGCAAGGCCAATAATTGTTGTGTGTCAGCAGAGGAGCTAGTTGCTCAGGCACCTGGAGTGGCACACATGCCGTGCACCTGGGGGCGGGGCAAGCCACCCACAGTGGCTCTCCTCGCATGGGGGTGGGGTAATCCCAGGGGGGGATTTTGTCACCTCCCTCTGGAATGACACCAGGGCACAGCACCCCCCCTTCCTATGCCCTTGTTGTGTGTTGGAAGCTCAATAATCAGCACAGGCACAAATGGGTCACTTGATGTCATTGCAATGTAATGTGATTGACAGATAGTTTGCCCTGCCCACCAGTCAAACTTAGCTCACAAGAGATTGGGTGAGATTCGGCAGCCCAACTGCCAGATTCAGATGCACATCCCCATATTGCAATCCCTCCCCACCACCCTCTTTTCATGCTGTTTTCCTTAAATGGTACAAGCTTGGAGACAAATGTTTTGTTTCTTGTGGACATACGGTCTTCAGCATTTTCTTAGTGTCTGAGTGAGTGAGCTGCCTTTGAAGGTCTCTGCTTTAGCTTAGGAGAAGTTGTAGAGATTCTGCTTCGCCTTGAGCAAACCAAGTATCCCTCAGAGTCACCAAGATTCATACTTGTCAGGGGCTCAGGAGCAGAGGCACAGGAGAGGGAGGAAATGGAGAGCGAGGGGGAGGAATCCGAAGGGAGCGTAGGCGGTGACAGTGATCAGAGGGATTCCATGAGCCTCTCCAGCGAATCGGAAGATTCACAGAAGGGAGCGTCGATGGCCAGGGCAAGGGGGGTGCCAAGGGGGAAACCCCAGAAGGAAGGGGCCAGCGGGGACTCCCAGAGCAGCAGTTGGAAATCAGGACCAGCTTCCCCACCAGAGCGCAGTGGGGGGGAAGGAGTCCCAGGCATCGGGACCAGTGTTTTCACCACCAGCGAGAGGAGATGAGTTAGGATTGGCCACGCCTCCATCGGAGAGCGGGGAAACGGTCAAGAGGAAAGTTACCGGCTGGGCGCGCGCGCCAAGTTCAAATGTACAGGCGAGCGGCACAGCAGGTAGCCCGGATAGGGAGCCAGGTCCTAAAGCCCGCCGGAAGGAGGGGCAAGACTCAGGGGGGTCAGCGTCAGAAGAGTCCAGAAAGGAGGAAACCCCAGGGGGCAGAAGGACCCAGAGGAGGAAAGAACAACGGAAGAGGTGGAGTAAGGCTAGAGTCTTAAACTGGTGTCTAGGAGGCGGAGACTCAGATGGAGCTTCGCCGGTCTAGGTTCTAAGACGTAGAGTTGCACGCTGCGGTTTGGAAATGGAAACTAATCTTCAATAAAGACTTTTATACGTTATTACTGACTAGCGTTGGTCCTCTGTGAGCTGGGACCTGGAGGCAACTCTGACAATACTCTTAGTAGATAGTGCAGAGCTGCTTATTAATTTCACCACCTTCCATATGCTCCCAGAGAAGCTTACAAAGATCAATAATGCAACCTAAATCCTAAACGATATGATAGAGATTGGGGAAGAAGGAGCAAAAAAGCAAACTCAAGTACTAGTTATTACTGACAGAGTTCTTAGAATGATCAGCTGGAATAGAAAGTGTTCAAGGAAAGCAGGAGCTAAAAGTTGCTGGTCTCTCCCAAAAAACTCATGCAACCTGATGGAATGGCTGGTGCTAGATGACACTTGACTCTCTTAACAATTTGTTGTTGTTGTTTAGTCGTTTAGTCATGTCCAACTCTTCGTGACCCCATGGACCAGAGCACACCAGGCACTCCTGTCTTCCACTGCCTCCTGCAGTTTGGTCAAACTCATGCTGGTAGCTTCAAGAACACTGTCCAACCATCTCGTCCTCTGTCTTCCCCTTCTCCTTGTGCCCTCCATCTTTTCCAACATCAGAGTGTTTTCCAGGGTGTCTTCTCTTCTCATTGGAGTCTCAGCTTCAGGATCTGTCCTTCCAGTGAGCACTCAGGGCTGATTTCCTTCAGAATGGATAGGTTTGATCTTCTTGCAGTCCATGGGACTCTCAAGAGTCTCCTCCAGCACCATAATTCAAAAGCATCAATTCTTCGGCGATCAGCCTTCTTTATGGTCTAGCTCTCACTTCCATACATCACTACTGGGAAAACCATAGCTTTAACTATATGGACCTTTGTTGGCAAGGTGATGTCTCTGCTTTTTACAATTACAGCTTCTGAAAATAGCTGTGTCCACCTCTTTTGCTTGGCATCCTGTGTATAGGGCTGCAAAATTGGGAGAGACTATTTTGGACCAGATCTAAGTCAGAAATGGGAACTATGTGACCTTCCTGGATGACAACTCCCATCATATCTGATAGCAGGGCAGACTGATGGGAGCTGGAATCCAAGAACAGGTTCTCCATCCCTATCTTGACTGGAGCCCTGCTTTTCTCAGCCATGTGCTATAATATTTACAGTGCTTTCACAGAGACAGGTGGGTTGAGGGTGTCAGTCTTCTTCCTGTTGTTCAGGATTGCCACTCCAAAAGGTTTTAGATCCATAAATACGGATGCCGACAGCAAAAGGGAGGGGACACACGGGGCTGAATTGGAAGTTCAGCACACACTAATTAATTCTGCGTTGCTTCCAGTCTCCTGCCTGGTTGGCTGAAGCACTTGAAATATTGCCATATTCTGCACCACAAGCATCTCACGGTTTGATGTTTAGCTTGCAGGACAGGAGCCCAGATTCCATTTCCCCCCCATAGCATGTTTACTGAAATAGGAAGTGTCATAAGCAGCTTGGCTGTTTACTTTCTAGTCTTTGTCTTGGGGCATGTTAGGCTATAACAAAGAATAATCAGCATGGAAGAGAGAGGCAAGAAGCTCAGAGTACACAACCCTGCCCTCTGCATAGTTTTTATTTCACCCGAGTATTGGTGCTTGATTGCACTGAGATTTTATTTGTGTTATTACATAACTGACACGGCTCTAATTCTAATCTTGCAGCTGGGTAATGAATATAGGATATTAATTTCCATAAAAGATGTCTTCTGGAAAGCATCATTTGCATAGCGCGCTGTTCCAGCCGCTGTCTACTAATATGATATTCCCTTTATGTTGTTTTGCAAAGCCTTTAAAAATATCTATCAGTGACAAAATGCAGTGGCTTTCTGCTCTACTAGAGCTTGATTGTCAGTTTGATTGGTTCTTTTTATGAATGCCTAGAATGGAATAAGACTTTCTAACCAGAATTGCAGCCCAGAAGTTGTCATTTCCAGTACGTATACTCAGAGTTTTTATGCATAGCGTAGTGAAATGTGCAACTAGACAGAGAGCCAATCTTGTTCATGAATCCTGAGTGTAGGATTTTTCTTTGATCCCCTCTGACATTAGGCATGCTTTTCACCAGCACATGAAGAGCCACACTCAAAAGCCTGGCAATAACTAGTGTTGTTCAAAACACCATGTCCTCTCCCTCCTTTCCATTTTGGGGGCCTTTTAATGCCTCTTTAGTAGAGAGTGGGGATAAATTTCATGGGGTGGAAGGGCTGTATTTTTTATTGTTTTTTACCCTTCAAGCCTTTTTAAAACACTCTGTGTACACTTGCTGCAGTGCAAGGCATTTGCACAAGGGCTTCCCAGAATGCTCAGAGGACCGCACCATGTCACATGGTCACAGGGGAAATATAGGAAGTCCTGCCAGGGTGCAAACCAGTGTGAGAAGATGTACGTTTTGGTTTATCACAGTTTCTTCCCGTCCACCTTATGTTCAGTTCTCTACATTTCTACATCAGTGTGTGATTTATTTATTTTTAACACCCTCATGAAAATTCACCAGCCTGAATGCCTACCAATACACACATTTCCATATGCAATTTTGCCTAATAGACACCATTTTTTGCAAAGCATGTTTCATAATACAATGGTTTTTAATGTTATTTTCGCTAATATATGCATTTATATGCGCACTTCACCCTACTATATGCATTGTGTCCGCATTACTTGGCTGGAGGATTGCACTGAAAAATTCAGGGAAGTTTGGCTTTTGAAATATGGCTGTGTTTCATTTTTTGTATTGATTTGGAAGATGATAATTCAGTAGATTCACCTTTAAATGTGAAGTGAATAAAATTTCTCCCCATTTCAATATACCAAACAGCCCATTTCAATATACCAACAGTGTACAACTCCAGCACAGCACAGTCCGAACTACAGCTATCATATCTAATTGGCTTCCCCTCCTAGCAGCCTAGAAAGTTTGAGAAACATGGGCAATTCTGAAGCTATTTCAACAGTGGAAATTATGGGATGCTGGAGCCCCTGCCTCTGATGCAAAGCTTTTCAATCCAAATGGCTGAGAGCCAATTTTCAGTTTGCCCGGTAGTGCAAATTTTGCAAGAAACACTGACTGATCCTTGCCTGGATTTCAACCGACAAAGCGTTTAATTATGTAAATGCAGGAAAGAAGCTGATTTCCTGATAGCTTATTAAAATCCGAGACATTCTGATACAATTTTCAGACACAGCAGGAAAGCTAGAAGGAGACATGACTCGCTTCAGATTGCGAGGCAACAACTGGGGTGAATCATCACATGCATGTTTTTCACCCCAAACAGAATAAAAAACACTATAGCCAACTAACCCCTTGTTCACAATCCAGGATTTGCCAAACAATTAATATTAAATTAACCCTAATAACCAGACAACAAGGGCAAAAGGCGATGATATTATTCACTAGGTATGCCTGAACATGCTAATACCGTTCCCCAGGAAGGATATTTAATAGGAAAATCCATTTGTTTAACTGCCTTCTAAGCCATTGCCTCGGAATCATAAAATGATCATTATGAAATAAGCCCTGGTCTTAGTTTAGTTATGATGACCATGAATTTTGGAAGCAACATCTATATTTTAAAATCTGATAAAGTAAGTTGTTCTCTGACTCCAGGTCCCCTTTGCTTCCTTTTCAAAATAGAGAAAAAGCTTTAAACAACAAAACTTGTATCCCATATAAGATACAGTTTGTTCAAATAAATATTTGACACTTTCATTCTTTTATGGAAAAAATGAAGTGTGTGATTTTAGGGTTGTCAAGTGTTATGGGTGACCCAACAAAGGGAATACAGTGGTACCTCGGGTTAATAACTTAATTTGTTCTGGAGGTCCGTTCTTAACCTGAAACTGATCTTAACCTGAGGTACCACTTTAACTAATGGGGCCTCCCGCTGCTGCCACACCACCACCATGTGATTTCTGTTCTCATCCTGAAGCAATGTTCTTAACCCGAGGTACTATTTCTGGGTTAGCGGAGTCTGTAACCTGGAGCGTCTGTAACCTGAGGTACCACTGTAGAGAACAACTTTTTATTATTTTTATTTGTTTATTCAAATGATGTATAAACCACCAGTCATTCAAATACATTGTGGCAGAGTGCAATTTAATTTAATTTTCCCATTAATTGGGAAAAGTTCAAAGCAATCCTTACAACAACCCGGGACACAACTGGGTGAGGTATCTAAGGTAGGCAACATTATTGTCCTCATTTTACAGATAGATGACACTGAGGCTGAGACGGAGGAGTTTTCCTAAGTAAGCTTATAGCAAAAATGAGATTTAGATTAACAGCCCATTCCAGGTTCCACTGGAATGAGATAATTTGGATTTGGTAGGTGTCTGGGCTTTCCCAGCTGAGTCTACGCTGGGATGAAATCCACCCCAGCAGAGCTAGAGATATCCCAGCAGCAGTCCCTCACCCTGGCTCAGCTGGTGGAACAGAACCCAACCTGTTCCCTTAAACGTTGCATTCAGGAGGTGGGCTTTGAAATAGGGGTAAGTCACATTGACTTTCTATAGTTAGGATTGCTCTATTTAGGATGGCATGACATAGTATGCTATAAGCATTTTAACTCAGAAGAATGCCACACTTTGAGGGTCTTGCTCCTCAGAAAGGACAGATCATTCTACATCTGGGTTATGTCAGTTTTGCAGGGACTTGAAACGTGAAAAGGAAGCTCCATTGCCTGCAGCACCCTCCTCAATTGTATCTGATCAAACAAATACTCCTTCCTTAAATCTCTATACCAGGGGCCAGCAAACTTTTCCAGTATGGGGCCGGTCTACTTTCCCTCAGACTTTGTGGGGGGCCAGACTATATATATATATATATATATATATATATATATATATATATATTTGGGGGGGAATGAACAAATTCCTATGACCCATAAATAACCCAGAGATGCATTTTAAATAAAAGGACGCATTCTACTCGTGTAAAAACACGCTGATCCCTGGACCGTACATGGGCTGGTTTTAGAAGGTGATTGGGCCGGATCCAGCCCCCTGGCCTTAGTTTGCCTAAAGGTAAAGGTAAAGGGACCCCTGACCATTAGGTCCAGTCGTGACCGACTCTGGGGTTGCAATGCTCATCTCGCTTTATTGGGCGAGGGAGCCGGCGTACAGCTTCCGGGCCTTGTGGCCAGCATAACTAAGCAGCTTCTGGCGAACCAGAGCAGCACACGGAAACGCCATTTACCTTCCCACCAGAGCGGTACCTATTTATCTACTTGCACTTTGAAGTGCTTTCAAACTGCTAGGTTGGCAGGAGCAGGGACCAAGCAATGGGAGCTCACCCCATCGCGGGGATTCGAACCGCCAACCTTCTGATCGGCAAGTCCTAGGCTCTGTGGTTTAACCCAAAGCGCCACCCGCATCCCTTAGTTTGCCTACTCATGCTCTATACCTTCTATAGGTGTTGGAATTCATGGTGGTGAATCTGCAAGCATTCCAAACATTTAAGATCACCATTTTGTTTTGCATTTTAGAAAGAACACTATGTGCTAGAATCTAGCATTAGAGAAACCACTGGGGGCGAGGGCAGGAAATGTCATCAGTCACACCAGGAAAGAGTATAGCAGTGCATAGTAACATGTGCCAGTGATTCTCCAGCTGCGTGAAAACAAATAGAAAAATGTAAAGTGATTGTAAGCTTGATTTGTTCCACATCAAATATAACATGAAGTCAAGAAAAAAAAGAAAGAATATCCAGACATATTGCCTGCTGCTTAATAGTTACAGTCAGGTCTCTGTGCAATATTTCTGAGGCTTGATGTTGGAAATGCAATGTATTTATAACTAACACTAACATACTGTAATAGAAAATTGATATGAAGAGAGACTCCTGGGGATGCTGCTAATAACACACTGGGAGAACCCAGGGTGTCTGGGGGGGGGGGCACTTTTCATAAAACAGAACTCTGCATCCCTACCACAAAAGATGTATGTCTTTATTTAACTCATCCTGTTAGATGTAATTGAATCCCATCTTTAAAAGTTCCAAGGCACAGGATTTCCAAAGAGCCCTTGGTTAATGTTTCCCTTTCAGCTATTCAGAATATGGATGCTTGGACAAGATCCATCCACCCCACACTTCAGCAGTGGCTGGCAGGCTGGTGCAGGCACACACCACTTCTCAAAGCTGTGTATCAAAGCCACTTGCCAAGAGGCACGAGAAGAGGAGCAAGACCTAGGGGCTCAGTGTGGTGCAGGCATGGCTGCAGAAGTGTCAACTTACCTCTGCCACTGCAGAAGGGCCTCTTACACAGATCTTAATGCCCACGCAGGTTCATGTGGAAAGAAGTGTTTGAATTAGCTTCTTCCGATTAAATCCCAGCCTCTTCAACTGGGCCTAACAACAACAACAACAATAATTCATTTGTACCTCGCCCATCTGGCTGGGTTTCCCCAGTCACTCTGGGTGGCTTCCAACAAAGATTAAAAATACATTAAAATGTCACACATTAAAAACTTCCCTGAACAGGGCTGCCTTCAGATATCTTCTAAACATCAGGTAGTTGTTTATCTCTTTGACATCTGATGGGAGGGCGTTCCACAGGGCGGGCGCCACTACCGAGAAGGCCCTCTGCCTGGTTCCCTGTAGCTTTGCTTCTCATAATGAGGGAACCACCAGAAGGCCCTCGGCGCTGGACCTCAGTGTCCGGGCAGAACGATGGGGGTGGAGTCATACATGGTCTAGGAGTCAGTGAAGCTGTGCCAAGACAGGTGAAATGACACCCCAGCTGCCATTGTCTCATCTGTCTAAAACATCTTCCACAAACAACACTCTGCAATAGTCCAAACAGGACAATAGCACAACATGGGTTGCATAGGGACATAGGAAGTTGACTCATACTGAATCAGAGTCACTGGTCCATCTAGCTCAGTACTGTTTACTGACTGGCACTGGATCTCCAGGGTTTCAGGCAGGGTTCCCTCCCAGCCCTACCTGGAGCTGCTGGGGATTGACTCTGGGACCTTCTGTATGTAAAGCTGATGCTCAGACATTGGGTTATGGCCCTTCCCCTAGACCAGACTGTCATAGGTACACTAGCCTAAGTCAGTGGGAAGTATTTTGTACCCCTGAAGCACAAGAGAGGGTGAGGGCTGAATCCAGTATACACACACATGCTATGAACCTGGTCCTTAAGGAAGAACACAACTTCATATCATGTGATGGAATCTGTCTGAGTGGTCTTTTGCAGAGCTAACTTGGGATTAATTTGGAATTTCTGCAAGCATTGAGTTCGTACTTTGCACACCATCTCCCAAGTCAGATGGTTGACCTATCAACATTATCTCCATATTATTGGGATAGACCTTCAGTTTATTGTCTCTCGTCCGGATCATTACTAGTCCCAGACACTGGCACTGCACCACTGAATTAGATTAAGAGCAAAGCTGTGTGTCATTAGTGTACTGACACAGCAGCCTAAATCCCCAAGTGGCTTTATTCAGTGGTTTCATGTTGATATTAGACAAGATGGGGATAGAATAGAGAGAAAAGCCATTTTCTTTCTTCATTTTTCATTATATCATGTAAGCTGTTTTGATTTTTCCTGAACTAGAAAGCCATATAAAAAATAATAAACTAAACTGAGCTGTTGGAGAGTGTTAAAAAGAAAGTGAATAAGGATCTTTACGTTAACCAGTGACAGGATTTGAGAATCTACAGCTCCCCAGATTATTGAGGCAAACACTGGAATAGGAAATGCACAAGCAGGCTTAATTAATCCTCATTAGTTCAGAATAAGACAACAAAAGACTTAATTAGCAGTTATTAGGTACTGCTTTGAAAGGGAGCAGAAATAATGTCAGGGAGTAAACTGTGTTTAAGACTGTGTCACATATTGAGAGGGAAAACTCTCCCTACCATCTTCACCACAACTGAATAATTTTACCCCCCTCAAAAAAACAAAAAAATAATCATTCCTGAATTTCTTTTCTTCAGAAAAAAGGGCCAATAAAATAATATATAATTTATACCCCACCCATCTGGCTGGGTTTCCCCAGCCACTCTGGGTGGCTCCCAATCGAATATTAAATACACAATACAGCATCAAACATTAAAAACTTCCCTAAAGAGGGCTGCCTTCAAATATAATTTATAATGATGGCTTTATAAAAGTGTGTATGTGCAAGTAGGATGGGGGACAACACATTCCTTTAAGCCTGGCCTAGAAAATTTCTCCCTTTGCTGAATTGCGTTTACAGACAGGAAGGGTGGTTTTTGTTTTGTTTTTTCTTCATGCCAAGGCTCAGTTCCAATACTCTGTTGTTTCTCACTGTGACCCATTAGCAGAGGGGTGAGCCCCACTGTGTTCAAAAGGGCTTCAATGCAGATAGAATTTCAGCCTCTATCTGCTGGATGGAATACACATTTGCTCTTCAGATGCCAAGATTTAGCAGTGCCCCGAGGAATATGATTGTACATCATACTTAAGAGCAAGATGTCCTTCAAAAGAGAATCGTCTTAATTCATGCTTTCCCCTGCATTCATTTTTTTCTGAAATGACCATAATTTTCTTAACATTAATCCCAGCAAAAAAATACTTTGCTTCTCTGCCACCTGTCACAGCGGCTAGCAGGTCCTGGGCCAGCTCAGACCAACCCTTGGAATTCTCGATTTTGGGGTTTTCCACCCAGCTTTGCTGGAGGGGATTTTGCCTACAAAAGCCCCTCACCTGCCCATCCAATGACTGGTAGGAGGCTGGAACCACTAGTAGAGTAGACAGCCATCTCTACTCATACCAAACCATCCACAGCCCTGTCCTATGAAGTCAAAATCTGGATGCTGTTTCTGTAGAAAAGGCCAGTTTGTCTAACTTTTTTCTTTTTTTGTGCCCATGGAGATAGACGTAGCACATTGTACCCTAGATCTGTTCTCTCCTTCTCTTTCAATCATCTCACAGGAAACAACATTGACTGGCTATTGGATCTTCTAACACTAATTTATAGTTGAACTGCCACTGGTCCAGTGTGAATGCTAGTAATCGTTTCAGCAGTATGACAGTAAATTCCAGTGCAAAGGCATCTATGGTGCTAGCATGCTTACAAGTACATTGCAAACAACCCCGTGAATAAGGCTATTAAGCTTCTAATGTACTTCAAGCGTGTACATTAAGTTCAGTCAACTTTGTAAGGAATGGAATCTGAGAAAGGTAAAGGAGTGAGAGGGTATCAGTTCTTTAAGCAAGTAGCCAAATTACACCACCCACACACAACAGGAAAATATCAGCAGACTTGGTGGTGGGGCGGTGGCATTGGTGGGGCTAGATACATTCCCCCCTCCTTTTGATGTGCCTTACCTCAATAGCTGCACACTGCAGACTCCATCTATCCATATTTAACAGGTGCAGTGTCTGGTATCTTCTGCTCATAAATCACTGTCCCTATCATATCCAGATTTTGGAATTTAGGGACTCATTGTTCATTCTTTTCAGTCATTTTTCAAGGTTCAGCTATCTGGAATTTTAGCTTTGCAAGTGTTATCAATTTATAATGCCAGTCTTTCTTAAGCTAATTTACCATCTCTAGCCAATTAATACACTTCAACAAAAGGTTATGCCTAGAATTATAGTGATTTAGTTCAACCATAATTTGTAGTATGGGAGAAATCAAAGTTTGCTCTCTGTTTTTTTATTGACAAATATATACATATTATTATTATTATTATTATTATTATTATTATTATTATTATTATTTGCTTTACTGTTTTAACTGCTTTTAAGTTGTGTAGGATTTTTGTTGTTTATTTGTTTTTATTGAGGGAGGGGAGATGTGTCTGGAAGGACAGGAGCTGG
This sequence comes from Podarcis gaigeae, assembly GCF_964106915.1. Lineage (NCBI taxonomy): Eukaryota > Metazoa > Chordata > Lepidosauria > Squamata > Lacertidae > Podarcis > Podarcis gaigeae. The sequence goes on from NC_139692.1 coordinate 9,215,992, forward strand.
GGAGAGCAGGTGGGTCCAATCAGGTGATTCAGGGTAGCAGGAAGTACGGTGTGGGAGATGGGGTGGGCCAGGTGAGGGGCACAGATGGGATCCTCATAACAGAGGGTCCTGGTTGCGTGCAGGACCCAAGAGCTCACCTGATAGGGTTAAAATGGGGGGGGGCAGAGCAAGAAGTCCTGGCCATTCCCCTGGGATCACACCAGGCGATTTTAGCCAATAGCCAGTGGGTGCCATGATCCCAGTGCGATGCAAGGAGGGGCATTTGCTTCACACTGTTGAACACCCACTCACCCTACCTAGTTTAGTTAGAGCCGCTTGGCCTTGCTTTGGTTTGGGTCGCCTGTTTTGGAACAGGGGCTGGGTAGGAATTTTTCCATTTGGCAGATTGGCTTTAGCCATTTGGTTTTCGCCTACCCCTTAGCAAATCGTCACAACTTGTAAGGTGGCGGTAGGCATTGGCTCAGTTGGATTGTGGGGAGGGGAGTTGTGGCCATCACCTGCCCCTCCAGGAACTGGGTATTCCGTTAAGGGAATCTGGGGGTCCTGGATCTCATCCGAAGTCCGCTTGAGGGGCTAGGGCCATGCCAGGACCACAGGAACCCCGGGGTGAGCTTAGGTTGGTCCTCATCAACCTAGCTCCCTCGTTTGGTTTACCCCATTGGACGATCACCCTGAGAGGTGGAGCCAGTTATAGTGGGGAGTCAGTGCCTAAGCCAATACCGCTCACGTGATTGTATTTCAATAAAGTTGTGGCCAAAAATTTTGCCCCAAAACTTAAACTAATATAAGTGTCTGTGTGTATTTATTTTGGGGGTGGGTCTTGGGGCCTCAAGATGCAATTGGTGATGTGCCAGCCCTTTCTCCAGCCTATGGAATTGCAGTTGTCCTATCAGTCAACCCTGGGATCTGTGACTGCTTGTTGCTGAATGCCAGCTTGGCTCTAGGTACGCCCTCCCTTATCCATGAGCCGAACAGAGAGCAATTTTCTCACTTTCCAGGTCTTACCAGCTATTATAAGACAAGTGAGTTTCAGATAGTAGGAAGATGGTATAGTCAAGTAGTCAAACTTCAGAGGATAATTATACAGCTTCTAGCACTCTGATCAGCTGAAAAAAGTAAGTCACTGTCCCATAAATTAGGCTCACAGTCTAAACTGTTCTACTGTTTCTAAACATTCCCAAAATTTTAATAAATAGAAAGGGAGTTTACTCACTCTTACTAAATCACTTTCCTTAAACATTCCTCATCTACACAAATGTGGGGACACATACTGTTTTCTAGATAAAGTATACTCTAAATTTACTTTTAACAAGTCTTGATCCTAACATTAACACAACAACTTTTAATACCATCTTGATCATGGCATCCATGTAGTCAGCTTATTATGTTAAGTACACAATACTTAACCCAAACTGTATTGACTATTTACAGATAAACAAACCAAGTATTTTTGTGACATAAATTTATAATTCACCAAACCTGAGATAAATGTTTAACCTGGAAACGTTTAACCACATTCTTCTAAATTACCCTTGTGAATACAGCTGATGTCAATTACCCAAAACTCATTATGTGCTTGCTTTGACTCCTTCTTTAATATAATTATTGTTTTTACCTACCTCTACAAAGTCCTACTTATTTTTCACATTTGGATGTAGTTTACTTTTTTCAAAATACAATGCATTCTTTTCCTTATTCAAAAATGAACTGATACTATTATCATGAGCTATTTTTAGCAATTCCAGAAGAACTAAAACAGCTGGGTTGTATTATCTATCACAACACTCTCTTCCCAGGATGTGAAGACGTTAAGCTTCAGAGTCATGTGCATCTAAACACATATTCAAACCTCAGAGCTCTCTCTAGGCTACACCATGCAAGCACACCTATGAGGTCATTTATTGCAACCACCAACTTAGTGCAGGATTCTAAAACAATATCTCTGACATCCTCTACTTAAATACTACCAGTAGAGCCTACATCCCAAGGAAGTATGTTACTCTTACAAAAAGTTCTTACCATTTGAAACTTTCTCGTAATGTTTTGTTGAAATTTGCTTCTTTCAGTTTTCTTCCTGTTGATCCTAGCCCTCCATCTGCAATAATTGAGAGTTATTTCAGATGCAGGGCTAGAATCAACAGGAGGAAGCTTGAAAGAAGCATCATGTGTGTGACAGCATATCAGATATTTGAAGACCATTGCCATTTTTACTCTAATCTTCTGTTGTCATGTTCTGGTTGGATGTCAGTCAGGAGCTGCAGGACCACGGACAGTTCCAAGTAAGTAGAAGAAGAGTTTGGATTTGATATTGTAATTGAAATACTTAATTGTCACTTGTACAACTTGTATACAGTGAGATTAGACGAGCACCCCCCACTTAGCTCTCTTAGTCTTAATTCCCCTCGTTTACTGATGCACACCCACCAAACCCGAAAGTCAGTTGCCCTGTTGTTATCTTTTCATTCAGCAGCCTAACAGCCCATGGATAGAAGCGGTTCTTTACCCTGTTGGTGCGACTAATCATGCTTCTATATCTTCTGCCTGAGGGCAGGAGATCAAGAAAGTGCTGGCCAGGGTGTGAATCATTCCTGAGAATTTTCTTCACTCTCCTGAGGCAACGTTCTCCCGCTATTTCATCCAGTGGATTCACAGGACAGCCCATAATATCTTGTGATGTATTCATCACCCTCTGTAGGCACTTCCTATCACATGATGTCAAACCAGCATACCACACTGTGATGCAGTATGAAAGGACACTTTCTATTGTTGACCAATAGAAAGAGATCATCAGATGTTGATTGACATTGTTCTTCCGCAAGACTCTGAGGAGGTGGAGTCTCTGTTGGGTTTTCTTAACCACCTGGGTTGTATTTATTTTCCAAGTAAGGTCTTCACTGAGATAAACTCCTAGGAATTTAAAGGAAGAGACTCTCTCCACATAGCCCTCCCTGATGTACAGTGGGGCTAGTTCTCCTCTCTTCGTCCGAAAGTCCATCTCCTTTGTGTTGCTGATATTAAGGTGCAAGTTGTTCCCTAGGCACCATGTAGATATTTTTTGGACCTCCCCTCTATATGCTGATTCGTCTCCACCTGTTATTAAACTCATTATGGTGGTGTCATCTGCAAACTTAATAATTGCTGTAGACGGGTCAGATGATACACAATCGTATGTATACAATGAATACAGGTACAGAATTAGCACACATCCCTGTGGTGTGCCAGTGCTGATTTTTAAGGAATTAGATGTTACACGCCCAATCCTCACTTTATCCTGCTTTATCACTACCCGAAGGAGTCTCAAAGTGGCTAACATTCTCCTTTTCCCTTCCTCCCCCACAACTAACACTCTGTGAGGTGAGTGGGGCTGAGAGACTTCAGAGAAGTGTGACTGGCCCAAGGTCAGCCAGCAGCTGCATGTGGAGGAGTGGAGACGCGAACCTGGTTCACCAGATCACGAGTCTACTGCTCTTAACCACTATACCACGCTGGCTCTCAACAAAAGTAACTTGCTCCAACAAAAGTTGAGAGCAGACAGGGCATTTTAAAACCTCTGCCCCCAGGTTACCTCTCCCAGGCCCCACTCCTTTGTGGATAACTTTAGAATTCCTGCAATGCAACCCTCTGCCCTGAAGATGGGCACTTCTCCTCTCTTCTGTCACCTCCTGGTTGGTACCACCCTATGCCATTGGACTTGATTTCTCAGAGGAAGGTGCCCATTAGGATCCTAGCTCTGGCCCCACAGGCCCTGGTGATATGGGAGGTTCTTCTGAGGGCTCCTGTCTATCAGCCTCAGGCTCAGTGGACTTCCTGATCTCTAGGATCAGGCTCAGAGGCCTGAATCTGGTCTTAGCTTGAGATTCTGTAGTTTCCAACACTGAGTCTTGATTGCTGCTGCATGCTGGGGTCATGGCATCATCAGTCTAAACATTACTTTCATCCTTGGTTTTGGCATAGGTCACCCGTTCCTGGACATTTTGTGACACACCCCCACTTTCACTGAGATGTATAGACATTGACAAGGTGGACCATGATATGTTAAAATTGATGAATGTTGGGGGTTTGGATTCACGAATTTCTTCAGTGTTAAGAGTTGGACTGTGCCTACAGCATTGCCTTATCTTCGGGCTTCCTTCATCTAATAATAATTTTGCCCTTCATAGTCATCCCGCTGTCCTTCCTTGCGTACTTTATTAAGCTGCTTAGCATTATTTTAAGGTCAAAAACTCTCTTCTTGAAAAAGAATGATGTAATCTGCAAAAGCCCTACTTGGCATGGCCACACTCCATTCATCTTGATGCCCTTTCTTAATCCTATCTGAGGCTTTAATAGAGCTTCTTCAGGCAGCAAATGAAGAGATTTAATGAGATAATTTCTTGCTTTTACTAGCCATAGCTGCCAGCATGATTTTTCCCAATCTCTGGGGAAAAAAAGTTTTCACACTGCCAAAGACTTTTACAACCTTCTAGGGACAATTTCAGGGTTCTCTCTTGACGATGCTTCTCCTCCCCTGTTTCCATAATTCAGAGGTGGCTGATACCCCTTGGGATTGGTAGGACAGAAGACCAGAAGATCAATAGCAGGTGGCGCTGGAGCCAATGACAGGCACAACCAATTAATTATACTTTTGTTCTCAATCTCCTCCCTGCTGAGATCTACAATGGCAAAACTGAGACTAAGGACAAGGAGACTTTCAGCCAATGCTGGACTGTTTCTAAGTAAAAAGGCAAGTGACTAAGAGCAGACTGAGTTTGCTGGGGCTGTGCCCCTTTTGCCCCTTTTCCTCATAGTCACACTCTGCATTGGGTCAACATTAACCAAAACCTCTGGAGTCCATCCTCCAAGGAATGTGGTTTCAGGGCCACATACTCCTCTGTAAGCAGAAGTACAGGTAAGGTCTCTGTTTCAAGAGAATCTTTCCTTTCTTACATTGTTTATCAGGCTATTTTTCATACCTGCTGGAGGAAATGACCAACCTGTAGGCATTATATCTTCCTCCTTCTGAGTGCTAGGAGAGCAGGAAACCCCACAGGTCTCAAATGGGTGCTGGTTACCTCTATGGTCTTGCTTGCCTGGGAATTCAATATCAACCCCAAAGCTCAGTCTTTTGATTGCCTCTGGGAGCTTCTTAGATTCAAAAAGGCTTCTTATTGGTCTGTGGCAACAGGGCATGTTCACAGTGACCACTTTCAACAAATTTGAGGAAGGATTGACCCTTATTTCATCTTAATGGTCTAAAACATTGAGTAGCCTGTCATGCTTGTCCCCATAGGCCAATCTTTAAAGTGATCAATTTTTGATCTCCCAGAGAAGGCCTGGAAATGCCATTTAATAATAATAATAATAATAATAATAATAATAATAATAATAATAATAATAATATCTTTATTGTCATTTCTGCCTCCCATTTTGTCTCAGGGATCTAAAACCTCCTTCTATTGGTTTGTGGTAGTGCAATGTGCTTTATTTCTGGTCCTTCTCTTCTATGTAAAGATTTCCAGGACTTCTGAGGTTGGACTTATAGGATTAGGGTTACTTCTGGTGATGTCATGGCTATAAACCATCCTGAGGTGGTGGGCTTAAGTGGTTTGAGAGGAGGCACACTTACCATACTACTCTCTGCATCTTGACATAGGAAGTCTAGGAATTATTTCTGATGATGAAAAATCCTCTTAGAAAGCAAAGGTGAAAAATATAGAATTGCAGCAGCTAAATGATGAATTGGCCATTATATTTTCCCCAATCCATCATGGCAGAGAAAAGAGAATAAACTCAATTAAAAGGACCCAATTTACCCCCCCTTTTCCCTACCCCCAAGGGCACCAGAGTGTGAATCTATTAGCATTAGGACAAAATTGTCATTTTTAAAAGAAAAGGCTACTCATTCTGGGAGAAAAAACAAACCAAACAACTTGGTTCCTGCAGGGAGAGATGTTTCTGCATAATATGCATAATATTATGGATTTAATAGAAGCATTTCACAGTGATAGCAGTACTGCTATATACCAGTTTAAAATCCTTGAGCAGAGTACTACAGAACAAATGTATGACATTGCAAAGCCATAATATGTGTTCCCTACATAGTCTGGTAATCAGGACAAGCATGGAACTGACCAATACAGGGCAGAATCGAGACATGATATGGGAGATAGGTTCAGAGGACCCCAAATGCATGTTCTGGGGATGAAAGGATTTCACTCCTTCATCATTCCTCTGGTTTGTTCTGCCCCGGTTCAACTAAGAGAATTCCTAGAATTAGAGCAGCCTTCCTCAACCTGACACCTCCAGGTGTGTTGGACTAGAACCCCCATTAATCCCAGACAACATGGCAAACGGTCAGAGATGTTGCAAGTCCCAAGCGATTGGGGGAAATCTGAATTAAAGCACACATGGGTTGCTTTCAGTTCCTTAAGTTTGTAGGAACCTTCCCCCCCCCCCAATATATGTTAGCAATGTACAGGTGTGCATTGATAAAACACCACCCGAACCCTCCAGAGCCTGCACACATACCCAGAACCAACCACCTCAACTCCATGTCATCTGTATTCCCATGTCAACCTGTTCAAGTAGACAAATAAGTCTGGTTGGGCTTTTTGCCCTGCCAGACAAATTTAGAGATATCTCTCTGCCACTTCCGGAAGCCCAGAATTAAGTTTAAGATATTAACTGATGCGAAAGAAAGAGGGGGCTTTGCCCTGCCAGACCTAAAGCTGTACTATGAAGCCGCAGCTTTCTGCTGGCTAAAAGACTGGCTACTTCTCGAAGACACTGATGTACTGGACCTGGAAGGTTTTAACAATGCTTTTGGTTGGCATGCATACTTATGGTATGACAAGGTTAAGATCAATAAGGCCTTTAAGAACCATATTGTCAGGAAAGCAGTATTTAATGTCTGGACAAAATACAAAGACTTACTGGAAAACAAAACTCCAAGGTGGCTTTCACCTCTGGAAGCTAAGGCCCGAAAAAGACCCAATATGGAGGCCAAATGGCCAAAATATTGGGAAATATTAGAAAAAGATGGAGACAATTGGAAATTGCAGAGTTTGGAGAAAATGAAGGATAAAGTGCGAGACTGGTTACACTATGCTCAGATTAAAGAAGTCTTTAAAAAAGACAAAAAGTTAGGGTTTCAGGTGGAGAAATCGAAGTTGGAAACAGAATTGTTAGAACCAAAGACTAAGGTACTATCAAGAATGTATAACTTGCTGTTAAAATGGAATACACAAGACGAAATGGTTAAATCGGCTATGATAAAGTGGGCACAGGACATTGGGCATAACATTATGTTTGAGGATTGGGAAAGGTTGTGGACCACTGGGCTGAACTTCACTGCATGTAATGCTCTGAAGGAAAATATAATGAAAATGATATATAGATGGTACATGACCCCAGTTAAACTTGCCAAAATATACCATTTGTCTGAAAATAAATGTTGGAAATGTAAAGAAAGTGAAGGAACATTCTTTCACCTCTGGTGGACTTGCCCTAAAGTGAAGGCCTTCTGGGAAATGATATATAATGAGTTGAAAAAGGTATTTAAGTATACCTTCACTAAGAAACCAGAGGCCTTCCTTCTGGGTATTGTCGGTCAGAAGGTGCTAAAGAAGGACCGAACATTTTTTATGTATGCAACAACGGCAGCAAGGATATTCATCGCTAAGAACTGGAAAACTCAAGATCTACCCACACTGGAAGAATGGCAGATGCAGCTGATGGACTATATGCAACTGGCCGAGATGACTGGCAGAATCCGAGACCTGGGAGAAGAGAGGGTTGAAGAAGACTGGAAGAAATTTAAGATTTATCTACAAAAATATTGTAATTTGGTTGAATGTTAAGAAGGATGCTAGATCAAAATAACTGTCCACCACTAAATTAGATTTGAATTCGATGATAAGTGAGATTAAGGAAAATATAAACCTTTTGGAGAACTGCTAGATTGTACTTAAATGAGCGGATATAAGATTGTAAACAAGATGATAATTTGCTTGGAAAAAAATTTTAGCGATGTAAGTGGGAACGGGAGACGTGAGGGAGTCCAAAGAAGTGATGAAATTATGTTATGATATAAGTAATGTTGTTTATTATTTATGCATTTGTATTCAAAAATTTTAATAAATATTTATAAAAAAACAACACAAATAAGTCTGGTTGGGTGAAATTCTCAGGGAGGAGGGAAAGTACTAAGAGCCTACTGACAAGTCTGCCCCTTTAAAGCCATCCACTCCTCAAGAAAGGGGCAGTGTCTGGGAGGTATGATCTGAACATTGAACCATAAAAAGCTCCAATCAAGTCCTGGATATTGTTGGACCAGCAGTTCTGTGGCTTGGCAGTTTCTTTCAAAGGTCCAGACAGGATAGTGGAACTGAAACTTGAGTGAGAAAGAAAATGGAGAGGAATAGAATTACAGAAGGGGGAATCACAGAAAACACAGACCAATTTCATCCCAGCAGAAAAGGATCCCACCATAGGACCAACCTGTCATTCTTTCTGGAACACCTTTGCAGCCCCAAGGCCATCCCCACCATGCCCCAGGCCAGTAAGCAGCTGTGACACTTGTGTTGGAAGGGTGACTGGGTGGCTCTGCTAGGGATAGACAGATTGGTGCATTTCAACTCTCTCACGTTCACATTTTTTCCTATTTTAAATTCAGTTCTCCACATTTCAGCAACTTGTGATTGTTTGGGTTTTGTTTTGTTTTTAAGAACAATCCTTGAGTTGTTTGAATGTGAATTTATCCCAACAAACACATTTTTATATGCAGTTTTGAGTATTTTATACATTTTTGTAAAGATTTCCCCCTAATATAATACATTTTTGTATGTTATTTTCACTAATATCTTAGCTTTTTTGTACATCTCCCTTTAATATATGCATTTTTCAATATATGCATTCGTTGGAGAACTGCACCACAAAATTCAGACAAGTGTGAATTTTGAATGGCAACTTTGCTTCTCGTATTGTTTCAGAAAATGCAAATTTGATAAATTCAGATTTAAATACAAACTGAATTGAATTTATTCCCCATCCCTATTTTTCCACCTCACCACATTCAGTACTACTGTATGAGATTCTAGGTAGATATAGCAGTATCTCACTAAAATGCAAATACCTTGAGCAGAAATCACGCACGGAAGCTCCCCCTTTGCATTTCCTTAGCAAGTTGGAATAATTCCTCCTATGACTGTCGGACGTGCATGCCCTGTCTGCCTTTGCAGAACCGTAAAGTTCACTTGCTTTTCATATTTGCTTTTCAGTCTTATCGCTACTCATGATCGTGGTTTGGGCTATGGCTTTGAGAAATGCAGCATAATGCCTCTGTCAGCAACTTAAACAATGCTCATTATCTAAATGGATCCATAATTAATAAATATGTGAAGGGATGTCAGCTTTAATGATTGCCTACTTCCGCGAGCTTGATTGTATTTGCTTATTATCTGTGGCCTTCCCTCTTGACTGGCTCCCACTCTCTGCTAAAGAGCTGGTTTATAAATGAGATGTGACAGGATGAAACGAAAGCTGAAGCGATGGCCGCTTACGTGAATGCAATGCCTGGCTCGGGAACTATTTATGTCAATGGAAGTCTGATGAAACCTAGCAGTGATATTTTGTGTCTGATTCATCTAGGTTTACTTATGGATTGACCAGCTGAGCAAGAGTTATCACTATGCAAGACTGGAAAGGAAATCTTGGTGAGTTGTACATTAACCATGAGCCATAGACTACCCACTCCATTTGGTTTCACAAGTGGAAAACAGAGGGCTCTACCAGTGACCAAAGTGACTCAAACTCACCTTTACCACCAGCCATATGTGTTTCCTGTTGAACAGTATCTACTTCCTTTGCTTTGACAAATGAATTGCACTCACCCAGGTCACGACTGGTTCTTTCAACCCCTATGGAGGCAGAGCTTTCGATATTTAAGTATGTTTGGTTTTCTTCAACAGCACTTAATTTAGGAGTCACAAACCTTCTGGGGCCCGTGCACTCATTTTCAAACCAAAGGTATTGTTGTGACACATATCACAGCCAAACACACATCACAACCTATTTTATTGTAACAAGAGAATCTTTCTTTCAAGCCAAATTTCAATAGGAGTAGACCCTGTAGTAGGGTTGCCATGTGTCCTCTTTTTCCAGGACACATCCTCTTTTTCATGGGTAGAGTCGCCATAGTGATACATAGTTTAAAGTAGAAGTCGGCAAATGTGTCCCCCCCTTTTTTTTTTTGCTCTTCAAAAGATGGCAACCCTAATAAGTACCAAGGAAGATCTCTGTGGGTGGAGTGGTATCTGTGGGCACCATACTGGTGACCCTCTGGCATAATTTTCACATGCATGTGATCTTTCGGTCTTGGATAGAAGCCCCTTTGTTATATGTGCTCCATAATAAACTAATGGATAGGATGGGCACCTTGGGATTCATTTCCCATAGGAATGGACATATCTGTCCATTTTCAGTTTCACATTTTTCTTACCTTTAAGCTCAGTTCACCCTATTTTGCATTTGTAATGTTTTCATTTTAAAAGTCTGCATGAAAATGAATATACATTGTAGGCATTTTGATTAATATAAGCATTGATTTAGACACAGAGAGAGAGAGGGAGGGAGGGAGGGAGGGAGGGAGAGAGAGAGAGAGCAAATGATTTTACCCCAAATACTGCATTTTGTATATTATTTCCATGAATATGTGCATTTTGAAGAAGAAGAAGAAGAAGAAGAAGAAGAAGAAGAAGAAGAGGAGGAGGAGGAGGAGGAGGAGGAGTAGTAGTAGTTTGGATTTGATATCCCGCCTTTCACTCCCTTTAAGGAGTCTCAAAGCGGCTAACATTCTCCTTTCCCTTCCTCCCCCACAACAAACACTCTGTGAGGTGAGTGGGGCTGAGAGACTTCAAAGAAGTGTAACTAGCCCAAGGTCACCCAGCAGCAGAGACGCGAACCCGGTTCCCCAGATTACGAGACTACCACTCTTAACCACTACACCACACTGGCTCTCTTTTTGGTTCACTTTCCCCTAGCATACACATGGGGCAAAGGGTGGGGGGGGGAGAGAGAGAAAAAACTGTGTCACAACATTTGGAGATGTGTGAATTTCAAAAGGTTGCTGCATTTGAGTTCACATATTACTTAAGGAGGGGACGCGGGTGGCGCTGTGGGTAAAACCTCAGCGCCTAGGACTTGCCGATCACATGGTCGGTGGTTCAAATCCCCGCAGCGGGGTGCGCTCCCGTCATTTGTCCCAGAGCCTGCCAACCTAGCAGTTCAAAAGCACCTCCGGGTGCAAGTAGATAAATAGGGACCGCTTACTAGCGGGAAGGTAAACGGTGTTCCGTGTGCTGTGCTGGCTTGCCAGATGCAGCTTGTCACGCTGGCCATGTGACCCGGAAGTGTCTGCAGACAGCGCTGGCTCCCGGCCTATAGAGTGAGATGAGCGCACAACCCTGGAGTCTGGCAAGACTGGCCCGTACGGGCAGGGGTACCTTTACCTTTACCTTTTTATTACTTAAGGAAGTATGAATTGTGTCACTCTACACTGAAATACATAATAATAATAAAAATCCATCTCATCCCTAACAGGGTTCCTCCACTTCCTCTCTTCTTAGGTCACACTAGATGTGATGTTTACTATGTGAATGCAATTAGCAAGCAGATTTTAAATATATGTCAATACTGATAGCAGCCAAGGGGAAGCCAGAGCATCCTTGGGACCAGCTAGAAGAGTGACTGAAGCAGTTATGTGAATTTCAAGGGCATTGGTACAAATGAAAACTTCCCTTGAAATGCAAATACAGTGGTACCTCGGGTTAAGTACTTAATTCATTCCGGAGGTCTGTTCTTAACCTGAAACTGTTCTTAACCTGAAGCACCACTTTAGCTAATGGGGCCTCCTGCTGCCGCCACGCCGCCGCTGCGTGATTTCTGTTCTCATCCTGAAGCAAAGTTCTTAACCCGAGGTAATATTTCTGGGTTAGTGGAGTCTGTAACCTGAAGCATGTGTAACCTGAAGCGTATGTAACCCAAGGTACCACTGTAGCGGCTTTGGAGAGAGAATTTTTGCCAGGGCCTTGGTAGCACCCTTGCTTCCACCTTAGACCATTCCCGTGTCTGCTCAAACTTCCCCCGTCTGCTATTTACATAACAAAAACTGCAAACACCAATTGCATCTAGGCTTCCTTGGCCCCCAGTTAAGCAGTTCATTCATATAAAGCCTGTGCAGCTTTCAAGGTAAATAGGTTCTGTTCCCTTTACATGTGGTCACCCTGTGTGCAGCACTTGGTGCTGCAGGCTTGATGTTTCTAGATATTGGTGAAACGATGTAGTGTTAGAAGTCTATCACGGAGTGGGGGGTGTAGTGATGTGTCTTGAAAATTCTGTCAGCAGCAGAATTCAAACCTGGTTCGGATCAGCCTGTATATTGTTAGCCTCTTGAAACTGAAGGAACCAAAGCACCACATCTGCCTGTTGTAGAAAATCCACACCTTCTCACTTTCCCCTTCTTCCAAAGGCAAGGGGAGAAGCCCCTAAATGTTTAGCTACAGTGTGTAGCAGGAGCACAGAGCAGTCTGAGGATTTATACTGTAGCTACTGCCTGACCTTGAACTGTTTCACTTAATGACCACAGGATCTCCCCCTGCTCCACTCACCAACCTTAGGCAAAGAGCCCCAGGTCACCAAGCATATGGTATTGCTTATCAGCCTGATGCATAGCTTCCAGTTCCGTGGAGAGATGTTAAAATCCCTGCAGCCCGCTTGCCTTCAGGTGTGCTGAATCATGCATTCCCAGCCACCACATCTTTATTGACTCAAAAATAAAATAAAATGCTGAGTTAAACATTTAGTGCCTCGTTAGCAAAAAGTTTGGCTTCCCATATCTCTTTCTGTGTCATGATGACTGCTAAGTATGCCGTGCTGCCACCTCCTCCACACAATTCCTTGGGCAGCCCAGTGCCAGTGTGGTGATTTGGGAATCAATCACTGAGATGGGAATTTATCTCAAAGAGAGGTAACATTCAGCTGAGCAATGTTAGTGTATATTGGGGTGGGGTGGGGGACATACCTTCCAACATTTCTCTGGTAAAATAGGGACGTCCTATTAAACAACAACAACAGCCCCAGCCACTCTGGGTGGCTCCTAACATATGTAAAAACATAATAAAACATTACACATTTTAAAACTCCCCTATACAGGGCTGCATTCAGATGTCTTCTAAAGGTTCTATAGGTTGTATCTCCTAGGCTTGGGAGGTGGGTCACAAAACTCCATATCCTGCAACATTTTTCTGATGAAAATAGAGACATCCTACCATGACTTCCAATATTCCTTCTGTAAATCTGGGACTGTTCCTGGAAAATAGGGAGACTTGGAGGGTCTGGAAAACATGCTTTTCTATAAAGCATTTATGGGAAGACTCCATTGGTGCTGATCATTCTTTGCTGGATCTAGCCATCAACATTAATCATCATCACTGATCTGTGCAATTGCATGATAATGCAACTATCACCAGCATAGGGATTCCAGATTCCCAAAGTGTGCAGCTCAAGGAGTGGGACTTGGTAATACCAGAGTTTGACAACTTTTGAAAGAAAGAAAAATTGACAATGGCTTATATGGCTGGGTTTAGTGGTAAAGGGGTCAAATGCTGCACCACCACAATTGTTTACTAGTGTTTTGTTTTGTTATTTAGAGGATTCCCCCCTTGCTTTTTAAAAGTAATAAATATCAGTGATGTCACTGAACTGGGCATCAGAGCTGCCAGTGTGGTTAAGAGCGGTAGTCACGTAATCTGGGGAACCGGGTTCGCGTCTCCGCTCCTCCACATGCAGCTGCTGGGTGACCTTGGGCCAGTCACACTTCTCTGAAGTCTCTCAGCCCCATTCACCTCACAGAGTGTTTGTTGTGGGGAGGAAGGGAAAGGAGATTGTTAGCCGCTTTGAGACTCCTTAAAGGGAGTGAAAGGCGGGATATCAAATCCAAACCCTTCTTCTTCTAGCTCGCCACTTGGTCCAAAGTGTGCAATACAATCAGATGCAGCATAAGAGAATTCTGATCCCTCTGGCCAGGGAATGAGGGTGCCTGATGCTGGGACATGCGCAGTCACAAGCATGGCAATGGTAGCAGCATGGCAATAGGATATTTAAGGCCTCCCTTGGCATGTCTCGCTTTCTAGGCACCCACTCTGCCCACCCTGTTTTCCTGTAACTTCAAGATTGAACTTCTTTCTTTCTTTTTGGTCTATCCAAAAATTCTTTTCTCTCTTTCTTGTCTGCTGTGTACTGGGTGCTTTAAATAAGGCCTATGGCAGCGGTGGCAAACCTATGGCACATGTTCCAAAGTGGGCACGTGGAGCCCTCACTGCTGGCACGCACGCCATCGGCTCATCTGCACTGATGTTTTGTTGTTTTTTCCCATTTGTGCTCCTGCTCCTCCTCACGCTACTGTGTGCATCCACTGCTTAAACCCGGAACTTATTTTATTTTTGCTGGTAGCCAGTGATTGTGTTCGGCGTTTGGTCTGTTTTTCTATTGGCTGCAGCAGTGGCTATTTTGGGGCAGTTTGCGATAAATAAGCCGGTTTGGTTTTGCACTTTGGGCACTTGGTCTCTAAAAGGTTCGCCACCACTGGCCTAGGGATATACAGTGGTACCTTGGGTTAAGTACTTAATTCGTTCTGGAGGTCCGTTCTTAACCTGAAACTGTTCTTAACCTGAAGCACCACTTTAGCTAATGGGGCCTCCTGCTGCTGCCGCTCTGCCAGAGCACGATTTCTGTTCTCATCCCAAAGCAAAGTTCTTAACCCGAGGTACTATTTCTGGGTTAGCGGAGTCTGTAACCTGAAGCATATGTAACCCGAGGTACCACTGTAGTTCAATCTGTTTGCATGCTGGGCAGAAAGGTGTGTGGAATTTAACAAAGAGCTGTGGCGCTGTGGGTTAAACCACAGAGCCTAGGACTTGCCAATCAGAAGGTCGGCGGTTCAAATCCCTGCGACGGAGTGAGCTCCCATTGCTCGGTCCCTGCTCCTGCCAACCTAGCAGTTCGAAAACACGTCAAAGTGCAAGTAGATAAATAGGTACCGCTCCAGCGTGAAGGTAAACAGCATTTCTGTGCGCTGCTCTGGTTCGCCAGAAGTGGCTTAGTCGTGCTGACCACATGACCTGGAAGCTGTACGCCAGCTCCCTCAGCCAATAAAGCGAGATGAGCCGCAACCCCAGAGTCAGTCACGACTGGACCTAACGGTCAGGGGTCCCTTTACCTTTACCCTTAGGCACCTTTGAAGGCAATGGGCGTACTCAGAGCCTGGCAGCAGAGCCCTTCACTTGGATGCAGACATATGATCACTAGGGATGAAATTTTAAGAAAACCTCAAGCTTATCTGCATGGATGTTTAAAAATGCCTGTCTTCTTACGTAATATTGATAAGGGGCCTTTTTTTAAAAAACCAGTCCTTCAGATTTCCAGTAACCAGCACATAAACAGACATAGAATACAACACATACAAGTGTATACAAATATTTATGTATTCATACTTATAAAATGACGCTGCAGAAATATATTACCACATGGGGACTTGGCACTTATATATATTATACATCTTTTCTGCATAATTTTATAGCCAAGTATTAAAAACAACAATCCATGATGCACAAGTTGTCTGAACCCAATTGGGCACTCGATGAAAGAGGTGGTTAATCAGGTTTGAATCCCCAAATTTCATATAAAGGTAAAGGTAAAGGTACCCCTGTCCGTACAGGCCAGTCTTGACTGACTCTAGGGTTGTGCGCTCATCTCACTCTAGAGGCCGGGAGCTAGTGCTGTCCGCAGACACTTCCGGGTCACGTGGCCAGCGTGACGAAGCTGCTCCGGGCAAACCGGCACCAGAGCAGCACACGGAAACGCCGTTTACCTTCCCGCTATAAATTGGTACCTATTTATCTACTTGCACGTAAGGGTGCTTTCGAACTGCTAGGTGGGCAGGAGCTGGGACCAAACGATGGGAGCTCACCCCGCTGCGGGGATTTGAACCACTGACCATGCAATCGGCAAGTCCTAGGCGCTGAGGTTTTACCCACAGCGCCACCCGCGTCCCTCAAATTTCATATATTAGAACATAATAAGATCACACCAAAGGCCCATATAGTCCAGCACTCTGTTCTCACAGTGACCAACCAAATGCTTACAGGAAGCCCTGAGCACAACAATGACCTCCCCATTAGTGCTTCCTACCAACCAATGTTCAGAAGCATGCTGCCTCCAAAAGTTCGAACAGAACACAGACATTGTGACTGCTAGCCACTGCTAGCTTTATCCTCCACACATTTTTCTAATGATCTTTTACAGCCATACAAGTTGATGGCCATAGAATCACAGAGTTGGAAGGGACCATGAGGGTCATCTAGTCCAACCCCCTGCAATGCAGGAATCTTTTGGCCAAGGAGGGTCTTAAATCTACAACCCTGAGATTAAGAGTCTCAAGCTCTACCAACTGAGCTACTCCAGTATGGCATCATTGCCTCTTGTGGGAATGAATTCAATAATAATAATAATAATAATAATAATAATAATAATAATAATATATTATTTATACCCTGTCCATCTGGCTAGGTTTCCCCAAGCCACTCTGGCTGGCTTCCAATAAAATATTTAAAATACAATAAAACATCAGACATTAAAAACTTTCCAAGACAGATCTTCAGATGTCTTCTAAAAGTCAGTTGTTTATTTCCTTGAAATCTATCTGTTGGGAGGGCATTCCACAGGCGGGTGCCACCACCAAGAAGGCCCTCTCCCTGGTTCCCTGTAACCTTGCTTCTCGCAGTGAGGGAACCGCCAGAAGGCCTCTATCCACTGTGTGAAGAAGTTTCTTCTTTTGCCTGCCCTGAATTCCACTTCATTTGATCTTCCCAAGTACTAGTATTATGAGAGAGGGGAGAAAACTTTTCATTATCTACTTTCTCCACACTATGCATAATTTTACACACCTCCCTCATGCCCCATTGTACTCGGCTGGAAGAGATTCCTCCTCCATCCCTAAAGATCACAGATCTCATGCCTGGCACATAACTTGGTTCCATTCCCTGCAAGTTACCACTTCATAATGACCACTTGAAGCCATCCTCTGTCCTGACAGAGAAAGTGATAGTCAGGTCTTAATCCCTTGGAACGGTCTCCAGTTCTCCTCTTCCCTTGAGTTAGCGGCACAAATATAACAGAGTTTTTATGTCCTTTAATATACTCGTATTTGGAATGTAAAACTTAAATGTGCATGGCACTCGGCTTGCATATTTCAACCCACTTATAAGTTTCACTAACAGCCAAGGATGCTTTTTATGAGAGCCCATGAAATAAAAAAGGCATAAATTTGTATCTGATTTAAAATTTTATAACCAGAGTTACACTGAACATTAAGTAGGCCGTTTTCGGCTAATCCATAATGCTGTGAATTAAAGTGTTTTGCTAAAGTTAAGAGGAGAGAAAAGTAGTCCCCTCCCTTCCAGGTGGCCTTTATTGTTTTGACAACCTGAATCTCAGGTTGAAAGTATATTAATCACTGTTGGTATTGGTTTCTCCATTGGATAGCGTCTCCCACCCCAGTTATACACCATCTCATTCTTTGAGTGGTGAGAGACTCCAGGAATGAGACTCTTTCCCAGGGTTTGATTTTCTTTGACTGAAGTTCAGCAGAGACTGTGGTGTCTTCTGAATATATCGTTTTATTTACAAATATATCCAACATGAGCATAAGATGGAGGGACTCACAGCTCAGCTCTCACAGACTGTTGGGAAAGATGGAGGGCACAAGGAGAAGGGGACGACAGAGGATGAGATGGCTGGACAGTGTTCTCAAAGCTACCAACAAGAGTTTGAGCAAACTGTGGAGACAGTGGAAGACAGGAGTGTCTGGCGTGCTCTGGTCCATGGGGTCACGAAGAGTCGGACACGACTAAACAACTAAACAGCAACAAAGTGTGGTGGTGGGGAGACCCACCCATTCATTGTATGGCATAATGCAACTTCTTTGGCTATGCTAGCTATGGTGCTTAACAAGCCAGGCACAACCATTGCCTAGACAAAGGGACTGGTTTGGGAAGTTTTCTCTCATATCTTCTACCCTCCCATCAGATGTCAAGGAGATGAGTAAGAACAAGCTTTAGAAGACATCTGAAGGCAGCCCTGTGTAGGATAGCTTTATAGTAAAGGTAAAGGGACCCCTGACCATTAGGTCCAGTCGTGGCCAACTCTGGGGTTATGGTGCTCATCTTGCTTTATTGGCCGAGGGAGCCGGCGTACAGCTTCCAGGTCATGTGGCCAGCATGACTAAGTCACTTCTGACGAACCAGAGCAGCGCATGGAAACGCCGTTTACCTTCCCGCTGGAGCGGTACCTATTTATCTACTTGCACTTTGATGTGCTTTCAAACTGCTAGGTCGGCAGGAGCAGGGACGGAACAACAGGAGCTCACCCCGTTGCGCGGATTCAAACTACTGACCTTCTGATTGGCAAGTCCTAGGCTCTGTGGTTTAACCCACAGCGCCACCCGCATCCCTAGCTTTATAGTATGTAATGTTTTATTATGTTTTTGTATATGTTGGAAGCCACCCCGAGTGGCTGGGGCTACCCAGTCAGATGGGGGGGGGGAATAGTAACAACAACAACCCCACAGATACAGGAATCCAAGAATTGGAACAGACTCAGGGCATTATACAGACTGACCCTCACCCACACCTTCAGTACCCTCAATCTAAATTTCTAACCCTTATCACCCATGGGTTTTTGGCCTGGTAACCACTGTCGATTCTGGACAGACAAAGCCTGGACATCTTTTATTTGTGCCTTGGCAACATCCAGGTTAGACTGCTGCAATGTGTAATGCCTGGGACTGACTTTGAAAATTACTCCAGTTGGCTAAGACATGGCAACTAGATTTTTACCAAGACTGACAGGTTTCACTATCTTCCCATTCATTTCTGGACACAATTCCAAGTAAGGAGCAGTGCATTAGCCAGGTTTGGAAGACACAGTACGAATGCATAAATCACTGTGGCCATGCTACCCCTACAGTTTGCACACCAGCCGAAGCTGATGAATAGCATCCTAGCTATTGAGGCTACCTGAGCCTCAAGTGACAAAATGGATCCAGGATCACCCCAAACTATGCACCTGTAGTCCAGGTGCATGCACTGAGGTATGAGTTAGCACATATACAGGAAGCAAGGTTGATCGATGGAATTAAAGAGAATGATACATTACTTAAACTTTGCCTGCTCCTCTCTAAAATGTTTTTAGAACACGTTTTCAAATAATTTTAGATGTTCTTTTTTAAAGGAAAAAACCCCCAAATGTTTATGGTTTTACCTTTTTAAAAATAAATAAATGTATTATTCTACTACTTTATTGTTTGTTGGCCTAGGCTCCTTTGGGAAGAAAGGCAGGATAGAAATGCAATTCTTCTGCATCTTTGTCATCAAGTGGGTCTTCCACTAATTCTCAAAGGCCTAAGGATTATGAACAGGAGAGTTTTGAGGACTTGAGCAGGATTAAAGCAGCAGCTTTATAGTGCAGGATTATCAGGGAACTGATAAAAAAAATGTAACTGTTCCCTGGCTTTGATACATGTGCATGTTCAGAGGTTTGAAGAGCTGAAAATCTTCTCATCCTGGTAGGGTATTAAGAGTCTTTTCCCTTTTGATTTGAGACCTCCCTGGTATTAGCTAGAATGGCCAGGTTTCTTTGAACAAGGACAAGCTTACTCTCATCTCTGCAGTAAAGTATTCAGGCTGTTTTGTGGTTATCAGATCAAAGGCAGCGTTCTCTTTTATATTTTGAATGTTAGGGCTTTCAATTAAGTCACACACCAAAGCCTTGAAATTGTGACAAGCCCTTTTAATAAACATACTGAAATATCTATTACAAAAGAAACAGTGATGATTTATTACTTTCTATATTTTCTCTTAAGCGGGATGTTCACATGGGCCTATAGATCATAGGAAGCTAGTTTACACCAGGTCAGATTAAATGCCTATTTTTGTGTGTGTGATATTGCCTATTCCAACCATCTTCAACCTAATGCTCTCCAGATGTTGCAGGCTACAACTCTCTTCATCACTGACCATTAGTTGAGGCTGGTTGAGGCTGATGGGAGTTTGCATCCAAAACATCTGGATAGTACTAGATTAGGGAAAGGTGTTCAACTTTAACTGGTAGTAGATCTCCACTGACCTAGTCAAAGAGAGGTCATAAACTGTTTGACCCTTTTAACTAGATGTACTAGGAATTAAACCTACAGCCTTCAGCATTTAAAGAATGTTGTTATGGGTTGGTCTCTCTCACAAATGTGAGACGACTCTGGTTGTTAATTATTTCAGATTTATTGCTAAAACAACAAACTAGGACGGAGCTACTCCACTCATCGTCTTCCCCATAAGATGGAGTTGCCCGGACTGATCTCCTCCCCCTTCCCCAGCACGGAAGCCCCCACCTTCTCTTCCAGTATCTTTCACGCGTCTCGGCCACTTTTGAGATCCTACGAGATTTGGGAGAGAATGCTTCCTGCATTAAAACGTCCGACTCACTATTGTCGCTCTCAAACAGCTGCCTGTCCCTCTGGCCCTGTTTTTCTCTTCCCCTTTGTTCAGAGCTCAGATTACATCTGCTGTTCCCATCCTCTCTGCCTTCCGCTACTAACTGTCCTCTCCCTATGCCTGCTTCTTCTCCTCTGGTCAGCATCTGAGCTTCGCTGACAAATGTGCTCTACCATTGAGCTACGGCTCCTTCCAAGACAAAGACAAACCATGAACAGGTTTCTACCAACAGGGGGGTAAAAAAAATATTAGGCTGTCACAATGGCTTCCTGTATGTCTCCAATCCTGAAAAATCCCCCACTCAAATATGTTTGGCATGCTCATTTCCCACCTGCAATCCTACAAATGAAAAGTCCTCTCCACTTCCGAGTGGGGAGAAGTTGTGGGCAGACCACATGGTCACCCACTCCTCTCAGGGGGACGGGGGATGGGACAGGGTCCCACATCACCAGGAGTGCCCCAGCCGCGCCATAGATTCAGCTGACCAATCCGGTTGGCCAGGGGGGCGTGGCCAGGACCATTTAAGCTGCTGCGTGGGCCAGGGAACTTCCTTCTGGCTCGCTCTTCAGATCTCCCACCCTAACCTCCCTATTTTCAGGTTCCAATACTGGCCTTGCTATGGATCTTGGTTGGTCACCATTTAGGGGCCTGGTAGGAATTTTTCCACTTGGCAAATTGGCTTGGGCCATTTGGTTTTTGCCTACCTCTTAGCAATCGCCACAACTTTGTAAGGTTTGGTAGTTAGGCATTGGTAGAACCTGTTTTTGGGGAGGGGAGGTGTGGCCATCACCTGCCCCCCAATGTTAAGGGTATTCCGTTAAAGGAATACAGGGGTGTGGATCTTGTCAGAAGCTCGGGGAGGGGCTAGGGCCATGCCACAACCCCATCGGGAACCCTGGGGTAAGCCTGAGTTGGTTTGCATCGACGGAGCTCCTCTATCAGTGGTTGACCCTTACAGGACTCCCTGCATAACGGGCAGGAGTCAGATATAGTCGGGTCTATTCCAATGCCTAAGCCAATACCACTCACATTTTGTAACCAATAAAGTTGTGGCCTAAATTTGCCCAATAACCATTAACCTAATATACTGTGTCCTAGTGTCATTATTTTTCTATGGGGTGTGGCCTCAGGGTCTTGACACACAATGTGTTTCCAGGGTACATCTTCAGCAGGCCTTGGCTAGTTCTTCAAATCTTAAGCATTGGATCATCTGTGGCCCCATGTGAACTATAACCCAATATTTTCCATTGAACTCAGTTGGGCAATTTGTAAAGTTGGAGATGCAGTGGGGGAAACATCTGGCAATTTTGGTACAGCAGTTAGATTCACTTAGTTGACCAATGAGGTGGACAAAGTTACCCCCACTTATTATTCTTATTAATATTTTAATGCCTCTCTGCAGCCTTCTCTTCACAGCCTTCTGACTTGCATTGTTTCCATGGTGTTCTGGCACAAGAAGAGCAATGTGGCCAGAGGATACCCAAAGGATCACGGAGGGTAGACTGCAGAGATGAGGAGCTATTGTCTCTGATACCAGCTGGCAAGGCTTCTCTCAAATCAGGGGTGAGGAGCCTTTTTCAGTTCAAGGGCTGCATACCCACCTGGTCAAACTTCGAGAAACTCCATGCCAGTGGTGGGCATGGGCAGAGGCCAAAAAGGGCACAGCACCAAATGTGAATATTGCCTTTTTGCAGCAAGTTAGTTTCTGCTTACTCACACTGCCTGCTGTGTCCTCTATCCAAGCAAGCAGGAAGACTAATTATCTGATTATTTATTTTCTATGCCACTTAATATATTTAAAATATCTCTAAGCAGTGTAGGAAAAAAGAACCAAAAACAGACAACTTAAATTATTGCAAAAATGTAACAAACGTTACACCAACACAAAGTTACAGTGGTACTTCAGTTTACAAACTATTTGGTTTACAAACTATGCAAAACCAGAAGTAGTGTTCCAGTTTGCCAACTTTACCTCAGTCTACGAATGGAAGCCGAATGGCTGGAAGGGCAGCGGTGGTGGGAGACATTAGGAAAAGCGAGCCTCAGTTTAAATATGGATTTGGTTTAAGAACTGTTCAGGAATGGATTAAGTTTGTAAACCAAGGTACCACTGTAAGGTAAAGGGACCCCTGACCATTAGGTCCAGTCGTGGCCGACTTTGGGGTTGCGGCGCTCATTTTGCTTTATTGGCCAATATTGGTCATGTGGCCAGCATGACTAAGCCACTTCTGGCGAACCAGAGCAGCACACGGAAATGCCGTTTACCTTCCCACCGGAGCGGTACCTATTTATCTACTTGCACTTTGATGTGCTTTCGAACTGGTAGGTTGGCAGGAGCAGGGACCGAGCAACGGGAGCTCACCCTGTCGTGGGGATTTGAACCGCCAACCTTCTGATCGGCAAGTCCTAGGCTCTGTGGTTTAACCTATAGCACCACCCTCGTCCCAGTACAAATCGATATCAATTCATTTTCCTCCTCTCAGCCTCCAGTTCTCACTCTCAGCACCCCCACAAAAGTCTCTTAATGAGAAGTGTTCCTGGAAACAGCGGACATCACCCTAGTCTCTCACTCTAGGCTTGCTTTTTATGGACAGGCCCAAGACAGATGGTACTTTCTCAGGCTGCCCACCTCTGTGTTCGATTCAGATGCACTCTCCACACTCGTTGCAGGTACAGTAGGTTTGCCTATCATCAGAGTCCAAGGGCACATTCCAACCAGGCAAGAACAACAATCTCAAGGAGGGCACAAGGCATTTTTGGGGAAGAGAGGGGGTGTGACTGGGAAGGTGTTACGGCCTAGAAAGAATCCCAAAAGCCAAACAGAGAGGTCTAGGACCCACATTTGATGTCCAGACCTAAGGTTCCCCATCCCTTTTTAAAGTGCTAAATAATGTTGCTGTTGTTTAGTCGTTTAGTCGCATCCGACTCTTTGTGACCCCATGGACCAGAGCACGTCAGGCACTCCTGCCTTCCACTGCCTCCCACAGTTTGGTCAAACTCATGCTGTTAGCTTCGAGAGCACTATCCAACCATCTCATCCTCTGTCGTCCCCTTCTCCTTGTGCCCTCCATCTTTCCCAGCATCAGGGTCTTTTCCAGGGAGTCTTCTCTTCTCATGAGGTGGCCAAAGTATTGGAACCTCAGCTTCAGGATCTGTCCTTCCAGTGAGCACTCAGGGCTGATTTCCTTCAGAATGGATCGGTTTGATCTTCTTGCAGTCCATGGGACTCTCAAGAGTCTCCTCCAGCACCAGAATTAAAAAGCATCAATTCTTCAGCGATCAGCCTTCTTTATGGTCCAGCTCTCACTTCCATACATGCTAAATAATAGGGCAGGACAACTGTCAGCCATGTAACTTAAGCCTATTTCCCCCCACTGACCCACATACACACACATCTTAGGAGTTTGAAAAAAAACATTTTTGGAGGGGAGAGCAATGGTTTCATGAAAGCAGAAATATAAACCCAACCTATCCTTAGCTTTTTTTCAGAGCAAGTGCATCCTGCAGATAGCAAATAGATGGGCTGAAGCATTTCAAAAAGATTTGAAATATCCATAGAAAGACATGAATCGGCTTTTCAGATTACATAGGAAAAATAAATGACTTACATGCACTAGCAGGAAGCAAACAATCACGCTGTAGAAGAAAGCTTTGCAAATACAAATTAGAAGTTTGATCTTTAAGAATGAAGCCTAAAGCTAAGCATACATTTTCAGTGATGACCAAGGCATTGGTACATATGAACTAGAGCAATTCACTGTATATTATTTTAGTACTGGACACAGAAACAACCTGCGCTTCATGCGCTGTGAATCAAAAATGACCCCAAGGCTGCACACCTCAGCCTTTAATGGCACAGTTACCCCATTTAGGACCTGGGAGTCTCCCACATTTGCCCACCTCCTGTCCCCCAGAATCAGTAGTTCTGTATTGTTGAGATTCAACCTCAATCCATTAATCAATAGCCAGGGATGGAGTGAGTTGTAGCTCAACAACATCTGCAGTGCTTAATTCCCCATCCTTGCCATATAACCTGCAAGTCAAAGTGTGTACAATTTTCCAGGGCCTTTGCTACCATCTTCTTGCCATCCTTCCCATTTTAAGGAGAAATGGACAGGGCTGATTGCATCCCAGTGTCTGCAGCATGGTCTGCCTCTGAATTTTAAATGAAATAAGTACCTCCCTCCCCACCCCACTTTTTAAAAAAATCATGCAATATTGGCCACAAAGAGAAATTTCAAGCCTTCCAGCTTTGAGTAAATTGCAGTGGCAACCTTAATCAACCATGTTAGAGAATTTTCCAGACAGGAAAGTAAATCTGAAAACATCTCAAGCTTTCTTTAATATGTTGTCATTTTATTCATTTTATGCTGGTTTGCCACTGTTTAAAGGGGAGCCTTTTATGCTTGCAGAATCTGGAGTTCATGGAAGTCATGAGTCAAACATCGATGGACTTCAGAGGCAAAGGATAACTGAGTATAAGGAATAATTGCATATGCACTCCAGGATCTATGCCCATGGAGATGTCTGCTTCCTATCACCGTAAGAGGAAGGGAGATTTGATCAAGCCATTTTGCTAGATTTCTGGTAGATAAGGATGAGGGAGACGATTAATTTTCTATTTTCTGAGTTTCTCATTTTCTAATCTCAATTTCAGTTCTCCACATTCCCACATAAGTATTTCAGTGTGAGTTTCTCTTATATATTTGTGGTCTTCAATTTTGCCCATTTTTGCAGAGCAATTTTCTTTAACATAATGTGTTGTTCTGTGCTTTTCCCCCTCATTGATGCATTTTTATGCAAACTTTGCCCTAGTATTTGCCCTTTTTTTGCTTCGCAGAAGAGCTGCACTACAAAATTTGAAGATGCATGGATTCCGAAGGATGGCTGTGTTTTGGTTTGTGCATTGCTTTGGAAAGTGTGATTTAGTAGGTTCACTTTTAAATGTGAACTGAATCAAATTTGTTCCCCATCTTTGCTGGTAAATGTTTTACTATAGAACTAAATTTGAGGAAAGAAGTAAATTGAAGGCAATGAGAAGATGGTGACAGAAGCAACCAGCAAATCTGCAAAGAGTTGCAGAAAAGAAAAACAACAGCATCAGTCCAAGGGGTTGTAGCAGTACAATAGCTTGTAAACTGCACCTGTGCCCATTCTATTCTCAGAATAGATTAAGGCTATTAGTCTGACTTTTAAGCAAACTGAGGCAGCTGCTTCAGGTGGCAGATGCTGAGGGACAACAATAAGGTTGTTGGAAGATGAGGCTGTATGTGCCTGTCTCCCACCTGTCCTACGCTTCCTTAACCTTGACTGTTACCCTCAGAAGCTATGAAGGACAGTGTCCCATCACCAATGTTGAAATAAGATTCAGATGTTGGTCTAGTCACCTTCAGTACATGTAACAGAGGCAGGTTGCCACTTTGACTCTAGCAGAAATGTTGTTTCTACCCTAGATGTAGTGTTCAGCATAATTAACACATCAACATAATGTAAATTATTAAAATCCAGATAAAATTAGACTTATAACACCAATGAATTTCTATAATTCATAACGTCATTGCTGTTTTACAATACTGCAGCTCCATCTGTACTACTGCTGAGTCCTAGGATACTTAATCTCCTCAAACCCAGGTGAATATCTTTAGCAGACACCTGAAAAACAGCAGTGAGACCCTGGTGGGGGGAGCATCATATTTCCCAAAGAAGGGAGTTCCTCTCACTGGTGGAGGAATGGGGGCTGGGGGGGAGCACACCGCTCTCGGCACCATTGGGGAGGGGGGTACCATCGTGGCCGCCCCCAGACACATGCCACACATGCCCCTACTGCGCTGGACGCCCCCAGGACAAAAGGCACGCCCCATGGACGGCGCACCATGCCCCCATGGGTGGCATGCCATGCCCCTGGGATGCACACCAGCCACACCCCCACCTGCTCTCCACCCCCAATGTCCGAGCATGTAGCTTCGCCACTGGTTCCTCTGAAGTTTGGGAGCGACCCCTGAAAAGGCCATGTCTCAAGCCACTTCCAAAGCCACTCCTGGTGGTGGCACCACAAGCAAAACCTCATACAATGGCTGCTACCAGGAGAAAAGGTCCATCAACCACTTGAGTTCCAAATCATGTAGGGTTTTGTAGATTAATACCAAACTCATGGAAAATTGATGCATTAAGCTT
This sequence comes from Podarcis gaigeae, assembly GCF_964106915.1. Taxonomy (NCBI): domain Eukaryota; kingdom Metazoa; phylum Chordata; class Lepidosauria; order Squamata; family Lacertidae; genus Podarcis; species Podarcis gaigeae. The sequence continues at coordinate 9,242,745 of NC_139692.1, forward strand.
CATCAAACCTAAAACCTTCTATGAAGTTTGGTATCCTTTTACATCAGTGTAATAATTGTGACCATTGCTTCCCAAGTCACTTCCTAGCTTGTCATTCTTTTTGAACAGATACTGCTTTGTTCCTGAAGGCATCTGATCAGCCATGGGAAGAACAGAATGCTGGATTAGATGGGACTTTGTTCTGGTCCAGTATGTCTTCTGACATGTTTTGGGTGAGAGAGGCTTTTTACCCAATCTTCTTATAATCCTAAGGTTTTATCTCAAAACTGGGTGTGATTTCTTTGTTAATTTATGTGGATCTAATTCTTTTATTTTGAATCCATTTTACCTTTGTATCCTGTTGATGAACTTCAGTAAAAGAATATTGGGTTATATTCAATTGCCATTGAGCAAGAGGAATGACATCTATGAGTACAACAGAACTTCCCTCTCCTTCACTTGTGCACCCACTAAATCTGTTTTAGGGATTCCCCCAACCCTCTGGAGCAGATTTCGTGGTGGGGGAGGGGCACGCAGGGGAAGAGAAGCAGAGGAGGTTCCATTGCACTTGTGGAAGTTGTACTACTTGCATAATGCTTAAGTTGAATTCAACCCTATATTGGTAATGTAAAATAAATATTCAATATTTCTTATCGAGCAGCTTGTTTTATTTTTACACTTTTATTTTAGCTTACTGAATACTGAAATAAAATTTGGGAAAATTAATAAAGAATGGTGGTAAAACGATCACCACCACCATACCATGGCATGACTACATTCAAAGAAGGAGGGGGGGGGGAACAGCCATTATTTTTAAAAGTCACATCACTAGTGTCCTTACAGCTCCTGGTGACCTTCTGACTGATCTGGGAGAGAGAAAACAGACAGGTTAGCAGCCTTCTGGTAATAAAATGAGGCAATAAAGTGCACAGAGGCTAATTACTATCATTGGACAACTAGGGCAGAGCAGAAAGTTAATGGGCTTAAAGTGCATTTGGCCTCTGAAGAGCAAACCTGTAAAAGGAACATTGTCTCCCAATGATAACATTTTCTCAGATTTCAAGTTAAAAGGAGATATCCCTGGTTCTCCATCAGCCAGCTATGCACATCCAACCTGGATTTTTTTTATTTTTGAAAAGAGAAGTAATGTTCTTTCTTCTCCAGGTGCTATTTCTTCTCCAGGTGCTATTTCCTGCTTCCATTCCTTTATTGTTCCCCATGCTCGCTCCACTCGGGTTTAGCTAGGATAATTTCTAAAAATTACAACAAGCACGGCGTATGCATTTGTTTCGTGGTGAATGTAAAATGAAATGAAAACAAATGGGGGGCATTTATTTCATTTGTTTTTGTCATCAAATGAATGCAAGAGAAATGGATATGTTCCAAATGGGTATTCGTGCCTCTTTCAAAGCCTCTTCCTTTTGGAACTCAAAAAGTTGCATTTGCAAAAAAAAACCCAAGAAAAGCCCTCCACCAATACTGCCAACTTTTAAAATGTTTTTTTTTTATTATTTTTAAGAAGAAGAGGAATTGTATTCATAATAGTGCTAAGGAGATTGTTCCATCAGTGCATGCATTTTTGCTTGCCCAACGGAATGATCTCCCCTCTCCTCCCTCTGTAGATTGTTTTGGGAGTTCTCCCAATTCAGTTTTGGAGAGGATAAGGTCACACATAGTGAGCAAAGGGAAAGCCCCATTGCGCAAATGGGCCTTGTTCTGCTAGCTTCTCCTTCTGCTGCTATTTAGTTGCTTAAGGTGCAAAATGTTGAGCTGCACACATTTCAAAGAGTGTGATGTAAACAAAATCTGCTCCTTTTCCCTTATGGGGTATCCAAGAGCCCGTAGAGGTAGGAGAAGATAACAGAGGCCAACCAGAGAATATTGAGAAGCAAAGCCGCTAGTAAGCCTGATCTTTACTAAACTCTTGCAACAGGGTCCTCACTCACCACATGCAGGAGGGAGGTGGAACCATGGTGTGCAAGACTTTTGAAATTGCCCACCTTGTAGCTCAAGAACACCCCCAAAAACATCATACATACATCACAGAAGGAGGCGGTCTACAGCAGAAATCCTGTCTGCCTGGATACCAGACAACGGCCAGTGATCGCTTACTTGGGCAGCCTGGCCATTCTTTTGGGATGGTAAATACTTTAATTCCTGAATCCAGGTCACCCTATTCATACACAAAGATGCCCTAAAGACAGTTAAGCAAAAGACAATGGAGAGGTTTTCCCATTTCCTTCCTCCTTGCAGAGAAACATTTGAAGTCAATTGGGGAGAGTCAAAATGGTTTCAGGATTGTTCTCCTGTACCTATTCAGACCGGTTTCCCCAGTTTTCCCAGTAGTGATGGATGGAAGTGAAAGCTGGACCATAAAGAAGGATGATCGCCGAAGAATTGATGCTTTTGAATTCTGGTGTTGGAGGAGACTCTTGAGAGTCCCATGGACTGCAAGAAGATCAAACCTATTCATTCTTAAGGAAATCAGCCCTGAGTGCTCACTGGAAGGACAGATCCTGAAGCTGAGACTCCAATACTTTGGCCACCTCATGAGAAGAGAAGACTCCCTGGAAAAGACCCTGATGTTGGGAAAGATGGAGGGAGAAGGGGATGACAGAGGACGAGATGGTTGGACAGTGTTCGCGAAGCTACCAACATGAGTTTGACCAAACTGCGGGAAGCAGTGGAAAACAGGAGTGCCTGGCGTGCTCTGGTCCATGGGGTCACAAAGAGTCGGACACGACTAAATGACTAAACAACAACAGCCATTTCAGACATGTGGTTTACATGCTTATGTATGTGTTTGCCTTGTAAATTTATGAACATTTAATTTATATATTTGAGACCTTAAATTCTTCTGACAAGTGGATTCCACTCTTTTTAGTACTGGTACAGCATCAGTTTCCATGCTGCTCTGAGCACTCATCACTGGAATCCTAAGAGAAGAGATTTCTCATTCTTTTCCAAGGCCATTCAGGATGACATTTATCTGGTAGCCGTGCTTCACTTTACACAACTGGCTTTCTACTTTCGTCCAGGTATCCTGATGCCTAATTTTCAAGTCACTTCCTCTCCAAATGAAAATCACTATCAGTATGGCAAGCATTGGGAGTTTTAGTATTGATTTATGCCTTCGGTGAAGAGGTTAATTAAATGTGAATTTTAAGCTGACAACATGATTAGGGGACTGTGGAAACCTGAATTCATGAATACTTCCAGAGCTGTTAAATCATTTAAAATGAACAAGGAGTGGAAGAAAAGCATCTGTTGCCAGTCACTGGATTAATACAATTCTGAAGACTTTAAGGCAAATAATGGATTCTTTCTCAGAAGCCTCAGTCCAGCTGTTCTCTCTTTGTTTGCATTTATATTGACATTAGTGCAGCATTTAAAAATAAAAAAGTAACCTCAGAGCTTTTGAATTTGCACTTCTCACTTTTTCTTCATTTCTTTCTTTCAGCTCTTAGTTTACCTTCAGGTACCCAGGAACAAGACTGTCTTAAGTCAGCAGACATTTCTGAACAGTCCCCAAACCACAGATGAAGAATGTGTGAATATCATGGACCAACTCTATACAGTGGTACCTCAGGTTAAGTACTTAACTGTTCTTAACCTGAAGCACCACTTTAGTTAATGGGGCCTCCTGCTGCTGCCACGCCGCTGGAGCACGATTTCTGTTCTCATCCTGAAGCAAAGTTCTTAACCTGAAGCACTATTTCTGGGTTAGCGGAGTATGTAACCTGAAGCGTATGTAACCTGAAGTGTAACCTGAGGTACCACTGTACATTAATTCCTCACACATCTTGAGGAGTCAATGACTGTAATAATAATAATAATAATAATAATAATAATAATAATAATAATAATAATTTATTATTTATACCCTGGCCATCCGGCTGAGTTTCCCCAGCCACTCTGGGCGGCTCCTAATCAAGTATTAAAAACAATACAGTGTTAAATGTTAAAAGCTTCTCTGAACAGGGCTGCCTTCAGATGTCTTTTAAAGATAGGATAGCTACTTATTTCCTTCACATCTGAAGGGAGGGTGTTCCACAGGGTGGGCACCACTACTGAGAAGGCCCTCTGTCTGATTCCCTGTAACCTTACTTCTCGCAATGAGGGAACCGCCAGAAGGCCCTCAGCGCTGGACCTCAGTGTCCAGGCTGAATGATGGGGTGGAGATGCGCCTTCAGGTATACAGGACCGAGGCCGTTTAGGGCTTTAAAGGTCAGCACCAACACTTTGAATTGTGCTCGGAAACGTACTGGGAGCCAATGCAGATCTCTCAGAACCGGTGTTATGTGGTCCCGGCGGCCACTCCCAGACACCAGTCTAGCTGCCGCATTCTGGATTAATTGCAGTTTCCGGGTCACCTTCAAAGGTAGCTCCACATATTCTTTTTACTACATATTAGTTCCCATGTTCTTGTCAGATATCAATAGATGAGTGGGTCATGGGTGCCTGAGAACCAGGGAGATACTCCAATCTGTAGCCCTGATGCCACATCATGTTGTGTGTATACTGGTGGACTCCCAGTTCTATCTCCAACAATCTTATTTTTTACATTTCTTCCACTTTGTCTCTTTACAACCAGATCCTGCCTCTTCATTCAACCAATAATATGCCATTACTGATTGACCTTCTCTCCTTTTTACAATGGGGTCCCTTTGATAATAGCTCTGAAAGAGGCCACCAAGGTTTGTTAGTTCAGTCCATTACCCAAACTAATGGACAAAAATAATGATCTCGGTGGCTTCTCTCTTGCCTGACCTCCTCTATCCTTTGTTTGAAATACTCTTTTCTCTTCAACATGAGCTACACCTGAAATTTCACTGGAACACTGAACCACAGCAATTGCAATAAAGTGTTCCTTCTAGTATTTGCCTTTGACACATTGCACATTGTTCAAGGGAACAGAAAGACTCTGGGTTTTTCAAAAAAAAAAAAAGATTCCTGTGCAGAACGATTGTTGGCATTTACGTTCTAGGGTATGTAATAAGAAAGGAAACTGCTGCTTTTCCCTTCAAACGATGCATTGCTTGGAATAAGGCTTGTTTGCTGGAATGACCTTTCAGTGCTGGTATCCATCCTTACCTTAGGCTGCAGTCTTACACCCACTTACCCGGGCCTATGGGTTGCAGCCAAAAAAACCCCGCTGTGCAAGTAGAACAATCTGTTCATGCAATGGCTTCCATTGTCAATGGAGTTTTCTTGGCAGGGATACTGGAGTGGCTTGCCGGTTCCTCCTCCAGGTGGATCACGTTTGGTCAAAACTCTCCACTATGACCTGTTCATCTTGGGTGCCCTGCTTGGCATAGTTCATAGCTTCTCTGAGTTCTTCAAGCCCCTTCGCCACGGCAAGGCAGTGATCCATGAAGGGGATTTTACTTTCTTGGGCTCAATGATCACTGCAGATGGTGACAGCAGCCACGAAATTAAAAGACGCCTGCTTCTTGGGAGAAGGGCAATGACAGGCCTAGACAGCATCTTGAGAAGTAGAGACATCACCTTGCCAACAAAGGTTCGTATAGTTAAAGCTATGGTTTTCCCAGTAGTGATGTATGGAAGTGAGAGCTGGACCATAAAGAAGGCTGATCACCGAAGAATTGATGCTTTTGAATTATGGTGCTGGAGGAGACTCTTGAGAGTCCCATGGACTGCAAGAAGATCAAACCTCTCCATTCTGAACGAAATCAGCCCTGAGTGCTCACTGGAAGGACAGATCGTGAAGCTGAGGCTCCAGTACTTTGGCCACCTCATGAGAAGAGAAGACTCCCTGGAGAAGACCCTGATGTTGGGAAAGATGGAGGGCACAAGGAGAAGGGGACGACAGAGGACGAGATGGTTGGATAGTGTTTTCGAGGTTACCAGCATGAGTTTGACCAAACTGCAGGAGGCAGTGGAGGACAGAGGTGCCTGGCGTTCTCTGGTCCATGGGGTCACGAAGAGTCGGACACGACTAAACGACTAAACAACAACAATGGCTTCCATTCATGGAATGAAACTTCATCTCCCATGTGCCCCACAGCCCCCTGGAACATTTATTTTGGGGGGAGTTTCATGGGGTGTACAGGGGCAAAGTGCAATAATAATAATAATAATAATAATAATAATAATAATAATAATAATAATTTATTACTTATACCCTGCCTATCTGGCTGGGCCTCCTCAACCACTCTGGGCGGCTTCCAACAGAATATTAAAAACACAATAAAACATCAAACATTAAAAACTTCCTGAAACAGGGCTGCCTTCAGATGTCTTCTAAAAGTCAAATAGTTGTTGATTTCCTTGACATCCGATGGGAAGGTGTTTCACAAGGTGGGCACCACTACTGAGAAGGCCCTCTGCCTGCTTCCCTATAACCTCACTTCTCACAGTGAGGGAACCACCAGAAGGCCCTCAGTGATGAATCTCAGTGTCTGGGCTGAACGATGGGGGTGGAGACGCTCCTTCAGGTATACTGGGCAGAGGTCGTTTAGGGCTTTAAAGGTCAGCACCGACACTTTGAATTGTGCTTGGAAATGTACTGAGAGCCAATGTAGGTCTTTCAGGACCGGTGTTATATGGTCTCGATGGCCACTCCCAGTCACCAGCCTAGCTGCCACATTTTGGATTAATTGTAGTTTCCAGGTCACTTTCAAAGGTAGCTAGCCCCATGTGGAGCGCATTGCAGCACTCCAAGCGGGAGATAACTAGAGCATGCACCACTCTGGCAAGACAGTCCACGGGCAGGTAGGGTCTCAGCCTGCATACCAGATGGAGCTGGTAAACAGCTGCCCTGGACACAGAATTGACCTGTGCCTCCATGGACAGCTGTGAGTCCAAAATGACTCCCAGGCTGTGCACCTGGTCCTTCAGGACCAGGGAGTCCCCCACACCCACCCACACCCTGTCCCCCCAAAACAGTACTTCTGTCTTGTCAGGATTCATCCTCAAGCTGTTAGCCACCATCCATCCTCCAACTGCCTCTAGACACTGGTATGAACAGAAGTTGTTGCACTCACACAAGTGCTGGATTAAACCCTACTCCCCACTGAATGGGACTTACTTCGAGACATGTATAGGATTGTGCTGTTAGTTCCTGATACATATTTATATCTGCAGCCTTCTTCAAGCCTTACACAGCTGAGTACACGAGGGTGGGCAGCTTGCGGAAGCACACAAGCTCTGCCCCCTCAATCCCAGTTTCCCTCTCCAAGAGTCTCCATGGCTACAAGATGTTGGAAGATGACAAAAACAAGGATGAAGGTGAGGAGTTTGTGCTCTTTTCCTGTTGCTCTCCCTCCTGTGGCAATTTCCCAAATATATAATGCTTGAAAAGAGCTTCTATCTTTATCTAATAACCATATCTATCTGGAGCTAGACTAAGGTAGTTGAACTTAGAACCCCTTGGAAGAAATGGGACATATTCCCACTTTTGGGGCAGCACTGGGTGGGAGGACTGCAAGGAAGGGAATGCAGCTAATGGCATTAACATCAAATATGAAATTTAAAAAAATGGAAACGACATCGGACAACAACATCAAATTAGGCAAACAATGGAAGAGAAAGCAAGTTTCCAATTTGTGCCAGATTTAGGTTGTTAGGCCAATACTACAGTCCACCAGAACAGTGCAATATTAAACAACTGTGTTCATTTCTCATTTTTTGCAGCCTTAATTTCAGTTCACATTGGCACATCAATTTGCATTTTTTAAAAAAATATCCTCACAAAAAATCACCAGCATTTACTGGACACTCTCTCTCTTTCTTTCTCTCTCTCTCCACCCACACCCACCCACCCACCTTCTTGCAGAGCAATTTACTCTAATATAAGCCACTGTTGTATGCTATTTTCACTAACATCTGTGAGTTTATGCACAATTTCCTGTTATATATGCATTTCTGTGCATGTTGCTTGTTTGGAGAACTGAATCGCAAAATCCAAAGGAGTGCAAATTCTGAAGGAGAGCAACATTTTGATCTGTGCACTGTTTTGGAAAGTGTGAATTAGGTAAAAAGGTAAAGGCAAAGGGACCCCTGACCATTAGGTCCTGTCATGGCCGACTCTAGGGTTGTGGCGCTCATTTCACGTTATTGGCCAAGGGAGCCAGCGTACAGCTTCCAGGTCATGTGGCCAGCATGACTAAGCCACTTCTGGTGAACCAGAGCAGCGCACATAAACGCCGTTTACCTTCCCCCTGGAGCGGTACCTATTTATCTATTTGCACTTGATGTGCCTTCAAACTGCTAGGTTGGCAGGAGCAGAGACCAAGCAACGGGAGCTCACCCCGTCGCGGGGATTCGAACCACCGACCTTCTGATCAGCAAGTCCTAGGCTCTGTGGTTTAACCCACAAGTGCCACCTGCGTCCCTTCGCCACCCGCATGAAAATGAAAATGAACTAACTTTGCTCCCCTAAAAGCAAGGAGTGTCAGGTATCTCTCTCTAGGAAGAGAGTCTCAAAGCACCCACTAATCCTGAACATTTCCTTTCCTAAATGCTTCTAAGATTGGCAGTTTGGGAGATACCATGACTTCTTTGAAGATGGTCCTTTTGAGGTAGATATGTCAGCACAGAGAGTATAGATGTAACCTTAAAAGGGGACGTGCTGAGCACTGAATCAGTTGGAAGGGACCACGAAGGTGATCTAGTCCAACCCTCTGCAATGCAGGAACCTTTTGCCTAACTTGGTGCTCAAACCCACAACCCTGAGTTTAAGAGATTCATGCTCTACCAACTGAGCTATTCTGTTGCCCTCCACTATGCCTGCTGTGATTCCCTGAAGTTGTAGCGGAGGTGTTGAGTGGCATTGCAATTTAAGTAAGTGCAGAGCAGCAGTTCTCCCTTAATTCTTCTAGAAACACTTCCAACGATCAGTCAGTTGTTAATTGCACATCCGCTGATACATAAATTAATTATGCTTATTTTATTTCAAAAAGAAATCACACTTTATTCCAGAAGTATGGCTGATATTTGCCAACACAGGGTATTGTTTGCAAAGAAGTCTCCTGTCAAAATTGGTCTTCCTTGTGCATAATTTAGCTTCATATTTTATCCCCCTAACAGTTTTTATTTCCAGAAACATAGCAGGATGTGATTATTATTATTCTTTTATTTATTACCGATTCATCCATTCTGCAAGGTCTCTTGGCACCATATTTCCTTCCATGGTAATGACACCTTCTTAGATTCAGGTTGCAATCCTATACACAGACTCATCAGCAAGTAAACCGCACTGAAGTATTGACTTCTGGCTAGACATGTACAGACTTGCTCAGTTAATAGTTTTAAAGGAAAATCCTAGGCATGTTTACTGATAAGTACAGTAAATCCCACTAGGGGATTGCATCCCATTTTTGTTATGACTGTGCACCAGATTAGCTCAAACCAAATCAGGCCTATTCATACAATCAAAGAATCACAGAGTTGGAAGGGGTCCTGGGGGTCATCTAGTCCAACTCCCTGCAATGCAGGAATAACAGCTAATGAAGGAGAGTCAACTACTTCCTGTGAGAGTCCGTTCTACTCTCAAACAGCTTTTACTGTCAGAAAGTTCTTCCTAATGTTTAGTTAGAATCTCCGTTCTTGTAACTTGAAGCCATTGGTTCAGATCCTCATCTCCAGAGCAGCAGAAAACAAGCTTGCTCCATCTTTCAAGTGTTAGCCCTTAAGATATTGTATTTATTTCCAAGTAGAACCACCAAACGAATCCTCAAACTCCACAACTGTTTGGGGGGCGGTGGGGGATGCTAAAACCTGCAGCTCAGAACTGGAAGTCCTGCCTGAATGCCATTTGAGGCTATCTAGCCCCTTTGTCTGGCTGTTATGTAACCACAGAGAAAGTTCTAGAATGCCATCTCCTCTTAGAGTGGTGGGCTTGGTGGGGCTTCCCCTACTTTCTCTCTTACACACAAAATTCAACACTTTCGATTGGCTCCCAGCCCCAAATGGAAGAAGGGGCAGATTTTCTTCCCCAAGAATGATCCTGAAAGGAAAGTGAAGATGCATTTGTTGATATAAAGCATCAATAGAATCTGCCAGACCTCCTTAGTAATCAAGGGCCATGTGGATATTCTTGGGCGTTTGCCTCATGGTTACAGAGACAGGCTCAAGGCAACTCAAAGTCGCAAGTTGAAAAGGTGAGGACACACCAAACTGCTTCTTCAGAACCCATCACCACTCATTAGGATTAAGTCTGAATTGACCCTTTCTCCTGGCAGAATCTTTTACAACACCTATAGCTCACATTGCTTTCTCCACCATCTTAATCTCCACCTCCCACCAAGGCCTCCCTGAAGGGAATTCAGAGATCCAGGCATTAGTCAGATTAGTGAGACATACCTGGATCACCGTAGGTCCACTTTGGCAGCCTAGAGCAGGAATCGGCAAGGTTTTCCTTGCCTGGGATGGTTCACTCCCACGATCCGCGGGCTGGATCGCATCTGCACAGATGCGATTTCCGGTGTCTGAACATGCACAGATGCGATTTCCAGTGCCGCAGAAGCGAGTCCCCGCTCTGTGCTGTGCCGGTTTAGTGCGGCATGCGGGGACTTGCCGAGTGGGCAGCTCGGTTCAGGGATGGCTTGTGGGCCATTTAAATGACCCCCCCTTGGGCTGCTTGTGGCCCATGGGCCACAGGTTGCCAACCCCTGGCCTAGAGCAATCCAAGGCGGTCAGGGGGCAGGGCATCGGGCAAGAAGGAGAGGCCTCCACCAGGTGGGAAAACCAGCAAACTGTCCACTGGTGTAGGTAAGGATGTGGGGCTCCAGAGGAACAGCTGGGAGCTCAAAGGGCTTACTGATCAGCACTGATAGTGAGCCCAGAGGGATTTCCTAGCAGATTTCCCATTAGGAGCTCCCTAGTGCAGTTGTCGGTGCCAATCAGCTGATGTCACTGGACTCCAGCTTCCAGCAGCACCAGCCAACATGGCTAATGGTCAGAGATGCTGGGAGCTGGAGTCCATCAACGTATGGAAGGCCACAAGTACCCCAGCCTTGAGCTAGGTGGACTGATGGTCTAATTTACTATAAAACAGCTGGAGCACTGTTAATTAGCATTAGTCTGTGATATGTCCTAGTCCCCTGAAAGAAAATTCACCCAAGAAGTTTTATTTCTTAATGAGAGGCAGTTTCTTAATTTGTGAGGTACCTTGGTTGTCAAAATTTAAACCAGGTGCCATTAGTTAGCACCATCCTTTCTAAAACCCGTTAAAAGGAAATTCCTAGTTATTTCACAAATAAAAAAGAGAATTCTCTTTGCCCCCAGTCAAGGAATAAATCTCTGCTCCAATATGCTGATTGGTGCCCCATCTTGCTTCTTAATTCCTTTAAGCAAGCAAAATTGATTGTCTTGAATGAACTGAACCAATGCAAACAGTCTTCTATAGAAGCCGTGTTAAAAATGGTCTACTTTCCTCCTGTCAACCTTGTAGATTCCTCATGGGGTGTTTTCTCTCTCTTCCTCCCCTCTCTAAAAATAAAAATAAAATCTTGATGCACACCAAAACTAATATTCAAATGTCACCAAACCCTAGTTGAGAGGGTGACATTTACAGCTCTCTAGAAAGCCCCATTGCACCTGGCTCTCTGGATAAATAAAGTAACGGCAAGAGGAAGAAAACCAGCATATGAACATTTATTTTTCAAGTCTCCCCCCTTTCTATTTTTAACTGTACGGGTAACAGATATATCTATGGACCTCACTAACCTCTGCAAATCCATCTCATATCCAGTGGCAGGATTTTTGAGAGCAACACAAGTACTTGCCTCATTATACAGCTCTCAGTTTTTAACATTTACAGAGGGTGGAATAATTTGGGTTTGTTTTGTTTTGTTTAAAAAAGGAGAATTGAATAATTCTGTTAAAATATGATTTTTTTATTAGGAATGAATGATTGGAAGGAACGATTAAAAATATTTCACTTCCGAAAGGACCGGATTGCAAAGGGAATTCCTCCTCCGTACACACAAATTTTTCCACTTTTATTATGAAATGTCTCCCCTTGGACTTATTCATTTCTGCTACCATCATGTCTTCCATCCATAGCTTCTATCCACTAAATCACATAGACAGGCTGTGTTAAATCCAAAGTAATATCATTGCGCTCCCACTGCTGATCCTCATCCATTTTACAGGAGAACTCTTTCCCATTGCCATTTCCAGAGGGGTAGCCCTGTTAGTCTCATGCAGCAAAAACAGTGGAGCATTTTTGGGCTAGTAAACTCAGGTGGGGGTGAAGAAGGGATTGCTTTCTGTTTCACTCCGCATGCAATAGTGTTTTGATTCCGCTGGATCTCTCCTTCCACCCAAAACTATGTCATAATTTCAACTGACGCAATTAATTGCATCAATTACATTGTCATTAACTTATTCTACCCCATTCAATTCAACACAAAAGGAAACACAATCCAAACGGGAAGAGGGAAATGTAATCAATTGCATATTGTTAACTGACTGAAAGCAACAAAGACTTTCTGCCCCAGACATGGCACAAATAAGTGGACACCAGCAATTCCCATTGGAATTCCCTAGCTGCAGGTATAGTTGAATATGGTTTCTTTTTTGGTGTGTTGAGGTTTCTAAGTATTGCCATCAGATGGAAATTAAATGCAGAGAAGTAGAAAGAGCCACAATTGTGCTGGTAATGGTGGGCATTCATAAGACAGCAAATGGCCACCATTAACAGGGCAATTATCACTGCTTGTACTTTCTGGCATTTCATTTTGGTTTTTGATCCAATGTAAGGGAAGGCATGATTTGGGTAAAACTAGGAGCTAATGGGAGGTTTGGATGTTCATCCTTAACACAGCCCATAGGTCAGCAATAGCAGCCTGAGATCCTAGAGGGCACATCACTATTTCCCCAGTGGCATTGTGGTACCCAGGACGGGGTGGGGAAAAGCAATGGTGAAGTCAGGGGAGCTCCAGGTTGCTGCCAGAGGCACCCCACAGGTTAGCCATTGCTGTTATACTTTTTAGGGATGCAGGTGGTGCTGTGGTCTAAATCACTGAGCCTCTCGGGCTTCCTGATCAGCAGGTCGGCGGTTCAAATCCCCGCAACAGGGTGAGCTCCCATTGCTCTGTCCCAGCTCCTGCCAACCTAGCAGTTCGAAAGCACACCAGCACAAGTAGATAAATAGGTACCGCTGTGGCGGAAAGAAAAACGGCGTTTCCGTGTGCTCTGGTTTCCGTCATGGTGTCCCGTTGTGCCAGAAGTGGTTTAGTCCTGCTGGCCACATGACCCGGAAAGCTGTCTGTGGACAAACACCGGCTCCCTTGGCCTGAAGCAAGATGAGCGCCACAACCCCATAGTTGCCTTTGACTGGACTTAACCATCCGGGGCTCCTTTACCTTTTATCTTACTTTGTATTTAAGCTATCTCTCTCTCTCTCTCTCTCTCTCTCTCTCTCTCTCTCTCTCTCTCTCTTTTTAAGAAAGGGCAACCCTTTCATCACCATCATTTTGCTAAATGCCAAAATAAGCTTCTAAACATTTTACAAAATACAGTCTACAAAGCATTATCAAAATACACCCTAAAACAATCCCATCAAACCATTGTTCATAGTTAGCATATGCAGGGAAACAAGGCCACTAAAACCCAATGACTGAAACAGGAGACTTGGGCTGAGTGATCAATGGAATGGCTGTGTGAAACAGGTGCATCTTCAAATGCTGAATGAATGCCAGATAGGTAGTGCATTTCACAAAACAGGTTGCAGTAGTGGACAGTCCTACTTCCACATCACCACAAGCAAATAATAATTAAACAGTGGGAGGACTTGCCTGGTTCCTTCTGTATATCTGAATGTCCTTACTCAGCAATGGCAGCGAAGGTGGTCTTTTAGGCAGTAATATTCCGGTGCCGATGTTGCTGTTACCATAAATTCATGATCCCCAAACTATTCTTCCCCAGTGGGCCAAATACAAAGTACAAGAATAGCTGCAGAAACCTGAGACAACCCTGAAAGGCACCAGCCTCCCTGACAAGTTGGCTGACACCTGCCAACCAAAACACTGCACACCAGCAATCAGGCCACATTAGCAGTATGTGGAAACAGAGAGAACGAAAAGCCTCTCTACTTAGGAGAGCTACAATTCTTAGAATTGCCCAGGAAAAGAGATTCTTTGTCGAAGCCATCTGAGGATTGCTGGTTTTGGAAGAGCACGGAGTCTCCTTAACAACTCTCAGCACCCACAACAAACTACATTTCACAAGATTCCTTCAGGGGAAGGCAGGAAGACTGTTCAAAATGCTATCGTAGAGCTTTAAAATGTGTGCTGCAGATGTGGACTACTGGCTAAAAGGTAAAGGTAAAGGTACCCCTGCCCATATGGGCCAGTCTTGCCAGACTCTGGGGTTGTGCGCCCATCTCACTTAAGAGGCCAGGGGCCAGCGCTGTCCGGAGACACTTCCGGGTCACGTGGCCAGCGTGACATCGCTGCTCTGGCGAGCCAGAGCCGCACACGGAAACGCCGTTTACCTTCCCGCTGGTAAGCGGTCCCTATTTATCTACTTGCACCCGGAGGTGCTTTCGAACTGCTAGGTTGGCAGGCGCTGGGACCGAGCAGCGGGAGCGCACCCCGCCGCAGGGATTCGAACCCCCGACCTTTCGATCGGCAAGTCCTAGGCGCTGAGGCTTTAACCCACAGCGCCACCTGCGTCCCATTGGACTACTGGCTACCAGTAAGTAAATCAATCTCTTTTTTTTCTTCCGCTCCTCTCCTTGGTGCATCGAGAATGAGAACAAAAGGTCTAGTGGGGTTTACAAGTATGCATTTTTTAAAAAAAAAAATACTATCAATATTCTGCCATTTAAACTATTGGTTTTGTTTCACATGGTGAATCACACTCGTGCTTGGAAGCCTCCGGCTTGAGAGCCTCAAGTCGAAGACAAATTAGTCACTCTGCTGCCGCCTCTCTGCCACAACTGGGCTGTGACAGAGCTCTCTCTTCACCCTGAGTGGATGTACCTAGATATTAAGGTCTTCTGGACAGCAGCAAGTGAAGGAGGAAAGCCTATCGAACATTCGCCTCCCCAGCCCCATGGAAAATACTGAAGGGAAATGGCCAATCTGAGGCTTTTAATTCAATGCAGTACCAGGTACATTTTATTTAGTGGCAGGATTATTAGAAAACACCTGTCACCTTGGCAACCTGGCACATTTACAAATAGACTCAGGGAGAGAGAAAGACACCTACGCAAGGTGGGTGGGACTAATAGAAACACCTGCTTCCAACATATCTATAGAGCTCCCAAAAATGTCAATTGATGTGTCAGACCAAAAAAAAAAAGGGGGGGGGGTTCTATTATATGTTTTCCACTTCCCTGGTCAGTAAGAAATTCCAGGAACAATGCTGGATGACAGAATGCATGGTTGTTTGTAATATTTGATTTATTTTCTTATGAACAAACAAATCATGTACAAAGGGGTACATTTAAGGGACAGATGATCCCTCCCAGACTGCAATTTGAGCACTCCTATATCAGAATGAACCTCCGGTTTTGGATTCATCTCATTTCTGTCTGTCTGTAAGTCCTTCTGCCTGTCTTTAAGGATGTTCAAATGCACGTCTCCATATTTATATGAATGCATTCAGGAAGAAGCAGGGCTGCACAACTCGCAGCTTACTCCCGGGAGGGGAGAGCATTTATGTGCCACCCATCCCCATTTCCAACACCTTCATATTGAGCAAAGATAGGGAACCTAAGCCCTTTGGATGTCATAGGACTGTGAAACTTCTGCTTGGGTTACTCTCTCCTCTGCTCCTGTAGCTCTCGGGGAGTTGGCCAGTTCTGAACCCAGGCATCCGCTGTGAGGACCTGGCATATCTCCCTTCCTATGTCCTTCGTCCTCTCAGTGTAACAATGATCCAAATCAAAACTTGATGACTATTTCTTTATTAATTTATAGTAACGGTAAAGGACCCCTGGATGGTCAAGTCCATTCAAAGGCGACTATGGGGTTGTGGCACCCATCTCACTTTCAGGCCGAGGGAGTTGACATTTGTCTACAGACAGCTTTCCGGGTCATGTGACAAGTAGGACTAAACCACTTCTGGTGCAATGGGACACCATGAGGGAAACCAGAGTGCACAGAAACACAGTTTACCTTCCTGCCTCAGGGGTACCTACTTATCTACTTGCACTGGCAAGCTTTCAAACTGTTAGGTTGGCAGGAGTTGGGACAGAGCAACGGGAGCTCACCCTGTCACAGGGATTCAAACTGCCAACCTTCCAATCGACAAGCCCAAGAAGTTCAGTGGTTTAGAGCACAGCACCACCCACATACCTAATTAAATTTATAATCCACCCTTCAGCCGCAAAAAAGTGCTAAAACCATTTTTAAAAATCTTTAAAACAATTCCAATGCATATGCAGACTGGGAAGGCTTCAACTCACAAGGCTTGTTGCAAAAGGAAGGTCTTCAGTAGCTGCTGGGAAGACTACTGAAATGACACCTGTCTAACATTCAAGGGGAGGGCATTCCACATGCCACAATATGAAAGGAATGACTCCAACATTGTGTGATACTGATCTCCAGATCAGATAGTACCAGCAGGAGGTCCTCACATGCAGAGTGCAGCAATTGGTTGGGTATAAAGGGGGCGAGGCGATCTTTCAGGTATTCAAGCTGATGTCTACAGTATTAAAATCACTCTCCTAAACTCAAAACTCATATTCTTTTTGTATGGCAAACCACACAGACTCAGATCAGTTTCTAAAATGGAGAATAAGCCTATCTCCTGTTCTGCAGTGAGATTCTCTGTCCCATCACCACATTCACCTAGTGTTATACAAACTAATTTGTTGCAGTTAATAATAGACTGCACTAGCCGCTTTTCAAAAAATTAAACGAAAGGAAAGTAGAGGCTTTTGGTGAGCTATAAGGGACACCTACTGGTGAACAGAGGCATTGTAGCCTATCAGCTCTGGCCTTATAGATGGAGAGGATGATGCTTTTATCGATCAGAGGGTTGGAGAGATGCGACACGACATCACAGTTTCTATATGTGTGCTTGTTCTTTGATCAATAGGCTAACAGGGAGGAGGAGTCAGGAGGGAATGCAAAAGGGCTTTTGGTTTAGCCAAGCTTCAACTCTGACATGTATCTGAATTGCTCAGCTCTGTGGAAAATTGCTGCAGGTAAAAGGGTTAAGCAGCCTCTTATGCCATCCTGACAATGACTGACAGTTCAGCTGTCTGTCTCCTGAAGCTGCTCTTGGATAAAAAAAGAAGAGGCAAAGACATCCAGTGCAAGTTTCAGGACACTTCAAATGCCAACTGAAACGGACTTGAGCCACATTTGATGTGTGCAGATAATAGAAATCAGTTGTCCACCAGATTTAATGTCTCTATTGATACTGCAACACAATTGTGAAGAAGAAGAGTTTGGATTTGATATCCCGCTTTATCACTACCCTAAGAAGTCTCAAAGTGGCTAACAATCTCCTTTTCCCTTCCTCCCCCACAACAAACACTCTGTGACGTGAGTGAGGCTGAAAGACTTCAGAGAAGTGTTACTAGCCCAAGGTCACCCAGCAGCTTCATGTGGAGGAGCGGGGAAGCGAACCCGGTTCACCAGATTACGAGTCCACCGCTCTTAACCACTACACTACACTGGCTCTTATGAACATGAGAAGAGCTCTTCTTATTATTATGAACATAAGAAGAGCTCTTCTGGATCAGGGCCACTGCTTGGAGGGTATGCCATGAGTATTTTTGTCTGGCTGGAATGTGTTCTTTAACTTTGATAATGCCAGGACTCAGTGGGAACCCCGTGGTGAGCTTCAGCTGGTTGCCATTGACGGAGCTCCCTTTATTGGAGGTTTACTGTTAAGTTGTGGGTAAACATATCAGATGACACATTGATTCTTCAAACAGCTCTTGTTTATTCACAGGCCCAGAACAGAACAGAACTGAAGGGTTCAGCCAACCTGCTTATGTAGAGCTCCACTACAAGGCAACAGTAACAACTTTCTGTAACTATCCAATCACTGAACATCACTTTCAATTCCTTATTTGCATATGTGGACTTGAGTGAAAACTATCTACAGTATCCCCCTGCTGGCCCAGGGTGAGAATTTCAGTACATAACATTTACCCTTACAGATTTCCTGCAAGGTGGGCAGAAGTCAGATATAGTCTGTTGTCGATGCCTAAGCCAATACCACTCACATTGCTGTCATCAATAAAGTTGTGGCCAAAATTTGCCCTTTACCAGTTAAACTAAATTATGTGTCAGTGTGAATTTATTTCCCTGGGGGTGGCTTGGGGCCCTGATGTGCAATGCCTCTTCCTTGCTTGGATAAAGGAAAGAGAGAGGGGTGACTGTGCATAAAAACTAGCCCCCTGCACAAAGGTAACATTCCTATTTAATAATAATAATAATAATAATTTATTATTTATACCCCGCCCATCTGGCTGGGCCTCCCCAGCCACTCTGGGCGGCTTTCATAAAAACCAAAAATACAGTAAAATATCACACGTTAAAAACTTCCCTGAACAGGGCTGCCTTAAGATGTCTTCTGAATGTCAGGTAGTTGTTTATCGCTTTGACATCTGCTGGAAGGGCGTTCCACAGGGTGGGCGCCACTACCGAGAAGGCCCTCTGCCTGGTTCCCTGTAGCTTTGCTTCTCGCAATGAGGGAACTGCCAGAAGGCCCTCGGCGCTGGACCTCAGCGTCCGGGCAGAATGATGGGGGTGGAGACGCTCCTTCAGGTATACTGGACCGAGGCCATTTAGGGCTTTAAAGGTCAGCACCAACACTTTGAATTGTGCTCGGAAACATACTGGGAGCCAATGTAGGTCTTTCAAGACCGGTGTTATATGGTCTCGGTGGCTGCTCCCAGTCACCAGTCTAGCTGCCGCATTCTGGATTAGTTGTAGTTTCCGAGTCACCTTCAAAGGTAGCCCCACGTAGAGTGCATTGCAGTAGTCCAAGCGGGAGATAACCAGAGCATGCACCACTCTGGCGAGACAGTCCGCAGGCCGATAGGGTCTCAGCCTACGTACCAGATGGAGCTGGTAAACAGTATTTGTTGCTCTGCTCACTTTTGCCTCTCACTCCTTGCTCTTCTGGCAAGTGGGCCTCAGAAGGTTGCCCAGAATGGTACAAGGCCTGTGAGCTGAAAATGTTTCCCTATCCCTGGGCTATAAAAAGCATTCATAACTAAGAGAATTCCTATATGAGTGCCTCACCAGAATCTGTCACTTCAGAATTCTGCCTGTGAAATTCTTTACACGGGCTGCCTGAAGGATGTACAAAAGCAGCCCCAGGTTTATTCCCTGCCTTGAAATGCCTTGATTTATGTGAAAAATGCATGCAAATCCATTTCATGTAGGCTTCGTTTTTTGAAAAGCGGTGCTTCCTTTCCTTCTGCTCTGAAAGAAATGCTTGCTAATAATAAGTCAAAGCACACACACACAGCAGGATTCACAACTAAGAATTTTCATTAAGTAACAAACACACTATAATAAGTGTGCCGACAGAACAGTAGTTTCAATCGAACCTCGTACTAAGTGAAACAATAACTGCAGATTTGGTTTAGCAGATTCAAATACATAACGACCTGCACACACTGAAATGCTAGAAGAAGAAAAGCTCTCATATTATACACTAGCCCAAATGTGTGCTTGTGTGTTTTTTTGTGTGTGCATGTGTGGGTTAGTGACTAAAATGGTATGAACTGAAGGAGAATTGAGATGTAAAGTTATCTTTTTCAAGAGCTACTGAATACAACTGAGCAAAACAGATGTTTGTATTTTAAAAAGATGGTAACATGAAATACACACTAAATCTGTACTATATTTCTCTATAGTTCCAGAAGTGGCTTTTACACTATAATGCAAAAATCCCCAAGGATGTGCTCTCCGGGCAGCTGGCTTCAGGCACCAGGCCAATTGGCAAACCAACTCTGTGCTACAAAGATGTCTGCAAACAGGACGTGAAGGCTGCCAATATCAAACCTGCCGTAAGGGAATCCCTTGCAGATCACCACAAAGCCTGGAGACAGGCAATCAAGCTGTGCATCCATAGCAATGACCAGGGGAGAAGTGACCGATGGGAGGAGTGCAGAGAGAACTGTCATGGTGAATCTGAAGCACAGCTGGATGTCTTCATCTGCCAGAGCTATAATAATAATAATAATAATAATAATAATAATAATAATAATAATAATAATAATTTATTTGTACCCAACCCTCCCTGGCCGGAGCTAGGCTCAGAGTGGCTAACATCATATAAATAATACAATATGCATAAAAACAAGCAATCAATCAATTAAAATGCATCCCAAAATTAATTCAAATAAATTAAAATTAAAACTGGACAAATGACAGGTTAAAATTGAAAGCGGTTAATACTTGCCAGGACCAACTGTTTCCACTGATATTATAAGGACCTGTGAGCGGGCTGTGAAACCTCCTTTGTGCTTGTTCTTATACAAAGAGAAGATGAGTCAGACTGAACCCTGACCAAAAGCCTGGCGGAACAGCTTCATCTTGCAGGCCCTGCAGAAGGATGTCAAATCTTGCAGGGCCCTGGTCTCTTGTGAGAGAGTGTTCCACCAGGCCGGGGCCACGGCCGAAAAGGCCCTGGCTCTAGTCAAGGCCAGTCAAATCTCCCTGGGGCCTGGAATCTTCAGGGTGTTGTTGTTTGCAGACCGTAAGGTCCTCTGTGGGACATACTAGGAGAGGCGGTCTCATAGGTATGAGGGTCCTAGGCCGTACAGGGCTTTAAAGGTTAAAACCAGCACCTTGAACCTGATCCTGTGCTCCACCGGGAGCCAGTACAGCTGGTATAGCACTGGGTGAATGTGATCCCGCAGCGAAGACCCCATAAGGCGTCTCGCTGCTGCATTCTGCACCTGCTGAAGTTTCTGGGTCAGCTTCAAGATCAGCCCCACGTAGAGTGAGTTACAATAATCAAGCCTGGAGGTGACCATCACATGGATCACAGTGGTAAGGTCAGGGCGAGAGAGGTAAGGGACCAACTGCTTAGCTTGGCAGAGATGAAAAAATGCCGCCTTTGTTATACCTGTAACCTGCGCCTCCATAGAAATATGTCTCTCCCACAGCAGTCTCTACAGCCACAGCAGGTGCGGCAGCCTTCCAACAGCTTGACCTCACCCCCAGAGGCACACTCCTCCATGCGAAAATTAATAGTTAGACAAAATCCATGAAAATGGAAGAAACTGCTGTGTGAATGCAGCCCTTTTATTCTTTTGAGCCAGTTCTCTTGGATGGAGGTTGCGGGTTGCAACAACTGGAGGGATACACTCTCCACACACTGATTTCCAAATATACTAGGCAAGAAAACGGAGTGACAAAGAACACTCTCAAAAGGCAGCAAATCCCCTGTTCCATGTCAGATTCCCAGAGACAGGCTCATCACCTCAGAAGAACTGCACCTTCAGCCAGCCCTCAGCTCTTTATCTCTCTGCCTTTGTATCTTCAGAACTGCCAACTGACTTTTTAAATAATTTGGTCAGCTGGCAAGCAGACAAATCCTAAATACTCTCAAAGTGCTACAATTTAAGGCACTTTACAGCTCAGTGTGAACGCCTACCCCCAAAGGTTCAACTAATGGCCACAGTAATGCACTGGAAATAATTAGAAAAAGAATAATTGGTTAGAATTAAAAAGGGTTTCTCATCTGAGAGTGATGGAAATAATGACCAAATTAAATTAGTTTTATACAGTTCCCAACTAGTGGTTGGGAGGTAGGAGGAGAGATGATTTATAAGTCGAAATTGCCTTGGTTAATTGTGGGGCTTCATCCTGTTTTGAATCAGACAGGACTTCAGAGATAAGGACTGATCTTTTGGAGTTTGTCAGAATCTCTTGAGGTTTCCTTTTTTATCATGCCTTTCATTTCTGCTTTGATTTTTTCCCCTAGCAAAGCTTCACAATGAAGTTGATTAGTTCTTGTTTAGTTGGTTGCTCAAAGTTTTGACATGAAAGGCAGTAATCACAATGCTGCTTTCAATTTAACAGGGAAAAATAAAGTTTTAAAAAATCAATTTCTTTGGGGGTATATACACACACACAGCACATTGTCTACTCAGAACTAACCCTCAATGAGTTCATTGGGACTTCCTCACGAGTAAGTGTGCATATCATTGCACTGACACTTGGTTTCAATATTCTGCTCCGACAATCTTTGCAACTCCTTTTGCTCCAAACTGGCCCCAGTAATTAAAATAACTGATGAAAACACTTTTTGAAGGTCTCTGCATGTGTTAGAGTTCATCAAAAAGGTAATTCCTACAAAAGAGGACTATTTCAATTCATTTGGATGTGAGAAAAAATGAGAGGGGAGAAAATGAGTTGCAGCTCCCTTTCTCTCTCACCTTTAGGCTGTATGTGTTAATTACAACATATTTACATAAATGAGAACAGAAAGATGCATTGGGAAAAAAGTAACCAGATCTTAATTGGGACTATAGCTCAGTCACAGAGGACATGCTTTGCATCCTGAAGGTCTCAGGTTGTGGAAGGAGGAAAAAAGAGAGGGGGGGACATACATATGTATATACAGTATAAATATAAATATATTTCAATATCCCTCAATCTAGGAAAACTAGGGTCATTGAATGAAGCTGAATGGTGGAAGGACAGTCAGAAAATGAAGTACTTCCTCACGTATAGTTTAGTAAACTACAGAATTCAGTTCCACCGGGTATGGTGAAGGCCACCAACTTGGATGGTATTAAAAGTGGATTAGACAATTTTTTGAAGGATAAGACCATATGAATTTATGAAGCATAAGACCAGTGACCAGCCATGATGGTTTTGCTATTTCCTCCTGAACAGCATCCCTCTGAATATGAGTTGCTGGGAAACAGCAATTCAGCAGCAACAAAGCAAGGTTCTTAGCTTTTCTTAGCCTTTCATAACTTACAGCAGGCCATCCTCAGTCCATCCTAAGCCACTGTTAGGTGACGCCTCTTCACTTGCCAGATCTGCCACATCTTTCCCCAACCTGCTTCAAAACAATGATACGCTTTAGCTCAGTCTACTTGCCATTTCAGTCATGCCAACATGGTGCTTTGATGTTCCACCTGCTTATCTCATGACAAGGTGAAAATCCAGCGCCAGCTTCGTTGAGAAAGCACTTTATCATTCCATATGTGCCGTTGTCTTTACTTGTCAAAGCTATGCAGAGATGCTGATGCATATGCACAGTGTCTACTTGACTCTTTGGGGAAAACCTGAGCAAAACAGAATGTTTAGGAGAGTAGAGGGGGTGGTATGGGGTCCCCTGGTTCAAGGGCACCTTGAAATAATGCATCCCAGTTGCTGTCAAAGGGTCCTGTGGAGATACCTGGCCAGTGGATTGAGCAGGCACAAAGGTCACTGGGTCACAGTTTCCCCCACCATGGTGAGGTGCATTACATTCCTATTTAAATGATAGTAATTGATGTTCAGGGACATGATGTTCAGCCTGAAAGTGAGATGAGCGCTGTAATCTCAGAGTTGTCTGCAACTGGATTTAACCGTCATGGGTCTTTCCCTTTATCTTTTTAATCGATGTTCAGGTTGCATCTATACATGCACATTTTATGCAAATCTCTGCCCCCCTCTCTCCCCCCCCCTTTATTGGTGGCCACCCTGCCATGAAGGACCAATCTTGCTCTGCCAAGCATCATAAAGCCCAAACCTCAGGATGCCATTTTCTTTTCTCCCCATTTTATTTTTGTTTTACGAGTTCATTCACAGAAATAATTTTCTTGCAAATATTAGAATTTTACACAAAATTATTTCGAATCCTAGGACTTCCCTCCTCCCCTCCGTGGGTTCTTTAAATAACTTTTCCAACTGCATATTATAAATCCATCTAGTCTACAGTCCTCCATTGTATCCAAAGTCTATGTATCATGGCAAGAGTTATTTAAATCCTGCCAAAGAGTTCGAGTGTTTCCAGTGGTGTTTCAAATACAATCTGTATTTGTCCCATTCTCTGTTGAAGTTTTGATCCTCCCGGTTTCTGATTTTCCCAGTTAATCTTGCCATCTCTGCATAATCCAATAATTTCATCTGCCAGTCTGCCCTCGTAGGTATCTCCTCATCTTTCCAGCTCTAGGCAAGCAACAGCAGGATGCCATTTTCACCTAGAGCAGGGGTCAGCAAAAAGAATTCAGTTGGGGGCCAGTCCACTGTCCCTCACACCTTGTGGGGGGCCGGACTATATTTTGGAAAAAAATATGAACGAATTCCTATGCCCCACAAATAACCCAGAGATGTATTTTAAATAAAAGGACACATTCTACTCATGTAAAACCACGCTGATTCCCGGACCGTCTGCGGGATGGATTGAAAAGGTGATTGGGCTCGATCTGGCCCCTGGGCCTTTATTTTGCCTACCCATGATCAAGAGCAGGCATGTCCAAAGTCCGTTTCGGCGGGCTAATCTGGCCCGCCGGTTGATTTAAACTGCCCCCCATGGCAGTATATGTCCTGGGGTAAAATCTTTTTAAAAGCTCAACAACTTCAATACTAAAAAAAGCACAACAAACAAATTTGGGCAGACCTCATACATGTTCACTTCTTCAAATCTGACCCACTTTGAAAAAAGTTTGGACACCCCAATAGAGCAACTAATCTCACAGGAAGACTAATCTTCTGCTCCTTCAGTCCCTGCTATTGGCCCTCAGAGTCCTTGGATTACTCAGTGATCACCTGGCTTTTCTGCACATCAGCTGCTGCTTGGGGAACTAGACCCCCCTGCCTGCCTTGGACTAAGTTATGTCCTCCGAGTCTTTCTAACTTGTGCTTCTGTGACCCCTATTCACCAATAGTAGCCACTTACTGAACTTGACAACCCCGGATTGTGCTTCTGAGACAGAGATTTCAATGTTGGCTGAACTGATTCACATCCCTTGAGCCACTGCACAGAGTGGAGCAGGAAGATGGGTCAGAGAGCACATTTCTCTGAAATGTGCAATGTGGCCACCTGCTTTTTAAAATAGACAAACATTTGTTATAAAAGTAACATGCATAAAATATTTGCAAAATATGGCAAAATTATATAAAATGCACATTTTTAAACATACTTTAATGAGTCTTAATATTTAATGTGACACACACATGAGAAATGTGCATCAGCTCTCTGTGAAGGACAAATGATAAGACAAACAGGGGATTTTCATGGGTCTCTCTCTGAGTTGGGTCAAAGCCCATGCTACTTTGTCAAACTGGTTTTTCAGTTCCTGTTCTTTTTATTAAAGTATGGTCCTACATTTTCCTATTTCTTTATGCTTCTCTAGGTCCAAGAAGTAAGAAGAATTAAGATTGTTCGAAATATTGCCTGTGGAACGCCTAGAAGCTCCTTATTTATTATTATTTTTTATTAAAGCATAGCAGCAGAACATTAAACAAAAGTTTAAAAGCTTTTCAAAAACAAAAACCAACCTACATTGTTGTGCTTTGACATACAAGAAAGAAAAAAACCAATGAGAAAGAGGTCTTCAAAACTCTGCAGGCAGTTTTCTAGACAGCCTCACATTGTAAGGCCTATCGGAGGTCTGCAATACATACTACAGAACTCAGTGAAGTGTTGGAAAGGAAAGGATGGTGTGAAGCTGCAAAGTTTTAAAAAATGCACAAGCAATGATGCATACTGTTTGGTCACCTCTTAATTATTTTAAGATAAGAACGAGCAACAGACAACCTCTCACCCCTTCCATAGGAAAGTGAATCCCCCTTTTATTCCCCCCATAAAGAGCCACTGGACCTACTTATCTGAAACTTGACAGGCTCAATCCACTATGAAGAGGCTTCTGTGTCTGTTTTTATCAAAAGAGGCAAAAGTTATAATGATTTTTAGACTTCCCATTATAGCAAATGGAGAGCACAGAGCTTTATTGTATACAGAGCAGCTCGGAGCCTGAAACAGAGATCAATGGAGAGAGAGCACAGAATCTCTCTAAACAGAACAGATTTTTTTTTTAAAGCATAGATACAGGTACAAAATTATTACTGTTACCTGGGCACACCCCTGATAGAAACACACACACACGAGAGTGGATGTGGGAACAGATAAATGACTTGGAAATGTGCAAAAGAATGACCCATATCTATTCTCATCATCATCATCATCATCATCATCATCATTTTTAATTTGTATACCGCCTTTCTATCTTACAATACTCAAGGCGGTTTACAAGCTGAAGAAACAAAAAATGTACATCTGATAACAATCTAATGCAATACAAAAATGTGGTAATAAAACATAACTTTAAAATAGGCAACCTCCATCAAAAAAGTAACATTCAACAATAATTAGAATAGTATAAAATAATAATATCAACATACAGTGGTACCTCGCAAGACGAAATTAATTCGTTCTGCGAGTTTTTTCGTCTTGCGAATTTTTCATCTTGCGAAGCACGGATTTCCATAGGAATCCGGTTTTAAGAAAAAGGAAACAAACTTGCAAGACATTTTCATCTTGCGAAGCAAGCCCATAGGGAAATTCGTCTTGCGAGTTTTTCGTCTTACGAGGCATTCGTCTTGCGAGGTACCACTGTATAAAAGTTAAACAGAAATCCACTCAACAGTTACAATAATATCTAAACTATAATCAATAAAACAATGGCAAGCCACAGTACATAAAACAATACAATACACATTGAGAAGCAGAGGGTGGAGCAAGGCAGGTGGAAGGAGGCCTTGCCTGATGGAGTCTCTCCCCTCAGTCTCTCCCCATTTCAAAAATTCTCCCCTCTGGCCTCAGCAGACCAGTAGCTGTCTTATCCCTGAACTTCAGACTTTACCTTTTGGGGCCCAACTTAGGCGGTACCCTAGCACGTCCCCCAAAGAGTATGCCAGATAACTGACTGTGTGAAAGGAAATCTAAGGCTTCCTTGATGACAACTGCCAATTCGAAATCTAAGGTGCTATTGCACAGAAGAGCTCAAATTTGTGAACATCCACAGCAAATGGTGCCCAGCTTTTGTAGGGTGCAAGCCAGAACTCTTCAAATTGTCCTCCCCCTCTGATTTTATTTTGGCTTTTCAAAAGTTCACACAATTGTATTTCTCCCCCCTCTCCTTAAGTGGTGTTTTACGAAGTGTTGATAGATGCCAACAATCATGACTGACTTCTATTATTATGTTTTGTTCCATGAGTGACAGGATGAATTGTGTGAATTCATTCCACACTGAATGAATTCCTTCAAAGCACCTTTCATAGAACTGGAGCTTTTTCAAAGCCCAAGTGACAATTCCTGGTGGAACCTAACGTTGTTCTAATTTATTTCTTTCGAAGCGAAGCCAACCCCCTGCTTCTCATTGCAACTGTCTGTAGTTCTGTGTTGTTGCAAAACACATTCATTTGGTCTCTTGGCTGCGAAAACAAAGACTAAGGCTCAAAGAACAATATCCTCTATTAGAACTTATGCTAAAAAATGAAAAGCAGACTGTTTTGAAGAAGTTTCACTTCATATATCACATGGAGAGTTCTCTCCATTCAAGGTAATGAACCTGACTAACTTAGATTCATTAATTTGAATGGGGCTACTTGAAAGAGAACAATCCTAAGTCTATTTTGCATCACTACTCCCTCTGATTTAAGAGGGTCAAGCAGTTTTTAGACTTCCAATGAAGAGTAATAGTTACAGATAGGTAGCCGTGTTGGTCTGCCATAGTCAAAACAAAAAAATTTCCTTCCAGTAGCACCTTAAAGACCAACTAAGTTAGTTCTTGGTATGAGCTTTCGTGTGCATGCACACTTCTTCAGATACACTGAAACAGAAGTTACCAGACCCTTCTATATAGTGAGAAGGTGGGGAGGGGTATTACTCAGAAGGGTGGTGGGAATGGGTGATTGGCAGATAGCTGTGATGAGCCTGTTGACGACTCTTAACGACTGCAATAGGTCTTACAGGAAAAAGCAAGGGGTGAGAAGGTAAAAAATGGCTTTGTCATGTATAATGAGATAAGAATCCAATGTCTTTGTTCAGACCAGGTCTCTCCATGGTTTTAAGTTCATCACATCACAGCTATCTGCCAATCACCCATTCCCACCACCCTTCTGAGTAATACCCCTCCCCACCTTCTCACTATATAGAAGGGTCTGGTAACTTCTGTTTCAGTGTATCTGAAGAAGTGTGCATGCACACGAAAGCTCATACCAAGAACTAACTTAGTTGGTCTTTAAGGTGCTACTGGAAGTAATGAAGAGTAATGTTATAGATGGATGAATCTGTCAACGTTTGGTATCTTTGTTTCTTCATTTTCTTTTTTTTTCTATCTTAAGTTCAGTTTGAAGATAGATGGTGTGGACCATGACACAAATAAACACGAGCATCTTAAGAACAATAGAACATGAGCAATGTTAGGCATATCATTAAAAGACGGGGGGGCTAATATTGGGTATGGCAAAGATCAAAAGTCGTGGAGGCAGTGGAAAAGGCTGCAAAATTAAAATGGACGTCTGCAAGGCATATGACAAGAGGAGACCCAGGCTGATGGAATAAAGCAGTGCTAGTTTGGAAACCCTACAATTTTAAAACACCAAGGGGATGACCATATATGCAATGCGTGGATGATATAAAACTAACAGCAGGGCTTATGTGGATGCAGGAAGCAAACAATAGGAAGTGATGGCAGCGGTGGAGGAAGGGGTGGGGGGTGGATGTGGCTGCCCTTGGTGTCATCACTGAATGGGGTGACAAAATGACAAAAATATGAGGTTGTTGTTTTAAATGGGCTCACAAAACTTTTTAGTTCAGTCAACAAATGTAACGAAACGCAGCTGGCTCTGGGCACCTCACTGCAAGGGCCGGCACTTACCGCCACGTCCTGGGAGTGACGTGGTGGCTTGGGCACCTGCAGGCTCCGCGCTGCCTGAAACGGCAGCGTGGGGCTTGTGTCTGCTCACCCCCTCTCCCTCAGCCACCCTACAGCTGAGGGGGAGGCGGCAGAGAGGCTCCATGCAGCATGCCCCGCCCCCAAGGGCAGCTTGCCCTGCTCCCAGCTGCAGGATGCACGTGCTACACCAGGCACCCAAGCGGCAACCTACGCCGCTGAGTGATGGTGATAACTTAGAGAGGTGTATATCCAAAGATGGACATGAGATGCTGTAAAGAATAACAAAGAAGTAGTCCAGTTTGTGCCACTTCCATATCAGTTTATGTTATTAAAAGGGTGTGCATGAACTCCCCTCCCCAAAACCAGTTTGTGAGCCCAGTTTGTTAATTTGGACAGGGCCTGATTTGGTCTGGACTGATCTTCACATGTTTCAACATGCCCAAGATCCACATTGCAAACTGGAAAATACAAAACTTTGGGTACCCCATTGACTTGCATTAGGAAACCAAAATGCCCATAACTTTCTTGCTTTTTCACATAGGACCATGGAATCTGTAGACATGCTAGCTGAGACAGGGGGGGGGATTAATCCTGACATATTGCAGATGGGTAGCTACAAGGGTTTTTGAGCCACCTGCTTTAAAAAAAACTTAAAGAAAGAAAAACACTACTGCTCTTATGTATGTGGTATTACACTGTATGTCTGCTGCTTGTTTGCGGACTGTACAGTATGCTGGACTTGTTAGAGTGTACTCACAAGACTTACTGATACCCGCAGACACCAAAGTACTAATAACAACAGACAAAGAAAACAGAAGCCAGCTGTAAATAAAGCTTGCCTAAAAACTAGAGCCAAAGTGGGGGGGCAGTACAACTAAGACAGCAAACTTTCTAAAAAAAATTAAGCTTGAGATTGTGGACTCAGCTATACAGTTACAAATAAAATGTTTTAATTGTGTTTTAAGTGCAATATACAACATGATACTAGATGGCAATGGTGAGCCTCTTGGAAAATTCAATGTATTTTTTAAAACACTTTTTAAAAAGGAATTTTCAGAACGGTTTTTTATATGCATGCAGATTCCACCTGTGAGTGACGGTGAAAGGATGGTAAACATTCAATTGGGTATATATTGTGAAGAAAACAAAAACAAGTTGAACAAATGCCACCAAATTCCATTGAATTATTTCTAAAAGACAAGACCTGCAAAAGAGTTCTGCATTTTAAGATTTCACCGACCCCCTAAAAGCAATGTGATTGGAGAAGAATGCTGGGTGGGGTGGGATTCTAGCCCTCAAGTGCTCATTAATAAAAGTTCAGCTCCCCCTCCTCCCCCTTTCCCCACCCTGGTGCTCAATATATTA
Source organism: Podarcis gaigeae (assembly GCF_964106915.1). NCBI lineage: Eukaryota > Metazoa > Chordata > Lepidosauria > Squamata > Lacertidae > Podarcis > Podarcis gaigeae. Next base: position 9,272,887 of record NC_139692.1, read on the forward strand.
ATGCTGTCATTTTTAATTGCAACAATTTGTAGTCAGTCTCTCTGGATTCTTCGGAGAATGTTTTGAACTCAAATGGGCACAAATCTCTACAAGTTAATTCAACCCAACCACCCTGTAGCAATTTGTATATGCCTCGAGCCAATCTGTACACAGCACAGATCAGTCCAATTTGGTTAGGGTTTCAGCAGAATCCAATGCATTGATATTACCTTAAAAAAGAAGTTTGCATGAAAATTCATACAAATTGCCATGTGCATTTCTGCAATGAAAACATATTGTATGCAATTTTCTTTAATATACACATTTTTGCTAGCAAATTCCCCTAATGTATTTTTGTATAGTATTTTCACTAATATGCAGTTTTTGTGTCTGTCTGTCTGGCTGGCTGTCTCTGCATTTCTTGGTTGGAGAATTGCCTTGCAAATTTCAAAGCATAGATATTTTTCAGTTCAGGAAGTGTAGATTAGATTGTTTCACATTAAAATGCAAACTGAATGGATTTCAATGGGATTCCCAAAGATTGCATTATAATATATGTTAATAGCTTCCTGCCCTCCTTGAAAATGGATGTAGAGCTGAACTAAAAGTCTCAACTTGAAACATTGTGGTGTGCCTTCCTCCTATAGCTTCAGGCAAACATTCAGGAAACATTAAGGAAGTACAAATGCCATTGGACACCTAAGTTCTATTCTAAACATTATTCATTGGGTGTACATCTGGCCAATTCATATTGGAGTTCTGAATTGCTTAATAATCCCTAACAATAGTACTGATGCAGCCACTGAAACGGACAGCTGACACAGAACTATTCCAAATAGCATAGCATATTTAGACCTTCACATATTTTCTGTTATGATTCCTGCACCAGGTGTCTGTTCCTCGGGAAATGTGATGGGAATTAGCTGCTATTTGTCCCTGCTTAACCTTCATCATCTCCAAAGATGGAGACAACTGTAAAAAAAAGAAAAAGAAAAAAGGTGTGAACATTTGGTGAAAATGCATCTTAAGGTTGGGAAGAACCTGCTTTCCTTGCTGTCTAAAAATATAAAGGTTAAAAATTGGTGACAATATTTGCTTTCTACTAACAAAAGAGACTCGTTAACAGGCTTACTTAGACTAACATCATGAATCTCTTTCAATCTTCATGATACTGAACCAAACGACACTAAATCAAATCATTTCTTTCCCTTACATTATTTATGTAAGGGAAAGAAACAGACAATTAAGGCTGATGCAGAGGTATGTACCAACCTCAAGATTTGGTTCAGACTCCAATTCAGTAACTCAGAAAATGGTTTGCATTGCTCTAAAGCACTTTGGAGCCTGTCTAATTTGGCTAAAGATTTGAGTCCAAATCTGCTTTGGAAAAAAACAAAGCTTCATTTCCATCCATTTACTATTAGTAAATCAAAACAATGGCTATAACATTGACGTAGTAGATCTCCAGAGTTGTTAAAGCCTTCCAAAGTACAGGAAAATAGCTCCAGAGGTTTGGTTATGTGCTGTTTAATTTGGCAGATTTGGATGAATTTTGCAAACACGGTGAATCCTTCAGAGAGTATCATTCCTAACCAATTCCAAATTGGTTGTGGTTTTTTCTTTGAGGATAGACTTTGCAATTTGGGGGGTGGATCAGAAAGGACTCACTTAATCTCCCTTAGTGTTTTGCGGTCAGTTGGTCAGAAACAGTTGAAATGAGAGGGGGATCAGATCCCAGACTATGGACTTCTGCTTGCTCCCACTCCTAGTGCTGCCAGCTTCAGCACAGGACTGGGGAATGACCTACAGCTTCTGTGTTCCTGTGTACAACAGTGAAGGTGCTTTTGAGTTTTGTGTGTGTGTGTGTGTGTGTGTGTGTGAGAGAGAGAGAGAGAGAGAGAGAGAGAGAGAGAGAGAGATCAGTGCTGCTACCACACCACTATCTCCACCTCTGTTCCTAGGGTTCCAAGTGGTTTGCTGTGAGAAACAGGTCCATGTCTCATATTCAGACACAATAATGGATTATTAACAACAGGGTATTTACACAGCATTCTATCGGTGGTGGTGACCAACCTGTGGAATGCCCTCTCATCAGATGTTAAGAAGATGAGTAATTATATAACATATAGGAAACATCTGAAGGCAGTCCTGTGTAGGGAAGCTTTCTAAATGTTTTACTATGTTTTTACTGTGTTTTTATATAAACTGGAAGCCACCCAGAGTGGCTGGGGCAACACAGTCAGATGGGCGGGGTACAAATAAATCATCATCATCATGTTCACAGTACTGATGATGATCAATGTCACTGCTTCCAACAGTGAGCCTGTGATGGCCTGGGAATCCGATTCAGAGGCTGAACCGGAGGAATCCCAGCCTGCACAGGAGTCCCCGCCTCCAGGGCTGGCTGAGCTGGGGCAGGGCCTTGATTATGAAGTGCCTGCACCTGTGCCGGATCCTTAGGAGCTCTGGCTCTGGAGGCGATTGAGGACGCATTGCCTACAGATGTGCCTCTCCCAGCCCTGTCAGGGGAAGGCGAGTCTCCCCCTGGGTCCAGTAACCCACCGGCCTCTCCTGAGCTGCAGAGGCTCAGGGCAGAGAGGGGTGGAGGGAACTGGTTTCTCCCAGGAGGAGTGCTCGCCTTAAGGCCAGGAGAGGCGGGTCACCTGGGGGGCCGGAACCGCCCCTGGCCTCAGAGAAGATAAAGGCCAGTCAGCCCGGTCCCAGGTTGCGGGAGCAACATCGTTGAAGAGCTGTTTCGGCCAGCACCCAGTCCTGTTCCTCCAGAGATCCTGTCATTGCCCGGCTCCACGCTTTGGACCCCGCTTTGCCCATGGAGGACAGTCTACCGACCCTCGACCCAGGTCCTGGACTTCGCCCCACGGTAACCTCCCCCTGGGACCAGCACAGAGCCATTGTGCAGTGGCAGAGTTAGTTGCACGGGCACCCAGAATGGTGGCCATGCCATGCACCCCAGGCGAGTTGCGTGGGGGTGGGATGGGGTGAGCCCCCTGCAGTGTGCCTTTTTGTCACCCCCCCCTCAAGGATGATACCTGGGGCGGACCACTCCCCTTCTTACGCCCCTGTCATTGTGTACACAATGGACATTGTAGTCCAGTAAAAGCCTTTGCATATATGTGTGTGTGAGAGAGAAACACCTTCACACAGAGAGAACAACAGCAGCAGCTTTATAAGACAGACTATGGCTTTCTGATAAATAATAAAATATCCCAAGATATAAATGAAATACTTTGCTGCAGGGAGCGCAATTTCACATGTGGCAAACCCGCAGGATTCAGATGATCTTTCTGATTCACAAATGGAGAGAGAAGCTCCATCACAACCCCATGGACAGAGACCAGCAACATTTTCAGCACATGAGAGATAGATACCAAGGCAAACAAACAATTCAATATGGAACATGGACATTCATCCAACAAGAAGAGTTTTCTGCCACATTAAAATCTGACTCCCTGAGAAGATATTTTCTCAACTTTTTTGTGTGCATTTTGTGTTTTCTGCCTGACATGTACAATGACATGGTCTAAATTGCAGGGAATTGAATATATAAAAGAAATTATAGAAAACAGATAATCCTTTTTACAGATGTGAAATACTGAGGCTGAGACAGGTCCTAAGTATCGCCTGTGAATCCATGGCAAATACAAAGATACACAGTGTTTTTTGGGGGGATACGCAGGGGTACGCATACCCCTAAACATTTTGCGAATCTAAGTTTGGCCTCACTGAAAGGCAGTATTTCAACATGAGCAGGAAAATGAGAGTAACCCTAAACATTTTTTAAAGAAAAAAAGCACTGGATATACCGTATTTTTCGCCCCATAGGGCGCACCGGCCCATAGGATGCACCTATTTCCCCCCCCCCCAGGTGTGGGGCTGGGGTGGGGGAAGCCCAAGCTTCCCCCGACCCCAGCCCCCAGAACAGGCTGCTATCCACTAGCCGTGGGAGAGCAGCGCGAAGCCCGAAGCTTGGGGGCGCACTGAGCTCAGTGAGCCTCAAGCTTCTGGGTGCAGGCAAGCTGTCCGCTAGCCATGGAAGAGCTGTGGGACTTCTTGCAGCCCTCCCACGGCTTGCAGAAAGCTGCGCTAAGCCCGAAGCCTGGGGGGCGCTGAGCTCAGCGCGCCCCCAGGCTTCGGGTACAGGCAGCTCTCCCCAAGCCGTGGGAGAGATGCGCGAAGTCACACAGCCCTCCCACGGCTTGTAGATAGCTTCCTGAAGCCTGCATTCGCCCCATAGGACGCACACACATTTCCCCTTCATTTTTGGAGGGGAAAAGTGCGTCCTATAGGGCGAAAAATACGGTAACCATCTTTCCTTCATTTGCTATATTTATAACCAACCTTGTCTCAAACTGTTCTCGGGGAAAGGTACAAAAAATACTACTCCCACTATGAATTCCTAGGGTTCTCAGGACCTCAGGCCAGAAAAAGCTTGGTGAGCTCTTCACTCAGATGTCTCTAGCCTCAGAAGTACCAGAAGTGCTGCCTTTCCCCCCATGCTGTGTCCTGGGTTACTGTGGCAAAGCTTGTGCATAGTTGAGCTCTTTATTTCTGCTATTCCTTCTCTGTCCTTGCTTCCTCCCTCCCTGGGAACCAGGGGCAGGGGAAGGGGTGTGTGGTGGGGGCAGGCCACCCTGGGTGTAACCACTGAGGAGGGTGACAAAATGCCAGGCAGCACTCACCACAGGGCCTGCATTGCGCCCTAGCCACACGTCTCTCCTGGGAGTGCCACTGTGGCTTGGGTGCCCACAGGCTCCGCGCTGCCCCAAACAGTCTGCCCACTGCCTCCCCCTCAGCTGTAGGGTGGTTGAGTGGGAGGAGGCAGGCAGAATCCTTGGAGGTCCTGTGGAGCGTTCTGCCCTGGCTGGCCCCACCCCGGGCGCAGGGCATGCACACCGCTCCAGGTGCTTGATTGGCTTGCTCTGCTGCTGCTGGGAACCCCTCAAAATGTGCTGCTATCACACTTCTATCCCACAGCTCACCAAGTGTCTTTCCACCCAGTCCCTTCTGGTCTGCTTTGTTCATGGATGCAACTGTCATAAAGGGTAAAGGGGACCCCTGACCATTAGGTCCAATCATGACCGACTCTGGGGTTGCGGCTGTCATCTTGCTTTATTGGCCGAGGGAGCTGGCATACAGCTTCTGGGTCATGTGGCCAGCATGACTAAGCCACTTCTGGTGAACCAGAGAAGCACGGAAACACCGTTTACCTTCCCACTGGAGTGGTACTTATTTATCTACTTGCACTTTGGCGTGCTTCCGAACTGCTAGGTTGGCAGGAGCAGGGACTGAGCAACGGGCGCTCACCCCGTCGTGGGGATTCGAACCACCAACCTTCTGATCAGCAAGTCCTAGGCTCTGTGGTTTAACCCACAGCGCCACCCGCATCCCCGCAAGTGTCATAGGAGCCAACTAATAGGATCTGAGGTCCCTTAACCCCCTCTAAAATATTTGAGAGGGCCGCCACCGCCCCCCAAGTTGATGGACATTGCCATTCAAATGGTATGGCTGAGCCCTATCATATGCTAGATGGTGTGGGTCAGGGCTTTGCTGCTGACCATTGGGCTGACAGCAGGATTGGGGAGCAGCTGTGCTGGGCACTCAGAATGTCAATGTGTCCTGGAAATCAATCCATGATACCTCTAGAATGCCATAAGGATACAATAGAAATGTGCTCTGTAAGAAATCTGAACTTGGCTGCAATAGGGTGTGGGTGGGGATCTGATTCTTATACAGAGCAGATACTTCACTCTGCAAGACAATTTTTGGAGTGCAGATCTTTGAAGCAGTCCCTAATCAAGTTCTGCACGCAACGTTCACTCAGATTAAAATCTTCTAAATGGTCGTACTTAAGCGTTGCACAGGCCAGCCATGCCAAACCGGCTGTGCCCACTGTGAATTTTCATTTGCAATGTATTTGGCACCTCAGCTGCATACAGTTTGATCTGCAATGTTTGCAGCTGGATCTGTGGAAAAGACCCGACCATGATGCTAAACAGATCAGCAATGCTTTCCTCCTTGCTAATGCCATGTACAAAACAGAGAGCAAATTAGATGCCTCTGTTACTAAACATTTCAGCTCAATCAGCCCAACTCAGGGCAGCTTCACCTGCCAGTAATTTACAGCCATGAACAGAATACTATATACACACTGGGTATGAAGTCGATAGAGATAAGTTTTATCTCCTCTCAAAATATTAGAACCCGGGGCTATCCAAGGAAGCTGAATACTGGGGCAAACAAAATGAGGTACTTAATTAAATTATGGTATTGTTACCAGAAGATATAGTGATAGTCACCAACATGGATGGCTTTAAAATGGGATTTGATCAGTAGTGAGCAGAAGGTAGATTGTGATCTTCTGCTAGAATTCAGTGGGTTTTAACATATCCCCACATTCTGCAAAACAGTGGCAAGGAGCATGAATTGCATGTGCTAAGTCGTGATCTTTATGGAAGCCAAAGTGTTATGAAGCTGAGCATTAAGTCTGTGTCAGTGGCCCTTGAAAGTCAATCCAGGATGAGGTTAATATGTCATGAAGATGCAATAGAGATATATTCACTAAGAAATTAGATATCCTCCCTGCAAAGATTGTACAGGTTCTGCAGCATTTATTTAGCACCATTTATTTATTTTCTTGCAAGGCCATAGGAAAAAAAAAATACAATCAAAGGGTTAATGGTAGTTCCCCAACTGTACAGATACAATAAATTCATTCTAAAACATCACGAAACACCCAGAGATAAAAATGTACAAAACTTTTGTAATAAATGCTGCCTGTTAAACAAAAAAGAATTCCAGTACATTGATTATCAATAATACATTTCCTAGAGTGAAAGACAGTCTTTGTTAATATAGTGAGCCTGCAGTGAGTAATATTGAAATCTTGAATGAATCACTTCAAATGTGGCTCAAATAGGGATGCTGCAGTAATCTGCCAGGATCAATTTGTAACACAGATACTGTAGTTCAGCTAGTAAGGACAAGTATCCCCATTTCTTATGTCCAATTCAATCTGATTTCATTTCCATCCATCAGGGAGAAAGTGTTGATAGCCCGAGACTTAAAAACTTGTTCGTGCTACTTGGAGCGGGGAAATAGATGTAGCTGGTTGCACAACATCTTGTCCAAGTTCAGAGATATGGGTACACACACGCTACAAAAAAGCAGCACTGAAACTGATAAGCCATGCCTTTCTGCAGGCAGTTCAAAGAAATTCCCTCAGTGTCTACAAAAAGTTGAGGAGAGGTTGTCAATTTCATTTCTCTGGTGAAGAGACCTCTGGACTCAGACTTACCAGTTTTGCTGCTTTTTTTTGGCCTTTATTTTGAGGAGTCTGGACTAGATAATGCAGAGGTAGGAAACTGGATGACTGAGGAGACAGATCTTTACCTCTCCCCTCCCATGAGCCAAGTTTGACAGGTGAGTGGGGCTGACCACCTATCAATCACTGGGCATCACAGTGACACCAAGGTCACCTGTTTTTGCTCCATGTGCTAGGGTTGCCATACACCCAGAATTTCCCAAATACAGCTGGGATTCAGGGCAGAAAGCTCTGAAGTGTCCAGATTTTCATTTTTTAAAATATGGCAACCCTCCCATGTGCTGATTTGATTGTTGGGGCTTCAAAGCAGCACATACAACTCCTTGCATGTGCCAACAATCAGCTACAAATCCCTTCTTGGTCCAGACCTATCTTTCCTTGCCCCACACATGATGTAAAATATGACATGAGGTGTAGGAGAAGTGAACGCGTCTTCACCAAAACAGCCTCATGGGTCAAATGATAATTAGGTTCATGGGCTGGAGGTTCCCCACCACTGCTTAAATGTTGCAAATTTTGTGGAAAGGCGGCAGAGGGCAGCAATGAAATAGGTTGTTTGGGCAATCTGTGGATATCTATGGCTATCTATGATGCCCTCAGATGCAACAGCAATAAATAAATCCTGTTTGAAGCCATAACTGCTGATGGGGCTGCCCCACTGGAGTACAGTTAGACCAACATTAGCTGCTATAACACCTGGAAGGCTAAGGGAGATAACATACCATATTGACACTTCTCAGAATTCTTGTCTTGATACTGTCAGCCTCCTTTGGAGGAGGGAAGAGGGAGACAGCAGCGAGCCAGCAGCTTGGCAAGAAGATCTCCTATAAGATCTCTGAACTATTTTTAAGCTAGTGGGGGATAGAGATGGGGAATAAATTTAATTTAATTCAGTTCCCATTTAAATTCACCCTTTCTAAAACCTAAAAACGAAGCCATCCTTCAAAAGTCACAGTTCTCCAAATTTTGTGATGCAGTTCTGGAGGCCCATTCACAACATGAAGAATGCAACCCGCAGCGGTGCATCTGTGCACATGCGGGTTGCAATTTGCCGCTTCTGTGCATATGTGTGATGTCATTTTGCGCTTCCGTGCATGCACGAGCGGCGAAACCTGGAAGTAACCCTTTCCAGTTCTTCCAGGTCACCACGGGACGTAACCTGAAAGAACGTAACATGAAGCAAAAGTAACATGTGGTATGACTGTATTGTGAAAAATGTGCCACCAGCTCCTGAACTAAGCCTGAGAGTATTTGGTAGCATTTGCAGCGTTTTAATATTTACATTGTAAACCACCTTGGGTGCCTTGGCAGAAAGGTGTCATATAATGCAACAAACAAACAAACAAACAAACAAACAAACAATCCCTGCCTCCTTGGCACTGCCCCATATGTATACACACATGCACACATGGTAGCACAGTTCATTCTATCCCTGTAGGAAGCTATCACTTCATTTTGCCAAATATGTGTTGTTGTTGTTGTTTAGTTGTTTAGTCGTGTCTGACTCTTCATGACCCCATGGACCAGAGCATGCCAGGCACTCCTGTCCTCCACTGCCTCCCGCCGTTTGGTCAAACTCATGCTGGTAGCTTCAAGAACATTGTCCCACCATCTCGTCCTCTGTCGTCCCCTTCTCCTTGTGCCCTCCATCTTTCCCAGCATCAGGGTCTTTTCCAGGGAGTCTTCTCTTCTCATGAGGTGGCCAAAGTATTGGAGCCTCAGCTTCAGGATCTGTCCTTCCAGTGAGCACTCAGGGCTAATTTCCTTCAGAATGGATAGGTTTGATCTTCTTGCAGTCCATGGGACTCTCAAGAGTCTCCTCCAACACCATAATTCAAAAGCATCAATTCTTTGGTGATCAGCCTTCTTTATGGTCCAGCTCTCACTTCCATACATCACTACTGGGAAAACCATAGCTTTAACTATACTGACCTTTGTTGCCAAATGTGTAGATGATGCCAAAGCTCATTTGAAAAATGGTTGTGTAAGTCAGGGGTCAGCAAACTTTATCAGCAGGGGGCTGGTCCACTGTCCCTCAGACCTTATGGGGGGCTGGACTATATTTTGAAAAATAAAAATAAAAATGAATGAATTCCTATGCCCCACAAATAACCAAGAGATGCATCTTAAATAAAAGGGCACATTCTACTCATGTAAAAACACGCTGATTCCCGGACCGTCCACAGGCCAGATTTAGAAAGCGATTGGGCCTGATCTGGCCCCCGGGCCTTAGTTTGCCTACCCATGATATAAGTGATGTCTACTTCTGTATCTAACTTGAGATCATCCTCCAGGGCCTCTCAAGCCTCCGGAAGAAGGCTCACGAACTGTGGCATTCATTAGAGCATCATTTTCATAGCCTGCCTTCTCTCCTCAGTATTTTTGATCTTGCCTAAGACTTCGAGCATCTCTTTAGGAATGCTTTCTGCTTAATTCACAGCTTATAATTTTCTTGATTTTGTCTGATTAAGCGAGACCTTTAATGACATTTCCAATTTTATTTTTTTTAATTTTATTTTTATGTTGGGTGACGATTTAAGGTAACGACCTATTTGCTATACTGACAGCAACGGAGACAGAACTTACCAGATCTAATTATGCAGTTTGCAAATGTGACAGCTCAGATTTTGCTGGCGCACGAGTCTCTGTGGTTAAATTAAAAGTATAATGACAGTAATTACATTAATTAGCCTTTTTCCAGTTTGTTGCTAGCAAAGGTTCCCCCTCCTCTTTTTTGCATATTTACATGAGTAACATCTACTTTGGTTTCTCACTAAAAAAAGGCTACTGTAACTAAACAGCTGATTTATCATAGGTCTTTTAATTCATGAGTTATGCTCTGAGAGAGAAGGAAGATGCCAAAAAAGAAAGGATTAACATCTCAACAGTTGCTTTCATAAATTATTGAAATGCACAGCCTGGAATCTGTAACACTTAAGATATTTAACCAGACATGTGGTGAGATACATAAGGAAAGCCACAAGCACCACTGTGCGACATAAGACACAAATTGCTACATGAGTTTGCTGTGCAAAGGATGTAACTAGAGCTATCTCTTTAACCCGTACTGGTGCTCTAGCGGAGGAATACAGATGGGGATGACAAGGCCGTGCATCTGCTGATCACATACAACCCAAGAGGAGCTCCCCTGGCAAGAGCCCCTTGGATCTCCTCCTTTTTGCCATTGTTCATCCACTCCTCTCTTGCTCTGGCCTGGACAACACTAGTGGCTAGTGGCTATTTATTTATTTATTTATTTATTTATTTATTTATTTATTTCTACCCTGCCCATGGGACACGGGTGGCGGTGTGGGTTAAACCACAGAGCCTAGGACTTGCCTATCAGAAGGTCGGCGGTTCGAATCCCCACGATGGGGTGAGCTCCCGTTGCTCGGTCCCTGCTCCTGCTAACCTAGCAGTTCAAAAGCACGTCAAAGTGCAAGTAGGTACCACTCCAGCAGGAAGGTAAATGGCATTTATGTGCGCTGCTCTTGTTCGCCAGAAGTGGCTTAGTCATGCTGGCCACATGACCCAGAAGCTGTACGCCGGCTCCCTTGGCCTGTAAAGCGAGATGAGCGCTGCAACCCCAGAGTCGGTCACGACTGGACCTAATGGTCAGGGGTCCCTTTACCTTTACCTTTACCTTTAGGTGGCTTTTAACCTCCCCCTGCCCCACCCCCGGCAAGGAACTTTACAAAATGAAAAGAACAACTAAGGTTGGTGAAGGGGCAATTCGAAGAACTGTACACCACTGAATTAGAAGCAACTTCACAGTTGATTTAGATAAAGGCATTAGGATACTGGCTGTTTTCTTTCCTGTTGTCAATCCCTTTGTGGCATGGATATTGTTGTCTACATATGCCTGCGTCTGAGTCTTTCTGCCACCAGCACCCAGTGTGCCAAGGGACAAACAAGCTGCAGCCCAGCACTGGAGACAGAGAGACTCAGGAGAGGCAGTGGTTTCACTGGTTATATAAAAGTAAAGGTAAAGGGACCCCTGACCATTAGGTCCAGTCGTGATCGACTCTGGGGTTGCGGCGCTCATCTCACTTTATTGGCCGACGGAGCCGGCGTACAGGCAGCATGACTAAGCCGCTTCTGGCAAACCAGAGCAGTGCACGGAAACGCCGTTTACCTTCCCGCCACTTCTACTTGCACTTTGACAGGCTTTCGAACTGCTACGTTGGCAGGAACAGGGACCAAGCAACGGGAACTCACCCCGTCGCTGACCTTCTGATCGGCAAGACGTAGGCTCTATGGTTTTACCCACAGCACCACCTGTGTCCCAAAAACCACACATATATTAAAGAAACATTTTTTTAAAAAAAATAATGATGTAGAGCTTGGGAAAGGTGGATAAGCTAAAGTAAATCAGGGATGGGGTACCTGTGGCCTTTCAGATGTTGCTGGACTCCAACTCTCATCACCTCAACCATCATGATCAGTGGTCAGGGATGGTGGAAGTAACATTCGGAGGGTCAAAGGTTCCCCATCCCTGGGCTGAAGAAAGTCATATAGTTCAACCTAGACTATGATATGCTATAGTTAATGATTTTTTATTTTTTTTCAAACAAAAAACAAAAACTACCATGACAAGGCTAAGCCCCTCCCATACATTTAAATGTTTCATCATACTGAAACAATATGATCAAAATTCCATCAAATGCTCATCACAGTCACCATTTCGAAGGACATGTTCTCACCTCCAAACATCCCATTTGGCCCTAATACCCACACATAGGTCACAATATTTAATATGAGAACAGGGAGAAATGGTCTATTTACGGTATATTTCCACTCAGAGATTTCTGGAGCATTTATCTGGAAAGTTGGTAAGTCTCCAAAAGCATCAGAACCAAAGCTTGATTTTGAATGCCCAGAAGAATCTGTATGCTGGCTAACAATTAGGCCGGCCGAACTGAAACAATGCCTCTTTATCATCTGAAGCAAGATTATCAGCAGGGTGCAAGTGCTCAGGCAATTTAGCTGGGATTCATGCCTGTCAATTTAAACTACAGATGAAATGCAACTTCAGGAAGGCATTGGGGCTGCCTTTCCCCCTAAACACTCATAGAAAAAGCTAATCAGCAAAAGAAACATATTGCACAAACTGTTTAGATATTCAAGCTTTATTTTATTTTTTAAAAAATTAACAGGTATTTGTCACCTTCTTGCACAAACAAAAATATGAATTACGTATCCCAATGGAGGACTTTTCGAATTCTTTTTTAGTATTTTGTTTAAAAAGCTATTAGTACATTTTTTAAAAATATATTATTATTTTTTAAATGTAAATCCCCCTCCCAACATCTTGATTTGGGAAGAATTAAGGTTTTAGAACACAATGGCATCTGCTCCAATGGGACCTGAAGCTAAAATTTCACTCCAGACAAGCTGCATCCTAGTTCACAATTGCTACTAACATGAGTTTGACCAAACTGCGGGACGCAGTGGAAGACTGGAGTGCCTGGCGTGCTCTGGTCCATGGGGTCACGAAGAGTTGGGCACGACTAAACGACTAAACAACAACAAAGTTCACAATTAAAGTGAAATGATATGGTAATCAATCATGGCAGATTCAATGGTGTTTGGGTGTAGATGGTATCTGATGTTTTCCTAGCCCAGGTACACTTGCTACAGAGTATTCATCATGAACACCACATCCCACTGCTCTACTAAAGCTAGACAATGTCTTTAGTCAAAATGCTGTTTTGTCCAAAGATCAACTGATGACCTTAGAGACTGAATCCCAAACTCAGTCACCAATATTTCCATGAGGGATAGAATATAAATATTTAAAAAAAACAATAATAAATAAATCAAACAATAACAAGTGCTGGAGATGTAAGGAACAGATAGGAACATACTACCATATGTGGTGGTCCTGTCTAGAGATACAAAGATTTTGGAACATGATTTATGAAGAGATAAAGAGATTGATAAAAATTACATTTAGCAAGAAACCGGAATAATTTTTACTAGGAATGGTTTCAGATAATATTCCCAAAAACAAAACTAGGCTATTTATGTATGCAACGTCAGCAGCAAGGGTTATAGTGGCAAAACACTGGAAAGATAAAAATATACCCACTAAAGAGGAATGGGTAGTCAAATTGTGTGAGTACTTGGAGCTCGCAAAGCTGACAGATGCAATAAGAGATAAACCTAAAAAATTGGTGAAAGAAGAATGGGAATGTTTAAATAATTATTTAGGGGACAAGGGCTCAACAAGAAAGATCTGGCATTGTTTAGAATGATACCGCATAGAGAAATGCTCCCTGATATCAAGATGAGGGATTCCTTTGGAATGCAGATAGAGATAATTGATAAGAATAATTATCTGTTTGTGAGCTTGACGGAAGTGTACAATAGATGAGCTTTCCTGCTTTGGCTCATCTTCCTTTTTGTTTTTGTCTTTCTTTCTTTTTTCTTTTTTTCTTTTTTTTCCTTTTATCTTTCCCATATATTTATATGTACCTGTTTAAAGCAAAATAAAAGTTAATAAATAAATAAATAAATAAATATTCTTTAAAAACAAATCCATATGAAATCCCCTCCTGATGTCGCAGTAACATATAGGTCTGAACTCATTTTCGGAACCTCAAGAAAATGGTGAGGCGCAGTTTCATGGCTTACCACTTGAGGCAGTGGTCAGCAGTTCTTGACACCTTGGAATAAACAACAAGGTTTTCTAACAATGTGGATCATTGGATTTGATGTTCTCTGCATTTTCCTAGTAGCTTTGCTTCCCTTGGAAACTGAGGTTTCCCTGAGCAACATTCATGTTTTTCTTCTAGTATTTGGCAGGCCATGTTTTTCTCCCAGGGGTTCCCCATTGCTTGCACCCTTGGAGCCTGAACAAATCTTCCATTTGGCAAAAGTAGCCACTTAACTTGGAGAAAGTGTTCCTGTCCAGGGAATACAGGAGCAGAAGCTTTATTTTAGTCTTCCTCCTGCATCTAGCTGAGCCAACAGGTGGTGGCAGGGTGGTGATTACTACTCGGGGAAAGAGGAGAGTTTAATCTCACCCTGATCTTCGTAGCTGGAACATTGCCGGTATGAGATTTGGTGCCCTGCCGTTCCTAAAGCCCTGTTTCAGCTGACAGACTCCTCTGTGCTTGGCCAATCGATCACTCACAACCTGACAGAGAAACGGAGCCGGCTGAGTTGAAAGATTCCCTAAATTTTTTACCTGGAGGCGTTTGACAGCTCCAACAGCTAGTGTCTTCCTAAAAGTCCTGTGCTGTTGTTTCTGCTGGTTAGAAACTGTTATTATGCCTTACTGATTCAGTTTCCCCAGATAAACAGCAATTTTGCTTGGACTTTGCTACCAAACCAGACTCCAAAAGCTAATATTTAAACAGCATGGTGCTTGTCCTATTTGAATTCTCTTCAGATGCAGAGCTGCATCTTCTCATCTTCACAAACCTAGTTAGAAGAACAAAGGCTGCATTGAGTGTGATGATCAGTTGGAAGTCAACATGCATTGGGGCCTACTCCCAAGGAAGCATGCTTAGGATTGCAGCCTGAATAAGCATAGAGAGAGCAGGTTTTTTTGGAGGGGAGGAACTCAATTGCACCACTAAAACTACACCCAGCATAGCAAATGTGGCATTCTCCAGATGTTATTGGACTACAGTTTCCATCTTCCCTGACCATTGGCTATGTTGGCTAGTCCGGATGGGAGGTGGAGTTCATACAACACCTAGAGGGTCCTACTGTGGCTACCCCTGCTTCACACACACACACATATGCATACTAGTGCTGTGCCAAACCTGTTCTTCAATTTGTTTGAGGGCTTCCTTTTCTGAAAGAGGCATGCTTTTAGACCAAGGATGGAGAACATGGGTTCCTTCAGAAGTTCTTGGACTCTAATGCTCATCAGATTCAAGCAGGCCAGGGGCGATAGGAGTTATGGTACAGCAACATATGGAAGACTATGATTATTATTATTTTTTAGACTTTTCTCTGTGGTGGACACTAGAATCATAGAAACATTAACTGTGACCTTAAGTGTATACAGGCACTTCCAAAGTAAAAATTCAGTTAGGTGATTCTGGAATAGAGATAGATTTAAATTTGTTGGTCAGACAGATTCCCTAGAATTGATCTTGGGCTAGAACAATGCACTGGTAAAGAAGAGAAGGGGTGTGGACTTTTATCTGTGCTAATTATTTTGTCATTTCTCTTAGTGAGTCGCACTTGCTCCTGCCACATCAGCACCTTGGAAAGACTTTTATCCCTTTAAAGATATTGCTGCAATCAATAGACTGCAGAAGGACAGTAAGACAGACGGAGGGGTGTTTTCCTTATCAGTAGGCACTGAGAGACATTGTAGGAGATAGGGAGAAGCTAGGACAGCACAATGTTTATGAACAGCTGTTGACTGGTAAGCAATACAAATGTCCATGGACTGCATGCAGGACACTATTGGACAGTGTCAAGGTGCTGTTAGCGGCTCCCGGCTAGTTGCCCAGGAAAGTATAAAGACAAGGAAAAGTTTCTTACTGTGCTTTTTTATTCTAGTCTTTGCAGAGAGAGGCTATAGAACCCAGCCTCTTGGATAATGGCGTCCCAGGTGAATCTCCACCCCCAGTCTCTCCCACTTTCTCATTCATCACTTCTACAGGTGATGCTACGTGCCCTCTGTCTTTGAGCTCTTTGCTCTCCTACTTTTAAGGCTCGCCGGATTCTGGGAGATGGCGGGTCTGGAATGCTTTCCAATGACACCATGTCAGACAGCTGCTGCTCCACTTCTGCCTCCTCCTCTCCCATGCTTTCACAACTTCCCCCCTCATCTGCCTCTGAGCTGTGACCTCCTGCAAACCACTGTTGTAAATCTATACTGTCTTCCTCTTCCTCCTCCCTGGAAGGGTCAGGATGGGGAGGCGGTATCCACCATTCCTCCTCTGCCCAGTCCCTGACAGTCAACAACAGCACCTCTACATAGAGGTAGTGCAGACTCCCCTGCCTATGATACCACTTTCTGGTGTCTATTGTTATGGATCTGACCGCCCCCTCACCCCGCAGCAGCTAAGTTCGTGCGCCACACGCCACACCACATTGGCAGATTTAAAATAGGCAAGAGTCTCTGTTTTGCTGATCTTGAATTCCTAGTTGTCCTTTCTTTTATTGCTTGTCTGATGCTTCATAAACAACCTAGGAAATTGCCTTCTACTGTGGAAGAGCACTGGCTGATCTAGCTCAGTACTGTTGATGCTCACTTGGTAGCATCTCCCCAGGGTTTCAGACAAGGAGTATTTCTCAGTCCTAACTCTGTTTGCCAGGGATTAAAACTGGAACCTTCTGCATGCAAAGCAAGTGCACCAATACTGCCTTTTGTCCCACAAGCTTGTTAGAATGAAATGTGTATCAGACATTCTCTGTTCTCTCAATGTTCTCTTTCTCTATTTCCAGCTCTTTTTCTTCCTGTTCTCCCCACCCCCATTTTTCTTCTTGCCTTTTAAAATGTCATAAATGAGACATCCTAAATGGCAACAGTGCCACTGGTACAACTTGGCATCACAACTCTGGAGATTATGTCTGCTTTTTCCTTTGTTTTTAACGGTTTTTATACCCTGCTTATTTTATTTTTTAGGACAAAATATAAGAGATGGCATTGCCTTGTTGAAATAGCAGAACGTTGTCAAATATCATGGTTCAAAAAGTCCAAAACAATTGCCTATACAACTGGGCCAGTTTGGACTATGTTTTCAGCATGCAAATGGATCTCTTGACATGCCTTGAAACAATAATCTGAATATAATTATGTATTGTGCCTATACACATTGTTCAGTAAAAGACTTACAGTGAGATCCTATGCACACTTACGATGCTTGACTGAGGCTTAGTCTATTTATTTATTTATTTATATTATCATATCACTTAATTGCCAAAGGGGCTTCTAAGTAGTTTACAAGAACAAACCCAATTACAAAACATATATATATAAATGGCACAACAATTAAAAACTATTAAAACAGAAGGTAAAGAACAGGAGATCAGGGGAATGCTTTCCTAAACATGTGTGCCTTACGGAGCCAGCAGAATGCCAATACCAATGATGATCCTCGTATTTCAGCAGGAAAAGCACTCCACAGCACTGGTACCAATTGTGAAAAAGCCCACCTCTGTGTTATCACAAGCCAATAATCATTAGGTTGGAGCAAAACTAACCAGGTTACATTTGTTTAGTTTAATGCCCTTACCAGTGTTCAGATTGCAGCATTCTTGTCACTTTAAATAACGCAGTGAGCCTTTTTTTGTGGTGTGTAATGACATAGACAATTGTCTACCTTGTTCCAACATAGATACAACCCCAGTATGCTCCTAGCAACTATTTCACACAAATTAGTTGTTTCTAGTTATGTTTGGGGAAGTCAATTGCTGTGAACTGGGGTACACGTTGCCTTGACCCACACCTCCCATCCTAAAATGCAGAGTGAAACTCAGCTGTTCACTGGCTTTTGCCATTCTTGGCTGTTTCTCACTCAAAATATGTATCAATATATGTTGTTGTTGTTGTTGAAAAAGGTTGAAAATATGCCTTTAAATTCTATTACGGGGTAATTTTTTTAATGTAGATTAATGCATAAACAGGATGGAACAGGCCTATGGGCCAATTCATGCAAAAGTGGCACAGACCAGAAAATGACCAAATGGTCCATTCTTAGTTATTTAAGGGTTTATTTGATTTTATTGCATCTTCCTGATGAAAAGAAAGAAGAACTAAGCAAACACTCTCCAAATGTCCCCGCTTTAACTGTAAAGCCTCTTTTTCTGTGACTCTTAACCGCCATCTTTTTCTTTCCTGCCAGGTGTGTGAAGGAGATTTTTTTGGGGGGAAAGGTCGAGAGCTCCCAATTTATTGCAAAATGTTTGCTCCATTCCCCCTCAGGGTCCATCAAGCAGAACACGCCAGATTGCCTGGGAGGAAATGCCTTTGGCACAACCCCAACAACGTCTTAGAAAGGAGAAGAAGGGGGGAAACAAAAGGAAGTAGAGGATTTGCCAAGGGCAACAAGAATGATACTGGATAAATCCACTGCTGGAAAGTGAAGGGAATGGTAGAAAATGAGATCCATGCTAAAGAATAAATCCTTATGTTATGTCCTCTGATTAGGAGCATTGTGCTTTGCTTCTGTTGTCTACAAGAGCTATTTGATTATTATCAACATTTTAAAAAATAGTCTTCAGAAGTCTGCCAGCTTATGCAGATTCCATGCCGATGCTTTATGGATGAATTCTACCAGCTAGTACATCACTCGGGGTCTTTATGGCTGAGGAAGGTCCTTTCCCAGGTTGACTTCCTTGGCCATAGTGATTAACAGAGTAGGCCAGCTTTGTAGACTTCCCTAGTTCACTGGACTCTGCAGGAGACTTGCAGAATGTAGCATCTAGTTCAAGGCTACACTGCATTCACAGGTTGGACACCTCAACTTTGCCTGTAAGGTTGTAGAAGAAGGTTGTAGAAGAGGCGGAGGAGGAGGAGGAGGAATTTGGATTTGATGTCCTGCTTCATCACTACCCTAAGGAGTCCCTTCCTCCCCCACAACACTCTGTGAGGTGAGTAAGGCTTGGAGACTTCAGAGAAGTGTGACTGGCCCAAGGTCACCCAGCAGCTGCATGTGGAGGAGTGGGGAAGCAAACCCGGTTCACCAGATTATGAGTCTACTGCTCTTAACCACTACACCACATTGGTAGAACCTGAACGAGCACTTTTGCACTATTAAGGCACCAAACGGTAACCAGGCAGGTGCAAAATGGTGTCATATACTGGTTACACTCAGGACAGGGTTGGCTCACCCATAACATATAAACGGACCTGGACCATGTGGCCATTATCTGATTATTCTTCATGTGTCCATTCCATGAGAGGTCCAGAGGGCACCAACACAAGAACGGGCCTTTTCTGTGATGGCTCCCCATTTGCGGAATGCTCTCCCCAGGGAGGCTCGCCTGGCGCCTTCATTACATATTTTTTGGCACCAAGTGAAATTTCTTTCTATAACTAGGCCTTTGGCTGATTGAACATTCTATGGCCCTTTAAATGCACTTGTGGGAGGGGGGGTATTGCTTTGCTTTTGTTTTATTATGTATTTTGTGTTCTTATTTTGCATTTCTATGCTGTGAAACTGCCCCCTTCCGATGAAGAGTGGTATACAAATTTAAACAACAACAACAACATCATAAGGAGAAGAGAAGGTGTCAAGGCCACCACCGTCTTTGCCTCGGGGCACATAATTAGATTCTCATAGAAGAATGATTACTTTTTAAGTTAAAGCAAGTTGTGGCCCTTCGTTAACCCGTATCTGCATCTTTCCTTTTCATTTTGGGCTGTGGGTGCAATCCACTGTCTAGGTGCAGTGACTGAAAAGGTCCTGCCTCTTATATACAGCTGTTGATCTATGTACACAGGCAGGTCCATATGGGTGGAGATAGTTCTTCTGCTTGCCAGGTTCCAAATCGTTTCAGGCATTAACCCTTATTCTGAACTGTATCTTGAAATGCACAAGAAGCCAATCAAGGGGCGGGGAAAATCAGTGGCCATGCACGGGGTATGTCCGTTAATGTTGTTTTAATATTATTATTTATTAAATTTGTACATTGCCCTTCACCCGAAGTTCTCAGGGAAGTTCACAGCATAACATCCCATAAAGTGTGAGCAAAGCCATTTTTGTGCCAAAACCGGGCATTAATCCCGATTGAAATATAGTCATACCTCTTCTTGCGAACGCTTCATATTGTGTTTTTTGGGGGTTAAGAATGCAGCAAATCTGGAAGTGTTTACTTCTGGGTTTCGCCACATGCACATGCACAGAAGCGTTCTGCGCAATTTGCACATGTGCAGAAGTGTTCTGTGCGGTTCGCACATGCGCAGAAGAGCTCTATCGCGCTGCGCACATGCACAGAAGCACCGCTCTGGTTACGGACTTTTCAGGGTGCGATCGGTACCCCAGAACGGATCGTGTCCACAACCAGAGGTACCAGAGTAGATCTAGAAAATCAGTTTCCTCCAAGAGCACATGGATCTGTTCCACAACCAACTGCTCAAGAACCTTGCCCAAGAAAGGGGCTGATTCACAACTGGCCAGTAATTACTTAGATTTTCTAAATCCAGGGAGGGTTTCTTAATGAGAGGCTTTACCACTGCCTCCTTCAAGCAGGGAGGCAACCTGTCTTGTAGCGAGGCATTAATCAACTCCCTGGTCCAGCCAGTTGTCCCCTCCCTGCTAGCTTTTGTCAGCCACAAGGGACAAGGGTCTAGAGTGCAAGTGCTCACCCTGACCAATCCAGGCAGCTTGTCCACATCCTCAAGCCTAACCAACTGAAACTCATCCAACACAACAGGACTAGACAGTGCTCTGAACACCTCTTGAGATTCATCCGGTGTAACAGCAGAGTCAAGGTCTTCTCGCTGCTGTGTTTGGAGCCAATGTACGTTTCCAGAGACTTCTCAAAAGGTAGCCCCATGTAGAGCATGTTACAAAAACCCAAAGCCAGATGTGATTGCTAATGGTTAAAAACTAGGCATTCTCAACCTTACAGCTAAAAAAGAGAAGAATACAGTGATCAGATTAACATTTGCAACTCAGCGACTGGAAGGGACCTGCCTTTTGGAGGTTTCCCAGTTGTGAGATGTGAGAGCTTGCACACATCATTTATTATCATATATTAATTTATATGCCAAACTAGACTTAGAAGTGATTTATAAACTATAAAAAACAATTATGCAGCATTGCTAAAATACACTTTAAAAATAAGCCACAATTAATATTCACAATGAAATAAATCCATTAAAAAGATTAAAATACGAATTTCCGTAATTAAAACGATCCCATTAAAACAATACAGTGATTAAAACAAGAGAGCCAGGCCGAGAAACCAAGGGAATGCCTGTGTAAACAGGTGCATTTGAAAAGCAGGCAGAATGTGCATACAGGTGGGGTTGCTCATATTTCAGTAGAGAGTGCTGAAATGTACTCATATTTGTTGTTGTTGTTGTTGTTGTTTAGTCGTTTAGTTGTATCCGACTCTTCGTGACCCCATGGACCAGAGCACGCCACGCACTCCTGTCTTCCACTGCCTCCCGCAGTTTGGTCAGACTCATGTTTGTAGCTTCGAGACCACTGTCCAACCATCTCGTCCTCTGTCGTCCCCTTCTCCTTGTGGCCTCCATCTTTCCCAACATCAGGGTCTTTTCCAGGGAGTCTTCTCTTCTCATGAGGTGGCCAAAGTATTGGAGCCTCAGCTTCACAATCTATCCTTCCAGTGAGCACTCAGGGCTGATTTCCTTCAGAATGGAGAGGTTTGATCTTCTTGCAGTCCATGGGACTCCTAAGAGTCTCCTCCAGCACCATAATTCAAAAGCATCAATTCTTTGGTGATCAGCCTTCTTTATGGTCCAGCTCTCACTTCCATACATCACTACTGGGAAAACCAGTATATGTACTCATATACTGTAGGCTTTATTTATAGCCTCAGATGAACATATGGAGGTATTTATTATTATTATTATTATTATTATTATTATTATTATTATTATTATTATTTCGATTGCTATACTGCCCTTCATCTGATTGCCTTTGATTACAATTTCAACCATTGGGTAAGTTTGATTCTTCACTTCTTGTTCCTGATATAGATTTTTATTCCTCACCACCACCCCTTGTTCCTGATGTAGATATTAACTCCCTTTCTTTCCTGCTGGGAGGTCACATTTTTGTGGTTTCCCTCACATGCCAGCCCTGGCTACTCACAAGCAGTTGTGAAACCTGTACATCTCTCTCTCAGATCCCAGAACAGCCACTAAATCAAATAACACAGAGAGGCAGAATGATGTGCTTACTTAAAAAATCTTTCATCTTCTTTCCTGGTTTTGACTTCCATGCCTGAGAAACTTTGCTTAATGCTTCCCTCCTTTTTCTTCTTTTATTTTCCTTTTCGTTCAAAGGCTGCAAGTTTCAGGTGGTGCTCTGACTTCCCACTTTGAAGCTAGTGCAAAAAAAAATCCTATTTAATCTATCTTACTAGGAGAAAGACCACCCCAATGAATAGAGGAGGGGGCTTTTATCGACAGTGCAATATGAGGACAGGCACAAGATCCTTTTGAAAGTGAGGGGACTGAGTTAGTTGAAAGAATGATTAAATTCCCTCATAGTAATAAGGAAAAATAAATGTACTTCACTAAGAAACCAATATGGGACGCGGGAGGCGCTGTGGGTAAAGCCTCAGTGCCTAGGACTTGCCGATCGTATGGTCGGCGGTTCGAATCCCCGCAACGGGGTGAGCTCCCGTCGTTCGGTCCCAGCTCCTGCCAACCTAGCAGTTTGAAAGCACCCCTAAGTGCAAGTAGATAAATAGGTACCGCTTTATAGCAGGAAGGTTAACAGCGTTTCTGTGTGCTGCGCTGGTGCAGGCTTGCCAGAGCAGCCTCGTCACGCTGGCCACGTGACCTGGAAGTGTCTTCGGATGGCGCCGGCTCACGGCCTCTAGAGTGAGATGAGCACGCAACCCCAGAGTCGGACATGACTGGCCCGTACAGGCAGGGGTACCTATACCTTTAAGAAACCAATCATGAGAGCTCAAGCCTTTCTTTTGCACTCCTGGTCTGTAAGGGCAATGCATTAGCCCAATGTATGAGGGTCAAATCTGATGCTTAATACAGAGTGCAGCTACATTCTTTGTTTGCTTAACATTTCCTGTACCTTGTGCTATAATTAATGTAATCAGGATCGCAGGGCATGGGGTGAGACCATTCCTTCGCTACTCAGCTGTGATCCCCTAAATATCACTGCCACATGGCTATGAAGCACAGGTTGCTGCTGCTGCTGTTGTTGTTTTTTAAAAAAAGTTTGGGTGGTGATTAGAGATGGGGGGAGAAATTTAGATTTTAATGTGAACCTACCCGATTCATTTTGAAATAACATGTGAACCCAGCAATCCTTCTAAACCCATGCTTCTCCATATTTTGTGATCCAGTTCTCCAACGAACTACAATGCTTAAGTGTCAAAAGTATTCTCATTGGGAGAATGGCCACATTTCCATTGTCTTCCCAACAGGGATACAGTGGTACCTCGGGTTACATACTCTTCAGGTTACATACGCTTCAGGTTACAGACTCCGCTAACCCAGAAATAGTGCTTCAGGTTAAGAACTTTGCTTCAGGATGAGAACAGAAATCGTGCTCCGGCAGGAGGCTCCATTAGCTAAAGTGGTGCTTCAGGTTAAGAACAGTTTCAGGTTAAGTACGGACCTCCGGAACGAATTAAGTACTTAACCCGAGGTACCACTGTACTTGAGAAATTGGATCACTGTGGAATCTAGCATGAAGCAACTAGATCTGCAGCTGTGAAATTAATATGCACACCAGCAGTCTACTGCATTTTGAAGATGTGAGGCAATTCAACAGTCTAAACATATTGCAATATTGTTTAATTATGTATTTCGGCAAGGTTTATTTTTGCAAGGAAACAAAAGAAAACAGGATCATGTGTGAAAACGTTTGGAAGTGACTGGAAATGAGCTGGTTCACACCGGCTTGATTTGGAACAAATCATTTCTGCAAGAAGGCACTCAAGAAGAATGGAGTAGTAGAAATGGATTCTGATCAATTAACTCCCATGAAAAAACGTTGAAAGCAGTGCTGCAATATGACTTATAAGATGTTTATCCCTATTAAGGAGGATGACTCACTTTAAGCAACTGTAACATGCAAACAGCTTCCTGCTTCATTACAGTGGTACCTCGGATTAAGAACTTAATTTGTTC
Source organism: Podarcis gaigeae (assembly GCF_964106915.1). Lineage (NCBI taxonomy): Eukaryota > Metazoa > Chordata > Lepidosauria > Squamata > Lacertidae > Podarcis > Podarcis gaigeae. The sequence goes on from NC_139692.1 coordinate 9,296,979, forward strand.
TGGAGGTCCTTTCTGAACCCGAAACTGTTCGTAACCTGAGGTACCACTTTAGCTAATGGGGCCTCCCCACTGCTGCTGCACCGCTGCTGCACGATTTCTGTTCTCATCCTGAACCAAAATTCTTAACCCAAGGTACTGCAACCTGAAGCGATTGTCACCTGAAGCGTCTGTAACCTGAGGTGCCACTGTACTTTTATTTGACAATTGTCTAGAATCAGCCTTGAGTTCTGCAGAAGGTGCTGTGTATTTAGAAGACTAAGAAGACTAGCTCTGCTCAGATGGAATTTATAGAGGGAGTTGCTGTCCCCCCCACACCTCACCCCCCCATACTAACAATGATTATGTGGGCCATGAAGAGTCCTTTAAAACTCAAAACATAATGCACTAACCTACACAATGACTCTTTGCCTAAGGGACCCACAAAATTGGAGTCAGCACTACAGTTCACATCCCTATCGAGGTTGAGAGTCCATGGTAGCTTCCCAAATTATTTTGTTAGTTTGTTTGTTTAAAAGCTTTCTAACTGCTCAGTATTTGAAAGTATCTAAGTGGTATGTACTTAGATACAGTAGAACCTCTGGTTAAGAACTTAATTCGTTCCGGAAGTCTGTTCTTAACCTGAAACCATTCTTAACCTGAGGTACCACTTTAGCTAATGGGGCCTCCCGCTGCTGCCATGCAATTTCTGTTCTCATCCTGAGGTAAAGTTCTTAACCCGAGGTTAGCGGAGTCTGTAACTTGAAGCGTTTGTAACCCGAAGCGTTTGTAACCTGAGGTACCACTGTACCTACATCGGCTCCCTCGGCCAGTAAAGCGAGATGAGCGCCGTAACCCTAGAGTCATTCGTGACTGAACTTAATTATCAGGGGTCCCTTTACTTTTTTAAGTGGTACAGTATGTAACAAAAATAAAATAAAAACGATTAAAAAAAAATACAACACAGAACCAGTGAAGCAGTAATATATAGGCAGATAAAAACAGGAATTTGGGGAATTATGAATAATAATAATTAAAAAAAACAAAACACCACTTTTCCTTCAGGGAGTTCAAGGTGGCAGCCTTCCCATATTCCCATATTATCCTCACAACTTGTGAGGCAGGTAAGGCTAAGAGGCAGTATCTGGCACAAGGTCACTTCGTGAATTTAATGGCTGAGTTGGGATTAGAACTCAGGTTTCCTAGGTCCTAGTCCAACACTCTTAATTACTGCACCACACTGGGCTTATCCACACTTGCCTGTTGCCCTGCTCTTTCCAGACATGTCTGCACTTTAATGCTCTGTGTCTGAGCATGGTTTCTTTGCCCCGAGCTTTCCCCATGAAAACTCGCTCTTTCAAGCTGAATGGGAGCCAATGTTAATTTGGGCCTTCCATGGACTGAAGTTTGCTCCGGCTGAGCTTCAAAGAGCGGGTTTTCATGGGGAAAGCTCTCGAGCAAAAAAACAGATGCTTGGACATGAAGCTTTAAATCACAGACTGTGCGTGGAAAGAGCAGAGGGAAGATAAGTGTGGGTGAGCCCATTGTTTTCCAAATTTGGCATCTATGCACTCATTTGTTTGCTGGTGAGGACTTTACCTGAGAAAGGATGTGGGGAATGTGCTAAAGATGCAGAAATGGTGGCACATTGTTATGGGGATGATATATGATTATTTTCAAAGCTCCAAAAGAAAAGAGTCAACTTTGCAGGCTTTGATTTATGTTTGTTCGTTCAGAGGTTCAATAGGAAGGTCAGGTGAGCCCAGCCGAAGTATTTTGTTAGCTCTTTTCTCTAACCCGAGCAATGAAAAACCATTTGCCAGCTCAATCTCCCCTCCCTTGTTTCGCCAGCCTTAGTCAGGAGATAGTTTTCTTTTTGCAGTTTGTAAAGGCCATCAAAAGCCAATTATAAAGCAGCAGCAGCAGCACCTCAGGGCCACTTCGCCACTGTCAGGTGTGTTCAACATTAACTAGTCCACTCTGGCCTCTTTGCCACCCGGATCAATAGAATCTCTTGTTTCGTTATTACAGCGGGCTCCGTGTTGCTGCAATCTGTTTTCATTGGTTCAGATAGGTTGAGCTTTGGGATTGCTGAAAGGCACATAGCTGCCAATGATGTGTGCTGCAGCAGGACCAAGCCCATTAATAGATTCATAGTCTTTTTGTAGATGTCACTGAGTCCAGACAGAATCTTGCAACTGTAGCATTCCCTGACAAATGACCATATAAATATCTCCAGCAAAGGAGTGTCCACCACCTCATGAGTTAATCTATTCCAGTGTTCGCTCCAATAAAGAGCAGAAAGCAATCAAGAAAAATTGTTGTTCTTGTGTTTTATCCTACTAACTCCCCCTCAGAGTAGACCCACTGAAGTTACTGGATCAAAGTTAGCCACCTCTGTTTATTTTTATGGCTCCAATTGATGCATTACTAGCTTTGGATACATCTTGTTAATTATTATCTTCATGATTATCCAAAAAAAAAAAAAAAAAAATATCCTACGGATATCAACCAGAAAAAAACGGCAGGGAATTATTTTTCAAGTACATAGCCAGTGGTGGCGAACCTTGGCACTCCAGATGTTTTGGAACTACCACTCCCATCATCCCTGATCACAGGTCCTGTTAGCTAGGGATGATGGGAGTTGTAGTTCCAAAACATCTGGAATGCCAAGATTTGCCACCACTGATGGGCTCTACAATCTTACAGAACTGTTAAGGGGGGGGGGATAAGAGAGCTGATTTAGAACACATGTGACTTAGAACACATTAAAAAATACAAACATAAATGTGTTGTACCCTTCTGTACAAAGGTAGGAGTGGCATCCATTACTCTGCCTATTTTTGCAGCTCGCCCCAGTCTAGGGGTAGAAGCATAAGTCAGTTTCAGTTTCTCAATTCTCCAATCTTAAATTCAGTTCTCCACATTTCTGCAGCAATTTAACTCTTTGAAAGAGAAAACAACAATGCTGTCCATGAAAATTTATCAGCATTTTATTGTGAATTTGATAAATCCACATTTAAATGCCAACTGTCTTCCCTATACCTAGGCCCCACCCACTCATACGATTGCCAACAAGGGAATGCAGCCCTGGGGCTGAAATAGATTTCCCACTCCTGTTTCTCAGTTGTCTATTTCCTCTTATCTTGGTACTTAACTCTGCTGTTCACTTAATCTCTCTGTGGCCACAAATCTTCGTATTATTATTATTAAGATCTCTCCATTGGCTTCTTTGTCTTGTTTCTATGCAGTATATACCGTTCTTTGTGTGGTTAAGGCTTCATAATCCTGTTCATACCTTTATATGCCAAATTCTCTTCCCCGTGATCTCCTTCTTACGCTCTGCTTTGTATGTATTTAAAAAGCATTCTATATTATTAATATATTTTAGATAACGTTGAATTGTAAAGGTGGCTTCTAAGTGGTTTACAAGTATAAAACTCATTACACCCTCATTACACCCATGATTAAAATATGCAACTAAAACATTTCATCAACACATTAAAATAAACATCCACAATGTAAATTGTAGCAAAACAAGCCCATTAAAACAGCACAACAGATAAATTATTAGGATAAAAACAAAGATGAAGGATTTGCTGAAATATCTATCTGAACTAGAATACAAAGAGGGGAGATGTGAGGAGGTCAAGGAAAAAAGCTAAAGAAAGAAAGTTATGTAAAGGTTTGATTTGTTCTTTTTTCTGTCTGTTTTTCTTACTTTTATTTTTTGTGTGATGTGATTTGTTTTTATGCATTGTTTTGTTTTCTTTTTTTGTTTAACTGGGTGTTTTTTATTCTTTTTTATTCATGTAATTTTTAAAATCTTAATAAAAATCTATTAAAAAATAAAAATAAAACAGCACAACAATTTAAAAGACCAAAGCAGCCATTTAAAACATAATAAGAGCCTGCTGGATCACGGCCGATCTAGTCCAATATCCTGTTCTTAAGGCGGTCAACCTTTAAGAGGTTGGAGAAATGTTAGCGATGGTGAAGGAGAATATTACACACACACACACACACACACACATTCAGTCTGTAAAGCACATATTTTCTTCATCACTTTGAAGTATGTATCAAAAACATTTAAGCTCAGCGGCCCTTGAGGTGATATGAAAATATTTGTAGTAAATATCTACATAAGGTTCCATCGCGATTCCAGATGATTCTTCATTGGCATTTTGCAGGGACCTTTCTGAACTGCGTAGGTATTTGAATTTGATTCTCTTTTAAGAAACTCTCTCATCTTTTGCTATGAAGATGGGAAGCGCAATTAAGAGGATGTTTTCCAGCAGGGGTTCCAAAAATCCTTTGACTGCTCAGCTTGTAGTGCAGACATGAATTGCCACACATCAAAACATGGCCCTGTGCTATAATTTGATCTATCTCACTGATCATTGTTGTCCAAGGTCATCCAACGAGCTGACAAAACAACTTGCTGGTAGGAAACGAGTTCTCACATGGAGAAAACCATAGGCCATACCCAATAGTTTATAAAAAGGGTGAGTACAGGGGACACGACGTTATGCAGACTGTGAAGAAAGTGGAGACGTAGAAGTTTCTCCTCTCCTTCTCTCACAATACTAGGACTCAGGGACAGACAAAAGAAAAGACTTCTTCACTTGGTGCATAATGTTGTAACCTACCCTGCAGATGATGGCCAGCACAAGATTCATGCTGGATACAGTTATTGGTGGCTGCTATCTCTGATGACTATGTTCTGCCTTCACTGTTGGAGGCTGTTTGTTTTTATGTTCTTAAGGCAGAAGTATCAATATACTTCCTAGTAAGGATGCTTGAACCACTATGAGACCTGTGGGTCTAGGGTGGTATACAGCAGGTGGTGTTGTGGTCTAAACCATTGAGCCTCTTAGGTTTGCCGATTGGAAGGTCGGCAGTTCGAATCCCCGCGACAGAGTGAGCTCCCAGCTCCTGCCAACCTCACAGTTCAAAAGCATGCCCATACAAGTAGATAAATAGGTACCGCTGTGGCGGGAAGGTAAATGGCATTTCCGTGTGCTCTGGCTTCTGTCACAGTATTCCGTTGCACCAGAAGTGGTTTAGTCTTGCTGGCCACATGACCCGGAAAGCTGTCTGTGGGCAAACGCCGGCTCCCTCGGAAAGTGAAATGAGTGCCACAACCCCATTCGATTGCACTTAACCATCCAGGGGTCCTTTACCTTTACCTTTTCCAAGTTTAATAAATAAATAAATAAATGCTTAATGATTTGTTTAAAAGGTAAAGGTAAAGGTACCCCTGCCCGTACGGGCCAGTCTTGACAGACTCTGGGGTTGTGCGCCCATCTCACTTAAGAGGCCAGGGGCCAGCGCTGTCCGGAGACACTTCCGGGTCACGTGGCCAGCGTGACATCACTGCTCTGGCGAGCCAGAACCGCACACGGAAACGCCGTTTACCTTCCCGCTAGTAAGCGGTCCCTATTTATCTACTTGCACCCAGGGGTGCTTTCGAACTGCTAGGTTGGCAGGCGCTGGGACCGAGCAACGGGAGCGCACCCTGCCGCGGGGATTCGAACCGCCGACCTTTCGATCGGCAAGCCCTAGGCGCTGAGGCTTTTACCCACAGCGCCACCCGCGTCCCTAATGATTTGTTTAGGCGCCATCAACTGATAGGATCCTCACTTCCTGAACAAATGCGCAGATTGACACACAATTATTCTTTGATTTTGCACTTCTATGAATTTCGCTGTATAGCTCCCGGCTCAGAAAACATGCCAAAAAAAAAAAAAGGTTTGTTTTAGGGTAAAATTTGTTCTAATGTTCACTTTTAAGGTCACACTTCTATTGCCTTTGCAAAAGTTCAGAAATGCTTAAAGGTGCATGACACATCACATTTTGAAATGCAAATGCTGAAAATACCAGTCAGTCAGTTTTATTGCACATAGCCAAAGGCTGCCGCAACATACAGAGGATCATTCAACAATTAAAAGAAAATATGCTGGATTAATACAAAAAACTTAAAACATTTATATTATCAAGATATTACCTACTCTAAACAGATCTATAAAAGTACCTTGATATACAGGTTAAGACATTAAACAATAAAATTTATAGGCTAAAATCACCACATGGCCACTAATATATTTAAAAAATAATGTTAATTAATACAACGCGCAATTATATTTGGAGTTTGGTGATAAAGATAGAATATATACTCAGATAAACCTAAGTTCGTCATGTTCACCAGCTTCAAGGTGTTTGCTGTGCGTAGGACTAGCACTGGGTACAATCCTAGATTTAAAATACACTTGGTATTTTAATTATTTTTTGGCTTTGAAGGAATTTTGATGTAGATGTGTTAACATTTTTGGAGGGTGTTTGTTTCTTTTGTAAGGAGCTTATTAAGCAGTAGACAGGTGATCCATTGATAAATAACAGAGGAAATAAAAGATGGAATCCAGTGTAAAAATGTAAGAAATGAAATGGATTATCAGAAAAGCATGTACATACTGGATAGCAAACCTGGGCTTAGCGCTACATGATTTGCGTGTCGAGGTCCCCAGGTCCACCCCAATAACGCACACATCACACAGAATTTTTGTTTAAGGTTTTTGGCATAATTTTGGCCACAACTTTATTAAAATACAAATTTGTGAATGGTTGCTTAGGCATTGGTTGCGACTATCTGCCCCCACCATGGCAGACAGACTGACATTCCGCACGATGCACGATACACTTGGGGGTTACGCGGAGCAGGGAACCTGCCCTCACCCCAAATGCAACCAGGAGCTCATTGCTATGGCCCGAGCCCCCTTGACAGAGTGGACAAGCAATAGTTAGCCCCCAATTCCTTTAACGGAATCCCTTGCAGCAGCAGCATTAGAGGGGCAGGCACAGCCAATCCATGCCCCTCAACCAACCAAACCATAAACCAATGCCTAACCGCAACCTTACAAGTTGTGACGATTTGCTACGCAGTAGGCAAAAACCAAATGGCCCCAGCCAATCAGCCAGATGGACAAAATTCCTACCAGGCCCCCGCTCCAAAGCAGACGACCCCATGACAGGCATAGCAAGGTCAAACCGAACAACCCTATTCTAGGGAGGGAGGGACAGGCAATCCGCTGCATGGGAGAAAAGAGGAAGCCCTAGCCTCGTGCAAGGAGTTTTAGCATTTCTGGCTGTCAATCAATAAATGGCAACATTAATTTCTTCCCAACAACAAGGGAAGCCCCAATCGCATCAGTGGCCAACGATCAGTTAGCCCACCCCCAACTTTGGAGTGTCCTGGCGGCCCCCACCACAACACGTGCTCTCCATGAAGGAGAACACGCTATACAAAACGTATTCCAAATTATTACAGTGCAAATATGATACAGTTCTGTTTCTCTCTCCCGCCCCCCTTTCTTTTTGCTACAAAGAGGGAGGAAAATGTATTATTGTTGGAGGCTCTTAAAAGGTTGAGAAATTGGTCAACCCCAAGTTTAATGAAGGTACTAAAAGGTGGGAGAGAGATCAAAGGATATTCCAAGTTAGAAATTTCATTGGATAATGAACACATTAGTCAAAGACCCAAGAGGCAAAAACTGAATTAGATGGGTTTTCCGGTTAATCAGTTATAACCCAATAGATTATATGTCTGTGATGCAAACTTCACCGCTTTGTTAGACCCCCATGAATATACTGTATTCATGAAGAACATCACCTCTATTTTTTATATAATTCTATTACTATTATCCAAGTTCAGAGCAGGTTTATGGAGTGTAAAAAGCCTCAGATGCAGCCATGAATGTTTGATTTTCTCATGCAGAATATTATTCCTATGGAAATGATATTGCACTTGGAATTACATTAAATTTTTTTTTAATCCAGAGGAATATGGAGAGGTAAGTGATAAATGAGGCAGCCACTAATTTTCATAGTGATTTGTTTCCTCCTGAAATGCACATTAACTTGCTATGTGTGTTTTCATCGCACACCTTCGATAGGTAAATGACAGGACCCGCTAGAGTAGATAATGAACCTCTGTTAGCCGCTGTTACTTAGAGAAATGATATAGTTTTATATATATATTGAAAATGGGCATTTTTTCCTCCTCTTTGCATGAGCTAAAAGAAGAGTCACATTCCACAAAATTGTTCAGTTTGTCATTTCTGTGAAATTAAGCTACTTAGGCCCACTGTGGACATTCTCAAACAGTTAGCATCATATGCACTGAGAAGCCAGATCGACTCTGCTCCCTTCTATATACCAGCATCAAAATGAAGAGAGTAAGAAACCCTAAACCAGGAATCAGGAATGTAAGGGGTTGCCTTATATGGAATCAGACAGGGCTCTCTCTCTCTCTCTCTCTCTCTCTCTCTCTCTCTCTCTCTCTCTCACACACACACACACACACACACACACAGTCTTGCCTGGAGATGCTGGGGACTGAACCTGAGACCTTCTGCATGCAGAACAGATGCCTTGCCACTGAGATATGAATGTTCCATTTAGGTCTGTGACTGGGATCTAATATGGTGTGCAACCATAGACATCAGTGCCTCCTTCTGAAATTGCCTGGAAGGGATTGCCTAGCTTTGTGTTGGAACTAAAACGAGGGGATGCAAGTGGCGCTGTGGTCTCAACCACTGAGCCTCTTGGGCTTGCCAATCGGAAGGTTGGTGGTTCGAATCCCCACAATAGAGTGAGCTCCTGTTGCTCTGTCCCAGCTCCTGCCAACCTAGCAGTTCAAAAGCATGCCAGTGTGAGTAGATAAATAGGTACCACTGCGACAGGAATGTAAACTAAGGTTACCAATTTTTTTTCGATGAATCCTATGTACAAGGCCTGAAGTAAGAAAGACAAAAAACCCAACCCAACCCCTCTCTGCTTATTTCATCTCAAATTATATATCGCTTTTCTTCAATAAAGTGTTTTCAAGATTTCTTTTTTCTTTTTTCTTCTTCTTTTGTTTTTTCCCTTTCTCCTGCTTTATTGTTCATCATCACATCTGTACAACTTAAACATTCTTTCATTATTATCCATAAATCAAAATTGTCAAACATCACAACAACAATAACAACATAGCTACAAACTCTCTAACGATAAATTTTCTTCATTGACTTGTGACTTCCCGTCCTTTCCATATTTCTTCCATTTTAATAAACTTGTTACAGAAATGTAACTACTTTATCACTGAAAAAAGTATTAAAGCTTGTGTACATTTTCCTTTAACATAATTATTTGCAGAGGCTACTCAAAGGCTACAACCGTGTTCAGGTCATGGCAACTGTTTTTTAAATGTTTCTTAAAAGGTTCCCAGCTTGAAATAAACTCTTGTTTAGACTTACTTTGAGATCTTTTCAGAAAGATTATCTAGCTCAGCGTAACAGGATTACTTTTTTCTCTGGACTTATTTCCTCTGTGTTATTTAAGCGACTTTGCTAACACAATGCCAGCTACGGGTTATGTGGGGCCTTCGAACAAGGAGTCTTCTGTGCACCCCCTGTTTTCGGTTTCCTTTATCCTCCTCTACAAGACACTGCAACCCTTGCCCTGCTTGCCCTCTGCGATCAATCCATAACATTCTCAAAGGTAAGAGGGGACCACTCCTCACTCTTGCCATTGCTTGCAATGCCTGTGCTAGGGTTAAAGCCCGTGCATACGGGCATATATTAGGGAAAGCAGCATACATAAGTGTGCTGTATTTTGCTCTTCAAAAATGAGTTGGTTAGTATGGGGATTGACACTGTGACATTCTGCATGCAAAGCAGATGCTCTAGCACAGAGCTATGGCTGTTCACCCATCAACTTGTGTACACTGATGGCAATGGCAATGTGAGGAGGGACTTGCAGAGTGAAGACCCTTGTCTCTATGCCCCTTCTTTCTGCTGTTCTGGCTCCCCCTCCCCTGACATAGTACTTGGGCTCTTGGTTTGAGGAAGCCCAAAAGCTTTATTCAGGAAATCAGCACACAGCCTCAGCATCAGCAGGGTTCATAGGTCTACAACCTAGTTCTAAGGTTCATGACCAGGTGATAGCTAAGATGTTGGCACAGCTCTCCTTTTAAAAACCCTACTTTTAAAGAGCAGAGTGGGACCAGTTGTTTGCCTAGTTGCATGTTGAGGTCCCCAAGCCACCCCCTAAATAAATCATAAATCACACAGAATTTTTGTTTAAGGTTTTTGGCATAATTTTGGCCACAACTTTATTAAAATACATAATATGAGTGGTTGCTTAGGCACTGGTTATGACTATCTGTCCCCGCCCCAGGACGGAACTGACTTCCAGATTCCAGTGAAAGCCAGTAAGGGAAAACAATATTGGGGAGACAATGCAGCTGGGCACTATACCATCACCCCCCCCCCGCATGCTCCCAGGGGTTTGCACAACCCTAGCCCCTTGCCAGGGATTCGGACAAAAGCATGGCAAACCCCTGGATTCCTAAAACAAAAAAAATTCCTTCCAGTAGCACCTTAAAGACCAACTAAGTTAGTTCTTGGTATGAGCTTTCGTGTGCATGCACACTTCTTCAGATACACTGAAACAGAAGTTACCAGACCCTTCTATATAGTGAGAAGGTGGGGAGGGGTATTACTCAGAAGGGTGGTGGGAATGGGTGATTGGCTGTGATGAGCCTGTTGAATTCCCTTGCAGCAGCAGCATTGGAGGGGCAGGCACAGCCAACCCTTACCCCTCCACCAACCAAATTTTAACTAATGCCTAATCGCAACCTTACAAGTTGTGACGATTTGCTACGCAGTAGGCAAAAACCAAATGGCACCAGCCAATCTGCCAAATGGACAAAACTCCTACCAGGCCCCTGCCCCAAAGCAGACAACCCCATGACAGGCATAGTAATGTCAAACGCAACATCCCTAAAATTAGGGAAGGCAGGTGGGTGATCCGGTGCACCCAGCAAAAGAGACTGCACCAAGCTGCGTGCCAAGAATATATAACCTTCGGGCCAACCCTCTAAATGGTAACATCAAAATCTCCCCAACAACCCAATTTAGCCCAATCACAGTCATGGTCATCCAAATGGTCTTGCCCAGCAACCAAGAAGGGGTTTCCTGCTAGACCCCACCACAACACGTTCTCTCCATGAAGGAGAACACGATTTTGCATCCCGAATAAAAAGATCGAGGCTGCAAACACATGCTCTGGCAGGTGATCTGGGTCTGTTTGCATCAGTGCAAAGAGCATTGTGTCCTTAGCAATGGACCCTGAGTGATTCCTTCTGAGTCCCCTTCAGGCTCATCTGACCTCAGGCTGATTGAGTGTGCAACCATTCTCTGAAAGCAAGATGGGCTCTGGCCCACACAATTCTGCATCTCCTTTCGTGATGTCCAACAATAATGGGGCAGAGGACATTCCCAGCTCAATGCTCAGGCCCCCCACCCCTCCAGACTCTGGATCTTCCACTTTCTCTGACGGATCCTGCCCTCCCTGACCTGACCCAATTGGTGTCATGGAACCCATGACAGCTGCCTTCAGAAACAGAATGCTTGAGGAGGCCTATTTAATTCTACCCCAGAGCAAAAAAACAATTTCTAGCAACATCTTGGTAGGCTTTGGAAAATGGGTTTTCTTGACAGGTGGGATGCCCATCCAATTAAAGGTCCTATTCCAGCTGCAAAATGACAAACAGAAAAGGTTTTCTCCAGGCACTGTGACTGGTAGCTTTGCCTCTCCACCCCAGGGATTCATGCAGCTTTTCCTGATAGGCAAACTTGACCACCCTTAGCTCCTCTTCGCATCTCTTTTATAAGCTGCCAAAGATTTTAGTCCTGACAGCTACTTGTATGTTCATGAATAAAAATCTATGAGGAGCAGGATTTTGGGTTTATGTTGTCTGTCTGGGTTGCACTTATTTAGGGGGAAGGCAATCAAACATGACTACTCTTCTTTCCCCTTCATATCGGATATTAAAGTTGCAGTGTTTCTGTTACATGAGTGATACACATGATGAAAGAGCATTCCCTTCTCCTTTATAAATGGAACACTTAAAAAAGAAAACTTTCAGCCAATTTCTCTTGATCCTGGCTATTGGTGGGATTCCCCACTCCTTTCTACATCAGGAAGCTTCCTAGAGGTGAGATCTCCCTAGTTGGATTTTAAAATAGTATTATGTACTCCCCACTTTCCTGCTTGTGTGGCTTTCCATAGACATTTGGCGGGTTATGGTGGGAACAGATGTTGGACTAGGTCAGGGCCAGCCCACCCATGAGGCAAGGTGAAGCAAGAGCCAGTTTGGTGTAGTGGTTAAGAACGGTAGTCTTGTAATCTGGGGAACCAGGTTCGCGTCTCCGCTCCTCCACATGCAGCTGCTGGGTGACCTTGGGCCAGTCACGCTTCTCTGAAGTCTCTCAGCCCCACTCACCTCACAGAGTGTTTGTTGGGGGGAAGGAAGGGAAACAAGAATGTTAGCCGCTTTGAGACTCCTTAGGGTAGTGATAAAGCAGGATATCAAATCCAAACTCTTCTTCTTCTTCTTCTTGGGTGGGAGGATTCACACGGGCACTCTATCCAGCCTCCAAGGAATGTATCACCTGCTGTTGCTGCTGCTGCTGAAAACTCCTTGGAGACTGGATCTGCTGCCTCCTCGACAGCCCCCACCCATGCCATCTCTCTGACAGTCTCTTGGTGATGTTACTTGTCTCCTCCCGCACCTAGGGAGGAAATGGCAGGGGCTGCCCCCTGAAGTTCTGGGCTCTACAATTTCCCAGCTTGATTCAGAGTGGGGGACCCATGGCCTTTGATTCCCACTTAAACCATCAGGTAAGGCTGGTTTTCTTCCCCCCCTTCGTTCCTGATATAGATCTCCCTTACCCTTCCCTCCTTGTTCCCTATGTAATCATGTAAGTCACACGAGCCACTGATTATGCTGAAACTTCTCTGTGTATTTCCCCCCCTGTCTAGATTTGTGTCCTTGAATTGTGATAGTGCAGCTTGCCTGCTTTGAAAAAGGATAGAGACAAATATAGTGTGTATGTGTTCTAGCTTCTGTGTGGCTGGGATTCCACCTACTGCAGAAAGACAATCTGTTGTTCCACCCACTTTTGTATCTGGCTCTGTCCAACAGTGGCATGTGGCCCCCAGAAGGTTGCCCAAAGGTTAATGTGGCCCTCTGGCTGAAAATCATTTCCCTCCCCTGCTGCCATAGTAGGAAACAAGGCTGTCTCCAGGTAATCTGTGTGCCTGGCCAGTTTGCACTCCAAATGCTGACTGCTGATTGGGGAACATTTAGGGCCCTCCTACTCTCCACCCTTCTTCTGGTTCTTTAAATTGGCCTTGGATCAGACAACCTTTCAAGTGGAGGACCCCTTCTGATAGCAGGACACATGGCACCCTATTCTACTGCCTCACTGAGCCAAATCTGTAGCTTAGGCCTTAGTGGCCCATTTCAGAATAAATGTGAACATTTATACCTTTGTTGCCTTATGACTCAAAATTTATGGTCCTATACAGGCTTAGGACTAAATTACTTGAAGCATCACCTCATATCGTCCATATCCAGTAGGCCAATGAGGTCTGTTTCTCCTGCAAGTTCCAAAACTTTCAGAAGCCTCTTCTGCAGTAACTTGGAGCTGGGCTTTTAGTGTAGCTGCTGTGGAATACATTACTGTCGAGATATGACATCACTCACTACAGTCAAACCTCGGTTGATGAATGTAATCCGTTCTGGAAGCCCGTTGGGCTTCTGAAACATTCAACAACCGAAGTGTAGCTTCTGATTGATTGCAAGAGCTTCTTGCACTCAAGTGGAAGCCACATCGGATGTACGGCTTCCAAAAAATGTTCGAAAACTGGAACACTTACTTTCAGGTTTTTGGCATTTGAGAGCCAAAACATTCATCAATGGAGCTGTTTGAGAAGCGAGGTTTGACTGTATCCACACGTTTTGGAAACAATTAAAGCCCATTTGTTCTGACACACATTCCCAGCTAGATAAATAGATATTTGCCGTGAGTGCCAATTCTGTATGGTTTTTAGTTTTGTTTGTATCTGCTTTTTGTGTGTTTTTAAAAACTTTTTTTTGCTGTTTTTATTGTACATCATCTTGACTGCATACAAGGTGATTGTTAAACTACTACTACTACTAATAATAATAATATAACCTGAACTCTAGAAATACTAATGAAATGTAGCCAAAATATAGACTCAAATAGACAAAGTGTTTTTGCCTTCTGCGGTGCATTTCCCATTTTGCTTGATGCTCTTCAGTTCACAAACCAAGCTCATAATAAAGTCATCATCCATATAATTCTTTTGCTTTTAAAGAAACAGCTGAAATTTAATAATTCCCCCCCCTCTGCTTCAGGCATGGTAATAACCAAAATACCTTCACAGCAGGATTAATCCTGACACCTAGTGCTTATAAGATCCTCTTTGTATAGCAAATGCTATCTATGGAAATCAGAAAAGCAACAGTTTGGGGGTGGGGTGGAAATTCAAAGGGCAAGTGGCAGTTTGCAAACAACTAAAACAACAGCTCCCCAAAAAACTAAAATAGGAACTTACCTGCAACAATTTGTTATTGATATGTATTCCAAAATGAGGATACTGATATCAGTCACTGAGGGGTATAGTTGACTCACTAGGAGGCAGCGGACTTAGTTGTAGCTGGGGGAAGTCAGAAGTTTCCTGTTGTTGTTCTGTTCTTGCTAGAGAGGCACAATAAAGTTCTTGCCTAGTTTCCTTATGGGTGTATTCTTTAAGTCTTCCATGACAATTATAATATATTTTATTGCACCTTATGTATTGGTCTAGAGGATTTATATTGAACCAGTTCCACAGCGCATTAACTGTAAGCCTTAAAATCGTTAGAGTGTGAGGAGATGAGGAGAAGGCAGAGAATGGTTCAAAGTTAGAGGAAGAAAGCAAGTTTTCATCTGAATTTTCATCTGAATTTTACATCTGACTATGGAGTAGGAAAGATGAGCACACTTTTATGGGTCCCAGAAGTCTTTGCCCCAGGCTGAAAGCCCATTATCATGAAGGAGAAAATTAAGACTGCATAGTAGACAATGTTTTAGGACTGGAACTTGGCATAAGTCTCATACAAACATATTTCCCTGCATCTAGATCTAGGACGTTTTCGTGAACATTTCAGAGCGTTAAGTTACAGTTGCCAACAAGATACCTGGGGTCAAGGAGAGAAAGACGCCAAAAGAAATGGCTTACAGTGTGTGTTCAGTATTCACAATAGTCTCTTTTTTAAAAAAATATATATTTATTAAGATTTTTAAACATAAATGCAAATATAATGAACAATGTAACATATATCATAACATAGTTTCTTAACTTCTTTGGACTCCCTCACGTCTCCCGCTCCCACTTG
Source organism: Podarcis gaigeae (assembly GCF_964106915.1). Classification (NCBI taxonomy): domain Eukaryota; kingdom Metazoa; phylum Chordata; class Lepidosauria; order Squamata; family Lacertidae; genus Podarcis; species Podarcis gaigeae. The sequence continues at coordinate 9,312,241 of NC_139692.1, forward strand.
CATCATTGTCAGTTCTTGCCCACAATTTATCATCTTGTTTACATTCTTATGTCCCATTCATTTAGAATATAATCTAATAGTTTTCCCAAAGGTTTATGATTTTTCCTCAATCTCACTTATCCTAATTGCATCTAATTTAGTGGTGGTCAATTATTTATGATCTAGCCTCCATCTTAACATTCAACCAAATTACAGTGCTTTTTTAAGTAAATCTTAAATTTCTTCCAATCTTCTTCAACCTTCTCTTCTCCCAGGTCTCGGATTCTGCCGGTCATCTCGGCTAGTTCCATATAGTCTATCAGTTGCATCTGCCACTCTACCAGTGTGGGTAGATCTTGAGTTTTCCAGTAAAAAATGTCCGGTCCTTCTTTAACACCTTCTGGCCGACAATACCCAAAAGGAAGGCCTCTGGTTTCTTAGTGAAGGTATACTTAAATACCTTTTTCAGCTCATTATATATCATTTCCCAGAAGGCCTTCACTCTAGGGCAGGTCCACCAGAGGTGAAAAAATGTTCCATCATTTTCTTTACATTTCCAACATTTGTTATCAGACAAATGGTATATTTTGGCAAGTTTAACTGGGGTCATGTACCATCTATATATCATTTTCATTACATTTTCCTTCAAAGCATTACATGCAGTGAAGTTCAGCCCGTTGGTCCACAACCTTTCCCAGTCCTCAAACATGATATTATGCCCAATGTCCTGTGCCCACTTTATCATAGCCGATTTAACCATTTCATCTTGTGTATTCCATTTTAACAGCAAGTTATACATTCTTGAAAGTACCTTAGTCTTAGGTTCTAACAGTTCTGTTTCCAATTTCGATTTCTCCACCTGGAACCCTAACTTTTTGTCATTTTTAAAAACTTCATTAATCTGAGCGTAGTGTAACCAGTCTCACACTTTATCCTTCATTTTCTCCAAACTCTGCAATTTCCAATTGTCTCCATCTTTTTCTAATATTTCCCAATATTTTGGCGATTTGGCCTCCATATTGGGTCTTTTTCGGGCCTTAGCTTCCAGCGGTGAAAGCCACCTTGGAGTTTTATTTTCCAATAAGTCTTTATATTTTGTCCAGACATTAAACACTGCTTTTCTGACAATATGGTTCTTAAAGGCCTTATTGATCTTAACCTTGTCATACCATAAATATGCATGCCAACAAAAGCATTGTTAAAACCTTCCAGATCCAGTACATCAGTGTCTTCGAGAAGTAGCCAATCTTTTAGCCAGCAGAAAGCTGCGGCCTCATAGTACAACTTTAGGTCTGGCAGGGCAAAGCCCCCTCTTTCTTTCGCATCAGTTAATATCTTAAACTTAATTCTGGGCTTTTTGCCCTGCCAGACAAACTTAGAGATGTCTCTCTGCCACTTCCGGAAGCACTCCGTCTTGTCCACAATCTGTAGTGTTTGGAACAAAAACAACATTTTTGGCAATACATTCATCTTGATAGCAGCAATTCGGCCTAGCAAAGAAAGTTTCAATTTTGTCCAACTATCTAAGTCTCTCTTAATTTCTGACCAACATTTTTCATAATTGTCCTTAAAAAGACTCAGATTTTTTGCTGTTATGTTTACCCCTAGGTACTTTACTTTTTTAACCACATTTAATTCTGTCTCTCTCTGAAACCGTTCTGACTCTGTATCTGTCAATTTTTTTTCCAATACCTTGGTTTTCTGTTTGTTTAATTTAAATCCCGCCACCCGACCAAAGTCTTGAATCAATTGTAATACTCTTTTCGTATTAGATTCTTGCTCCTGCAGGGTCAAAACTAGGTCATCTGCAAAAGCTTTAAGTTTATATTGTTTCGCTCCGACCTGAATTCCTTCCACCAACCGGTCCCCTCTAATCATATTCAAGAGCACCTCCAGAACCGAAATAAATAGCAAAGGGGAAATAGGGCAGCCTTGTCGTGTTCCTTTTTCGATTTTAAACTCTTCTGTAACCACATTGTTGACTATCAATTTAGCCTTTTGTTCTGAATATATTGCATCAATCCCATTCTCAAAACCCCGTCCCACTCCCATTTCTTTTAAATTTCCCTTCATAAATTTCCAGGAGATATTGTCAAAGGCCTTCTCCGCATCTATAAAAATTAACACTGCTTTTGTATTTATATCTGTTTGCAAAAGTTCCAAGATGTCAATAATGTTCCTTGTATTAGCAAACAAGTGTCTACCTGGGAGAAAGCCTGCCTGGTCCTTGTGAATTACTTCATTTAAAACTTTTTTAAGTCTACTTGCCAAAATGTCTGCAAATATTTTGTAATCCACATTTAAGAGAGAGATGTGACGATAGTTCTTATGTTGTGTCTTTTCAGCTTCCGATTTTGGTATCAATGTGATAAAGGCTTCCTTCCACGATTCCGGCGCCCTCTTCCCCTCCATAATTTCATTGCTAACCTCCATCAGTGGTTGTATCAAATAGTCTTTTAATGTCTTATAATACTTGGAGGTCAGCCCATCTGGCCCTGGAGATTTGCCCAATTGCATGTTCTGAATGGCTTGTTCAATCTCTTGTCGTGTTATTTTGCAGTTCAGGGTTGATCTATTTTCTTGTGACAATTTTGGTAGCCCGTTTTTTTCCAGAAATTGTTTAATCTCAACCTCATCTTGCGGCCCTTGAGTGTATAATTTTTTGAAATATCTCTGGAAGCACTTTCTAATATCCACAGGGTTCTGAATGTTTCTTCCTTCAATCTCTAAATTTGTAACTGTATTTAGTTTTTGTCTCCTCTTCAACTGCCAAGCTAGCAGTTTTCCACATTTATTCGCCGATTCAAAAGTTTTTTGTTTCATTAATTTAATCTTCCACTCTATTTCCTGGTTTATCAATTTAGAATATTGTGCTTGATGAAGTTTAATTTCTTTCAGAGTCGGCTGTGACTTCGGATTTGATCTTAACTTCTTCTCTAATTCTTTAATTTTCTCCAAGATTTTGTCTTTCCTCTCATTTTGTGTCCTTTTCTTTACAGCATTCTGTTGAATCAAGAACCCCCTCATCACAGCCTTGCTTGCATCCCAGATGATTCTTTTTTCCACCGTAGTGTTCAAATTTATCTCAAAATAATCTTTCAAAACTTTTTGGGCCTTCTTAGTGATCTCCTGATCTCTAAACAAATTGTCATTCATCTTCCATCTAAAGGAGCCGGTTGGTAGTAGTGTCATGTCCATCTTTAGTGCATTATGGTCGGAGCAGGTCTTTGGGCAGATTTCCACCTTTCTAACCTTAGGTGCCAGACCTCTAGATATCCATATTTGGTCAATTCTTGTCCAAGTCAGTTGGGCTTCAGAGAAGAATGTTCCCTCTCTTCCCAAGGGGTTCTTCATTCTCCAAATGTCAATCAAGTCCATATTGTCAGTCATTTCGAAAAAAGTCTTTGGTAGTCTGCCATCTTTTGTAACATTTTGGCTTTGTGACTTATCCATGTTAGTTGATACGACCCCGTTCATATCTCCCATCATGATGATGTTATCATAGTCCAGATAATCCAGCATAGTCTCATGCAACTTCTTATAAAATTCCGATTTCCCCTCGTTTGGTGCATAAATTCCTAATATCAAGATCTTCTCTCCTTGATGTTGTATCTCAATTGCTAAAATTCTTCCATGTTCATCTTTAAATAAAAGTTTAGGTGACAGGCTCTCTTTTGCATATATCACCACGCCTCTCTTCTTTACTCTATCCGAAGATATAAATTCCTGGCCAAGTCTTTTGTTTATTAACACTTTTCTGTGAAGCCTAGTCGCATGTGTTTCTTGTAGGCAAATAATATCCAATTGTTCCTTTTTTAATATGTGGAAAAATTTCCTCCTTTTTTCCGGGATGTTACAGCCATTTATATTCCAACTCAAGAGTTGCAGAGACATCATGAATAAATCTGGTTATTTTCCTGGGGGTGGTATCTTATTCGCTGGATCTTCCGGTTCCAAGGGTGCAGGTACCGCTGGTGCTCCAGGCCCAGAGGGTGATTCAATTCCTTTTTGAAGGTCCTCTCCGTATGCAGTCAAAAATTTATCTCTGTCTTCCAATGTTCTATTTTGACCTTCTTCCCTCTAAAAGTGAAAGATAGTCCTTGGGGGAACTCCCACCTGAAGATAATTGAATTGCTCCTCAACAGTCTAACCAATTCAAGGTAGTCAGATCTAAGGCTCAGCAGTTGTTTAGGAATATCCTTGTAAATTTCAATTCTTTTGTCCGAAATATCCAGTGACTTTCCGTAATGTAGGCCCAAAATCTTATCCCTTTCCTCCTTTGATCTCAATGTTATCAAACAGTCTCTGGGTTTCTCTTTCTTTACAAGTCTTCCAAGCCTAAAAGCTGATAGGATTTTAAAGTCCTTTTCCTCTAAGTTCCAAAACTTGGAAAGTTCTTTAGTCAAAAACTCAGCTAAGCTGCCTTCTTCCACTTCTGGTATCGACCTTATCCTTAAGTTACTCTCCCGATTCCGCAATTCTATCATAGAAAGATAGGTCTGGTGTTCATCTACTTGTTTACAGAGTGGTCTTACCTCTTGTTCCAAAATTCCAAGTCTTTGGCTAGTATCCTCAGCCAATTTCCGATTTTCTGCTGTGGCCCCCGTCAATTCTCCAATTGCTTGTACGTTCTGTGATACTTGTCCAGTTAGTCTATTTAGACATTTGATCAATTTTAGCTGTTTGCTCATCAGCTTTCTTATCCAGAGATTCCACTCTCTTATCCAGAGATTCCAATTTTTCATAAATTTTCTCTAAAATAGAAGCAGTTGCTCCTGAGGCCATATCTTCCAATTGTAATTGCTCAGTTTCTTCCTCCCCTGCTTTTGGCAGAGAAGCAGCTTCTTCCTCTGAAGGCAGAGTAGGTACAGATGATCTGCGTGCCTGAGAAGCTGAGGTTAAAGTTGTTAAAGTTGTTTGTCTGGTTCTTGGTCCCTTTTTTCTAGCGCCACTCATTCCAAAGTTATCTAAAAGTCAAGGTCAAGCTGAGTTGTTTCCATGAGAAAACAACAGCCCAGATGGTAACAGTCAAACAGGAGGCCGGGAAAAGGAAAGTAAAATAATGTCACTGCTGTAAATCCAAAATCCTCTAGGGGGAGCTTAAAATGTCTTTAGGGAAGAGATCAATTCTAGTAAAATTGCTAAAATCAAGTTTAAAGTCCAGGAACCTTCAATAACAGGTTTTAAGCAGAGTTAGTATTAGCAGCCACATTGTTTCAGACAGTGCATACTGGTATTTCAAATGATGCTTCAAAGTAGCAAGTCCAAATTACCTCAGATTGTTGCAATTTTTAATTCAAAGTAACCAAATCTGCAGACTGACAGCTCAGTTACTCAGGCAGCTCCAGTACCTGGGTTTCTTACTCAAATTATATTTCCAATAGAAGAAAGGTATCACGATGCAAGTGTAGAGCATAAAATCAAGTGCTTAGAGTCCTTATTCGCTTACAGAAAAGTTCAGTGGTTGCTCAGATCAATTAGGTTAAAGGTTCTTTCTTTGCCTCCACTCCTCCAGCTCTTTGCTTTGAAGTTCAATGACAGCGGAAGACGGACTTCCTGTTTTTTGTCACTCCACTTTCAGCCAAATTCAATAAATTTTAGTCTCCAATTTAATAAAGTCCTTCTTTACTCACGGGTTGTTGCTTTTCCAAATCAGAAAATTTCAGGAAAAGAGGTCAGCGCTCACCGGCAGCAGCAGCGCGGCTTCACTCTGTAGCTTGCGAAACGACCCACAGCGCCGCTACCCCCTCCCCGTTCCGGAGCCCCTTACGGGGTTCCTTCAACGTTTCAGGGGTTGCTTCAGGCGCCCGCCGGGTCCCGAGACCACAGGCTTTTGCTGCCTGTGGGTTTCCGACGTGGGTCTCCGCTTCGCCGTAGCGGACGACCCGTTTCCCACGGAGCTTCCCCTTCACTGAAGGAAGAGGACCGCCATTGCCGTTCGCGCCGCCTCCGGAAGTGTATTCACAATAGTCTCAATGATTTTCAAATGTGCCCATTGACCCGAAAAGGTTGGAGACCTAGTATCACCTTAGACTAATCAGCAAACAAGAAACCCCTGCTATCATCTCAGCACAAGTACAGGAGCCATTATTGTTCATTAGTTATTTAGAACCAAGGGCTTGATACTTGCATACCTAAAAGATTGACTCACTGAAAAGTCCCCACTTTTTAAATGCATCTGATGACATGAGTTCTAGTTGACATAGTCATTTAAGGCATCAGGAATCTGTTTCTTGTTGTTGCAATGGTTAAATAATGAATTGTGAACTTGCCTTTCACTGTCCGGCTCCCTAACTCATCTTTGGTCATGAATTATTTAGAAAATTAAGTAGTGGTTAATTTAATTGTTCCCCTTCACATCTATCCCTGCATTATTCCCTTGAATTGATTTTCCCATAAGGGCTTTTCTAGTGTTCCATTACATTCAACCTCCCCACCCCCGCCGCTCTTAACAATAGGCCTTTTATTTCACAGGAATTGACTACTTTTTATATTTATCACAGTCATGTTCACCCAGTTAATTGCTCTGCTTGAAATCCACTTAATTTTTCAAATTGCCATGGAAGATGTCAAGAACGGTTGCACTTTTACTAACTCTGCCTGAGCTCATTTGCAGTTGTGTACTGCTGCATATTGCTCTTTTGCAAAATGAGTACTTGACACACTTTTCTGCAAGTACAGATCTTCTGTTGGGTGGAAGTACTTGGGCCCAATGATTTTCTGCAAGTTTCAGTGATGAAAATGCACAACAAATATTGGATTAATCTATGTGGAGAGATGGTGAAATCCACAACTTTTTTTCTTCTTCACACTTTTGGGGAATCAGTTTATTTACTGCATTGATACAATGCCTTCCTGCCAATGCACCTATGGTGTTTTATAATTTAATACTAAAATAACTGATAAAAAGTGAAATCCACAACTTTTGAGCTTCCGACGGTGGAAGGGCTTACCTATAAAGATGAAGTAGCTATGTTTTCCTTCTTTTTCTACCCCAAAATCATAGTTTGGTTACCCAGTGACATTCTTGGCACAGAGGGTTGTTTCCAACTGACATCAACTCAGAGTAGACCCATTGAAAAAAAAAGATACAAAATTATCCCCAGGCAAATTTGGGAGGGGCAATGGCTGCTCTCATTGATCGATGAAAGAAATATCTTGGGCACCACATCTGCCACTGAGCTCTCCCTTCTCCCTCCTCCCTCCCTCCCTCCCTCCTCTTCCTCTCTCTCTCTCTCTCTCTCTCACACACACACACACAGAGAGAGACAGACAAACATTCTTATATAGGTGGTAACAGGAAAAATCACAGGGGAAAAAATTATGGCTACACAAAATCATAGGGTTGTATCCAATTAGGTTCTACTCAAAGTACACCCATTGAAATTAATGGACCTAAGGGAGTCATGCTCATTGATTTCAATGGGTCTGTTCTGAGTATGATTAATGTTGGATATGAGACAAAGGGATTAACAATGAAATCATAGCTAAAATCAGTTGGGAACTCACAGCATAAGCAGATGTGAAGATTAGCACAGAGAATGTTTGGGCAACAGTTTTGAATAGGATTGATGAACATAGGTCTTCAGGAGCAAATATGCTTAAATTAGGAATTTCAACACCAAAGGTTGGCATTTACCGTATTGGCATAGCTGTCAACTTACAGATTTGAAAATAAGGGACCAGCAGCCAAAATAAGGAACCTGCAGCCTCACCTGTTCCAGGCACTCCAGTCTTCCTGTCCTCTGGCAGTCTGGTCAAACTCATGCTGGTAGCTTTGAGAACACTGTCCAACCAACTTTGTAACCAGAGGTTCAACTGAACAGAATCTGAATCACATGCACCACAAGGCCTATGCAGCCTCAACTTAAGATGGCTCCCCGTCCTGGCTTTGCACTGCAAAGTTTGCAGCAGCACGTGCAACAAAATGGCATCCAGCATTCAAAAACCTCCTCAGCTTGCATTATCTAGCCACACACAAGGCGTGCAAGCTCCACCCCCCAGTCATTCTTAGACTTCTTATTGGGTGAGCAACACAGCCAAGCAACACAGTTGGAGCCTCCCTCCTCCCTGGCCGGCAGGGAGGGAGGAAGAGGAGCTGCTTCCTTTGAAATTTAAGGGACATCATTTAAGGGACATTTAAGGGACATCCATCAATAAGGGACAGCAGCGGGACATGGTGCTGGAATAAGGGACTGTCCCTTCAAATAAGGGACACTTGACAGCTATGCGTATTGGCCTGAATATAAGCCACACCCAAATATAAGCCACACCTTTAAAATTCAAGGGGGGGGGAGAAAAAAAGACAATACCCGAATATAAGCCTCTCCCTTAAAATTCTGAAGGCACTCACACCCATTCCCATTCCATTTTATCGTATGTCCATTTCAGCAGCGATATCGAAAAAGCCAATTTTTGTTAGGTTGCGAATTTAAGCCGCAACCTTAAGTTTCCACAGTCGGTATTTTGGGGAAAAATGAGGCTTATATTCAGGCCAGTACGGTAACTAATGCATCCTCACCAGCACAAGGATTTCTGCTTGGGCAATGGAACTTGTCCATCCCCTGTCAACAGCAAAAGCACCTTCTCATACTTGAAAGCTAATGCCCTGGGAAAGGATTGTTTCTATAGGGAGGCTCACATCTACATCATCTGCGTCCTCACCCAGAGGTGCTCAAGGAGTCAGACTTTCAAAGGTCCTTTGCAACAATGAATGTCCTTCTGTAAGATGTCTTCAGTTTATCTTAAATGTACAAAATGCAGTGGGTGGACTAATTGCAAGTCCAAGTGTAGACTGCCATGGAGAGGCAGGCAGGTGAATCTTTCTCTGCATCACCCAGTGCCCACAGACAGACCCAGTGACATCCTCTTCGACAGATGGAAGGACTATTTTAAAAGAAATCAAATGCACAGGCAGAAGATATCATGTCTGCATTGTTATGTACTGCTCTAATCTCTTAAGAGAAAAGCTTCTCTTACAGGAAGAAAATCCTTCTTCAATCCAAGTTTGATATCACTTCTGTGCACACAAGAAGCTGCTTTCCCCATCATACAAGGTACTAGAGGCACTGGTTTCTCCAGAGGATTGCGGGGGGGGGGGGGGACATCATTGTGCACATGATGTCATGAGGAGCTTGGGGGTGGAGCTGAATGCCCTCTGAAAAATGAGGGGGCCTGGTCCCCTCAAAAAATACATTGGAGGTGGGAATTGCCTCAGCCCATAAGAATTCAGTACCTCTGCTAGATCCCTCCCATTAAAGTCATCCTTGACCATATCAGAAGGCAGGTTTATTAGGCAGGATAGTAAAAATAGTATTTGTTCCATCTATATAGGCAAGTGCTTTATTTCCATTTATTTATCTAAGTAATCTCTGTGCTCTAGTATAAAAAAGCACAGAGAACCTTAAAAGTATTCAAAAACACAAAGCCTTAAAGCCTTTCTTCTACAGATTCCCTTTCTAATTGGGAATCTTTATCATATAGATCAATACTCTCTCTGATGCATGTTTTCCCACTAATTCTTGTGTCCAATTTTCTTTAATCTACATACCTACAAAGGCCTCCAGATTTCATCACTGTTGGCTTTCCTCCATCCTAAGAAGTCCAGTTAATGGCCTTAGTAACTATCTCAGACCTAGCCATAACCAGATCGTTTCACAAGGTTATCCACCTTTTCCATGTCTGCATTTATTCAAAAAACAATTAAAACTCTTGGCATCCTATTATTATTTACAGTCATGTAGGGTCATTTCTGGGACACGGGTGGTGCTGTGGGTTAAACCACAGAGTCTAGGACTTGCCAATCAGAAAGTTGGCAGTTCGAATCGCAGTGACGGGGTGAGCTCCCGTTGCTCGGTCCCTGCTCCTGGCAACCTAGCAGTTCGAAAGCACATCAAAGTGCAAGTAGATAAATAGGTACCACTCCGGCGGGAAGGTAAACAGCGTTTCCGTGCCCTGTTCTGGTTCGCCAGAAGCGGCTTAGTCATGCTGGCCACATGTCCCGGAAGCTGCATGCCGGCTCCCTTGGCCAACAAAGCAAGATGAGCGCTGCAACCCCAGAGTCGGTCACGACTGGACCTAATGGTCAGGGGTCCCTTTACCTTTACCTTTTAGGGTCATTTCTGTAACTCAGGCTAATGTCATAGGCTGGAAATGACTAGGGAGTTCCAAAGCTAGAATTACCACTCCTTAGTTAATAAGTGTCATGGTCCTCAGAATACACGGGTGCCACACAACGCAAGCTTTTGAGACAAAAGATGTTAATGTATGAGTTGTTTTTTCTAAACTAAAACCTCAGTATTTGGGTTAAATTGCCATGTTGGCACTTTGTGATAAATAAGTGGGTTTTGAATTTGGGCACTCAGTCTCTAAAAGGTTCGCCATCAAAGGGCATCTAAGTGAGCACTTTGTTACCAACTTTCTCTAGGACAGGATAAACCAGCTGTCCTCCCTTAATCTAATAGAACTTCATCAACACCCCAATGGTTTTCTATGCCTTTATTTTCACTGACTCCATATGTCACTTCTAAGAGAGGGTTTCATTAAAGAGTACCTAAATAAGCAATTTGTTCTATAGCCTACTGATCCAAGCACCATCTATACCTAGGACTGGGTCTTCCACAAATCTGAATCTTGGCCTTACAGTAATTTCTAGATACACTTTCCTGTTTACAGTATGTACTGGACACCTCCAAGAGATTTTTGGAGGACCAATCAGGAAAGAGAGAGGAGCACTAAATCATCTGCATACATCCATACTGATGTCTTCCTGTTCCTAATTACTGGAGAGGGAGAGTTTGCATTGACTAAATGTGGCACCAGATCATTAATATAAAGTTACAAAGTTGGTAACTAGAATGCAACATTGTTTCACTTCTCACAACATTTTAACCTTCTCTGATCCTCATTTCTGTGTTACTGTTGAGTTCTTGGATGAATATCAGAAGTCCACAGTTGATGTTGGCAATTTGAAATTTATGCCACAGTCTATTTCAATTAAATAGAGCTGAATGCAGCAGAAAGATTCACAAAGGCTCCATAAAGATTATTCTTAATGTTCTTAGTATGTTTTCTTATAAGATGGTTCAGAGTAAAACATTGATCAATGGTACTGAATCTTCCTTTGAACACAGCTTGTTTCTAATGAATAATTTCGTTAGTTTGCAGAAGACACCATGCATATAGCTTTCCGAAACATCACCAACTTCAGTTTCTTTGTTAGAAGGTCTCATGTGTTTCTTGAACACCTGAGCTTTCTCTTTGATGCAGCACAGTCTATTTTTTTTTTATAATAATTTTTATTAAGGTTTTCCAAATTAAAACAAATCAAAACAAATTAAATCCAATCTATAAACTTTTTGCCAATAACTAGGACTTCCCCTCCCTACCCCCTCTTGTGTTCCAAATCTTCCAAATAAGCAATTAAATTCAACAAGTTCTTATCCCCAAGTTACACTCTTCATCAATAACCCAATTTATCCAGATTCTCATCCCCTAAGATCGATCTATACCCTTCCACGAGTTTCCCCCTTTCAAACATAGTACAGATGGGAATAAGATAAATATGAATAATAATTTTACAGCCTTTGGATTCCAATTTTCCCTCCCCTCTTTCCCCTTTGCGTTTCACCTATCCCTCCACTTCTAATATCTTCCTGGAGTTCCCACATTACACTATGTCCCTCCGGTTCTTTGCCAGTCTTTAATTACAGATGTCCAATCGTAGAAGGAGTCTATCAAATAAGGGCCCATTTCTTCTATCCAGGTTTTTATATCCAGGAGTAAAAACTCCAATTTTGTATCCATAAGCTTGTCAAACCTGAATATCCCAAATGTTCCCCCAGTTCTGTCCAGTTCTTGTTATTTCCTTGTTCTTATCAATCATTCTCCTCCTTTTTAATTCTCTGTTCTCCCACAGAAATGTTCTTTTTCCAAAAGTTTCTAGTGTCTCTGCAGAGGTTTGTTATTCATGGAGCAAAGCATTGCATCATGTTCCTTTCATTTTCCAACAAATAGTTCCATTGTTTCCTGTAGTGTATAGACCTCTGTAGACAAAATAATGTTCCATTTCTGCAGTTTCCCAGGAGATTAAAAGTTCCATTCAACTGTTCAGATTTCCTGTGAAAAACACATGCAATATCCCTCGGCTCCTCTAGGTGGATTGCAATAACAAAGTTCCCTTCCAGAATCACATCCACCAGACCAAGTAGCTTGTTGACCGATATTTAAAACAGTTTGTATTCAATTTGTAACAAATATAACCGGCAAAGTCCTCATAACAAAGTCTCTATTTTAATCTTCCTTTTTGACAGCTCTTTGACAGCTGTCAAAACCTCCATCACTTTTCTCCAGGCAGTTTCACGAATCGCTCCAGGGATTCCGGGGGGGGGGGGGGTTTGCTTTTTTTTAAAAAAACAATTCCACTTTTCTCCTCCAGCTCAATCTTATAATTTTCCCTCGCGAAGTTGCTGATTCGGCAAGATAAGGTTACACTCGATCTTAGTTGTCCAGTCCTTTGTTTTGGCTCTTCTACAATTTAGGGGTAGGCTGACTTCCTTTTTTCCACCTCCCAAGTTCGCTCCGAATTTTAAAAATTTATCCCCCTTTTTTTAGTCCATATTCCAATTACTCACGGGTTCTTCTTTAGAGCCGAATTTTCAATAGAAGAAGTCAGCGCTCTCCGCCGGATGGCATGCGGCTGCGCTCGGCAGGGATAGCAGAGAACTCAAAGCACCACGCTTCTCCCCGGCACCCGATCCGTAGCCTTTAAAAAGGCTCCTTCACGAGTCGGGAGAGCGCTAACGGTGCCAGCCGAGTCTCCATGTCCACGGCCTCAATCTGGCCGTGGTTTTTAAGGGTCCCCGCATCGCCGGTGCGGTAGGACCCAGCCCCTGCCAAGCCGGCTCCCTCCGGAGCTCGGAGGGAGCCCGCCATTCAGCGATGGCGCCGACCCGGAAGTCCGATGCAGCACAGCCTAAACCCCTAAAAATTCAATTCCTGCTTAATTATTATCATCTTTAATAAAAATGCAGACCTGAATTTTTTGATTCTGCCCCCAAACCTATTCAAATACGTTGCATTCTGGGTCTACATCACATTCATGACCAACCAACCCCCCACATTTTTATTGTTAGATTTGATTGTTGAGTGCAAGAATGTTTAATTTTCCAGTCCAACTTTTCTAAATCTGTGTTGTGACAAGTATAAGCAAATTAAGAAAAATAAAAAAGAAAGAAAAATAAAAACACACAGCTTGAAATGAAATACAGTATGGAGGAAGCAAAAAAAGGATGCCCCAACTGATTAGTAGAGGAGCACCCAAGAAATACTACTGAGCCCCATAGCTGAGAAACTGGCTAAACCCATACGAGTGAGAGTAAGTGGGTTTAATGAGTGAGAGTAAGTGGGTTTAATGAGGGGCTCCAGCACCCTTAAATAGAACGACGCAGCATGACCTGTGACTTGCTGAGAGGCAGCTGGATATAACCTCAATCATCCATCCAAGTGTGCACTTCTTCTATATGGGAATGGGGTAAAACTGCCATTCGTGAACTTGCAGGAGCTGCAGTAGTAGTAGTAGTAGTAGTAATAATAATAATAATAATCATCATCATCATCATCATCATCATCATCATAATCAGTTTAACTGTTTGGAATAACATTGCATCTTTAGCTGACATTTGAAGAAATTTAGACCTGCTGGCTTCTGCAGGAATCAAAAGGTTAAATTAATGTACTGCACATTTTCCACCATGATTTTGCTGCCTTTTGAAGCTATTGATTTCATCTCCTTCTAGCATGCTCCTAAAGTGCCTTTCTTTTCCTTTCCTTTTTTTTAAAAATGCACAATAGGAGTCTTTTGCTGGTGCAGAAACGCAAATCAAGTAGCTATGATCAACATGAATTGAGCTAGCTCCTTGGAGATTAAAGCCCCAGGAGCAGAATTATCCTCTGATGAATTTTACCAAGACTTATTCAAAGGTTTTTGAAGAGCTTGCTTTTATTGGGTTAGGGGGCTTAGATTTCTTCCCCTACATGGATTTATACCAAGGTGAACAGAGAAGAAGCCCATCTCTCCCAAAAGGAATAAATTAGTGATTTTGAAGGAACATCTGTGATTATCATTGAAAACATGAAGACTATGAAAAATAGCTTTGATCTACAAACTGAGTAATCTTAATACCCTCTGATATGCTCACTGATGCTATGCATTTCAGCTAGACAGCTGTGAAAGTGTTTCTGTGGGCGTTGCAAGCCAAGTCATAATAAACTGCAAAATATTAATTTGGTTTCCATTTCCATGGTGTTTTTTTTTATAAAAAAACAACAACAACATGCCATTAATTGTAGAAGAATTACAATAAAGTAGTCAAGCAAGAGGCCGTGCAATCAAAACTGCAGCTGTGAAACCAACACAATGAACTAATTGCGTAAGGAAAATATAGATTTTGTGATAAGGACTAAACGCTTCTGGAGTCTGGGGTGGTTCCAGAGTTCTCTCCATTCAAATTCTGCTGTTTCCAATTAAATGAACTTGTTTCCATAATGGCATCAATGCATTGGTGGTCTGTTTCCCCCCACATCTTTTGAAAATTCCAAACTTTGTTCAGAGTGCTGTGCCGCACCCCTGATTCTAAGGTATCCCAGCTTTGCTCTAAAATGGGTTGAGGCATGAGCCCACCACTGCAATCTGCCTGTTTCCCACCAGGTAATTCATTTAGCTCTTAATAGGAAAGATGGAGGGCACAAGGAGAAGGGGACAACAGAGGACGAGATGGTTGGACAGTGTTCTCGAAGCTACCAGCATGAGTTTGACCAAACTGCGGGAGGCAGTGGAAGACAGGAGTGCCTGGCATGCTCTGGTCCATGGGGTCATGAAGAGTCGGACATGACTAAACAACTAAACAACAATAAGAGGTCTTGAAGATTTTTTGTTTTCTATCCATTATCAGTTTTTGCACAAGAATGTAGCTGCAGACAATCAGAAGAAAGTAATTTTTTGTGACCGTTAGTGTGGTCATCAATATATTTGCCCTCTATATCATTCTCTTGGGCTGGGGACAGACAGAAACTCCTGCTTCCTCCTTTCCTCCACTGCCATGTTTTCCCATAATTATCATCAAGTTCCATTTACAAGTTCCACTAGGCAACCCTGTGGGCAGCCAATGAAAGACAAGAATAAACTATGTGTATTGGGGTTTTTTTATACATATAAAAAAAAAACCAGCCATAGAAGATGGTGTCAGGAAGATTTATGGATGATATCTCACCGCTGAGAGATTGTAGCTGGTAAGAAGCAACTATAGCCGTAATTTATTGGGCCCTGTTATGACAAAGTTCACAATTGGAAATGGGGGAAAGGCAATATTAAAACAAAAGCAGGCTATCCGAGATGTTCTCAGCCCAACTCCTGCATAAGGATGATCAATACCTGTAGTTTGAATAGCAACTTTGCCCAACTGTTAAAGACATGAATAACTGGGCATTCTTCTGGCAGCAGTGTCACTACTACATCCCTGGGTAGGGAGGGGGTGCAGCAGGGTAGCAAAGAGGTTTGGGTGGCTTGGATACCCCCAGTATGTGTGCTGGGCCGGCTCTGCTGGGCTATCCAAACCATCCCAAACTCGCCGCTTTCCTGCCTTGCCCCTGCGCTATCCTAATTCACAGGAGCAACACTGCTGCTAGGAGGACAGTTCCATGGCAGCCCCTCCCCACTCCAGTGGATGCTCCTCATGATTTGTATCATCTGCACTGGTTGCCAGTCTGAGTCTTAGCTCAAGTGAAGGTTGCCATGTTCATCTTTAAAGCCCTAAATAGCTCAGGGCCCAGCTATCTTAAGAACTGTGTCCCTCCATGTATGCTCTGATCACCCTGACACCCTAAACCAGGGGTGTCAAACTCAAATTCATCGAGGGCCACATCAGCAGTTTGGTCACCCTCAAAGGGCCGGTTGTATCTGTAGGACAAGTGGAGGTTTCCTGAATGCATGTAAAGTGGAGGTTTCCTGTGTAGAACGGCTGGCGCCGCTAGAGGGCAGACGTTCTCTGGCTTGTAGGCTGCCGCGCATGCGCTGAAGAGGTGGCTTTCTTGTTTCACAAAAAAAAGGGAGAATAAAAGGTGAAGGCCGGCGGCCACCGGTGGCTACACGGGCCACATGACGAGGTCTGGCGGGCCGGATTCGGCCCGCGGGCCTTGTGTTTGACACCCATGCCCTAAACTCTACAGCACTTGGCAAGCAGCAACCAGGCACAGAGCCTTTTCTGCAGCACTGCTGTCCTATTTTAGGCAACTGGCTAGAATGTGGCTGTTAAAAAAATTCTATCCACCATGGAAGGGCAAGACATTTGTTTAAAAATAGGAATCTAAGAGGGGAGACCTGTTGCCATTGGGGCTTCCTTAAGTGGAGCGAAAGAAGATGGCAGGGTTGGAAGGGAGGGGAGTTTTCCCCTAGTTGTGGTTTAATCGTGCATCCTTCTGGCCTTATACTGGTTTCTGCTTCTCCCACTCCAAATAAATACCAATTTACTTCTGCTTCACATACCCCCCCCCCACTGCCTAGTCAGTTGTATTTCCCTGAGGGTGAGGAGTTGACCACCTAGTGGGGGGAAAGCTCTCAAAATGTTTCAAAGTGCACTTTGTTTGTATTTTCCTTTTGTTAGTATACTCTTTTCAGATTATCTTATTTATTATTATTTAAATTTGTTTTCATCCCCCCCCCCAACATACAAAAGCAACATTTAGCAGGGCAATGAATGATTCATAATTTTTAAAAGCCTTTTCAAAGCTCTATTGCTTAAATTTTAAGCCTTAAAAAATGAGAGGCCGAGCCGTGAAATGATGAAATAACACAGGTTTCCACCTGGAATCCTATAGGGGAGCTACAGAAAGAAGGTAGTTGGTCAAGAGAGCCACAGACTCAAAAATGGTGAAAACCTATGCTCTATAAAGACTATCACAAAAACTCCAATTGTCCTGGGAGATGGAAATATTATCCATTGCTGATTTCTGCTCCAATTATTCTACTGGCAAATCTTAAATCCATCAGGTCTCCCAGCAGATTTGTCATATCACATGCAAAAGGCAGTGAAATTGCCTTGTTTGAGAAGCAAGACTAGCTCACAGTCACTGTTCCTGCTGGTAGATATCAGGAAAAGCAGATGAGATGTCTGGAGAATTTAAGGGGAAGTCAAATGTGTTTTGAACTGGATCAATTCAGAATTAGTGCAGTATATTTACGTTTTCTCTGCAAGCATTTGGGGAAATTATTCTGGAGAGTTCTTTCTCAAATATCCATGGTGTCTTAGACATGCATATTATTGCCCTCTGGAAATTGCAGTTTGGCAATAGCAATGATCTTAAAATTACTAGATTGTGAAATGTGATTTAATTTATAGCTGTATTGCAATTTATAGCTGTATTGCAAAATTGGTTGGTTGGTTGGTTTCAATTGCCTGTTTGTGAGCTTTTTCAATATGGAAAGGTAGTCAGATATGAATGTGGTTTATTTGTGTACACAGTGGGTTACAGATTGTAACTTACATGCCCAATTTAAAAGTTCTCACACTTTCACAGCAGTCAAGAGTTTTATCCAGATAAAGACTGCAATCATATACCAATTTACCTGGGAGTAAGTACCACTGAACTCAATGGTACAGTTATTCTCCTCCACATGCATAGCAAACCGTGAATTTGTGAGGTGTTTTTCTTTTTCTCACCCTCAGTACAGTATATACATATCCAATGCACATGACTTACCATTTACAGTATAGGGTTATGAATCTTGATTGTTGTTCTTATGGCAACAATGTTTTGCACTGTGGTTGAAAGACTTTGAACCACTGCATAATATTGCATGATGTAGCTATATAACTATAATATTGGGTAACTGTGTAATACTGATATTGAGGACAAAACTATGTAATACCAAGTCGTATACAACAACAATTTTTATTGTAAAGACCCACAAGACAAAATTCAGTGCATATAAAATACATTGAAAACACAGACTACTAGGATGAATCATAAACTATGCTTGTTTCTGACTTTAGTTTAATACAAATTGATCTCTGATCCTGACCACCTCAGACAGAAACTTGGCAACAGCCAAAGTCACATTGGGAATCTTATCATCTAGTAGGAACTCGGCATAGAATTGGGCAGATTTACATGGCAGATTTGCCATTAGTCAAGTCATATAATACTTTATACTTTCCCACTACATTTTCCCAGTAAAGAATATGGATGTAAAAAATCTTGAATTTTGATACTCTAGTAAAGAAGGGCACCCTTAATCATATGGTCATGTCCAGTGCTCGTCTTATGCAGAGTAGACCCATTGAAGTCAATGGACAAGACTAGCTTAGGTTCATTAATGCCATTGGACCTTCTGTTGAGTAGCTACAGCCCATTGTCTTATTCTTCCCTTCCTATTCAGTTTCATCACATAAGCAGTCCCAAATGTTAGCCAACCAACAAATCAATAAAAAGTAGACTTGATTTCCCCCTATTGTGCCATATTGTCATTTTAGTGGCAGACATCAAACGAACTATCACTTCAAAATCCTTGTCCATTACTATGCTTTTGAGTTATCTGAACAATACTACAAGAGGATCTTTAGGAACACCTTGACCCTGAATTGTATTGTTGCTGTTGTTGTTGTTACTGCTATTCATAGAATCATAGAGTTGTAGAGTTGGGAGTCATCTAGTTTAACCCCATGCAATGAAGGAATCTCATCTAAAGCATCCATGACAGATGACCATCCAACCTCTGCATAAAAAAACTTCCAATGAAGGATAGTCCACCACCTTCTGAGGGAGTCCATTCCACCTTCAAATAGCTTTTACTGTCATAAAGTTCTTTCTTGTATATTGTTATTGTTGCATAATATCTTGATTATTGGACATGCCTATAAATCATGAAATAAATTAGCCTTGCCTTACCAACACTGATCACTAATCCTAGGATAAAACTTGTTCAATCTAGCTGGAGTTAAATACCACCTAGTTAGTAACACACACACACACACACAAGTTTTATGCATTGACATGCCTAGCTCCGATCTTGCAAGATAATAATCTCCAGATGGTTCTAAATTAACAATTAGCTTATAGTTCCCTTACAATACTCCACTCCATTGACCGGCAGTCAAGATTAAACATGTCTAGTTCCTTAAGGAGCCATGAAACTTTAATGATCTATAGGTAATGTTTCTAATGGAGATATAGATAGAAGAAATGGCAGCGGTACTTGAGCCATATCCCCTTTCGCTGCTAAAAGGTTTTTATGAATCCCTCCTTCATTATGGTCCTGAGCCCTATCATTTGCATAGCATCTTGTGTCACTGAATAAATCTTTGCTTTCACATTTGACATCATAATATATTGCTGTGAATGAGGATAGACCTGCACTTAACATGCTGTTAAATCTTCTCCACATCAGATATATATTCCTAGTTATTTTGATTTGATAACAGAGATCTTTCTCCTACTGCAATGCCAAAGGGGGGGCAGGTAAGGAAATCAGAAGCAGAAAAACATCTATGCAGATTTCTCAGTATCTGGGTCTCCTGTACACTTTAAGTTTGACTCCCAAATGCACATTTGACAAACCAGTGGGCTTGGCTTGGATACGAGTGAGTGTTTTAAGGTGGGAAACTTGAAGTTCCAACTAGCACAGCTGGTTGCTGGCTTTCGGGACTACCAATCCTGTAGGTAGGAAAATAAATGTGAGGAGCTACAAGTATCTCTTGCAGCTTCTTGTTACTTTGGCCATAATATTGCTTTTCATTGTAGACCGGGTTCCTCAAACTTTTTAAACAGGGGGCCAGTTCACTGTCCCTCAGATACTGTTGGGGGCTGGACTATAGTTTGAAAAAAATATGAACCAATTCCTATGCACACTGCACATATTTTACTGCACACAAAAAACAGGAAAAACAATTCAATATTTAAAACGAAGAACAATTTTAATCAACATAAACAGATAAGTATTTCAATGGGGGGAGTATGAGAGAGAGAGGAGGGTGACAAAGTAAGAGGGAGGAAAGGAAAGAGGCTTCACCACAGGCTCTGAGGAGCAGTGGCGGTAGCATCTGGCTGCTCCTCCCTCAGTGCCCTCTGATGAGAAACCCAGCACCCTGGGCCGGCTGCGGCACTGGTGTTGGCCGCTGTGCCTTCGCGCTACGCTCGCATCTCCACAGGCCTTCTGTGGCAGTGACTCCCCTGGGCTTGTCTCCAGGCCCAGCTGGTCCATGGGCCGGTCCCTCCCGCTTCAGACCCACCTCATCTGGCAGTTGAGGAGGAGGAGGAGGTGTGTGTGGAGGAGAAGCCAGACAGGGAGGGGGGATTGTGGTCACCCCCACAGAGGCCGCCACTGAACTGGTGGTCCCTTCCCAGCAGTTTGAGGGAGCTGCCACAAATGCCAGCAGCATCTCACTCTCTCACACACATGCACACACACCCTCCCTGGCACACCCATGCACACACACGCTGAGTGGGATGGGGATGGGGCCGGAGAGTGTGGTCTGAGGAGAAGCTGGAAGGGATTGGACCCAGTCCCTTGCAGTAGTAGCAGTTCAGAGGGAAAGAAGCTCGTGTTGGCTGTGGCCATCCGGGCAACAGGAAAGAGGAGCACTGCGGGTTCTGCAATTGCTGGGTGGGCTGGGTTCAGGACTTGGCGGGACGGATCTGACCTGCAGACCATAGTTTGAGGACGCCTGATGTAGACATTAGTTGTAATTTATTTTAGAGGTATGGACTATATATTTTTGTTATATTTTTATATAAAACAGTAAAAGAACTTCCATATAATTGGACTATAAGTACCATTTAAACCAATGGGACTTTAATTTGTTTCAACTAACTTGTCCCATTACTTTCTATGGACCCAATTGTTCTAGTTAATCTAATCTAATCTAATCTAATCTAATCTAATCTAATCTAATCTAAATCTAATCACCTATCTAGCTATCTAATTCTATCTTGTAAGGATAAAACTTTACCTGGCCCATTTTGATGGATCAGTCTATTGGCTTTGCTTGCATTAATCAATATTAAAATTGGCCCCTTGTGAATTTCCTTTGACCGTGATACAGCTTCTAGCTTGTCTGTGACATGACAAAGCAATTGACATCCTTTCTCCAACAGTTAAATTCATGTCATATCACTTGTGTACCAAAGCTAATCCCATGACTTTTGTGTTGGAGTTAGACCCAAAATGTATTTAAATTATATATTTTGTCAAGGTAAATTGGCACACTCTCCTCCAACAATAGGGGACGCAGGTGGCGCTGTGGGTTAAAGCCTCAGCGCCTAGGACTTGCCGATCGAAAGGTCGGCGGTTCGAATCCCTGCGGCGGGGTGCGCTCCCGCTGCTCGGTCCCAGCGCCTGCCAACCTAGCAGTTCGAAAGCACCTCCGGGTACAAGTAGATAAATAGGGACCGCTTACTGGCGGGAAGGTAAACAGCGTTTCCGTGTGTTGCGCTGGCTCGCCAGATGCAGCTTTGTCACGCTGGCCACGTGACCCGGAAAGTGTCTCCGGACAGCGCTGGCCCCTGGCCTCTTGAGTGAGATGGGCGCACCAACCCCAGAGTCTGTCAAGACTGGCCCGTACGGGCAGGGGTACCTTTACCTTTACCTTTACCTCCAACAATGGGAATGAGCACAAGATTTTAAGGGGGGAGCTTAGTTCTCAAAAAGGCACAGATTTCTGTTTCCTGACTTTGTGTTATGCTTATTACAGAATCAGGTTGAAATCTCATTCTTCTTTTCCTCTCTTCTTAGTGTGAGTCTGGGATGAAAGTTGTTCTTACTCTTCTGGCTTTTAAGTATATTGGGACTCTTCATAAGATTAAGGTATGTGGATGTATCATGGGCTATTTGCAGCCCACGTGTGATAACATCATAACTCTCTGTTTTAAGCTGTGGATATGTATTTCCTTTTCCCATGTAATAAATCATCATTTTGCTAGTTCTTGGTGGTGAAGATCTTGATGGATATGAGGGTTAAGAATATGCACACAGTCAAACAATGCATGTTTTTGCCTCTGCACAAAAGGTTTTGTTCCTCTCAGAAGGAATATGTTGAGTTTCTCAGGCAGCGTGGACATGCATGTAGGTTCAAGCATACACATGTAACATGGAATTCAGTTCCAAGCAATCATAATTCACTCCCAAGCAAGTGTGCATAGGGGTGTATCCTTATTCATGAACCATGACTAGGGGGGTCTGCAAATCTGTCAATTTCAATTTTTCCCAGTTTCTCATTTTTCCAATCCTGAATTCAGGTCTACACATTTCCACATCTGTTTGGGCTTTATTTGTACAAAACACTCATCATGAAAATATGTCAGATTTTAGTGTGGATTTCTTGTAATATAACACCCCCCCAAAGAAAACCCCAACAATTTCTCATAAGATGATGCATTTCTCTATGTTATTTTCAATAATAAAAGGTAAAGGTAAAGGGACCCCTGACCATTAGGTCCAGTCGTGGCCGACTCTGGGGTTGCGGCGCTCATCTTGCTTTATTGGCCGAGGGAGCCAGCGTACAGCTTCCGGGTCATGTGGCCAGCATGATTAAGCCGCTTCTGGCAAAACAGAGCAGCGCACAGAAATGCCGTTTACCTTCCCGCTGGAGTGGTACCTATTTATCTACCTGCACTTTGACGTGCTTTCGAACTGCTAGGTTGGCAGGAGCAGGGATCGACAACTGGAGCTCACCCTGTCGCGGGGAGTCGAACTGCCGCTTCTGATTGGCAAGTCCTAGGTTCTGTGGTTTAACCCACAGCACCACCCACGTCCCTATTTTCAATAATAGATGCATGGATATATACAGTACATGTTGCTTTATCATGTGCTTTTTTGAACACATTACTTGGCTGGAGATGCTTGCACTGCAAAACGCAGAAAAGTGTGAACTTGGAATGGTGACTGTGTTTCAGTTCTCTTGCTGCTTCAGAAAGTGAACATTTGGTAGGTTCACTTACAAACAGAATTAAATTTCTCCCCCATCCCTACTAATTACATGATTAAGAGCTTGTGACATTAAGGCTGCACAGTTACTAGAGACTGGTCCACCCTGGTCTCAGTAGCATTTATTCTGAATAAATGTGCTCAGGATCACACTGCTCACATATACAGTGTATGGAAATGTATTTGAGCTCAAACATGTGATTATCTAAATGAGATTAACAAAGGATGTGTGATCTCTCAGGGACATTGTACTGTACATCTGTCAGAGAGGTACTTAAACAAAGGTACATTTAAAACACTGTAGATGGAATTATTAATAGTAATGTTTTTTAAAAATCCAGATGGCTAAAAAAATGCTGTACGCTGGACCAATTTAAAAACAGCAAACTGGTAATGCATTTCTTTAAATAGGATACTGATTTACAGATCAGAAGCTCAAAATAACTTTGATTCCCCTCTTTTTTCCCTTTAAGTAAAAAAATAAATAACATTTGATCATTTTGCATGGATGCTGCACCAAGATGTACATCTCATCCTTTCCTATGAACTTGCCAAAAAGTGATGTCTTTCTAAAGTAAGTTTTTGAGATATATATATATATGGGGGGGGGGATTTAGAAGTAACCCCACAAGCAGAAACTTCAAACTCTTCAGGAGTCTCATAAGAGATGGGGAGATCTGAGAACTGGAACAGATTTGGTATCCAGCATTAATGTCCCCTTCTTTCTCTCCCCTTTTAAAGGAATATTATGGGTTTACTTCCAGTGCTGAGAAAAAGCCGATACCATGTTGTTCTTGTGGGTCCCCTGCTCAGAACTTTGCTGCATGACTGGATGGCATACTGTGTGTCAAATTAAAAACCCAGCTTTCTGAAAATTAAACTTTGCCATCTCCCGACAGAGTCTGCCTTTGGTCTATGTTTCTGTGTTTGTC
Source organism: Podarcis gaigeae (assembly GCF_964106915.1). Classification (NCBI taxonomy): domain Eukaryota; kingdom Metazoa; phylum Chordata; class Lepidosauria; order Squamata; family Lacertidae; genus Podarcis; species Podarcis gaigeae. The sequence continues at coordinate 9,336,127 of NC_139692.1, forward strand.
TGTTTAGAACACAGTTTATCAACCCTTTCTCAGAGACCTATGTTCCTTTAAAAAATAAAATGAAATTTCAATGTATATATTTGAAAAGTAAACCCCACTCCCTGCATAAAGATCCCCCGGAGAAGCAGGTTGAGAAAGCCAGATAAGAGACGGTATCTAAAATAGCCCAGGCTGCCAATGGATTAGAAAGGAAAAGAAAATTGTATGTAATCTCAAAATCATATTTCTCTTTCCGGCCATCGACAGACAGACTACAGCTTTCTCTCAGCATCTCTGACACTCAGCGCTTCCTGCGAAACCTTTCTGGGTTGATATCCAAATTGCTTTCTTATAATAGTTAAAAGTCAAGAAGTTATAATTAATTGAATCATCCTGTTAATTACCTAATATCACCCCCACTAATCCTCAGTCTTTGCTCATCCTTTCTTCAGAGGCTCCATTCTCCTGATCATCTCTGGAGGAAGCTGAAGGGCATTGCTGTGACTTTGTATATTTTGTATATTTTAAGCCCATCCTCTTCCCCGCCTCCTCTGGCATCATTTCCTTGCAGTGTTGTTCCTCTACCTAATCCATACCCACTTTGAAAATCCTCAGTGTGTCTCTAAATTTGTCTCCTAGGATAGCTTGCCCTGCAATCATTCCTTGCCCAGGACTCTACCTCCTCCCAAAGCCAGCCTACCCATGAGGCAAGGTGGGCAACCATCTCAGGCAGCAGAATCCACAGGGCCAGCAGATCTGGCCTTGGAGGAATGAACCGCTCACTGCTGCTGCTGTGGTGGCAGTGACAGCCATGATGCACTTTTTGGAGGCTGAAACTACCACCTCCTTGGCACCCCGGTTCCATTGCTACCTCTGTATCGATGAATATAGGTTGTTTCTTACCTCCTTGTTCCTGATGTACATCTTCACCTACTCTTTCTTCACTAGCCAAGGTGGCAGTGCCACTCTGTGGTGTCAATATGTCTCAGGCCAGCCCAGCCTCCTTCTTATAAAAAAGGAAGCCAAACAGCACAATCTCTGAACCATCCAACTATTCTCCCCTCCCCCCCTCGTGTTTTCAAGCCCTGATGATCCACTCATGGGGGTAGGTCTTGCAAAATGCTGCACAATAAGCTTTCTTCAAATGCCTGCCCCACACCTCATGTGGCCGTGGCGTGGCCAAAGTGGCCTTAATGACCAAATGGGGAGGCCTGGCATGCAGAATTAGGATTGCAGGTTCCTCGCGGCTGTTTTAAACCCACCACAATAATTTCACAATGTAACTCAAGATACTCTCAATACTCTGGCATCTTTATATAATCTCTCCATAATCATCCCTTGTTCCTAACCCATTCCAGGCCACTTTTCTTTTAAAGAAACTTTGGATAATTCCTCCTGCAATCCAGAAACCAGGAAAACATAATTCATAATTGGGAAATCTGAGGTGAAACTGAGTCATGGAGAATTTTTGGAAGTATCCAGAGTGCAGATACAACTCGAATTAGAGGTTCTGGCAAAGGTCAGTGGACTTGGAAAACCAGCTTTGGAAATTTGTAATGGTCACCTCAGAAAAAGGGGGGGTATTAAAAGGGCCCTGAAGAATTCCTGATTTACTCCCTGTCTAGCAAGCTGGCAGACATTCCCTACCCAGCTTCCCTGACCCCCCCTCCAATTAAATAACATTTATTAGCTGGGGGAGAACAGCAGTGGCTTTCCAGCTAAGGCAGGGGTGCCCAAACGTTTTCCAAAGAGGGCCAGATTTGATGAAGTGAACATGTGTGAGGGACGACCAAAGTTGTTGAGCTTGAGATTAGGCCGCCCAAGACGGACTTTGGACATGCCTGAGCTAAAGGGAAGAGGGAAGTCTAATCTTTCCTCTGTAAATTTAGTAAACTACCAGGAAGAAAGACCAATGACATATGTCAGAGTGAAGTGTGCTTAATTTATGTAAGACAGATGTCAGTACTTGGGTGGCTTTGAGTTAGATATGAATATGGTACCTGCAGAATTTTTTGAGACTGACTGGGGGCTTCTGAAACGCATTATGATTAGGAATGGATGAACCCATCAATTTCAGTTTCTCTCCTATATTTTTTCCAATCCTAAATTCAGTTCACAACATTTTGAATCATTTTGCATTTTTTTAAAAAAAGTCCTCAGAAATATTTGTGAGCATTTTGGATACATTTCTCAGAATACACACTTGTTTTCTATGGAATTTCCGCAAATGGAATATATTTTGTTTTCACTTCTATGTAAACTTGGTTTGGGCCCCTTTTGCATCAATTACTTCCTCAATGTGGCGTGGCATGGATGCTATCAGCCTGTGGCACTGCTGAGGTGTTATGGAAGACCAGGAAGCTTCAATAGCAGCCTTCAGCTCTTCTGCATTGCTCGGTCTCATGTCTCTCATCTTTCTCTTGGTAATGCCCCATAGATTCTCTATGGGGTTCAGGTCAGGTGAGTTTGCAGGCCAATCAAGCACAGTAATCCCATGGGCATTGAACCAGGTTTTGGTACTTTTGACAGTGTGGGCAGGTGCCAAAATCCTGCTGGAAAATGAAGTCAGCATCCCCATAAAGCTCATCTGCGAAAGGAAGCACGAAGTGCTCCAAAATCTCCTGGTAGACAGCTGCGTTGACCCTGGACTTAATGAAGCACAGTGGCCCAACACCAGCTGATGACATGGCTCCCCAAATCTCTTTTCTGATGAGAGCAGCTTTTGCATCTCATTTGGAAACCAAGGACCCAGAGTCTGGAGGAAGAATGGGGAGGCACACAATGCCAGATGCTTGAAGTCCAATGTGAAGTTTCCACAGTCTGTGCTGATTTGGGGAGCCATGTCATCAACCAAACCAAGTCCTGAGTACATATGCATGCTTCTACTTCTCAGAGGCCCAATATTGCTCTATTTGCAATCCTTGTTTTGCTGATTTCATTTAATATTCTAATTTTCTGAGACTGTTAATTTGGGGTTTTCATCAGCTGTACGCCATGATCATCACAATTATAACAAATAAAGGCTTGACATATCTCGCTTTGCAAGTCATGAGTCTATCTCATATATTAGTTTCATCTTTTATGTTGAATTACTGAAATAAATGAACTTTTCCACGATATTCTAATTTTCCAAGTTTTACCTGTACATTTTTATGCGCACTCTCGGCTAATACACATATTTTTGGGGTAAGAAAAGCAATTGTTAGAGTGCACATTTTTAATGATGGCTATGTTTCAGTTTGTGCATTGTTTCAAGAAGTGCCAATTAAGCCACCTACATAATGAAATGTGTACCTAACGCCCCCCCCCCCCAATCCCTCATTAGGATGCTGCTGCTGATTTATTTCTCACCAACTTCTCTGAAGCTAGGAGTTTCCTGCCAGGCTCTTAGCACAACATCTCACCTTGCTTCATTTTGCTGGTGAGAATCTGTTACTTATGGGTAACCTTGAAGCCTAATCTTGAATTTGGCAGCAGAATCTCACATTGGCCTTGAACAGGCTGCATCCAAGGCTAATAACTGAGAGCCTTTGTTCAATATGCCCATGTGTATGTCAGTTTGGAAAAGACTGTCCAGATGGTGAACAAAAGCTTGCCCTCTTTTCCTGCTTCCTCCCTGAGGGCTCTTTCTTTGCCGTTCCACTGAATGCACACCTAAGAAAACACCGAAGGGCTTGTGTGATTTTGATAAATAGGAAGGAACCTCTGAGGCTGACTAAGAGTAATAGAAAACAGGGAAGTATCTATGAGAGAGCTGCAACCTGGCATGATGGATGGCTATCCTCAGGGAGTGAGCATGTTGCAGAGAGAGAATATTGCTGGGGCTACTGGGGAAGTGATCAGGGGATCTGCACCCCTGTGATGCTGCAATGACCTCCAAAAAATAAACCAAGCAGTGTAACAAATGCAGAGATACAGGGAGGATCTGTGTGAAAAGATCCAGACTTATAGGCTCTCCATGTTCAAATCCAGTTGGCCTATTAATAAAATGTATGGTTGTTTTAGAACATTAACTCCTAGTTCTCAATGGAAGAGAGTCTTCTTGCTTTTTGCTTAACAAACTATTGATCAGCCTTCCCCATCACGGTGCCTTTTGGATGTCTTGGACTCCAACTCCCATCAGCCCAAACCAGCATTGCCAATGATCATCATGATGATCTGGAGGCCACCAGGCTGGGGAAGGCTTGTTGTTGTTTAGTCGTTTAGTCATGTCCGACTCTTCGTGACCCCATGGACCAGAGCACGCCAGGCACTCCTGTCATCCACTGCCTCCCGCAGTTTGGTCAAACTCATGCTGGTAGCTATCCAACCATCTCGTCCTTTGTTGTCCCCTTCTCCTTGCACCCTCCATCTTTCCCAACATCAGGGTCTTTTCCAGGGTCTTCTCTTCTCATGAGGTGGCCAAAGTATTGGAGCCTAAGCTTCAGGATCTGTCCTTCCAGTGAGCACTCAGGGCTGATTTCCTTAAGAATGGATAGGTTTGATCTTCTTGCAGTCCATGGGACACTCAAGAGTCTCCTCCAGCACCATAATTCAAAAGCATAAATTCTTCAGCGATCAGCCTTCTTTATGGTCCAGCTCTCACTTCCATACATCACTACTGGGAAAACCATAGTTTTAACAATACGGACATTTGTTGGCAAGGTGATGTCTCTACCTTTTAAGATGCTGTCTAGGTTTGTCATTGCTTTTCTCCCAAGAAGCAGGCGTCTTTTAATTTTGTGACTGTTGTCACCATCTGCAGTGATCATGGAACCCAAGAAAGTAAAATCTCTCACTGCTTCCATTTCTTCCCCTTCTATTTTCCAGGAGGTGATGGGACCAGTGGCCATGATCTTAGCTTTTTTGATGTTGAGCTTCAGACCATATTTTGCACTCTCCTAGACTATATTAAGCAAAAACAAGGCACAGGGTAGAACCCCTACCTTAGGCACCTGGAGCTTTTGGCAGAACACCTAAGTCACACCTGAAGATCTGCTGCGCAAGGGCCCTGTTTTCTTTGCTTCTCCTCCAAGGATACCTTGGGTTATAGGTCTCAGCAGGCCTGAGTCTCGACATTCTCTCACACAAGTACTTGAGCACAAAGGCCCTTTTAGCTACAGCAAGGTAACAGCATTATATTCCTAGCTCTCAAATGCATCGGTCAAATAGGAAAGACACAAATATGCTGAAGAAGCCAATCAAGTGTGTGTCCTCCAATTCAGAAACTAATTTTAGGAATTCTCCTAGTTAATCATAATTTGAGAGGAATGGAACGTAGGGGTAGAGTGAACCAAAGGAACAATAAACAAGTAGAATGTGGGAAATGCTTTCTTCCCTAAATTAGCACTTCAATCTAAGAGCATCTGATAGAAATTACAAGTTGGGCAATTGTTTTGGTTTCTAAGATAATAGCTACATATTTGATACACAAATCTCATCAGTGAATCAATTTCTTCAAGGTATCTTTTAAAATACTTTGACAGTAACCCATTTACCAATATTGCCACTGGGATCGTTTTCATTCTAGGCAATTTATATTTCCCCTAAAAGTTCTGCTACTAATTTCATATATTTTAAAACCGACTGCTTTGCAATTATAATATTTCCCTTGCCTCTACATGATATCTATTTACAATCCAATTTATGCTTCGAAATTAATCAATGTTATAGCCAGTTGATTAACTTGTATGGGCTTGCCTGTGATGATGCCCTGATCCTATGATTATTGTTATTTTATTAAGATGTATAGCTTTATACCTTAAGCTAAGGGTGAATAACAGCACATCCTGGCTTGTCCTATTGATGCCTGCACTGCACTTTCTCATTATAAACACTGTTATCTTCCTTTTCTTTCCGCCATCATTGTTATTTATGTAAATCAGGAGTGACTTACTCAGCGGCTTGTAGGGTATATCTAACCTTCACACAGTTGTATGTCACTCCCCAAGACATTACCATTTGCCCTTTTAAAATTATACAGTGGTTCCTCAGGTTACATACGCTTCAGGTTACAGACGCTTCAGGTTACAGACTCCACTAACCCAGAAATAGTACCTTGGGTTAAGAACTTTGCTTCAGGATGAGTACAGAAATCATGCTCCCGCAGTGCGGCAGCAGCGGGAGGCCCCATTAGCTAAAGTGGTGCTTCAGGTTAAGAACAGTTTTGGGTTAAGAACAGACCTCCAGAACGAATTAAGTACTTAACCAGAGGTACCACTGTACTTAGATGAGGGGCTGCACCCCTGCTCACTCTGCTTACCAAATGTTCTGCCATATCTTCCATGTTACATACACACACCGAGCTTCCCCTTCCCACCCCATTCAACTACTGATTTCACTTCTCACCTTCCCAGCCCCATTTCTGAGGTCACTTCTCTCTTCTGCTCCTCAACCCAACCTTGTACCCATTTTCACCCTCATGCCCACGTCCATACCTCCTGCTTCTTTTTGGGCAGTCCCCTTTGCACACAACTTCCTGCATCTTCCTCCTCCCACGCTTTTTAAAGGTAATAAGGAGGACTTCCTGTCAGCAAAGCTGCTGAAATAATGCAAACAGGATTCAAAGATGAAAGAAACCCTGATAGCACTTTACTGAGAAAACTGAACAGCCTTTCCCAGTTTGTCACCCTGGTCCAGGTATTCCAGGTAACTTGAATCAGCCCTGCCCATTGGCCTTGCTGGCTACGGCTGATCGGAGTTGCCTGGTATATGTCTGACCTGGTATATGGTGAATTCCTATGTTGCTTATAGTTACTGGTAAAAATTCAGCCTCATGACCGACAGTTCTTCCATTTCCGGAGTCACACTGAGCTGGTTAGCATTCCACCACAATCCTCAGAGAATCCTTTGGGAAATGGATGTAGCTCAATGGTAGAGTGTCTGCCTTGCATGCAGAAGATCCTAGGTTCAATCCCATCATGTTCCAGTAGGGCTAGGAGAGACTCACTGTCTGAAATCCTGGAAAGCCACTGCTAGTTAATGTAGACACTACAGAGGCAGATGGACCTAATGGTTTGATTCTACATAAGGCAGCTTTCTCTGTTCCTTGCTGAGTTTTAGTCCTTTCATCCATTTGTAGCCTGAGGAAGCTCCCACCTTCTCTAGGCTTATATCCTTTTTCTAACATGTACTTTAAGGGACAGATCCCTTCCTCTACCATTTTGTTGAGTATTTTCCCCTCTTTCCTTAGGTAACAAAGCTCAAGTCCCTAGTCAGTGTAATGCTTAGCATATTCCTAGGAAAAAAATGCAACAGTCTTCACAAAAGAGCTTGCTGCAGAAGTTTGCACAGTTGGTATCCAATTTTACTTTAAATAAAAGAAAATTCAGAACTGTGAGGGATTTAAAATAAGAGAAGGGAAATGGAACAAACAAGCTTTGAGGCACAGCAGGGTGATCTGCTGTGGTCAGGAGCGAAGAGTCATGCTGAACTATTTGGATAATTATTCTCCTTAGCAAATTGAAACAAATTATAATGTTGCATCAAGGTTGTATAACATGCTGACTGATAAACAAAGTGAGAGAAAGAGAGAGTGAGAGAGTAAGTAGTTAATGTGTTTATTTGTTGGGAAGGAAACTGGGTATGACAGTGTTTTGAACAAAGGGAGGTGTAATACTATTGTGGGAAATAATCATACGATTGAGGCAAGCCATGCACTTGGCCACTGCAGTTGGGAACCCAAAGCGATGGAAGTAAGAAACGTGTGAAGAATTTGATCTTTGTGAATTTCAGTACAACCTGCCCCAATCCTGAGCTAACTGCTGATAGGCACGTCATTGTTCCACTCATTTGCCCAGTCTAAAGAGCAGCTGTCTGGTGTCCATCCTTGGATGGAGGTGGGACGCAAATGGGTAGCCCAGTCATACTGAAATAGAGATTCATGGGAAATGCAGTCTTTGTGAAATCCAGTGCAAACTGATCTGTACCACAATTCTCAAATTACGTGTGACCGCCAGGAAGCATCATGTTTTGGGCCCTGGAAGGGGGTGGAGAATGGGTGGAATGGGCAGGGGCAGAACAGGCTTACATGCAACTACTTATGCATGCCATGACCTGGAATGCAACCCCCCTGCAAACATCTGAAGGCAGCCCTGTACCTGTATAGGGAAGGTTTTAACGTTTGACGTCTTGCTGTGTTTTAATTTGTTGGAAGCCACCAGAGTGGCTGGGGCAACCTAGTCAGATGAGCGGCATATAAAATAATAATCGTAATAATTAATGGCCTGTGATTTGTGAATAGGGAATCATTTCCCCAGGTGGATGGGGCTGCTACTTGCGTTAGATAGAGGTAGGATACAAAGAGGGATGTTGAATAGGATGTCCGTATTTTCATCAGAGAAATGTTGAAGGTTATGTGAGAGTGGGGGAATCTAGACACATAGAGAAAACACTGTGAAAATGCTTTTTATAAAAATGGTTTTTAAAATAAATTGAATTTGCCATAAGCTCACCATTGCCTTCTAGTGTAAATGCACCTAAAACACACTTAACACATTATATCTGCAGCTTTATAGTGTGTGTAAAAACTAACCTGCTGCACAATTAATAACCCTGCTGGGTGTTGGAGGGGCAGGGCTTAGAATGGTCACTGTGTCCATTTACCACCCTGGGCTTTTAGAGCTGGTGCTGCCCGTCACTGAAGTGTCAAATAGTGGGGTGCCCGTGGATGTAGCCAAAGTCATTGGTAACTACCCAGAGATGCCAAGATGGCAAAAAGGGACTCCTTAGGCATGCCTTTAGGGCTTTAAGAACCTGTGGTGGGAAAAGAGACTTTCCTAGAACACACTCCTGGAGCCTTACCAAGATCAGTGTTCTTCAACTCTGCATCTATAGATGTTGGGGAACTACAACTCCCATCATCCTGAACCTTGATGGCTAGCTGTGCTGGCTGGGGCTATTGGGAGTTGTAGTCCATAACATCTGGAAGGCACCCATTGGCTATCTCTGTCATTAAGCCACAATTACAGCTTACAGACAGTTGGATGTTCCTGCAAGTAGAGGTGGCTCATTTCAACATGTATACAGTGGTACCTCAGGTTAAGTACTTAATTCATTCCGGAGGTACATTCTTAACCTGAAACTGTGCTTAACCTGAATCACCACTTTAGCTAATGGGGCCCCCTGCTGCTGCTGCACCACTGGAGCACGATTTCTGTTCTCATCCTGAAACAAAGTTCTTAACCTGAAGCACTATTTCTGGGTTAGCGGAGTCTATAACCTGAAGCGTATGTAACCCGAAGTTACCACTGTACAATGGTACCTCGGGATAAGTACTTAATTCGTTCTGGAGGTCCGTTCTTAACCTGAAACTGTATACTGTTTGTCCAATCCATCAGAAGGGTTTTGGTAAGTAAGAGAATTCTAGAGTGCCTTTTGTTTATGTGGTTTTTAGCATTCCACCTGAGAGAAGTGTTTTTCTTGTTATTGCTGTTAATGGCAAATTTATGGCAACAGGACAGCCACTGTCATAGATGTCAAGGAAACGAGAAACAAAAATACTCTTGGTTGCATGACTTTAGAAGTCTCCTCACTGAAATTGCTGGCACAAAGCAGCAGTGGGAACCCTTTAATCCTCAGCCAAATGATGCAGATAAGGAAACTGAAATGATTCTTTAATGAAGAAAAATTCCTCCAAGTGGGATTCATTTGAAAACTTAATTATGACAAAAGTGTCTCTTGCTTTAGTGCAATGATGATAATTCAGTATTAGGGGCAGCTGAACCACAGACACTTAGATTAGAACTATTAGCATGCCACTATGTAATGGAGTTAACAGTCATTGAAATGATAACACAGCCCTTTGGGAAGAACCATAGCTATGTCAAAGGATACATACCTTTCATGCAGATGGTCCCAGATTCAAGTGCCAGGAGAACTGAGCCAAACTTTCTTAAATTTATTTTTCTGAGAAAATTACTGAGATATGTTCTTTTTCTTTTTCTTACTCCTCAATAAAAATGGCACTTTGCAGCACCACAGACTGTTTTGAAAACTGTGATGAAAAGAAGTCGGAAAGAAACTATGCTTCATGATTCCTATGTAGAATCATAGAATCATAGAGTTGGAAGAGACCACAAGGGCCATCGAGTCCAACCCCCTGCCAAGCAGGAAACATCATCAGAGTACTCCTGACATATGGTTGTCAAGCCTCTGCTTAAAGACCTCCAAAGAAGGAGACTCAACCACACTCCTTGGCAGGAAATTCCACTGTTGAACAGCTCTCACTGTCAGGAAGTTCTTCCTAATGTTTAGGTGGAATCTTCTTTCTTGTAGTTTGGATCCATTGCTCCGTGTCCGCTTCTCTGGAGCAGCAGAAAACAACCTTTCTCCCTCCTCTATGTGACATCCTTTTATATATTTGAACATGGCTATCATATCACCCCTTAACCTCCTCTTCTCCAGGCTAAACATGCCCAGCTCCCTTAGCCGTTCCTCATAAGGCATCGTTTCCAGGCCTTTGACCATTTTGGTTGCCCTCCTCTGGACACGTTCCAGTTTGTCAGTGTCCTTCTTGAACTGTAGTGCCCAGAACTGGACACAGTACTCCAGGTGAGGTCTGACCAGAGCAGAATACAGTGGCACTATTACTTCCCTTGATCTAGATGCTATACTCCTATTGATGCAGCCCAGAATTGCATTGACTTTTTTAGCTGCTGCGTCACACTGTTGGCTCATGTCAAGTTTGTGGTCAACCAAGACTCCTAGTTCCTTTTCACATGTACTGCTCTCAAGCCAGGTGTCACCCATCTTGTATTTGTGCCTCTCATTTTTTTGCCCAAGTGCAATACTTTACATTTCTCCCTTGTTTGTTTTGGCCCAGTTCTCTAATCTGTCAAGGTCATTTTGAAGTGTGATCCTGTCCTCTGGGGTGTTAGCCACCCCTCCCAGTTTGGTGTCATTTGCAAATTTGATCAGGATGCCCTTGAGTCCATCATCCAAGTCATTGATAAAGATGTTGAATAAGACCGGGCCCAAGACAGAACCCTGTGGCACCCCACGAGTCACTCTTCTCCAGGATGAAGAGGAACCACTGATGAGCACCCTTTGGGTTCGGTCAGTCAGCCAGTTACAAATCCACTGAGTGGTAGCATAGTCAAGACCGCATTTTACCAGCTTCTTTACAAGAATATCATGAGGCACCTTGTCAAATGCCTTGCTGAAATCAAGGTAGGCTACATCCACTGCGTTCCTTTCATCTACCAGGGTTGTGATACATTTAGTCCTACTTCCTCACAGTGCCTACCTTGGACTTCTTCACACCTCTAACATCCCCAGCCTACTCAATAACTGAAGCTCTATTCAAAAGTTATTCACATTTATTTGCTTATTTATTAAATTTATGTCCCACAATTTCTCCCAAGGGAGCCCAGGGAAGCATATTTACAATATATATGTTCTGCCTTTCCCCCTGACAATAGACCTCTTAGGCAACTGATGATGATGATTACAGTGCTATCTCAGGTTATGAATTTAATTCGCTCCAGAGGTCCTTTCTTAACCCGAAACTGTTCTTAATCTGAGGCATGCTTTCACTAATGGGGCTTCCCGCTGACGCTGTGCTGCTGGCACACAATTTCCATTCTCATCCTGGGGCAAAGTTCTCAACCCAAGGTACTGCTTCCGGGTTAGCGGAGTTTGTAACCTGAAGTATTTTTAACCTGAAGCATTTGCAACTCGGGGTATCACTGTATTATCATCATTATCAAAATTTGGATAACACTGTTCATCTGAAGATCACAGGACAATTCACAACATAAAAAAATAACAAAACAAATGAATAGCCTCCCTCCCACAAGCACATTTAAAAGACCACATTTAAAAGACCTGGTACGTCAGGTAACATACGCTTCAGGTTACATATGCTTCAGGTTACAGACTCTGCTAACCCAGAAATAGTGCTTCAGGTTAAGAACTTTGCTTCAGGATGAGAACAGAAATTGTGCTCTGGAGGCACAGTGGCAGCAGGAGGCCTCATTAGCTAAAGTGGTGCTTCAGGTTAAGAACAGTTTCAGGTTAAGAACAGACCTCCGGAACGAATTAAGTACTTAACCTGAGGTACCACTGTATCTGAAAGCAACCCTGTATCAGGAAATTTTTAATGTCTAATGTTTTACAATTTTCAATGTATCGTAAGCCGCCCAGAGTGGCTGGGGAAACCCAGCCAGATGGGCAAGGTATTATTAATAATAATGATGATGATGATGATGATGTAGCTGGGCCACCAGCCAAAGGCATTCCACACCACAGAGGCCTACTGAGCCTCAAGCAATAGCAAAGGATCCAGAAGCTACATACCTGCTCCTTCAGAGGGAGTGTAACCCCATCAGGAGCAGGTGATCTCCCATCCATTCAGACTAGTGAACCAAAAGCTGTCTGTGGACAAACGCAGGATCCCTCAGCCTGAAGCAAGATGAGTGCCGCACCCCGTAGTCACCTTTGACTGGACTTAACTGTCCAGGGGTCCTTTACCTTTGCCTATCTGGATTGAGCTTCAGTTTGTTGATTCCCATCCAGTCCATTCCCAAGGCAAGTCCAGCAGTGTGGCAAGAGCCAGTGTGGTGTAGTGGTTAAGAGCGGTAGTCTCGCAATCTGGGGAACCGGGTTCGCGTCTCCGCTCCTCCACATGCAGCTGCTGGGTGACCTTGGGCCAGTCACACTTCTCTGAAGTCTCTCAGCCCCACTCACCTCACAGAGTGTTTGTTGTGGGGGAGGAAGGGAAAGGAGAATGTTAGCCGCTTTGAGACTCCTTTGGGTAGTGATAAAGCGGGATATCAAATCCAAACTCTTCTTCTCTTCTTCTTCTTCACTTTCACCTACAGGTGTAAAGAAGCAGAGCTGTGTGTCATCAGCATATTGCTGACAATGTGCTCCAGATGACCCAACTCAGTGGTTTCATGTAGATGTTAAATAGTATGGAGGGTGTCCACAAGATTAGGTCACACCTGCAGCCAGGAATCCCAGTCATGTGGGTCCGCTACACAAAAAGAGGTGCTCACCTGTCTGAATTTATCTGCCATCAACCAGTCACAACACATGGTACTTGGAGGAAGCAAACTTGGCAATGGGTGTGCTGCTATGAAAAGTATGGGCCTGGTACACCCTCAACATGGCGATGTCCTACACATGATAAATGTCTGCTGTGGAACATAAGCCCTATTCACACATTTCTCTAACTTTTTTCTGTACTTGTGTGCAACGTTCTGGGGGAGGGGAAATTTTTTCCTCTTTATTTCTGGCAACTGACACTTCAAGGAAACACCTACAATGGCAAACAATGGCAACTCTGCCTGTGAATTAAATGACTAGTTCCTTTCCTTTTCTCCGTCTGAGGATCCGCAGCTCATCCCCATCATCTTTTGTTTGGAACAGTGTAGTTCACAATGGAAAGAAAGCTACAAGCAGCAAAAGGGACCCCACAACAGGGAAAGATTAAAAGAAGCAGATAACGCTGACTTGTACCTAAAGAATCCTTGTGCGCAACGGGGGCATAACGCATGTAATTAACAACTAGCCCAAAATAAGGAAACCAAGAGAGATTTCCTAACTCCTAGACTTCATTAGCAGTTAAAAGGGAAAGAGAAAAAGGAAAGAGAACTCAGCTGCCAGCAGGTTAGAAGTTAATTAGGAGCGGTGCTAGGGGACTTCTGCTAGCCTCTGAAGCTTATAGGATAGTTTAAAGCTCTTTATTGCCACTATAAAAGTTCTTGTGCTGGCATGCTCCCTGAAAAAGGAAAACAACTCTCCGAGTAATTGTAAACCAAGTTGCAGCTAGTTGCGGCCTCCTTGGAGTACAGGGACTTCAAATCCATGTGACAAGAGACAATCACTCCTCTATTAACAGACACTTCTACTTGTCAAACAATATTGTGGACAGAGAAGAAGGGTATAGAGTCCTTTTGCAGCAGGGCTGGGGGAACCTCCGATCCTCCAAACGTTGCTGAGCTCCAGCTACCATCAACCCCAGCCAGTATGGTCAATGGTCAAGGTTGATGAGAGGGGTAATCTAGCAACTTCTGAGGGGGAGAGCACAGGTACCTCAGTCCAGTTTTATTGTATACAATGCCTCCCTTATTTGATCTGAAGATGGATGCTCAAGAATGATTTGTAAACATTTGATATCTGCAGGGCCAGTTGTCAGAGCTTTGGGGGTTTGTGTGAGAGGTGGAATGGAAACTGCTCCAAATACAACATTGAAGAGAAGGCTAACTGCAACAGTAAGTCCTTTTATACATTTTCCCAGTCCAACGGGGTCAACCTGGGTGGACAGAATTAACCTATGGCAGGAATGAGAAACTTCTAGCCCTCCAAATTTCATCAGCCCCAATTAGCATGACCAGTGATCAGGGATGAGGGGAGTTAGAATCCAGCAACAACTGAAAGGTTACTGTTTTCTCATGGCGACGAAACTGAAAAGCTATCACCTGTGATTCAAGGTGAAGCTCCACAGAGATTCTGCAGCTGCCACCAATTATGAACTAAACCCTAGTCTTGTTCGCATATTACAGTAAACACTGTACATGTGTACAGGTGTCTGTGTGAAAGCATGTATATTGGGAAACTACTGGGTACACAAACCCTTCTTGTTGCGCTCATTTGGGTCTCATTTGGGCAAGCAATTAAGGCTATAATCATAATTCCACTTACCTGGGAGTAAGCTCCATTGAATTCAATAGGACTTCCTACTTCTGAGTAGATGCATTGCTGAAATAAATGGCAGCAATCTAAGTCTGAAGGATCTGTTCTTGATAAGGAAAAATCACAGCAGATCCCTGGACCTGATTTCAGTATGGCATTTCCCCTCAAGATTCTTCATAGTCCTCCTTTTCTTTTGCAACAGAGGTTCCAAGCAGTGGCAGGCGTTGAGAGGGCCTGCGAGGCCGGGTGCTGTGAACAAGGAACAAGCTGTAAATGGCTCCAGCTGTGTATAATTAACTGTAATACTGTGAAGTAAATGACTTTTATTGGCAAGCATGTCATAACTTCATTAAAAGTCGTATTTACAGCCCTCTCACATGGAAGGAGCACTTGTGTAGTCTACAGCTTAATGAGTGCTCATTTACACCTTGTTCCAATTATCACGCAAGAGCCCCCTTCCCTTTCCCTACATTACGCCAGCAGCTTATAATGGGAACGTAATTAGAACTGCCTTGCATCTTTTCACAAACCCGCATTCCTCCATGCTGGTAAAAGCCTTTTTGTCTTTGTTTTATTGTTCCAATAGCAAGACACTGCCTTCCAAACAGTGCTGCAGTTGACAATAATTTAAAAATTGCTGCACCGCTCCCCAAAAGGGTTTCACCAACTTAGCACTTCAAGGGACCAAAGTGCTGCTAAACTATGCTTCCTAATGGCAATAATGGGCAAATATGTGGTTGGGAATGTGGGGCTTAGAAACAGAATCTGAGGTAATTTTGGAGAGAGAGTCTCTGGTTTAACTTCAGATGTGTTATTAGGGTTCCCATATTCCCCAAAGTGAAAATCCAAACAGTTGACTTTTTTGTGCTCAAAGTTTAGCTCTTTTTTTTGGAGAAATATCTCACCCAAAAAATTAACTTTTTTGAATTTTTAATTGATTTTATTTTTTAAAACAACCCCCCTTGCCATACGTCTGGGTTCCCCCAGACATTCTACCGATTGTACAAAAATCCGCCCAGACGCCAAAATGCTGTCTGATTCCAGTACATGTCAGGAAAAATCGGGACTTATGGCAGCCCTGACAATATGTTATACAAATAAGGCCACATTTTTGCTTGAACCTATACATGCTCATATAAGGGCTAGTTGTTTGGCCATAGAATGATTTATGCAGAAACCTCATTTATTGTATATGCACTGCAATGCTTCGTGCTGTTTGACTGTATTTGTTTATTGGCTGTGTTTATGGATATAAAATGAGGAGAAAGATACCAAGAAGAAGAAGAGGAAGAAGTTAGCTTGATGTCAAGGAATGCAGAGAAATTATACTGTTTATGTGATAAAGTTTGATTCGGTATAACATTCTGATAGCAAACAAGATGATTCAGTGCATTTACATTTCACAAAGTGTTCAAGGTGGTGTAAATAATTCTTCCTCTCCTCATTTAATCCCCACAAGATTATCCCCTGTGTTGTAGGTTAGGCTGAAAAGCAGCAACTGGTCCAAAGTCACCCAATGAGCTTCATGACCAAGTCGGATTTGAACCCTGGTCTCCAGTGGCGTAGCGTGGGTTGTCAGCACCCGGGGCAAGGCAAGTAATTTGCACCCCCTAACCCGTGGATTTGCGCCCCTAACCCACAGATGTTGTGCCCGGTGCGGCCGGCCCCCCCTGCACCCCCCACGCTATACCACTGCTGGTCTCCCAAGTACTCGTAGTCTGACAATCTGATCACTGTGCCACACTGACTCTACTGAACTAAGCAGACTTGGGCTGCTCCCTAGTGGGAGGCATAGAATTGAAAGCAGACTAGCAGGCATCAGAGTGTAAATTAAACTCACACTGTAGCCTTGTATCAAAAAGTGGATGGCTACATTTGGGGGCTGGTCCCTGGAAGTTAAAGCAACCTTCCAGTTGAAATAAATATCCTCCCCCCCCCCCCATTATACATGTTACAATATTGGGAAGATAGGAGGTGGCAATAGGGATGGGTGAATCTATAGATTTTGCTTTCTCTTAGTTTCTCATTTTCCCCATTATTGTTATTTTCTTTCTGCAACCTATTGATGCGGTTGCTTCTTTGGAATTCCTTATACTAGTTATGACAGGGATTTCTTGCTGGGATCCAACCAAAGCTATTTGGATGCAATCATATTTGTTTTGAATTGCCAGCCCCACAAACGAGTCAAGTTTAATGTAGCTGCCTGAGCTGTAGATATGTAATTTAATGTAAAAGTACTGCTACAGTTCACTTTCCCCATCCTCTTTTGTCAAATTTGCCCTGAATTATACACAATTCAAATATAGCTTTAGGCTTTGCGAGGACTTTGATTTTCACTGATAATCTGTTTCTCTCTAACAGAAGTAATCATCAAAAGGAAGGGTGTGAAACTGATGCATAGCTTTTAAGATAGCTAAGATCTTGAATCCATCAAAATTTTGCAAATTTCTCAACTGGCTGCCCCTCCAGTTGCAGTCTCACCAAAGCCTAGCCTACAGCCTTGCCCAGATTTAGCCTGATATGAAATACAATGCCCAGACAGACTGCTAGCCACAATCACTATCTTTGACCTCCACTGAAAGAGGCAGTATACCTCTGAATATCAGTTACTTGGAATTACAGGTGGAAATAGCATTGGTAAATGCAAGTCCTGCTTTGAGGCTCCCATAGGCATCTGATTGGCCACTGTGAAAACAGAATGCTGGACTAGACTGGTCATTCACGTGATCCAGCAGGGCCCTTCTTATGTTTTTATGATTGATTACATTTATTTCCTTGCAGGGGACCATTGCACAGTTAGCATTACAGCTTTGCTCTATGCAGCAAGAAATACCGAAGCAGCTCATCTAGTGGGGCAGGGCTGCAGCAATTGTATTCCAGCAGCAGTGTCACTGCTCCTTACTAGGAAGAGGGGGAGCAAAGTTTGCTAACACCATCACCATCTGTTTCTAGGTAGGCCAGTTTCCCACAAAACTTTGTTTGGATGAACAAAAATGAGTAGAACAATGGAAAACGTATGTATTGAGAACAATTAAAAAATAATCAGAATTTCCAGAAATGTGGGAAATAAATCTATAAAGCAGTACAGTGGTACCTCGGGTTACAGACGCTTCAGGTTAAAGATTCTGCTAACCCAGAAGTAGTACCTCAGGTTAAGAACTTTACTTCAGAATGAGAACAAAAACTGTGCTGCGGTGGTGTAGCGGCAGCGGGAGGCCCCATTAGCTAAAGTGGTGCCTCAGGTTAAGAACAGTTTCAGGTTAAGAACGGACCTCTGGAATGAATTAAGTTCTTACCCCGAGGTAAAGGTAAAGGGACTCCTGACCGTTAAGTCCAGTCACGGATGACTCTGGAGTTGCGGCGCTAATCTCGCTTTACTGGCTGAGGGAGCCAGTGTTTGTCCGCAGACAGCTTCCGGGTCAGGTGGCTAGTATGACTAAGCCACTTCTGGAGAACCAGAGCAGCACACAGAAACACCGTTTACCTTCCTGCCAGAGCAGTAGCTATTTATCTACTTGCATTTTGACGTACTTTCGAACTGCTAGGTTACAGGAGCAGGGAACGAGCAACAGGACCTCACCCCGTCATGGGGATTCGAGCCACCGACCTTCTGATCGGCAAGTCCTAGGCTCTGTGGTTTAGACCACAGCGCCACCCGCGTCCCTAACCCGAGGTACCACTGTAGAAATAAGCTAGCTTATTTAGCAATTTAAAACTAAACAGGTTGAGAGAAAAGTCCAACAGTGCGAGATTCCATGGGGTTGAGAGAAGACATTCCACCACAATTTGTTTGCATGCATTGCAAGACAGCCAAATCTGCCACCCTCCCATCTCTCAGCTGTTTCTCCTCTGTCACTCCCCCATTTCTCATCTGGGGAGGCAACGATGGTCCTTCAAGCTTCACATTTCTTCACAGTTTTAATATAGCTCACCCTGATCTCCAGATATCCTTTCCCACACTGTCCTTGAGGCACTTGGAGACCATGAGCCAAGTTTGACCCTTAGAGTACTGCTTGTTAGTCTGTTCCATCTCATGCTCCCATCATCTTTTCCTGCAGCAGCATTTCATACCCCAACTGCTCGCCTTAGGATGAGAGCTTTGACGCACAAGTCTTAACTAGCACTGAGGGAGATGAGAGGAAACAGCTCATTCCCTGCCATTACAGCAAAGGATGAGTTGGTGCTGAGGATTTGGGTGGAGGTTGTGTGGATGTTGCATCAGGAGTGCCAGATTGGCTCCACCAGAGCATCTGCACAGTTCTGGTTTCATTGCCAGCAAACAGTGAGAGATGGGTTGTTAGTGAGCAAGAACCCAAGACACCTAGGCTCACAGTGCATTCCTTTCCACTCATCTAAAAGGAATCTGGAGGAAAGCCAATTTCTCATAAGTGAGAAGCACAAAAATTAGGCAGGCGGCATCCGTTAGTAAGATGTCGACAAGCGTCATTGTTCTGTCAATAAGATATGCCAATAAGATGAGCAAAAATGTCTTGCTCTTGCAGCAAGGAGCATTTGGCATCATCTTTCATTTGTCTGCCTTGGACCAGGTTCTTTGCTGATTTCCACCCTGCACCTTGCTGCTGACCTCACATACATTCACCGCTTGTTGCCGCCTTCCAGAATTTACAGCAGCCCTAAGAAAGGCTGACATTTCTTTATTATTCACAAGCAAGGCCATCAGGCATGCCATGTTTGTTGGTAAAACTAATTATTAAAAAGATGCTGGCACCGTGTTTGTAGCATAAGGAGGCAGGCAAAGATTGACAGTAAATGAATGAATTCACTTTGTGTGATTTGAGCTGCAATGAATTATTCACAAATTATTCATGAAATGTGTGTCCATGGCACTGCATTTAGCTGATTTCTAAATCTGGAGTCAAAATCCTCTCTAAACACAACAAGCTTTGCAAGCAAAGTTCTTTTCTGGGTGTATGGAAGCAAAAGACAATGAACTCCACTAGGGACATTTTGAGGAAATTGATTCTTTTTGATTTCTGATATGAACTGACCTGATCCTCACCCCCCACCCCAGACTAATGAGTGGGTCAGAATGCAATTAACCTAACTTTTGCATTTCTCTGAATTTTGTGGTTCTGATCTTGGCTCACAAAAAACATATCAAAATGCATATTTAAATGTGTATTTTAGAATAAAATACATTTAGAAATGAGTACATTTAGATAGTATTGCTACTAATTCTTATTATTCTAAGTCAGAATGGCGGTATCCAATGCCCTTGTTCCATTAGCACTTGTGAATTGGGACTCTTACCCATCTCTCTCTCTCCCCCAATCTTGGGCATGCCCCGTGTCTTCCTCAAACAGGGGAACCCCTAAAACAGATTTAAGGGATGCATGTGAGGTGAAGATGGGGAAAGTCCCACTGCGAAAGGCTAAATCCTTGCATTGATCCTTGCAATCTCCTGGGCTTGTATACAGCTGCATTCTGCAGCTCTCCAGCCAAGGTTTGAGATGAAATTACTCCGCTCTTGCCAGGTGAGCCATGGCTGAGCAACTTGCACATTGCTGTCCAACACTCAACCAAGATGCACCTGTCAGATCCAGAGGGCAGAACTCCCAAACCCACCAAGCAGAAGGCAACGGCTAGCTTAAATGGTGACCCTAACCAAAAATGCCTACGATTACCTAACATTCATGTACTTCCTCACCTGTCTATACTCAGTGCCAAACAGACCACACCACTCCCAAGAAACAGATCAGAGTGGCCCAGCAGTGTAAAGTAGAGGTGGAAAAAGAGAGAAGCAGCCCTTTCGGTGTTTGGGGCCTAAGTCATTTATGGCTTTAAACACTAATAATAATAATGATAATAATAAATTTTATTTATACCCCACCCTCCCCGGCCAGAGCTGGGCTCAGGGTGGCTAACATCAATAAAATTTCAGTAAAAGCATAATAAGAAAGAAAGGGGGGGGGGACAATTTAAAAGACAGGTTAAAATGCAATTTAAAATGCAGCCTCATTTTAAAAGTCAAAACTTTTTAAGGGGAGGGAAACATAAGGGTCAGACTGAGTCCAAACCAAAGACCAGGTGGAACAGCTCTGTCTTGCAGGCCCTGCAGAAAGATGTTAAGTCCCACAGGGCCCTAGTCTCTTGTGACAGAGCATTCCACCAAGTTGGAGCCAGTACTGAAAAGGCCCTGCCCCCAAGTTGAGACCAACCTAACCAACCACCTTGTGACTTGGGACCTCCAAAATGTTGTCATTTGTGGACCTTAAGGGCCAGAAACAAACTGGAAACCAGTGCAGCTCTTTTGAAACATTTGCTTTGGCTTCTACTTCTAACACCCTTAGAAGGCATCCTCTGCTGATTTTAGCACCTGAGAATCTGAGCTAGTTGGACTAACTCAGGATACAGCAGCTTCCTGTGTTCCATTTTTGCTCAACCCTAGATGATTTTGGTAATATCTCTAGATATACTTTCCCCCCGAGGCACCAGATCCTTGGGCTGGAAGCCTTTGTGAATGAATTGGTACTATGGAAACTGGGACATTGATTGAGAACCACCCTCATTAGGGCCTCCTTTAACTACAAGAACATTAAACCGAAAGCAATTATTTACAGACTTCGTGGGAAATGATGCTTTCAATCCGCTGGTAATAAAAAGAACCCGCAAGGTGTTCAGGATGTTATTGGCGCTGTGGGAAATTCTGTATGGGCTGTAAATCTACTGTCACTTTTTCCCAAACTGACCAACCAAGCTTTAGTAGCTAATCGATAATTGGCCAGTACTGAGGCAGCGATTAGCACTTACTCTGAAAGTAGGAGAGGAAAGGCAATAAAAAACTCAATGTCCCCCAATTTCTCTACTGGAATAGAAAGCTGTGATACGGTGATTTATAACGTAACCTGAAAATGATTGTCCTCTTGCATCCCTGGAGAGTGTCGTTGACTACTAAGCTGCTTTGGTGTGCTAAAAAGAGAAATCGAGGGTCCCTGGTACTGTAATAGTGAATGCCATTGTAGGAGCATTGGAAGTTGCCTACGGTTCATCTAGCTCAGGGGTCAGCCAACTTTTTCAGCGGGGGGCCGGTCCCCTGTCCCTCAGACCTTGTGGGGGGCCAGACTATATATCACCATAATTATGAGCTGCATTTTTGGTGAAAACCCTTATTGGAACCAACCCAACATTGCCCAAATGTGATTTGGGGGGGGGGGGTGTTCCCTCACACACCCACGCTGCTTCCTTTGCATTTTACATGTTATTATTTTTCTTGTAAGGCGGCGTGGGGGGCTGAGGTAAGCACACTATTCCTGTCAGCCCGGGAGAGCATGTGCACATGCGTGGGTGAAGGGAAAAGCCATTGGCCATGTTAAGTCAGGCCGGCACCACTCAAGCAAAAACGTCCTTTTCCCCACGTGAGGGAAGATGAGGCGGAGGCGTCTATTTACCTTTCCATGGCTTGTAAAAAGGTAAAGGTACCCCTGCCCGTACGGGCCAGTCTTGACAGACTCTGGGGTTGTGCGCCCATCTCACTCAAGAGGCCAGGGGCCAGCGCTGTCCGGAGACACTTCCGGGTCACGTGGCCAGCGTGACATCGCTGCTCTGGCGAGCCAGAGCTGCACACGGAAACGCCGTTTACCTTCCCGCTGGTAAGCGGTCCCTATTTATCTACTTGCACCCGGAGGTGCTTTCGAACTGCTAGGTTGGCAGGCGCTGGGACCGAGCAGCAGGAGCGCACCCCGCCGCAGGGATTCGAACCGCCGACCTTTCGATCGGCAAGTCCTAGGTGCTGAGGCTTTAACCCACAGCGCCACCTGCGTCCCTTCCATGGCTTGTACCGTGTAGCTAACAAGCAGCCTCCCCAGCAGAGCGCAAAACTGCTTCAGAGTGCAGCTGCCCAGGCGCTTCCCGTTTCTTCGGGGGGGGGGGGAGCACCACCACCACAGACACGCGGGCGTCACTCCCGAGGTGCCTCCGAGCCCCTGCCACTGAGGTCAGTCGCCAGCAGCTCCATGGTGGAAATCCGAACTGTGGCTCCTTTTCCCTCTCCCCCCCGCCCCCAGCCCGCAAGAAAATATTGCTGCGCCCACGTGACAGATGGAGAAGAAGCTTGTCTTGAGTAGCTGCCCACCTCACTTTTGACCCCCAAGCCTGGTTGAGTCATAAAAACCATTGCATGTGCACGTTCTGCTGGCTGCCTGGATTCCCGGACCGTCTAGAAGGCAATTGGGCCTGATCCAGCCTGCGGGCCTTAGTTTGGCGACTCACGATCTAGCTCAGTAATTGCCACATGGTACAGCAGCAGCTCTTTCAAAGAGGGTTTGCCCTTAGCCCAAATCAGCCCCAGCCATGGCCAATAGTCAGGGATGATGGGAGATGGAGTCCAGCAACATCTGGAGAGTCACATGTTCCCCACCTGTGCTCTAATTACTAGCAACAACTGCTACTCAAAGGCTTACTACAATAAATGTTTGTTTAGGAGAATTTTGATGACAGCTATAGGGAGAAATTTGTTTTTATAATGGAGCAAAATTGGATTATACAGGGGGAGGGGAATGCTCTTTCTAAGATTTAATGGTGACATCCCATCTTAAAATAATAGCAACAATACATTTGGATCGTGGAGGTTAATCTGAATCTAAGGATGAATCGCAGGTTACTACTTTGAGCCCTGGAAACGATTTCCCCTACAATGAAGATTAATCCCTTTTATTTTGTTGATGAAATAATGACACAATCATAAAACATAAGAGAACAAGAGGAAGATTACAAATGTGATTAATTGTCCTAATATATCATAGGTTGCTGACTGCAGAACTTTCCCCCCAAGGCTCATTTTTCAGAATTTAACACTTTCATGTAGACTGTGAGAGGTGAAGAGAACAAATGAGAATTTAAGATGCCCTGATCCCATGGCCTACTACAGGGGTCGGCAACGTGCGGCCCATGGGCGGATCAGGCCCACGAAGACCGTTTTACTGGCACACGAGCTGCCCCCGAACTGAGCCGTGCGCTCTGCGAGTCCCCTGCGTGCTGCGCTAAACTGGAGATTGCGTCTGCGCACATGCAGATACGGAAATTGCTTCTGTGCGTGCCCAGACGCCAAAAATCACTTCTGTGCAGGTGCGATTTCTGGTGTCTGGGCATGCACAGAAGCAATTTCCAGCATTGCACTGCACCAGTCCAGCCCACAGATGATCTCCACGGGAGTGATCTGGCCCATGGCCGGTAAACCTTACCGACCCCATGTCTACTATGAAAGGTAAAGGGTAACCAACACAGTGTGCTCCAGATGAGGTGGACTGCATCATCCCTGACCACTGGCCATGCTGGCTGGAGCTGATGGAAGGCATAGTTCAAAACATTGGGAGGATGAAGTGTTGGCTAAGCCTGGTGTAAGTCATAGCAGGTGCAAGAGTTGTTATGCTCGCGTCTAAAACTTGCAGTATCCATTCAGGTGCAAAATGCTGTAAAAGTCATAGAATCATAGAATCATAGAGTTGGAAGAGACCACAAGGGCCATCGAGTCCAACCCCCTGCCAAGCAGGAAACACCATCAGAGCACTCCTGACATATGGTTGTCAAGCCTCTGCTTAAAGACCTCCAAAGAAGGAGACTCCACCACGCTCCTTGGCAGCAAATTCCACTGTCGAACAGCTCCTACTGTCAGGAAGTTCTTCCTAATGTTTAGGTGGAATCTTCTTTCTTGTAATTTGGATCCATTGCTCCGTGTCTGCCTCTCTGGAGCAGCAGAAAACAACCTTTCTCCCTCCTCTATGTGACATCCTTTTATATATTTGAACATGGCTATCATATCACCCCTTAATCTCCTCTTCTCCAGGCTAAACATGCCCAGCTCCCTTAGCCGTTCCTCATAAGTCCATGCAGAAGATAAAGGTTGCCAGACTTAAGGTCACCTTTCAAAGGGAACACCAAGACCCACGGCCTTGACATCTTCAGGATGGCTTTATCCTACCTAAATAAATAAATAAAATCCAGCAACACTGAGCCTCACTGATTTGGTTATAACATTTCTTTGTGTGTGTAATTAACTTGAATTGGGGACATAGCAAGTTGTCATATTCTGGAATCTTAGCTCTCTGGAGTATGCATTATTAATTGGGAAAGACAAAACATTGTTTAAAAAACACATGCCAATAATACAATGAGAAGGATCCTCAGCCAGAGATGAAACTCTCTGCATTACTTAAACAGCTGCAAAGTGAAGTGCACTGAGGGAATGCTTGTTTGAGTGCAGCTTCAAGCAGCTGTTCCAAATGGTCCCTCAAGGACCTGTAAATGTAGCAAGTTATCTTCCACTCTCTTCCCTCCTCTATCACCACCTCTTTTCTTTTTATGCACTTTAAACTGCTGTCACATTAGAACCCTCTCAACAATTCTTTTTTTAAAAAAATCATCCCCAGAGATGCTAGTAATTAAAGAACATTCCCTCCCACAATTGCCAATCATATAATTATAAAATGGGTCATCGTGGCCTGTTAGACAAGAATCTCCCCACGTACAGATACAGACACACACACTTATTTAGCAAGCAAGACAAATTTATCTCTCGGAGAGAGAGGAATTCTAAAACCAAAAAAGGGATTATAAAGGATTCATTGGCTATCACAATGGCTTTAGAGAATATTTAAGGTGTTTGTGGTACAGATGTGTGGTTTGGACCATTTCCAAGTGCTCAGTCATTGCGCTTTTCTGTCACATTTTTTTTTTTGGGGGGGGGTGATTTAAAAATAAACATTCAAAAAAGGCATTTTAATTGTATGTTTTTCCCAACCATCATACATGTTTTGTGCACATATTTCCACTAATACTGGTGTGAGGAACCTTTGCCCCTCCAGATGTTGTTGAACTCCCATCATTCCTGGCCATTGACCAGTGGCGTAGTGTGGGGGGTGCAGGGGGGCTGGCCGCACCGGGCGCAACATCTGGGGGTTAGGGTTAGGGGACGCAAATCCACGGGTTAGGGGGCGCAAATCCACAGGTTAGGGGGCGCAAATTACTTGCCTTGCCCCGGGTGCTGACAACCCACGCTACGCCACTGCCATTGACCATATTTGCTAGGACTAATGGGAACTGTACTACAGCTGTATCAGGAGGGCCAAAGGTTCCCCACACCTAGCCTAACATAGGCATTTTCTGTTTGCATTTTTAAAAAATAGAAATTGAAAATACATCACCAAATTTGGAGAAGTGTGTCATCTGACTGACAGCTGCATTACATTCCACATATAGATCTGGGACTGGAGAATTAAATCAGTTTGCACAGGCAGGAACATATTTGTGGTTCAAGGAAATAACTTAGGCAGGACACCAATGTTGGGTGAAATCAGGCCACAACTTTATTAATTAACGGCAGTAGGGTAAGGGTAAATTCTTTACTCCACTCAGCCCTTGCTGATGGGACGGCATTTTTCTTGGGGGTGGGAAGCATCTAATCCCCCCACCATGGAAGTTGGCCAGTTTTGAAACCTGGCATGGTGCAAGTCAAACATCCTGGATCCCACTGAGCATCCTGGATTCCATCCAGTCAGATGCCCTACCAAAACCTAGGATGTGCATTAAGTCAATTCTTCTCCCATGCCACTTTATTAAGCCTACCATCACCAGAGCTGCTGGGCAAAGTTGCACCCCTCCCACAAGGTGCACTCAGAGTGGGATTTGTTTTAAAATATGGTCTTAAGGATTTTTTCCTCTGTCCCTAGCTTGGGGTCTGTCAGGAGCTCTTCCTACACTTGAGTAGGACCCTGGTAGAGACACATGTCCGACTGGTATGTTCTCTCCCTCCTGGTAGCAAAAGAGGGAAGGAAATAGCTTGGGTGCTTCTGAAGGCCTTGAGATTTGATAAGGTGACAGGAAGTTAGCAGAGCCCCTCCACTGTCTAGACTTGGAAAGCCTCCCATCTGCTGCCTGCCATCACCTCACATTGGAGATTCATTTGTAATTTCAAATTAGCAGAAAGATGTACTATGCTAAATTACCCTTGAAATTGAAGAGGAGATTCATGAGGGTGTGTGTGTGTGTGTGTGAGTGAGTGAGAGAGAGAGAGAGAGAGAGAGAGAGAGAGAGAGAGCCAACATGTGTTTGCAAAGGAGCCATGTTTGCAAAATTCTGTTGTGTTCTCTTTACTTAATAAGCACAAGTTATCGAGAGCAGTATACTTTCAGAAAACTAGGTTAGTATTGAACAAGCCCAAGTGAATATGTATTTGAAGACCCATTGTGTCAAAACTATTTTTATACTTTTGCTGTTCAAGGAACTGGAAAGAGCAGTTTATTAACTCGGGGCTTATAAACCACGAGAGGAGCAAGCAATAAAGGGCACAATAATCAGAAATCAAGGCCCTACAAGATTTACTCAGTACTGGAGCAAAATATATTAGGGATGGGCTAAAGGGGTAGAAAACTGGTCGGATCCTCTATTTCTATACAATGTTAGTTCAGCTCAGAGTAAATATAATGAGGTTAATGGACATCACTAACTTGGGTTCATTAATTTCAGTGGGTCTACTCTGAATACAATTTGGTTGGATACAACCCATTATCTCTCTAGCTGATGCATTATGGATTCTCCCATTGTTCCACATTGAGAAAGGTGGCAAGAGGCATCTCCTTCCCCTCTGTCTTTTAACATTCCAAACAGTTGCTGTTTATAAAGTTCATTTGAAATCTACAGAAAAATACAATCAATAAATCCAATGAGCACTTACATTACAAAATTTCCTCCCTTCAATACAAAACTTTTGTGGAGCGCAAATGAATCATAACATTGATAATATTTGCATACATACTCAATCAGATGTACTTTTCATTTTCAAATAAGCTATAAATATCGACCATCCTTCCACAAATATCAGCGGAGCCTTCTGTTTCCTTGTGCACATATGTAATAGCACCACATTTTTGCACTTAAGCGTAACATGCCAAAGTGTTTGAATACTCTCTTCCAGAGATGATCTATTTTTATTCTTCCTTTCTGAGTGGGATGGCTCTGATGTGGTGAGCATAACATGTCATCTCACCCTCCTAGTGGTGGGACTGTGATTCTACCTATTTCTTCTTTCATCAAAGTAAAAGGCATTAGTGAAGTTTTGTTATAATAAAAGAGGACAGCTGATTGAACCTGCCCTAAAGATACTTGGTAGCCAAGTGCTTACTTTATGGCATTGAAATCTGGGGCTCTGATTCGAACCCCATCAAATTTTTGCAGAACATTTCCACCCTGGAAGCTATACTCTCTACCACCAGGAATTTCAGCAGAAATTATTCATACAGAATCTGTGTGGCCAACAAATAAGGCAAGAGTGGACCGGGCTCAGTTAAAGTATATCTTGGAAATTGCTACTATGCCTATTGAGTGCTTTCCTGCTCTGTGCTATTGAGCAATAACCAACTCTGGAAAGCAGCTTGTCAATATATTTTAGATTATTATCTTCCAGAACTGAGCTTTGCGTTGACCTTGAATAAGTGTCCACTGAGAGATTGGCTCTTCTGGATGGAATCCGTAAGTGACCCACAGCTAATTAGAAATACCTGGTTTCCCCCTTGGTATCCACTCTTAAGAACAGATCATTTTAGACCTAGTTATTAGACCAAACTCTCATCAGTTTCCTTAGGAAATGCTTTTATTGAGCTGCATTTCCAAGTAATATTCAGTATTGGATGGCCACAGTGCTACAACAAGGTCCCACACACATACAGACTTTGTATTTGTGGTCAATCTCAGGTGGAAGACATCACTCATTATCTGTTATATAGAGACCCAAGAGGTCGCCTTCTGAAATCTTTGTTCACACAAGCAAGCAGAAATGCTTTGGTTTCTACTGAGTGACAATGAAAGCTTTGTAACACAGAGAGGGCCCCTCTCTGTACTGGCTGCAAAAGAAACCAGGAGAAAGGGGTTAGATAAAAGCACTATAAATGGTTGTGGTGATTTGGAGGTAGGTTTGCTGGTGTCTCTAGTAACTTTCTGCTCTTACATCATGGCAAACTGGATTTAAAAAACACAACATAATATTAGAATTGGAGCTGTCAGAGATGCACAAGGGAAACTGTGTTTTAATGCTCAGGAACTTGGATGTACCTATGTTTTGTATTATTATATTATTACTATTGCTTAATACAAGTTGTATTAAGCCTTTGGCTAGAACAATAAACTTAGGAACTGAAATAAAATGGTGATGAATTTTCATGCGGATTTTTTTTTTAAAAAAGCAATTTGCATACTGATGTGGGAATGTGGAGAACTGAATTTAAGATTAAGAAACTGGGGGAAACCAAAATTCACAGATTTTCCCATTCCTGCCTATTCCTTATTACTGCTCCAGCATTCTGAGTGCGGGGAAATGACTTTCAAGATCAGCATCAAAGGTCAGCATTGTCAAACCTTGCCAAGATCCGCACTTAGGGTTGCCATATTTCAAGAAGTGAAAATCTTCTTTTAGTATTGCCCCAGGTTGTTGAGCTTTTTTGGCAAAATCACACAAAAAAGGGAAATCATCTAAAATTACACCAACAACATGGGTTGCCATGGATTTCCCCACACATTTTCTGCTATTCCATAGTGAAAGAAAGGAATGTGAAACCACAGAATTTACAATTCAAGATTTTAATCCTATCACTTGTAAACTGATTCAGGACTGTTATTTATTATTATTATTATTATTATTATTATTATTACATGTGTTAATTTGCTTCCCAATGCCAGGCGGTCTATGGTAACAACTTTGTGTGTGTAAGTGGCCGCTGATAATAATGTAATTATCACTGTTTGTACTTTTCTGTATTTCATTCTTTCCTTCCTCACAGTTCACAGTCTCCACCCCTGCAATTCAGCATAACACTTCCAGCATCCAATGGAGTGGGCTGTAATCTATAAAAGCTTAAGCTGCCATATATTTGTTAGTCTTTAAGGTGCCATAAGGCTCTGAGCTGCTTTTGCAGTAACGGAATAACACAGAGCTCCCTCTATGACCTGTTCAGATTTAGAACCGGCGGGATCTCGTGTCACTAGATATACTGTAAGATGGTATATGCAATTGTGATGTGCCAGAAGGAATAGAATAGTTAAGGCTGAGCAGGATGCAAAAGAACAATCTGACAGCTGGAATCTTTCTATTTCAGGCACTTCTTCCTAAACTGAGTGCAAAGGGGTTCACATTTAGATGTACCTCTAACATGAGAAGAATACCGCCAGCACTTTACATACTTACATGTTGCTAGGAATTTTTTTCTGCTGTGCCTATGAAAGATGCATATTAATTTAGATCACCTGAAGTGACAAGAGACAGCAATTTCCCTTACCTGTGATGAATTATGAGCTTCCACCTTCTGTTTGTTCATATATGGGGAATCAGAAGTAATCTTTAATGCAAAATGTCTGTGTACGCTGATCCATAAGCCAAGGGGTGCTATCCTTTTTTGGGCCCAGGCACACATTTGGAAATCTATGCAACTGTTGTGATCACTATAACCATCTCACAGAAGGGAAAGAAAACCTGGTAATGCTAAAGGCAAAACTCCACTCGCAAAAGACAAGACACCTACACCCCATTTAAAAAAAATAATTACAGATTTTTTAAAAAGGCAACATCCTGAAAAACAGACACAAGAACATAAGAAGAGGCCATTTAACCCAGCATCCTGTTCTCAAAGTGACAGGTGGTATGTATATGGGAAGCATGTGAACAGCAGCTGAATTATTTTATTTATTCAACAATTATATACAGTGGTGCCCCGCAAGACGAACGCCTCGCAAGACGAAAAACCCGCTAGACGAAAGGGTTTTTCTGTTTTGGAGGCGCTTCGCAAAACGAATTTCCCTATGGGGTTGCTTCACAAGACGAAAAAATCTTGCGTCCCCCAGCGGGTTTTTTTTTTGCTTTTTTTGCCCTTTTCCTAAGCCGCTAAACCGCTTATCAGCTGTTCCGCTGATAAGCCGCTTAACAGCTGATCGCTGGAAGCCGCTTGACAGCTCTAGCACTAATCCGCTAAGCTGTCAATGGGCTTGCTTCGCAAGACGAAAAAACCGCTAGACGAAGAGAATCGCGGAACGGATTAATTTCGTCTAGTGAGGCACCACTGTACTGCTTGATTGTAATAAAACACCTCAGCCTTTTACGTGCAACAACACCTATGCACCCTGCAGTTTCTAGCTACTGGTTTGTGTAATGCATAGCTGTCAATGTTTTCCTTTTTTAAAGGGAAATTCCCTTATTCTGAATAGGATTCCTCGCAAGAAAAGGGAAAAGTTGACAGCTATGGTGTAATGTTTTATTATGTTTTTATGTATGGTGAAAACCGCTCAGAGTGGCTGGGGCAACCCAGTCAGATGGGCAGAGTACAGTGGTACCTCTGGTTGCAGACATGATCCATTCCAGGGTGCCGTTTGCACCCCAAAAAGTCCATAACCAGGGTGGCGCTTCTGCACATGTGCGAAGTGCGATAGAGCACTTATGCGCATGCGCAAACTGCACAGAATGGTTCTGCGGCTTGCCATGTTCTTAATCCAAAAAAGGCAACATGAAGCGTTCACTAGAAGAGGTATGACTGTATAAATATTATTATTATTATTATTATTATTATTATTATTATTATTATTTCATAAGAATAGAACATACTTGTCAGGGTTAGTAGACATTGATAGCCCTGTCCTCCATGAATCTGTCCAGTTCGCTTTTAAAGAGCCATCACAACCTCTTGCAGGAGCAAATTCCATCGTTTAACCATGTGCTGTGTATGTGAAGAAATATTTTCATTTCTCCATCCTGAATATTCCAACCTTTAGTTTCATTGGATATCCTCAGGTTCCAGCATTATGAGAGAGGGAGAGAAAGTATTCATTAACCACTTTCTCAATGCCATGCCCTTGCATAGTTGTATATGATTCTGTCATGTTGCCTCTTACATGAAAAGACTCTCACGTTGCAACCTTTTCTCACGGGGAAGTTGTTCCATTCCCTTGACACTCCACAAAGAAACAAAAGGGAGAAAACCAGACAGCACATGCCCCCCCCCCGATAAACTTCCAAATGAAGAAAAAAACAAACGAAAAAGCAACCCCTCCCAAAACAAACAACAAATGAAATCACACACACAAAGCACTCTTATTTGGGACCAGAGACATGTTGGGGATATGATGCCTGCTTTTCGGTTTTCAGCTACCTCAGTAAAGAAAATAAGTCATAATTTGGAAAGGCAGGAAAATATACATATCTGTCAACTTTTCCCATTTCTTGCAAGGAATCCTATTCAGAATAAGGGAAACATTGACAGCTATGGAGATATAGCAGGCATCAATGGTGGTGTCAGAGGACCATGAGCATCACAAGGTCATGGGTACCATATTAGAGACCCCAGCCATAAGGCCTTTTTCTGAAGAAGAGTGTTTGCTGCATTTTCCTAATTTAACTTCATGTTTAGCTACACTGGAAAAAAATCTTAGGTGTTATATGTCAATTACAGTCATCTGTTGTAGACCACTTTCTTGGAGCATATTTTTTGATGCATTATCATTATTCTTAAAATATCTTAAAATATCAGCCTGGTTCTGTCAAATTCTCTCTGTATTTTCTTTAGAAAAGGTTGGAAGCAACTGTCTCAAGATGACAGAAATAGAAAGCTGCAGAGACATCTTTTACTTAGTAATGGGGGTAGATGGGAGGATAAAGCACATTTTCATTTTTTTAAAAAAAGACCTTAAATGGGGGAGGGGGGATGGATGGATGGCATTAACCTAATTGTGGCTATAGTTATTTTCCTTTTCAGTTTAAAAAAACAAAAAACAAAACAGGTTCACAGAATTTATCAAGTACTTGAACATTTGTGGGTTAGTGTTTTGTCGCTGTTGAATTGTGTCCCTTGAATTAAGATTCCAAACTGTGACCTTTGAATCCAATGGACATATAAAATCTCTCACGCACATTGGGCATTTCTTTGGGGAGCATCGGAAACGGAGCCTTTTGGTTATTTTGTTTATTTGTTCCAAGTGGAGATGAAGTCGAAATGTGCTGAGCTTGTGCCCAGAATAAAGTGTCAGTTTCATCCCTGCCTCCAGTCCCAGGTGTCCTCAGAACCCCAGGGGGTCTTTTGTTCTCAGACAGCTCCAGGTGGGAAACTTGCTCCTTTAATCACTGTGTTTTGCTGGGGGTTTGTTTTGGCAGGTTTTACACACACACACACACACACACACACACACACACACACACACACATTTTATCCTCTCTCTCTCATTCTCAATTCTTAACCTTAACTTTAGCTAATGGGGCCTCGCACTGCTGCTGCGCCACCGGCGCGCAATTTCTGTTCCCATCCTGGGGCAAAGTCCTTGACCCGAGGTACTACTTCTGGGTTAGCGGAATCTGTAACCCAAAGTGTTTGTAACCCAAGGTACCACTGTATATATTTCCTTGCCTGTGCAGTGGTACCTCTGGATGCGAACGGGATCCGTTCCGAAGCCCCGTTTGCATCCTGAGTAGAACGTAACATGCAACTGTGCATCTGTGCGTGCGCGGGTTGCGTTTCACCTCTTCCGCGCATTCACGTGACGTCATTTTGAGCACCTGTGCATGCGTGAGCGACAAAACCCGGAAGTAACGCGTTCCGTTACTTCTGGGTCTCCATGGAGCTTAACCTGAAAACAACCTGAAGCATATTCAACCCGAGGTATGACTGTATTCTGGCAAACTTTCTTTTTCTTGTACTGCCTGCCTGTCCACCCCTCTTCCTCTTTCTGGCTTGCTATCAGGGATAACAGGCACCTGCAGGGGCGGAGGAAGGGGGTGCAGTGGGGATGGTCCACCTGAGGGTCACCACTGAGGGGGGTGACAAAATGCCGGGCAGCACTCACCATGGGGCCTGCATTGAGACCGAGACACGCACCTCTCCTGGGAGAGACGCGGTGGCTTGGGCGCACGCAGGCTCCACACTGCCCAAACAGTCCATTGGCTGCCTCCCCCCCCCCAGCTGTAGAGTGGGAGGAGGCAGGCAGACTCCAGAGGCCCCACAGTGCGCCCCACTCCCCACCCTGCCCTGCCCCGTCCTCCGCTGTTGGGCATCTGTGTCTCTTTTCCTCTTCTCTTCCTTACTGAGGCACCACAAATTCCTTTTGCAGCTCACCTTTTCCTCTCTACCACCTCCTTGTCTGTTCCTTATAAATCTCTCCCTTCCCTCCAAACCATCCTGGCTTCTTTGTTTCTTCTGTGTTTCTTCTCTGTTGCTCCCCCAACAGCTTCTCCCTGCTAGGACCCAGCTCAGACATCCCCACAGAACATTTCTGTAGGTGCTGTCTGCTGTCTGTGTCCTCCTGACATGAGGCATTCCCAACCACCTGGATTCCTGCAAATCCAGCTTTAGGGCATGAATGGGGACCCTCCAGCTTGTGGGCTCAAGGAAGCCGTCGAAGACTCTGCATGCAGCCCACAAGACTCTCCCTGCTTCTCCCCCTTATTGGTCTGCTCCATGTTCCCCTTGAGTGCTTTTGGATTGCTGGAATGCATCCTTGAATTTTGATGCCTCTTCCTTGTCTAGATGGAAGATGCCAAATGCAAGGGGGTTCTTTTAATGAGATTCAGAAGCAATGCAAACACAAATGAGTGAGAAGATTGAAGATTTTATTCTAAACAGCAAACATTATATACATTACGAAGCAAGCACTTTGATCTGCCACTGGGAGTGGCAAAGTGACCCCCAGTCTCAGGTTGCACGAACTTCTGGCCATGAGTTCGTACATGAGCTTCCAGACTATGCCTCATAACCATCTGATTTATAGATAGCTAAATGTGCCTTGCCCGACTAGCTAGTGCAGATTATTAATTAGCTAGCCCCCTCTTCCAATTCTGCACATTCCTCCAAACAATGTCTAACATCAAAGAAGGTCAGAAGGTAACCTGCATTATCACTTCTTCCTTCCACCAGATTGTACATTAAAGGCTGCTTGCTCTCAGCCATCAAAGAGCAGAACAAGCAATAGAGATGGGAAGTAAACAGAGGCAGGAAGAAATGGACATGTCAGATCACTTATCTCCTTGAGGTACAAATATCTTCTGGAAAAGGTTGCCCATAAAGATGGTGAGATTTGTGGGGGGGCAGGATAGAAACCTCTGCCCTGACCCTCCCCCAAAATGCATACAGAGGCTCAAACTTGTAAGGAAGGTTCAATCAAGTAACAGTACAGGCTCAGCAGTAAACACAGTGCTCAGGAGTCATGTTCCAGGAGTTCAGGAGCAGGGCAAGGAGTTCTGAACTGGATAGAAGCAACAAAGATGTCCCAACAAGTTTCCCCACCCCTCCCTCTGACTTTTGAAGCATGGCATGCTCACTTGCAATTCTCTCTGGCCATGTGTTGAGATTGCAAGTTTATGCTCCACCAGAGCAAGTGGGTCTGCTCCCATCTGTGAAGGTGGTAACTGGTTCTAGATAATAAGGCTTCACTCTCCTGGTCAGCGTCCTGGTTAGTCACTGTTGCCTCCTGCTCAACCTCCTCTCCACAACTGATCAAACCCCTCAGCAGCCTCCACTGAAGCTCCCTACTGTTCAGGAAAATTGGAGGTGAGAGGCGGTATCTCTGCCGCCCCTTGTAAAGTGACTATGTTGGTGTAGAAAAGGGAGATCCTCAGCTCCTCCAACCCAAGTTCCCACCATTCAGGCCCCTCCTGTTTCTTCCTCTTCCTCCTTTTTTTGTATTTTGGTTTAAAGGAATAAATACTAGATATGGTAAAATAAAAGGAGAATTTTCCTGGATGCAAAGATACAGGTTCAAGGCAAGTATTCTCTAGTGAGAAAGCCCCAGCCAGAGATTTAAAATCACAAAACATACAGCAAACTAAAGCATGGAAATATAGGCTGATAGACCTTTAAAATACCCCTTCTAAGTTCTTCCAGGTTCCCAATTCCCTTAGCACAGAAAGAGCCTACACATTTAGTAAGTTAAAAATTGTTTTCTTACAAATCCTTCAAAGGTTAGATTCATGTGTTTTTCCATACAGCAATAAGAAAAGGCAGGCAGTTTCAAAACACAAAGGCAGCTTGCTCAGGCTTGGAGTATCTGCTGTCTTTTCTGTGATTGGAATGTGGGCAGCTGTAGCTCTGTCCACTTATGCCAACATAGGGTTGCTCATGAA
This sequence comes from Podarcis gaigeae, assembly GCF_964106915.1. Taxonomy (NCBI): domain Eukaryota; kingdom Metazoa; phylum Chordata; class Lepidosauria; order Squamata; family Lacertidae; genus Podarcis; species Podarcis gaigeae. The sequence goes on from NC_139692.1 coordinate 9,371,819, forward strand.
GGAAGGGAGGCCAGCTGGGGTTGGGGTGGGGGTGGGATTCTCTGCCTCTGCTTTCTGGGGGTCATTAATGCTCACTTGCAAGGAAAGGAAAACATTAGTAATTCCCAAATCCTGATAAACCAGGCAAAACATCTTTTAAAAAGTGAATCACAAAAAATGTGCAAAATGAAGCCGCAGGTACTATTACAGAAGAGGAGCACCCTCTGCTTTAACACAGAAGGAAGTTCCTTTGCATGGTAGTATGTATTATGGCACATATATCTATAATCCAAGACAATGCTCTTTAAAGAAAAGAAAAGAAAATAGCCCTGCTGTATGAAGCCAATGGCCTGTCTAGCCCAGCATTGTTCTCACACTGGGCAGCCAGATATCTCAATATGAAGCTTGTAAGATTGACATATAGAAACAGAAACATAATTTAAAATGAAATCAATTAAAACTCTTATGGTAGATCCACTAAAAGCTTTTCAGTACAACAACAACTAATAATAATAATAATACTCATAATGATGGGAGAGATTCATGTTGTTTTCAGCTGTGTGGTAAGAAAAGAAATGAATGAATGTCTTGACAAGAGTAATTAGAGTCTTCGTTAAGAGACAAACCGTAGTATAAGGCCTTATTTTATTTTACTTTTGTGATTATTGTGGTTTTTGAATAGGAAGCTGCCAAGTCAGACCAAAGTTGCATCTAGCTCATTATTGTCTACACTGACTGGCAGTGGCAGGAGACAATCCTAGTCCGACCTGGAGATGTTGGGGATTGAATCCAGAAATGGTGGGGATTGAACCTGCTTGCAAAACAAAACCTCTGTCACTGACCGACAGCCCTTCCATTTTTATATTGCTGCTCAGAGTTGGGAGTGCTACTGCAGAAGGCACCTTGAAGAGCACAGCTTTCACTTGACTCACCTGTTTCTTTGGATGCTAGTATGTTGCCATCTTTTCCGTTATTGGCTATTTGTTTTAAGGGCATTCCCTGGCACATCTCTGTGCATGGCGCTGCCCGCTTCAGCTGTGACATGATGAAAGGAAGGTCACACTGCTGGGATTTCATAAAGCTGTAGAAGAAAGCAAATGTTACACACAGCAACTTTCATCACTGTTTGCTTTGCCTTGCAGTGTTTTGATGGCTTTTCGCTTTGCATTTGTTTCTCGTGCTGAGCAGCAACCAGCATTTTGACATCACAGACATCATTCCTAGAGGGCAAAATGGGAGGAATTATATGGCAAAATCACAGGATTTGCCAGGTTTGATCAGAAGCTTGGCGCAGCAAACAAGCCCAGTGATCGTGAATCCAGCTGCCCTTATTAAGCCAGAGGACAACCTGAACCTCCTTCACAGCAAAACCTAGCCAACTGTGCGGAGCTTCACAAAGGGGCAAGTCTTTCCCGGCCCCCTGCAATAATCAGCTTTTCCAAACGACAAAGTTTTGTTTGCTTTGGGTTATGTTTATTTTTGTTATTAACAGAGCTGCATATCTTGTGTGATAAATGAACGGGCAAAGATTTCCTCCCTCCCCATGCTCCCATGACCACAGAGCCAGCTTCAGGGCTGAGCAAGCCTTTGGCTAAAGCGATGCCTGGTGAAGCTTCCACTGATACAACCCCCAGCTGTGGGTTTACTTGGCAGCAACTTGGAAGCTATGGCTTAAATTTTCTCACAATACCCGGAACGCTTGTATGGCATCACTCCAGCACACTGGTAGAAATTTAAAATGCTAGCTTCTAAGGCTCTGCTGCCCAGCATGGGGGAACCCGGGGCAATTACCCGTGCCTGTTGAGTTGCTAGCAATTGCTCAAGGATGCCAGATTACTGACACTGAACCTCCATGTTTAAAAGAATTCATACAGCCCCCACATGGAGCCCATGATGTCAGGGTACACAGACAACATAACAACAACATGTGACATCAGGTGAGGAGCAAGCAGAGACACAGCTGGATTGACTGTGCCACTGTGGGCAACTGAATCCTGCCACCAATCCCTACTGAAAGCTACTGAGGCTCCATCTACATTATACGTTTAAAGCAGTGCCATTTCGCTTCAAACAGTATTGAAGCATGATGGGAGCTGTCCTTTGTTAGGGTGCTGACAGTCTATACCCCTCACAAAGCTACAATTCTCAGAGTGGTTTAACAGTCAATCTCTCTTCCCAGGGAACTCTGGGAATCATAGCACTGTGAGGGGAATAGGAGGGCCCTGGCAACTTTCAGCACCCTAACGAAGGACAGCTCCCATCATGATCTGGGAGGCATCATTACTGTTTGAAGCCGAATGGCCCTGCTTCAAATGCAGAGCGTGGATGGGACCCGAGAAAGAGAGGGGCAAACATTGTATATAAAAAGTGAGCAAACTCTGAGAGGAGTCCTGTAATAAAAGAAGGCAACCAAACTCTTTGAGGAAGCTCCCCACTGGTGGCTTTCTGAGACCACCTGGGGTCCTGAGGGTTCCTAGGACTGGAGGCAGAGACGGAAGTGGCATGTCACAAAAGATGCAAGCTCAGCGCATGTTCACTTCATCTCTGCTTGGAACCAGTAAATGAAATCAATAAAAGACACCATTTCTAGTTCTCCCCAAAGATATACTCCATGTGAGAGATTTTCTGATATGTCCATTTGATTCAAAGGCCATTGTTTAGCTGAGCTCAACCAGCATTCATTCCAGCATGAGCCTCAGTATTAACAATGGATAGAGAGCATTGGTTTTAAGGGGCAGGTGCAAATTATATGATTTTGTTGCAGAAGATATTTTCTTCTTGCAAAGCCTCAAGGGGACTGAGAATGATATTTTTATTATTTGCAGAAAATGTGCCATTCCTGCCTGACATATATTATTTGTGAAGTAACACACAGTCCCTTAGGGTCATGCAAAAAGCCAACTCAAATATTATGGAGGGCCTCTTTTGTTTCAGGTGCTTTGAAAAATAAGCCCAATGCTACGCAGAAAAAAAGGAAAAGGAAATGAATGAAATGGTGGGAACATGCCTGCATAAACTTCTCTGCCAATAAATTTCTACTGGCTTCCAAGTCTTTGTTTGTTTTTCTAACTTTTGCATTAAGCACAACACGGAGATTTAACAAAGAAGTGAGTTTTCATTGCATCTGAATCCCAGAGTTTTTCAGACTTTGGTGTGTTGCCTTTGTGTCAATCATATGCTAAAGTAGGGATTTCATCCAGAACAATCCCCTGGGATATATATGCTAAGGGATATGCACACAGCACTGCCAGCAGACATGTGCCAACATTATGGGCTGGGAGAGAAGAGACTCTTTCACCATTTCCTGAAAAAACTCATGATTACCAAACCATTTCTCAGTTGAGCTGAAGGGAGCTTGCCCATCACTAATTGTAATAAGACTGCTTTAATGCCATGCATACCCACTTATATAGGGTTGTCATATTTCAAAAAAGTGAAAATCCCCAAAAAGTTGTTGGGGCCAAAGCTTTTTTGGGGGAAGTTTCTGAGCTATTTTTAATGTAATTCATCAAACTCTACATTACTGACATGGGCTGCCATACATCCAGATTTTCCTGAACATAACAGCAGTTTCGACCCAGACACTGTTTACGAGGGCTGAGTAACTTATATCATGCTGGCACTCTATCTTAGCATGACATGTGTTTTCACATAACATCACTCCCCTAATGATATGCTCTGTGCTCCCATTTGCCCTTTGTGATATGGTAGTTGTAGGAAAGTGGTCACAGGTGTAGCTGCTTGTAGCAATGTCTGGGTCCTGTGAGGAATGATTGAAAGAACTAACTAAGCTTTGCCTGGGGAGAACGTGATAATTGTGATCATGGATGAAAGGTTATCATGCAAAAGATGGGGGACACTGGCTGTCCGTTGTCTCTAAATATCACCATGACCCCCACCATGAGGTGGAGATCAGAAAGTAATACCGGGCCAGTTTGCTTATGTCACATATGCCCATTTGACTGAATTCATCCGCAGAAAAGGGATGCAGGTGGCGCTGTGGTCTAAACCACTGAGCCACTTGGGTTTGCCAATTGGATGGTCAGCAGTTTGAATCCCTGTGATGGGGTAAGCTCCCATTGCTTTGTCCCAGCTTCTGCCAATCTAGCAATTCGAAAGCATGCCAGTGCAAGTAGATAAATAGGTACCACTGCGGTGGGAAGGTAAATAGTGTTTTTGTGCACTCTGGTTTCTGTCATGGTGTCCTGTTACTCCAGATGTGGTTTAGTTATGCTGGCCACATGACCCAGAAAGCTCCCTGTGGACAAATGCCGGCTCCCTTGGCCTGAAAACGAGATGAGCTCCATAACCCCATAGTTGCCTTTGATTGTACTTAACTGTAACTGCTCCAGGTACCCCATAATACCCATTCTACATTTGTAAGTCATTGTCCTTGTAGTGTGGCAGCACCTACAATCAGGGACGGAGCAAGGTGGTGGTGGTGGTAGTGGTTAACCCTGGGTGCCACCTCTGAGGGGGTGGCAAAATGCTGTGCAGCACTCACCATCTGGGAGAGATGCTGTGGCTTTGGCGCACACAGGCTTCCCCCTGCCAAAATGGTCCGCCTCCCCCTCAGCTGTAGGATGGCTCAACAACTCTGGCTCCCCCCCAAAAAGTTCAACAACTTTGGTCAATCCATTGGGTAGATCACTGCCAGTTGTTTTTATATATATAGATATATATATAGATATATAGTGGGAGTAGATCGCAGTCTCTTGGGAGCTGGACATGCCTGCTATAAATAAAATAACACAAGCCAAAACACAATCCATCCTGGAGATTTAAGTATCTGTCCACAGTTGCCTACTTGTTATCAGAGGCCCAGAATCCACATTCCTTTGTAAGAAAATATGAAATAAATTCAAACCATTTTTGCAGGCAATAATAATGATGATGATAATCAAGGTGGGGGTGTGTGACAAGAGGTTTTCTACACTGGGTACCACCTGACCTTGCTATGCTACATTTTGGAACCCTCTACATCTTGTGCTTCTTGACATCAGGGAGGTGCCTCCGCTTCACTCTTCCAGTACCTGCTTAAAACATTCTTGTTTAGGTGAGTATACCCAGGCAAGTAGGAATTTCACGTGTTTTATTTCTTTTTCTTTAAAAAATGATTGCTGATTTTAGTCACCCTCTCCAACATGAGAACTCTCTCACCTCTGCTGATCTAACAGTCCCTGGGATCCTCTCCCAGCGGCCATAGGATTGACCTGTTAATGTCTGTTGTGGAGCTTGAGCTGAATATTACCTTAGTCATCTTTCTCTGTTGGGAGGTCCTTGGGCAGGTTACAACAATGTAAAATAAAAAGAAAAGTCAGGTCAAAAATGGTTAAAATCAAAAGAATAGAACAGGTCCCACAACAAACAAACAAATGCCAGGTGTCAAAAGTCAGTTGGCAAAGAGGTGCATTTTCAGGATATAGTGAAAGCTTTGTGAGGCCCACCTATAAAGCAGCGCAGAAATACCGTAATTAAAATACCAGGAGCAGGAAAAAGAGCTAGTCACATTTAATGTAATGTAAAATACAGACTGGCTATTTATTTTTAATGATTTTATTACGTAAGGGATCCATCAGTCCCACAAATTAAATTAGTCTCCAGCTGTCAGCATCACCTCTTTTAATAGTTTCCTGGCTCCTTGATTATTCCCTCCCAGTTCTAAAGTGAATTTGAAAGAGCAGACAGTTCTGTCAAACTGCAATGAATTATATATCCTTCCTCTCACCTTACCCCAAATTCCTTGTATATATCTGCGGCACGTCATTTTGGCTGCAAGGATGAATCAGTCCTAGGATTGTCGTGTTCTCAGGAACAAACCTGAGCAACACGAAATTGATTAGGGAAACAAAAGTCTTGAAAAGGGAAGGAAATGAACAAATAGAAGTATTCTACAGCTTGTAATTTTACACTTGGAGTGGGTGGGAAGAACAATCACAAGAGCCAGGAAATGTGGAGGTGAAATTTAAGATATTTAGAAAAGTGTGCTAGGCTGATGTTTCAGAATAGTGAAAATTCAGTTGGAATTTTGTGTGTGTGTATAGGAGGGGAAGGGAATGTGGTGAGGGGAGAGATTAAATTATGTCTCCATTTTTGGTGCAATTTTTTTTGGGATAGAACAAAACAGTTGTGCTACCTTAACTCCTTGCTCCAGCCATGTTTAAATCTATATAATGCAACTGGAATTCCAAGGTGCATCTTGGATGAGAAAAGCAACTCTCACTGGCCTCCGTATAAGCAAAGTTTTTCAGTTCAGGTTGCAGAGCCCCTAGACCAAGCGTAAGGAACCTTTGACTGAATAACACTTGGCTAGCATGAGAGTTATAGGTCAGCAAGATCTGCAGGGCCAAAGATTTACCACATGTACTCTAGACCCTTAAAAAAAGCCTTGTTCAGTTCTATTTGAACTGTAATTAGTAGGGATTGTCCACCCCCACAATCCAATTCAGCACCTGATTGAGTTAGTGTATCTGAATCCAGCCCAATACATTTCAGATCAATCCAGACACAATCCACATTTTTTTTTTTTTTAAATCCCATTCAGTTGCATTAGGAACTGCATTACACTGCATGCATGGCTCTTGTGAACTGCATGTACCATGGACTGGTCTGTGGACTTGCAAGACTTACTGGCACACACACAAGACAAAGTACTAATAAAGGCAAAACGCAGAAGACAGAACACAGCTGTAAATAAACCTTACCTGAGAAACTAGGAACAAAACGAGCTGGACAGGATAAGGAAATTATGCAACTGCTTAAGTAACTATTAGATGAAGACACAGGCAACTAAGTTTAAAAACAAAGCTTCGACGGGAATTAATTGGGAAAGGGTGGTAGACGAACAAGGATAATGTTGGGTAGGGTACTGCGAAGGAAGCAAAAAACAAGCTGAATATACACCACCAAACTCATTTTAGGAGACAAAACTTAAAAGAGTGAAGGCAGTGTGAGCTTGCTGCCTTTTGAGACATCAACATTCCTCCCTTCATGCACTGTGATTGAAGATGCTTTGGTGAAATTCTAACCATGCAGCCCCCAATAAGAAAATATCCGCTCTCCTCCTCCTCCTCCTCTCCCCATTCTGGTGCTCTTTTAATTAGTAATTGCAATACTTTAGAGACCTGCCTTGTTTTCTAAGAGGCCCTTTGAGCAACAGGTCAGCAAAAATTGTTACAAATTGAGTCGGATCAATGCAACCCACTCTGTAGAGATTTGTAGCTGCATCAGCCTGATCCAGACTGATCAGCCCAATTCAGTTTGTGATTCAGACAGATTGGTTGCACAGCCCCACTTTGAGTTTTGGGGTTGTCATTTTTACTATCAAGTAGTATATCAATTTTATGAAATAAAAAAATATATAACAAAGTTTTTGATTTGGACAAAAAACAAAAAAGGAGAATGGAAAAAATGAGTGTTAGTTGAAAACCATATGCAAAATCAAATTTTACACGTCAACCCCCAAACTAACTTCCTAGATTGAGGACACTCAAATTGTATTACAATCGAGCTTTCCAAGCTGGGTACATTCACATTCCAAGCAAGGTAATTACAAACTTTGGAATGTCACACTCTCCAATGATTTGTAGAAAGGAAATGCAGAGAAAAATGAAATCCAATATCTAAATGTCATTTATCAGGATAGTGATACTCCCACACTATGAAACTCTTCTTGCAAGGGCCTCCAGGAGACAAGTTTGAATGCACAGCCTATCAGTCAGTGATTATAGATAATTATGCAGAAAGACAATGGCATTTTATTACAGTTTGCTTACATTGTTCAAATGATGGTTAATTTGTGCCTTGATGTATCTGACCTTCTGCTGTTGACTGAAGAATTTCTATTGCCTGAACAAGGTCAAATGAAGGACAGAAAAGGGACTGTGGTAACAGTGAAAAAGAACATTAGAATTATTAAAAAACCATGGAAAGTGATGATGATTAATTACTACCAATACAAGTGAAATAGCTAGAAACTATTAACCAGTTTAATTATTTCCCCTTTAGTCTGAATCATGGTTTAATGTAACTTCTCAAATAATTGGGGGGTTGGGGAGAATAGATAATAGAGAAGAAATGACTATTACTCATCGGAGATGAATTGCATACACAATTTCAGAGAAATTGCTACCAGTAATTTCTTCATTTTCAGCTGGAACCAAGCTGAAAATTCCGAGAATATGGTCTTCTGAGATTCCCCATGATTATCACCATTATTCACAGTCCCCTAAAAAACCCACACATAAGGGCACTTTGCAGATTTTCTCCAAATATTATCCACCATTTCTGGTGGTCATTTCTCCCATGCCCCTCATACAAACAATACTAGATTTGGATCACTGTGGACTGCTAGCACAATGGCTGCTGTTCCTGCACCTGGCAGAGCAGGAAGGAAGATAAAAAAGTTAGAGAGGGGAAAGAAATAATCTGTGCTGCTGCCACTGCTACTGATGAGCATCACCCCAGGGAAGCTGTTGGATAATTTCTCTTTCCCTTGGAGAAATTCCGTGAAATGAACTCTCCTTCTTCATGGCTAGCATATTGGGTTTGCAGACCTCCAAGTCTGACATGAAGTCTCCAGGTTCTCCTGGCCCCCTGCAGATGTCTGGTGAAGGACTATAATCTCCAGGTGGCTGAGAGTGAGTGTCCATCTCCAAGGACCATCCTTAAATCTCATGTTTGGAATCTCAGCTTCTGGGATACTGTTGAGCTGGCAGTCCTCACAGCACCAGGAGGAACAAAGGAGGCGGAACAAAGGAGCTTGAAAGGGAGTTGCTGAAGGTTCTCCTAACAGTCTCCCACAGTCGTAGGATTCCCTCATAGGAATGATTCCTGTCAATTCAATGCTCCTTGCTAGGTAATAAAGCTGACCACTGCCTTTATTCTAGCAGAGTAGGGTAGCATGACTGGTTTGGATGCCCTGGGAGTCACAACAATGCTGTAGAATGGAGCACAAGGGGGGGGCACTGAATTTTAGTGTTGCAAAAGGGGCCACTGAAACTTGAGAGTCCAAAATCCACCACTGATTCCAGTGCTGGGGTGGGGAATGTGTATGATGTGACTAGCCACACTCAAAATGTATAACACACATTAGAGAAGAGCTTTCCAAACGGTACCGTGACGCATTAGTGTGTCGGCTGCAGTGTGTAGGTGTGTCGTGTGAATGCTCCCCACACTCCTCCCAGGGGCTAGTTTAACTTCCGGTTTTCAAGTAAAACTGAATTACTGTGTCACGAAATGCTGCATGTCTAAAAAGTGTGTCACCAACATGGAAAGTTTGGAAAGCTCTGCATTGGAGAATATTTCTTTCTTTCTAGCATTTCTAACACCCCATCTTTCATTGCCAAGTCATCTCTGCGGAGGATCACAACAATGGCCTTTCTTTCTCTTTCTGTTACAAATATCAGTATACAAGAATGCAAAATATATAAAAGACACAATAAGATCAGGGGAGGTCCCAACTGAAATACACCATGAAATAAATTTTAAAAACAACAACCTTAAAGCAGCACAACATATTTATTGGTAAAATGTATTGTGTGTGTGTGTGTGTGAGAGAGAGAGAGAGAGAGAGAGAGAGAGAGAGAGAGAGAGACTCATTGGGGAATGAGGAGAATTTTGTTAGCTTTTTGAAGTGAACCGATCAAACTTCCACCTCCCAAACTGACACATGGATCATAACTATTCTTCAGATTTCACACTTCTTTAGTTCTTGGCTCAAGAAAGGTACCAAAATCTGCATAAGAACCGTCCCGCCCACACCCTTGGAATGGCAATGCCCATCAACTTGGTGGGGGAGGCAGGCAGGCAGGGGAGAGGACAGGTGTCTTCCCTGAAAGGGGGGTGACATTTGGGGGGGGCCTGCCCACGACTCCCAAGCCTACAGCAAGCAGCGGCTCCGACAAATGTCAGGACCACCGGCAAAGCAGCGAAGCTCCCCCCCTTCCCCAGTTTGCTGTAGGCTTGGGAGTCTTGGGCTGGGCGGGGGTGACAAAAAAATTCCACACCGGGTGCCACCTGACCTTGCTACGCCTTTGGCCCCACTCTGCCAATCTAAGCACCTAAGAGGGTCTATAGGGCAGGGGGCAGTCTTTCTGATATTAAGGCTTTAAACACTATTGTCAGCACCTTTAATTGGGCCTGGAAATAAACTGGAAACCAGTGCAGCTCTTTTAAAACATTTACTCTGCCTCCAGTGCTCCCACCACTGGTGAATGAAGCCACATACAGATGAAATTAGCCTTGATACATAGCTATCCTTATTGCTGTTTGGTGTGTTTTTCTCTCAAACCAACTTCTATATGCACATTCACAGATCGTGACGGCTTCACTGAATAACAGTTCAGCATGGGGAAACAAATTGGGGAATGTGCTTCAGGTGAAAGCATCCCCACCCTCTCTGCTGGCGTGTACAGCAACAGAAAAGCACCTTGAAACATAGCAGGGGGTAATGACCTCACTGCATTTTAGGGGGGAAGGGCCCAACAACCGTATTTTTCGCTCTATAAGACGTACCAGACCATAAGGTGCACCTAGTTTTTGGAGGAGGAAAACAGGGGGGGAAATATTCTGAATCCCAGAAGCCAGAACAGCAAGAGGGATCTGGCTTCTGGGATAGTCTCTGCCTGTTCTGGCTTCTGGGATAGTCGCACGAAGCCTCTTCAGGGCAGCAGGATGAAGGCTGCCCCTGCCCAGAAGAGGCAGAAGCCAGGACAGCAAGGATCGCTGCGCAGTGATCCCGCTTGCTGTCCTGGCTTATGGGATAGCTGCGCACAGCCTCTCCTGGGCAGCGGTATGAAGGCTCCCCCTGCCTGGAAGAGGCTGCCGTGGCTAAGGCAGAAGCCAGGAGAGGCGCTTCGCTGAAGGGGTGCTGCGCAGAGAGGGAGAGCTGCGCAGCACCCTTTCAGCGAAGTGGAAGGAGGACCAGAAGGGGCTCCATTCCTCCTCCCACTTCGCTGAAGGGGCACTGCACAGCTCTCCCTTTCTGCGCAGCGCCATTCACCCCATTAGACGCACTCACATTTCCCCTTACTTTTTAGGAGGGAAAAAGTGCGTCTTATGGAGTGAAAAATACGGTACATTTTAAGCCACTAATCGGTGAGGGTGAGGGTGGCTGCTTAGTAACAGCACCAGCAACAGCAACAGCAGGAGCTCTGGAGGTTACAAAATTGTGGAGATGCATGAAAAGCACTGCAGGCTGAGCAAATCGATTGAGCATCCTCATCCCCTTGCATTCCAGGTCACTTTAGGAGTAGCTAAATTGTATTGAAGAGCTAGACCAGAATATACCGTATTTGCCTTGCATGCCTTCTAAATAGGCCATTCAGGCTGGAACTTGAGCTGAGTTTATTTTTTAAAAAATATAATGTAGGCCATAGGAGACAGCTCAAAGTGCCCAAATTAGCATCTCTGTTGACTGTACTCTATCGATCTGCACAGCAATAGCCCAGGAGCAGAAGAAGGAGGGGAAAAAATGCACTGAAAAACAGACAGGTGCTACAAAAGCTATAAAACCTGTGATGCTTTAAAGTAGCGGTGCTCTAGAAATGCCTGGTAAACAGAAAGTAGCTAGTTATTATGACTTTGAGAAGGAGACCAAGAAGGGGCCCAAGCCCAATTAAAATATTTTGCATTGGTAAGTGTTAAAAGCCACATTTGCAGTTTTCTAAGTCTACATGTTTGCCTGCATCAGGCCAAGGGCCCATCTAGTCCAACATCCTGGTCAACCAGATGAACATGGAAAGCCTGCAAGAAAGACCTGAGTACGAAATTGGTCTCCTTGCTTGTGATTCCTGCAACACTGATTTTCAGAGGCACACTGCCTCCAACATTTGAGGTGGAATATTGTGGCTAGTGGCCATTTGCTGCCTTAGCCACTGTGTGTTTGTGTAGTTCTGCACTGTTTCACAGTGGGCAGCTAGAGTTAGAGGAACTCCCTATTTTCCAGGGAGAGTCCCAGATTTACAGAAGCCATCCCGGTTTCTGATTTGATCCCAGAATGTCCCACTTTTCCTTAGGATGTCTCTATTTTCATCTGAGAAATGTTGGAGGATATGGAGTTATGTGACCCTTGAGCCAAGGAGATAAGATACAACATCTGAAGGAAGCCCTGTAAAGGGAAGTGTTTTTTTAAAGGGTGTTTTTTTTAAATGTTCAATGTTATACTGTGTTTTTATGTATGTTGAAAGACATTCAGAGTGGCTGGGGCAACCCAGTCAGATGAATGGGGTACAAATAATAAAATAGGATGATGATGATGATGATGATGATGATTATGAAATAGGATGTCCCTATTTTCAGTGCAGAAATGTTGGAGGGTATGGAACTGTTGCTCATGTGTGATAGGTCTATAGATGGCTATTAGCCATGAGATGACTATGGTTCTTGGAACTTTCCCCAGGTCATAACCTTCACTGACTTTGCTTCACCCCTCAAGTGATTTTGCCTGGTTGGAATCTATATTTGAATGCTAATAATCAGAATGGGGTGAAGAGAGAGGTATTGGTAGACACTAGCCTCCTATACAAAGGTCAAAGTTATATTTATCATCATCATCAATCTTTATTACGGTCCAGAGACCCAACAAATCATTACAAAGCAATGCACAATTCATACAGCCTACCTCCAGGTTAAACAAGCATTTTGTTCAGAATATATTTTTGTTATATTTATTGCTCTTCCCACTTTTGCTTCTGGCCCTGACTAGCACTGGTATGTGGCCCTCAGAACATTATCCAGATAAACCTTGGGCAGAGAAAGGTTCCTCACTCCTGTTGTAGACAACACAGGAGTAGATGGGCCATTGGACTCAGCATACGTTTGCTTTCTAATTCCTGGGGAGGTAATTGAAGTCCTTGTGCTATTGCTCCCATGCAGTTCACAAATATGTTGGACAACACAAATATGTTGGTCCTCCTTGGCTCTGATCTTAACTACTATATGTGCTACATACAATTTTTTCCATATTCTGCCACTATGTCAAGCAAAGCCCCTGTTAGAGTCTGGGATGTCTTTTGCGCATTGGAGTCATGTAGCTGCTTCTGTGATCCGGACTTGACCCCCATGCACAAAGACGAAAAGCTAGCTCAGCGGAAAGTCCTTGCAATTTTGAATATGCACACCCTGAATGACACTAAATGGAACTGCAAACAGTGCACCAGTGTTTAATTTTCTGACAGCATATTTGATTAGAGGGAAGGTATCTTATCCATGGATAACGTTTTCCATTTCTCTGTCCAACACAAGTAATGAGGATCAGAAAGGAGTCTGTGAAAGTTTTAAACTAGTAGTGAAGGGTGGAGGAAGGGAGAAAGAGGGAGGCGGTAATTTTCAATACATTGGGAAGAAAAACTTAGACATATAGCAGGTTTTGGCAACTAGAAAGTCACACATTTTGGGCTTGTGCTTGCAGTGGTAATAACAGACTGGACACCAGTGCTTGGTGAAATCAGGCCACAACTTTATTGTTTAAAGAGCAGGTGGGCAGGGTTGGCGTGGCAGTAGGGCAAGGATCAAGTTCTTATTCCACTCAGCTCTTTGCTGATGGAATGGTGTTCTGTTCCATGTTGCAAAGCATCCTAATCTCCACCATGGGAGTTGGCCAGTGTTGAATTGTGGCATGGTACAAGCCAAACATCCAGGAATCCCATGAGAGAACCAGGGGCAGAGATTCTAGCCAGGCAGTGGCCCTATTTAAGCTTAGGGTGTGTCTTGAACCCGGAGGCCCCTTTATGTCCTCCACGCATTACAATGTTGATCCGGCCCAATGACATTTCTGCCCAATGTTGTGACAAAAAATTGCAATTGCCTAACATACAGAAGCATTTCACTGAGGTCCAACTGAGTTTGAGAGTGGGGGGGGGGAAATACTGACTGGCTCTATCTACCAGTGACCCAAGTAGCTCAGTGAAGCTCTAGCACTGATTGTGGGTGGGAAGCTTATGTGGCCAGGGCATTTTTAAAGGCCTTGGTCTCCCCCTATTCTTGTGAGATCCCAGTCCTGTGAGCCCTCACAAGGACAATGCAGGAAGACAAAGCCTCACCAGCATGGTGTACTGGTTAAGAGAGGTAGACTTGTAATCTGGGGAACCGGGTTCGAGAATCCGCTCCTCCACATGCAGCTGCTGGGTGACCTTGGGCCAGTCACACTTCTCTGAAGTCTCTCAGCCCCACTCACCTCACAGAGTGTTTGTTGTGGGGGAGGAAGGGAAAGGAGATTGTTAGCCGCTTTGAGACTCCTTAGGGTAGTGATAAAGCGGGATATCAAATCCAAACTCTTCTTCTTCTTCTTCTCTCCACTGTTCTCCATGCTCCTACACTGCTAGGCAAAGTCACCCTGTATGGAGGCAAGTGCGGCGCAAGCCTCAATAGAGGTTGGCTGCTTTCACTGCCTTGGAGATGAAGGACTAAACCAGATCTGATGTTAAATGTTCTTTTGCACTTAATATGCATGCTGGAGGAGACTTGAGAGTCCCATGGACTGCAAGATGATCAAACCTATCCATTCTGAAGGAAATCAGCCCTGAGTGCTCACTGGAAGGACAGATCCTGAAGCTGAGGCTCCAATACTTTGGCCACCTCATGAGAAGAGAAGACTCCCTGGAAAAGACCCGGATGTTGGGAAAGATGGAGGGCACAAGGAGAAGGGGACGACAGAGGACCAGATGGCTGGACAGTGTTCTCGAAGCATTTAATGACACCTCAAGTTTAACTACTAAAATTTCACAATGAAAGTTAGTGGGGATACTCACTTATCTCATTTCATGATGCATCTTAGGGCAATGTACAAAGGGCTCTCAGGTGGTCCCCTATCCAGCTGTTGACCAGACCCAAAGCAACTTTGCTTCAGCAATGTTGCTGCAGAATCATATTCCTTCTGTCACTAACAAATTTTGCAGTGGTTTAACAGTCATTCTTCTTGCCAGGGAACTCTGGAGCTGGTAAAATACACTTTGTCATATATGTGCTGATAATTCCCTTAAGCTGCAATCTTAAAGACAATAAGTAGAAATCATTACATATTCTGTGGAGCTTCTGAATAAGCATGCGTAGGACTCCATGGTTAAAATACAGAAAGCTAGCAGATCAGTGAGGTGCCTCTTCCACCAACACAGGGATGGGGAATCTCAAGGCCAAATGTCACCCTTGGCAGAAACCACAAGGGCAGGAGTGCTCTTGAGCTCAAGTTCCTACTGAGGGTTTCCTACTGTCATCTGATTTATCACTGCAATAACAGGATGCTGACCTAGATGGGCCCTTCTTATGTTCTTCTGAAGATATCCTGTCCCCCAGACTCACAACATCACATGTGGAACATCCCTCCCTTATGGAGATTGGGGTCAAATTCATTCAACCTGCATTTTAACCCATGCAATTCACACTTTAGGAACCAATAAGAAGCGTGCCCCCCCCCAAAAAAACATATAATGTTGAAAATAACATTAAAAATAGCATTATGTTGGGGAAAGTTACTTGCAAAAAATGTGTATTTTAGACTGAATTGTGTACAAAACTACATATATTTGGAGAAATTTGATAAAAAAAAGGGAGATGCATATTAGTTTTGATGCAGATTTTTAAAAAAGCAAATTAAGGTTGGAAAAAAAAATGAGAAACTGAAGCTGACATATTTCTCCATCCCTATCTATTCCCTTTACATATTTTGTGATTTTCCCTTGCAGAGGGTAAGAATACATCTGCGTCAGGCTTGGCTTAGCATATTCAAATTGCTACGTTTGCTAAGTGATGAACAAAACATCACAGCAAGAACAGCTGGTTTCTTAACTCCCATCTTTTCCTTTTTAAAAAAAACAACCAACATGATAAATTTTAAAAGTCTTCCCCTGCCCTCCCGTTACTCTACAGATGTGTCATATCTTCCTCAACCTGCCTGACAAGTGAATTATACAGCAGAGCTCTTTAAAGTTCAAGCCATATTGCACAGCAGATGCTCCAATACTATTAATTCAGGAGCTTCATCCAGACTCCCCATTGTCACCCCTCTCCCCTGAGGCAATTTATGGCCAGCTCTTGCTTCATAGCATCACATTACGGTCACATTAATTGTAAAGATGCATTAACCTCACCTCTGGCTTTCCTGCTCCCCCCCAGGTGCTACTTTCCCTCCCCCCTCCTCTCCCTCTGCTGTTTGGTGTATTCTGCTTCATATCTTCCTATTAGTTCCAAGATTATCACTTTATATTATACCCAGTTTTAGTTTTCTCTTGTTCGTGTTTGCTTTGTCATGCATTCTTGTTGTAACCATTCTTGGAAAATAACAATCCTCAATTAATCTCCCTTTAATGCTTATATTGGTTGGTTCTTCAGGAGGCTTTAGGAAGTTCTAGGTGGCATCCATTGCAAAACAAAAACAAAAACTTTTGTTATATAGTTTTCATTCCTTCCATCTATTTTTGATGCCCAGGCTGTGAGTGCTGCTTATATAGCCAGAAAAACACCAACACCCCACAAGAGGGAGGCATCCACAGGCTTTCAGGAATTGCTAGCTTTGCAGGAGCAAGCTGTTTGTTGGTGGTGTTGGGCCTCTCAGAGGAGAAAACTTAAAGAGAAAGAAAGATGCAGACTGACGTGGATTGAGAATGCTCAGCAGTCATGGGATGGAAGAAGGGGAATGGAATGACAAGGCTGGAATCTTGTGGGGGTATGTGTGTAATAAATATTGTTATGTGTTTGTGGGTGCCAGACCACTAAATCCCTGGATCCAGTAAGTGTTAGAATTTAATCAAGTGTTAAACTGAGTGCCAGACTTCTAATCTTTGGATCCAGCAACTCTTAAAAGCTAATCAAGCAAGGATAGTCTCCTGGTGATGTGTAAGGAGACAAAAGGAAGGGGCTCTGGTGATGTGTAAAGAGACAAAAGGAAGGGGCTCTGTGGGAGATGTAAATGGGTGTGGCCCACCCTCAACTCACAGATACTGAGAAGGAATGAAGCCAGAGTTTAGAGTGGGGAGTTAGCAGTTATGTGAGCTAGAAGCTGGATGCAAAAGTATCAGGCCAGAAAGCAGAGAGTGCGCGTGCCGTTCTGGATATCTACTTGACTCCAAGGCTGTGGCTATGGGAGACGCAAGACTCTTGAAATGAATGAAAATGGAACAGAGAAAAATACAGTGGTACCTCAGGTTACATACACTTCAGGTTACATACTGTCAGAGCTGCCCAAGGTCCCAGCTCACAAAGGACCAACGCCAATTTTTGTTATATACAAAAGTCTTTATTGCAGTTCAGTTTCAATTTCAAAGCCGCGGCGCGCAGCTCTACATCTTGACTCTAGACCGCTGAAGCTCCGTCTGAATCTCCTCCCCCCAGGCACCAGTTTAAGACTCTAGCCCTGCTCCACCTCTTCCTCTACTCCTTCCTCCTCTGGGTCCGCCTGTCCGCTGGGGTCTTGTCCTTTCTGGACTCTTCTGACGCTGACTCCCCTGACTCTTCCCACTGCCTCCGGCGGGCTTTAGGACCTGGTTCCCCATCTGGGTTTTCTGCTGTGCCGCACTCCTGTGCATTTGAACTTGGCGCCCGCGCCCAGCCCGCAACCTTCCTCCTAACCGTTACACTGCTCCTGTCACTGCTTTCTCCTTTGGGGGGGGGGGTTGCTGGGCCTGACCTCCCCTCCGTTCTCTCACTCTCCAACAGAGGCGTGGTCAGCCCTGACTCATCTCCTCCCCCCGCTGGAGGAGACGCTGGCCCTGAAGCATGAGACTCTTCCCCCCCACTACGCTCTGGTGGGGGAGCTGGCCCTGATCTCTCGCAGCTGCTTTGGGAGTCCCCGCTGGCCCCTTGCTTCTGATGCATCCCCCCTGGGACCCCCCTTGCCCTGGTCATCGGCGCCCCCTTCTGGGAATCTTCTGATTCGCTGGAGAAGCTCATGGAATCTCTCGGGTCACTGTCATACTCCCCTACACTGCCTTCCGATTCTTCCCCTTCGCTCTCCATTTCCTCTCTCCCCTGTGTCTCTGCTCCTGAGCCCCTGACACATACGCTTCAGGTTACAGACTCCACTAACGCAGAAATAGTGCTTCAGGTTAAGAACTTTGCTTCAGGATGAGAACAGAAATCATGCTCCGGCGGCACGGCTGCAGCAGGAGGCCCCATTAGCTAAAGTGGTGCTTCAGGTTAAGAACAGTTTCAGGTTAAGAATGTACCTCCGGAACAAATTAGGTACTTAACCCGAGGTACCACTGTAAGGCTAAGTCTTGACAGACTCTGGGGTTGTGCGCCCATCTCACTCAAGAGGCCAGGGGCCAGCACTGTCCGGAGACACTTCCGGGTCACGTGGCCAGCGTGACATCACTGCTCTGGCGAGCCAGAGCCGCACACGGAAACGCCGTTTACCTTCCCGCTGGTAAGCGGTCCCTATATATCTACTTGCACCCGGAGGTGTTTTCGAACTGCTAGGTTGGCAGGCGCTGGGACCGAGCAGCGGGAGCGCACCCCGCTGCAGGGATTCGAACCGCCGACCTTTCGATCGGCAAGTCCTAGGCGCTGAGGCTTTAACCCACAGTGCCACCTGCGTCCCATGGAAAACCATAGTCAACAGGAAATGGGAATGGAAGATATGGAACTAGGTGTGGATTAATGAATACACAACAAATAAAGAACTATGGATTGATGTTTTAATATATTACCACAGCGAAGAGACACGTGTGAATAAAGATGAAGGTATTATTGCTTCTTAGCACAGGAGGTAAAGTTGTTATGCTGGACTGGAGGAAGATTATTGTTGACATTTATTGATAATAATATTTGGAGAACCTCTTTTGGACTTCTTGTGTGGAAGGAAAAATTGATGACCTTGAGATGTCTGGATCTGAAGACTAGGAAAATATCGCCTAGGAGGAGAAAGAACATATGGATACCATCCTGGATTGAATATTTTGAATATTGAATATTTTGAATCTTTATAGATATAACTGACAGACAGAGAATCAGAAGCTCTTTTTATTTTCTTCTTTTTTCTTCTTTTTCCATTTCCATCTTCCTATTTCTTTCCCCTACCTTTCTGTGCTTTGCTCTTGTTTCTGGATTTTTTTTTTTTGTTTGTTTATGTTCTCTACTCTGGGTCAATGTGAAGATTTTATGCACATGAAGGTGTTGCCTGGCTGGTGAAGGTCCCTGTGTGTAACAATATGATGTATCTCAGCAATGTGCCACAATTCATTTGGAGCTGTAGGGCATACATAAGTCAGAAAATCAGATGCCTTTCAATAAAGCCAATTTTACTAAAAGAAACAAAGGGGCAGTAAATGTTGTGGTGGTTCTTTTGTTCTTTTTTTGGGGGGGGGGCTATGATAAATTTGGATTCCGACCTGCACAGCTGTCTTCCAGTAGCTCCTCATTGAATTTGATCATCGCTTTCCAGCTCCAACCATTTCTAATTGTACCCCTCTGTAGTATCCATTAAGACTGGAATGCAACACCCTGCCCTCTAGCTGATTTCAAGAATGATATTATCCCATCAATTTTCCAGCAAATTACAGTGCTTTGCAGAAGCACATTAAACCATCAGATCTTTCTTATTATAGATCTTTCTTATTATAGATTTCTCACAAGGCTTTTCATTCCAGATGAGCTTTGAGCCCACCTTAAATCTCTGATGGGGCTGCCGCCTTTCACTGTTACATGAAATGAGAAGTGGAACTTCCAGGCAGTAATCTGGACCTGGGTCTATTCGAGTGACGTCTGCAGGATGCAATCTTGGAAAGCTGAGAAGGAGGGCTTAGTATTTGCAAGAAAACACATTGTCTAGGAATCATGAGACTGGGGGACTCTGTGCTTTGTATTCTTTCTTCACCTACTGTGAAGATGCTCGTTATTTCAGTCAACCAGGATCTGTGGCCCAGTAATTATTAGAGCAATGATATCATGGTACAGAGACGATGTTGCCCTCTCCTGATGAAACAACTAATATCTTTAATATGCTGGAGAGATTTCAAATTCAGGAAGCCCTAAACCATTGAAGCAGGTTGATTTAGCATCTCTTTTAAATACTGCTCAAGCTAGAGGAGTTAGCTTTATTGCTCAAAAGTGACAACTGTTTCTGAATTTGCATTTAAGGAGCCATTGTAATTTTGCTGGGAAGAAAAATGTCTATGCATGGCTCCCTCTGCTCCATGCAAATTACAGGTGGAACACATCCTGGTATTTTATCTTCACTGTCAACTCACAGCATGAGCAAAGCACATTCCTGGGAGCTCTGAAGACAAAAGAGAAGCACAAAGAGGTAGCGGATGGATTTTGCATTTACCCTACAAATGAAGAGGGAAGTTCCAATTCTGCTTCTAATGGAACTGAAGATCAAAGTTGCATGGGGATCAGGGGGAATTCAGCACTTGGTACGATCAGATAGAACACCATTTATAGAAGGACTGGAGCTTCTTCTGAGCTGCCTCCCAATTGTTCCTGCACTATTTCAAACCATTTGCCTCTATTACCTGAGCCATTGCATATAGTATAACACATGTCTTCCTCCTGCTACATTATATCTGGGTAGCTTATGACCTCTTGAAGGTCTTATTTCATCAGTGGAGAACCTCAGGCCCAGGGACCAAATGTGGTCCTCCATACCTCCCTATTTGGCCCTCTCCCCAGGCCACACACCCCTTAGTGGTCCTGCTTCACATCCCAAATATTATTGCCTGTGTAGCAGGAACCCCCCCCCACCCCAATCATTCTGTTTGTATAAACTTCCCACACACCCTCACACACTCACACACTACATACGCCACATTTCTGTTATAAATTCATAGAAAATCAACCATACATCGGATTTGCACTGTTCCATTTTTATTTTACTCCATATGACAAGAACTAACAAAGGGGGGTGGCTTAGTCCTGGTCAGCCATAATCCCTTCACCGTCTCAGCACATCCACAGGAGCCCTGCCCATGCCAACCCTGATGATCCCAGACAGAAGACAATCAAGATCACAAAGAACTTGCATATGGGAGTGGATTCAGCATGGACTGAAACAAAGGACAATGATCAGATCTTCCTTCTGGGGGCAGGAAACTGCAAACTCCCCTTTGTTTCCTGGAAGTGACTCACGGGGAGGGGGGAAGGGAGGAACCAGCCAGGTGACAAGACACTCAGGTTACCACCAACTCCTCCCTCAACCCCTCCTTTCTGTAATGTATGCATGATGTTTCTGGGGGTGGGCTTGATCTAGAGGAGGGGAATTTCAAAAGTTTTTATAAGACCTTGCACACTATTGTTCTGGGTCTTTTCTCTCTCCTGCAAGTGAGGGGAATACCCTGTTGCAACAGTTCAATAAAGGCCAAGCCTACAGGCTGCTGTTTTGCTCCAAGTTATCCTGGTTGGTGTATTTGTTTTGTCCAAGGGAGCCCTCGGATTTTTCCTGTAACACCTGGCTGGAATGTGTCCTTGAATTCTGACAATGCCTCTTGTTTCTGTGGATAGAGAAGGGCATGAGGGTGTTATAGAAACTAGCCTACTGTGCAAAGCTAAACTTTATATTCATGGCTCTGTTTATCCTGCTGCCTGCATGAATCTGTATTCTGCACAGCTCAAGAGGCTCAACCCTTTATCATGTGTGCATCATAACATCTTTCTATAAAATTAAGGTGGGAAAGCAGATATGGTATCCTAGTATCTTTATGGTAATTAGTGGTGCAACTTAATTAAAAAATAGCTGTGCTTGAAATCATGCAAGCTCTCCTTGCTTTCTAAAGTTATCCTTGAGCTACCTTTCTCTCTTCCTCCTCCCTCTGGTTTGCACTCTTTTTTATTATCATAAAGAAATGGCATTAAAAAGAACAGGGAGAGCTTCACCCAGTAGGTCTAGGGGTTCCCACCCTACTCAGCAGCTGAAAAGCTTATTGAAATAACAAGTAGTCTTTAAAGAGATTAGCAAGCCTAAAAATGACAGGAAGCACACATCCATTCAAAAGCATACAATAAGAAGAGTGATGCATTTTAAATGCACTCCCAACTGGCTTGTCAGTAACAAATTAGACTTGTCACATTCTCCAAACAGATTTTTTTTGAGAACATTAGCAATGCTAATGATCTTGGATCTCAGCAGGAGCAGAGAAGTTGAAACCTGGTTCAGAGGTACTGCCAGACGGCTCACCTCCTTCCTTGGAGACCAAAAGCAATTCCTTGCTCTGCAAGCATGGATTAATTGGCAAGAATAAGCGCAGACCCAGCCCTTTTAGGGCGAGGTTCAAGGTTCTTGTGTTAGTATACAAAGCCCAGAACGACGTAGGTTCAGTATACATTAAGGACCATTTTATCCGGTATGCCCCAAACTTGCCTTTGTGGTAAACTGGAGAAGCACCATTAGTCCCCCTCCCCATAGGCCAGAAGCACAACTCATGTCAATGAGGAGTCAGACCTTCAATGTAGTAGGTCCAATTCTATGGAGCTCACTCCTATTAGAAATCAGTCAGGCATCAATCCCAGCTAAATTTAAGAAGTTGAAACTCTTTTATTTTCAGGCAGCCATTGCACTACGACTGTTGTTCTGGTGTCTGTATCTTCCGTTTTTATGTATCTGTGTTTTATAGCTGGGGTGGGAGACTGTTTTAATTCAGTTCACGTTTGAAGTTAAATCTATCAAATTTGCAGATGCTGAAACAGTGTGAGAGCCAGCATGAGAACCTGCTGGCGAGTAGATGAGAGTTCATGGCACTGCAGAACCAGGTTGATCAACTTGCCTTTATGTGGGAAAGTCCCTTATATAAAAATCTGCCCTGGCCTCCTTTCCAGAGACCGGCAGGATTAAGGTTCCAGCTCCGGCTCTGGCTCCAGAAGAGCAAATCCAGACATCAATGGACAAATGCTCGTAGTGTTACAACAGGTTGAAAGCAGCATAACCTGATCAGGACAGCTTTAAAAATATTCTGAGGGGAGGGAGACCATATTACAGATGACAGGGGAACACCTGGTATTGGGGATTATAGCTTCATTGGTGCACAAGCAACTGACGTATTGTTCCCCTTGCTAAAGGGCAGAAAACAACATACAGTGGCACCTTGGTTCTTGAATGTAATCTGCTCTGGAAATCCGTTTGACTTCCGAAACATTCAAAAACCAAGGTGCACCTTCCAATTGGCTCAGGCGCCCCGGAGGCAATAGCCAACAACCGCGTCGGACATTTGGCTTCCAAATAACATCCAAAAACTGGAACACTTACTTCTGGGGTTTTGGCATTTAGGAGCTGAAATGTTCGAGTACCAAGGTGTTCAAGAACCAAGGTTCCACTGTATATATGTGTGTGTGCATATATGCGCTCTTTTTTATAAACAATGATTGCATTGCAAAATTTGGTGAAGTGTGAATTTTGAAGAACAGCTGTGTTTCCATTCTCATATTGTTTAAAGAATCTGCAAATTTGATAGATTATTTGGCTTTCAATGTGAACTGAATTGAATTTCTCCTCCATCCCTATTCTCAAATCACACTGAATTAATCTTCTTGTTCAAGGATCAAATCGAAGACAAATAAGGCAATACACTGTTTGCCAAGCATTCAGCACATTCTAGGAACCAACTTACCTATCCCTTTTTAAAATAAAGAATTATTGCAGTGGTCCAGCCACAAGGGGTTTAGCATGGGGTAGGAGAGAGAAATAATAGATTGGTAGGATGAGTCATTCAAACTAGAGACAGTTGGTAATTAATTCAACAAAACAAACACAGTAATTACTAAAAGTAATAAAACTTTACATTACATTAAAGGATCTAATAGGTTTTATAAGAGGATTCTATTACACTAAGCGCAATGGAAATGTGCTATTTATAAAAGCGAGCTTTGCAAAATGTCAATAGCTTGGTATTTACCTTAGAAAATTAGACAACCATACGAAAAAATAATTATCTTTAAAAATGCACATTTGGAGATTCTTTCATTAGTGAAATTAATTGCATGATCTTAATTGCGTTGGCGGCACGTTAATGGCTCCTGTTCGTGGCACTTTGTAAGCGAAAAGCGATCAAGAAATATAATGGGAGGAAAATTCTATTCTCATTCCATGCAGTCATATATTGTAAAAGAGCTCATCTGGAAAGTAAAAATCAGTTGAAAGAGTTCCTTAGGGTGCCAAGGGTTTTGAATTAGACAAATGATAAGGTGAGTTAATGATTCTTTCAAACTTGGAAATGCCCAGGCCAGTTGTTTGCTCAGAACCGGAGCCAAAGTCTTATTATTCCTGTCTTGAAAGGTTCTAATTGATCACCCACCATTTCATCTAATGCAAAGGGTTAAAGTAATCAACTGCTGAGCATACACCAAAAATGACTACTGAATTTGAGTGCTTATTGCGACAAACTAGTAGAAATTACCCAGCGCCCTCAGGAATTATTGGAAATCAAAGGATACCGAGATTTATAAATGGATAATGTAATTTGTTCATTCCTGGGTCTGTGCATCCCCCCCCCCCAAAAAAAAAAACCCAGGGAATGTTTTGTCTCCTTTGTCACCCTCCTAACCACCTTGCAGAGAGCAGAAGGCTTCAGTCCTGCTGGGTGCTGTTTCACTAGCAAGTTCCCTCCAGGAACTTCACCTTAAATGGATAGCTCCCACACTGCTGCTTCATGTGCTTAGCTGATGTGCCTGCCTTCTTGCCACCCCCTGATTCCAAGTCACTTACCCCCATGTGTCCCAGCTTGGAGCAGTTCATGGCCCAGCTGTTCCCACCACCACTGATGACTCCATTGCTTCTCATTCCAGGGCCACCACCCATCCAGCTACTGTTGCTGCCGCTGCCACTGCTGAATTGTGAGACGCGGCTGCCTGAGCTGGACCCACCTCACTCCCACCCCGACTGACCCCTGCATCAGCACCACCGTGAAGACCATAAGCAACAGTGAAAGACAGACCCCTGGCATTGGGGCAGTCCTGTTCTTCACGCCTCCTCCACTACCCCATTCCTCTCCCTTGTATTTAGGTTTCCTCTTCCTCCGTTGGGCCCTCTCAGCCACTCGCTTTTCAGTCCTGCTAGGGACTGCTTGCCCAGTGCAATCCCTGGAGATAACATTCTGGCAAATCGTGTCCTCTTCACGGGGGGCATGTGTTGTGGTGAGATCCCCAAGACTGAGCTCACTGTCTGTGTGGGTGGGATCGTTTGGATAGCCACAACAACCTGATTGGGTCACTCGGTTGCTAGGGAAATTCTGGCCAAAGGGGTTAAGAGAATTTGCAGCCAGGGGACCTATTTAAAGAGCTGCACGTTGTGTCGAGCTTCTTCTTAGCACCTCGTGCATTGGATCACCCCCCCACCCCCCTATATTTAGGGTCTTGCCATGACCTTGCTATGCCGTCGTGGGTTGTCTGTTCTTGGGAAAGGAGCCTGGTAGGAATTTCCCCATTTGTCTGATTGGTTGGCGCCACTTGGGTTTCACCTGCCGCGTAGCAAATCATCACAACTTTGTAAGGTTAGGCGATTAGGTATTGGTTCAAGGTGTGTTGAGGGGAGGTTGTCACACCTGCCCCTCCCAATGTGCGATAGGGTATTCCGTTAAAGGAGTCCAGGGGCTCACCATGCTTTCGTCCGATCCCCTTCCAGGGGTTAGGGCCACACCAGAGCACCTGGGAGCATTTTGGGGTATGCCAATAACCTTAAACTAATATTGGTGTCAACTGTGTCTTTCTTGGGAGGTCTTGGGGGTTTTCACACACAATGCAGACCCCAGCAGAATTGACCCTTCTGCTCACAAAGCTACAATTCCAAGAGTAGTTTCACAATCGATCCTTATTCCCAGGGTAGCTCCCTGTGGGGTACCTACAAAGAACTCTCAGCACCCTTAACAAATGACTATTCCCAGGGTTCTGTGGGGGAAGCCATGACGGTTCAAAGAGGCAGGATACTGCTTTAAATACATAGTGCAGGTGGAGCGCAAGTGTCAGCAACAGAGCCCTGAGGTCCTGGCAGCCACCTAAGGGTGCCAGGTGCTGGTGTCAGGTCTGATTAAATGAACCAGTGTTCTGGGCTGCTAAAAGGCAGTTCTTGTTTGCATTTCTGTCCTGCCTTTCCACCCAAAGGAACTCAGGGCAGCAAAGAGCAAAGCAGAAAAAATTATCTTAAAAAAGAAAACACAATGGAGTTGGGTGCACCTCACCAGGGAGGACATTAAAAAGGGAGCGGGAATCACCACAGAGAAGGCCCTGTCAAAAAATTCAATGGCAGCACCAACAAGGCCTCCTCTGCCAATCATAGGGCCTGAGATAGTAGATACTGAGGAAGATATTGTTTGAGGTAAATGATTTCTAAGCTGTTTAAGGGCTTATTTTTTATTTTTTTATTTTCTTGTTACAAAATTGTACACACATAAATCATAAAACACGACATGACAAACAAAAATAGGTCACTTGGGGGGGGGGGAATACCAAACATCATTTTACAGTACGTAATAATGAGATGATTACAGAAAAATGAGTTCTTTGGTGAATGTATTTGGAAAACACAGAGTAATTGGAGTAAGTACAGAGTTGTGCCTGCCTATCTGTGTCATATTGAAATAGATGTTGTAGGTATTTCTTTTTTTATATATAAATATTTATTAAGATTTTTATAAGAGAAAAACATAAGTAACAAACAACATTGCTTATATCATACACAAAATTTCATAACTTGTTTGGACTTCCTCACGTCTCCTGCTCCCACTTACATTGTTAGAAAGTTTTTTCAAGCAAATTATCATCTTGTTTACAATCTTATATCCACTCGTTTAAATATAATCTAATAGTTCTCCCAAAGGGTTTTTCTTTTCCTTAATCTCACTTATCCTCTAATTCCGATGTTGTAGGTATTTCTTGTCTCTGTGTTGTTTCATTTGTGTATTTAATAAAATCACACCATACGGTGGAAAAATTAACTTGTTCCTCCCCCCTCCCCTTGTCACCTTCAGTTTTTGCTACAGCTTTTCCATTATGGCTGTTTGCCTATTTAAGGCTTATATGCTGTGGCCTCCCACTCCCATAAATATAATGAACAGGAGCTGTTTGTCATTACTCAGAAGTGAAAGACACTGTACTCCTTTCCAAAGGAAACTTTTAGGTATTCCAGTGTTCAGAGGTTGAGTCTATTATTGCAATCAGGTTCAAGCATTAAGTCCGTCATGACCTTTTGCTCAAATGTTTTCATATATTTTCCTCTATTTTTTTAAGAAAATGAAGTTTGAAGGGATAAGGAAGCAAGATCAAGGATAGAGAAAAAAAAAATATTTGATTTCAATGGGTTGTTTAATCAAGACAAAGACAAGCATGAATGGCTTTCCATTTTTGCTATTAAGCCAGGTGTTTGGTTTTTTTTAAGAGTAGGTAATTATTGCAATATTTAGGAGAAATGCAGAAAGAGAATATGAGAAGAGACTAGGGAAAGTGAATGATAAACCATTTATGTACATTTGTACATATCCACACACAAAAATCTGGTCGAATACCTTGTAGCTGCTGCTTACAGACAATAAATGTTATAGGTTTACAGTGAAGAGAAATGAGAACTGCCATTCCCAAGGGACCCTGAATACATCTCTTCCAATGACTAGCAGTTAACATTATGGATAGCATCTGCCCATGCTTTTATCATGATTTAAATTTGTTTTTCATTCACCAGGCTGGATTGCAGGAGAATAATACTGAAATGTGTGTGAATCACCAGACAATTTTTTTTTGTTATTAGCATCTCTGTGGTGATCCTAGTGCAGAGAGAGGAAGTTTATGAGTGAACAGGAGTACAAGGCACTTTCTTGTCTCCAATATTTCCTGCAACAAATGGAAGGTGTAATTGATTTTCTAATAATAGAGAGAATTCTCCTTTGGAAGCATAATATTGCAGCTTTAGACCATGTCTGGGTTCTGTAATCCACACTATATAGAGCCATTCAAGTGCTTTATGGCAAATGGTTTGTAGGCTTATTTGTTGCTGGAATCTGGAAGAATATGAAACATAAAGGGTCTCCAAACCACTAAGGTAATTTAATAGTCCAAGATGCACACACCCAACACCATGGAAATATGAAGTGCAAAATATTTGGCACTAGGGTACCTGTGAGGAGCTTGCAGTGGTGAGACAGAAGGATTTATTGGTTCTATCCTCTCTGCCTTGCAAATTCCACTGGTTGTTGACAAGGAGACTAGTGAGGGTGGTGAAAAATCTCAGCCGCTATTAGGCAGGACATCATTTGGGTCTTCTTCACAGACCCCCACACCGTGAGTCCTTGAAATCTGATAGACAAGAGGACTTGGGAGGGCAGCACTACATTCCCAGTACTGTCATGATTCAGGGAGAGCCTACCTATAACTTGGGTAGTACAGGCCATTTTTCAGCCTGAGCGCCACATTCCCTTCTGGAAAATGTTATGAGGGTTATATGCCTGCGTTGGGTGGAGTCAGAGGCAAAAGTGGGTGGAACAACGTATGTAAATGTAGCCTCTGAATGTGAGGCTAGCTTCTACACACACTCAGGCATCCCTCTGTATCCTCCATCCAGGTGACATTTCAGGTCACTTCCAGGTTTGCACATATTGAATGCACGTAAATGGAGTTGCCTGTACAGTGGTACCTCGGGTTAAGAACTTAATTTGTTCCGGAGGTCCGTTCTTAAACCGAAACTGTTCTTAACCTGAAGCACCACTTTAGCTAATGGGGCCTCCTGCTGCTGCTGCGCCGCTGGAGCATGATTTCTGTTCTCAGCCTGAAGCAAAGTTCTTAGCCCAAGGTACTATTTCTGGATTAGCGGAGTCTGTAACCTGAAGCGTCTGTAACCCGAGGTACCACTGTATTTGCACACACACATCAAACCCCGGAGTTTCACTTTTTTGAGAGTTCAGGAAATGCAGTTGGAAATAATTAGGGTGTGGAAGGTCTGTAACGGCTATAAAAATTCCATCTACCCTGCATAGCTAGCTGGGATTACTGGAGTTTCATTATTTGACATGATGTGTTTATATTTATATTTTTATGCTGTGCCTTTATAGAAATGTATGTTTGGGGTTAACTTTTCTGATAAGAGGAACTTTTTAATGGTAAGATCAGTTTCATAACTGAACCAATTATCTAGAGGTCTTCAAGCAGAGAGGCTGGACAGCCATCTCTTAGTGACCCAGGAGATTGGACTAGAGTATCTTCGAAAACAAAGCAAAGAGCTCCAGACACCCTCTTTTAAAACCTGTGTGGGTGAGGTTTATTATAGAGCAAATGAAAACAGCACATAGAAGCTTTCTGAGATGTGTAATATTGAGGGGCTGGTTCAGCCACTGGTTCTTCATGTTAGAGTTGGTGTATGACAAGCAGACCTGTTTTCACCTCTGAAATATTGGACTGGATGAAAGGATATAATTTTGCTGGCTCGGTTGCATTCAGAACTCTGTGCCTGAAGTCAAAATATTCCTTCTGAGAAACAGACAGGAAGTTGCCAAGGGACTGTTTTCCTTTAAGTAAAATGGAAATGAGCAACCGTGATATGAGAGTTAGAGCAGAAAGGCTGGAAACTATTCACATGTCTTAACGTAAATCAATAGTATTGGAATTAAGGTTTAACATGAGAGGCAGCTGTCACAGAGACAAGGCTAACAAGAGCAGAATATCTGTAGAGACGATTAACGTTGTCCACCTTTTGGAACAGACATGCTGCTGAAAGTGAAGGGAGGAAGGGAGAAGAGCTTTCCTTGTAAGAAAGATGCGCTGGCATATTCATGAGTCAATTTCCCAAGATTCTCAGTTGGGTATTGCAGAAAAGCCCCATGAGCCTTTCCTCTCCAACCAGCCTCTGATTAGCAGTTCTGAAAAGCAGTCAATCAATTTCACTGGACGGCCCTGTGGTCTAGCACGGTGGCATTGGAGTGAATTCTCTCTGTCTGCTTTCTACCCACCACACATACTTTTGTAAACCTCTATGAAAAGTGGAGAAGATGGAGGTTTATAAAAAAAATAGTCATGGTGTGGATAGAGATCTCCCCCTGCCTTCTTCACCTATAATTCTGGAATGGGGTCATTGTTACTGAGAAGCTGATCTGGCTGGAATGGGTCCTTGAACTCAGATTCAGATACTCAAACTTTTATTGGCGTGTGCCAATGTCTTTTGTTCCCATGGATGTAGAAACCAACCTGCTGTACAAAGGTAACATTTATATTCAGAGCCCTGCCTCTTTTTGCCTCTGGCACCCAGAAGGTTACCCACAAGGGAATGTTCCCTGCCACTGACTTTGCTGACTTAGTTACAATTGCGAAGACAAAGGACAAGAATCTATTCAGGCTTTGCTGGACCTACAAAGCCTTGGGAGGGAATTATCCAGCTGCCTTGTGGGGAAAGCAGCATAAGCACCCCACTGATTGGCCTCCTATCTTCCTTCTGCAGCTATTTTTCCCTACTTGAAGGAATGAATACTAAAACACACAGATGCACACAACAAAGTGAAGTGCTAAAACTTCTCTCTGGTCACCATGTTTCTCATATTTTAACATCCCCTCTGCTTGTGGAATTTTTCTTTTTATTGTCCCTGCCTTTAACAAGCACGTCTTGCACCTTTTTCGCTGCTCACAAAGGCTATGCTACAGCCACCCAGATTGCCTCCGAACAGCCAACTTCTGATAGTGAAGCCTGCCCTGAGGCTTTGATACATACAATTCCATAAAAAAATACTGCATGGTGACTTAATGTTCATGTGTGGATCTGCCTACATATGTACTAGTGATAAAATGAACCCACTCACCCAATTTCCCTTTGAGACCTTGGGAAGGGAGCAGAACATTCTAGCATTTTAATAAGCAATACAGGGATGGTGATTTAGCAGGACAGGTAGCAGAAAATAAGGATACTTCTTGATAAATTGTCTCATACTTGTTGCCAAAGTCAAAGAAGGGCACAGGGGAAACAATTCTTCTCTGGCTCATAATTCAGTCTGAGCCAGGGAAGAATTTCAGGGTTTGAAAAGCCTGCTTCTCCTTTGAGGTGGACTTTACAAATCCTGATAGTTCTTCTTCAACCTGTAATATGGAGAAGTTCACCAGGATCCCTAACAGTAAGTGTGCCTTGACACAGCTCATCTGCTTGCCAGGTGCCCACAGACAACAGCAATTTTCAAGTTTGTATATAATCTGCATGATTTATTCTGAAAGCGCAACTAGGTTTTCTCTGGAAGACGTGCTGGATGTTATTTATTTAATGGTTCATTTGGAGATGCATAAAATATTCAGTTCTGCTTCTATGTGAAATCAACAGTAAGAACAATCCACTTTCTAGGTTTTGTATTTGTTTTTTAAATGAAATTTTATGGCCAACTTTTAGGTCTCTGTCCACAAAGCACACATTATTTGGCAGGGTATCTGAATTTAACAAATGGTGTCCTTTTCACAAGCGTGTTAAAATACTGTCAGTTTTCTGTGTATGGCATTAGTTCCAAAGGCAGCAAAGTGGGGGTAGGGAAAAGAATAAATTAAGCTCAACAATGTAGAAAAAGAAAAGTTTCCCTTTCTCCCAACAGTGTTAATCAGAAAAGGCTGAAATATAGAATATCATTTCTCTTGAATAAAACTGACAGAATATAAATCACTCTTAATACCTCCAGCCCTCCGCAAGAATACAGACGGCATAAGGCAGTCGCTGTTCTACACACACTTTGTATGCTTCAAAGCCTTCCGCTTTGTCTGGCAATTCTGAATAATAGAGGATCCTGAGCCATGTATATGAAACTTGGATTAATGTGCAAGATTTAATCTACAGTTTGCAAGGACCAGGCAAATTCCAAGGGAAATCAAGAGTTTAAGAAGTCTCTCTCCCAAACAGGAAATAGGTCTCAAGTCCAACTTGTAACATATTGCTTATGACACATTTCTTGTTCCAGGCCAATTCTCGCCTACCCCTGCCCCACCACAACAGAAATTAGTGTAGAATGAGAGGGGCCGGAGTTATGCATTAAAGAGTCTCAATCCTTCATCTGCAGGGGGAATGGAGGGAGATGGGCTTGAAGCTCCAGGAGCAGCTGAGCTTGCCAAAGGCTGGGTGAAGTCATAGGCTGCCTCATGCCAGGTGAGACTATCTGGCCATCTAGCTCAGTATAATCTGTTCTGTCAGCAGGTGTCTATGTTAGATATTACTGACATTTTGGGATATGTGTGTGAGAGAGAGGGGAACAGAGGAAGAGATTGATTTTGTTCTATATTTGCATTACTTTTTTCATTTTTATCCTTATTCTAAAGCCATACTAGGGTTGTTTATTTGAAGGGAGGGGGGAAAAAATGACCAAATCATTGTAGTTTTTCCCCTGATCTTGGCTAGCACCATAACAAGGTGGCAGCTGTGGATGGGCCCAACATTGTTTTCCACCAGACCATAGAGGGGCAGCTGCTATCCTGTATTTCCATGAGCTTACCGGAGGCACTCCAAACAGCTTTTCCCATTTTGAGATGCTCTGATCTATATCAGTTGACAAAAGAGTCACATAAGGTCTAAAGTACACATTATGTTCATGGCGTAGCTGCGTCTTTAATTGACGAGTTTTTAAAACAAACAAATTACCTAACATGGAGAATAGGGAGTTCCATCATTTAGTCCATGGTCCCAGTATGGGTAAGATTCTCAACCCAACCGCTTAAGCAGATGGGAAGTTTCCTAGTTTAGTTTGCAAGCATGTGGGCTATGATTCAGATTGGGACCACAGCATGGGACAAAGGGTTTAAGCTCCCTAACAGAATTCCCTTCCAGTCCTGATGGGAGCACCCTCTTTGCTTGTAATTTATTTTTAAAAACATCAGTTCCCTTAAAAACACAGCTCCATAGCTACTGTAGCCAGCGGCGGAGGAAGCATCTTGGGCACCTTGGGTGGGGCAAGGTGTGGAACGCCCATAGGGATGGGGCAGGGCGTGGGGCACCCATAGGGAGGGCTGGGTGAGACGTGTGGTCCCATAGGGACGGGGCATGCCACGGGGCCTCAGCTGCCCTACAGCTGGGGGGAGGCAGCAGGCGGACAGCACAGAGCCTGCAGGCGCTCGAGACGTGTGGCTCGGGTGCGCTGCAACAGGCCCCACGTTGAGTGCTACCTGCCATTTTGTCACCCCCACCAGGGTGACACCCAGGGCGGACCTCCCCTTCTTATGCCCCTGACTGTAGCAACTTAGCATGCAGCTTGATCCTAGCTATGATGTGTGCCCAAACAGTAGCACTAGTGCATTATTGCATTATTAAATTTCCTGTATTTCTCCCTAGCATCTGCCACTAATTAATGTGAAAGGAAACTGCATTCAAAAAATATCAGAGCAGAAAGAAAATTTGGGTGAATTGTTATGGATGGGTACAGGATTTTTCTTGTGCTTATCTTATTTTGAAGGTGGCCAACAGGTGTTTACAAGTGTATTTTCTTTCCTTCCACAAAACATCTCTCTGGCTGGCTGCTCCTGCAGCTTTCCCAGGTGCCTGCACATCAATTAAATCCCAGGGGAATATATCATGAGATAATACATTTTTGTATATCACAAAGTTCAGGCAGCTGGGGAGGCTGCTCAGGGCTGGTGAAATGTTTACTGGAAAGCGAAACACACAATGAGAAAGGCAAGCTCAAAACTGAAACTTAAAGGGGGAGACCTGGCTCCTTTGCCTTTGGATGCCCAAGTCTACCACCCCACATTTTCCTATTGGTAGACCTGACATCCCAAACCACCCACCAAAATTCTAATGACAATCTAAAGAGGCTGGAGAATTTGGCAGAAAAATAGAAGCTTCGTTAGCTGAAGAAGAAAACTTTCAAGAAACTGGGGCACAGATTCTGGACGTTACATGTAGTTTTACCCCACTCTCTATTTTTTGGCCAATTTGATGAAATCCTGATTGCAGGAGAAATCTCTTGATGCAAGCAGTCACAGATGAAAGACCTTCCGCAGAGATTTTTTGGGAGACACAAAAGCCTTTGCATGACAAAAAAGTAATTATTCTTCAAAGTTCCTTGAAAGAGGGAGTTTAAGGTATTTAATGATTAAAAACTTGATGTCCTTGAGTACAAGTCAGATAAAGGAATTAGCACGGACCTTAAGGCTGCCAAAATGACAAACATAAAGACTGCAATAATGAGTGTGCCTGAGGTGATTACATTTTCTAATTAGAAGAACACATGTCCCATTTAGGCGTGGTAATCTTGTTCTGCCTTTGACGTCATTTGGGTCGTCCTCAACTAGTAGAAGCTCTTGCAGTTTTTAAATAGTAAAGCTCATAGGCAGAAGGCAGAGTCAACTCCCAAAAAGAAAAGGAAATGAACAGCACCAACCACATCTCTAAACATGAAGTGTGAAACTTCATGTCCAGGGTCCAAATGCAGCCCTGTGGGACTTCATTCACGCTACACTATGATACAACTTTAAATGGTCATGGCTTCCCCAAAAGAATTCTTGGAGCTGTGGTTTGGTTCAGAGTTGTTTGAAGACCCCTATTCCAGAGCAGTGAGAGATTTTACTTTCTTGGGCTCCATGATCACTGCAGATGGTGACAGCAGCTGCAAAATTAAAAGACCCCTGCTTCTTGGGAGAAAAGCAATGACAAACCTAGACAGCATCTTAAAAAGCAGAGACATCAGCTTGGCAACAAAGGTCCATATTGTTAAAGCTATGGTTTTCCCAGTAGTGATGTATGGAAGTGAGAGCTGGACCATAAAGAAGGCTGATCGCCAAAGAATTGATGCTTTTGAATTATGGTGCTGGAGGAGACTCTTAGGAGTCCCATGGACTGCAAGATGATCAAACCTATCCATTCTGAAGGAAATAAGCCCTGACTGCTCACTGGAAGGACAGATCCTGAAGCTGAGGCTCCAATACTTTGGCCACCTCATGAGAAGAGAAGACTCCCTGGAAAAGACCCTGATGCTGGGAATGAGATGGCTGGACAGTGTTCTCGAAGCTACCAGCATGAGTTTGACCAAACTGCGGGAGGCAGTGGAAGACATGAGTGCCTGGCATGCTCTGGTCCATGGGGTCACAAAGAGTTGGACACGATTAAACGACTAAACAACAACAACATTCCAGAGCTGTAATTTGCAGAGTGGTTTAACAGTCAAGCCCTCTTCCCAGCTAGTATGGCCAATGGTCAGGAATTTGGGGAGTTGTTTTCTCCCTGTCTCATAATAATAGAACTCATGGACATCCAGTGAAGCTGAAAGCTGGAAGATTCAGGAAATCTTCAAGAAAAAAGAAAGTACTTCTTCTTGAAATGCATAGTTAAGCTATGGAAGTCACTCCTACAGTACAGAAGGTAGTGATGACCATCAACCTTGTTGGCTTTAAAAGAGGGTGAGGCAACTTCATGAAGGCAAAGGCCATTGGCAGCTATTACATAACTGCTATGCTCTGCCTTCAAAGATGGAGGCAGTAATGCCTCTGAAAACCAGTCACCGGAAGCTTCAGAAGAGGACAGTGCTATTGTGCTCGAATCCTGTGTGCTGGTTTCCCACAAGAATCTGAGAAAAGGATGCTAGACTAAATGGTCCATTGGCATGATCCAGCAGGCTGTTCTTATGTGCCCCCTTCTAGAACCCACCGCTCTCAACCAACTCTCACCTGCCTCACCCCAACATTCACACTTCCCTTTCCAAGCGTCCTCCAATCTTCCGTCTGCACCAGAATTCCCCTCTCTCTCCCTTCCTCACTCCCTCCCTGTTTGACATTCCCTTAGGAATTCTAATAGCATCACCTCAATTACCATATTGCAAAAACAGAGGAAGAGGTTACAGATGGGAAATGTCTGGGAATCTCAAAATCTAAAGGCAGAGACCCTGGCTTATGTCTCGCAGCAGGACTCAGGATCCACCCTGGACCTCAACCTTTCCTGGTTCCCTCCCTGTGTCAAATTAAAGATTGTAAGCCCCTTGGGGCAGGGACCTGTTTCTCAAGGGTCACATGCAGCGATGGTGCAAAGAATACAAAAGAAATCTCACTAGGCTCCTGCCCTGTGCAAGCTGAAGCCCGCTAGATGCCTTTACCTTAAAAACAAAGGCTGTGTACACACCATCCATTTAGGGCAGGGGTAGGCAACCTAAGGCCCATGGGCCGGATGCGGCCCAACCGCCTTTTCAATCCAGCCCGCGGACAGTCTGGGAATCAGTGTGTTTTTACATGAGTAGAATATGTCCTTTTATTTAAAATGCATCTCTGGGTTATTTGTGGGGCATGGGAATTCGTGCATTTCCCCCCTCAAAATATAGTCCAGTCCAACACATGGTCTGAGGGACAGTGGACCACCCCACGGCTGAAAAATGTTGCTGACCCCTGATTTAGGGCTCCTGCAGCATGAAAAGGGGCTAAGTCTGCAGGGCTGCATTACTAATAGACAGGGACTCGGACCTTAGAAATGCCATTGGCAGAGAGGCCTCTGTGTGAGGTCATTTCCCCTGCTCTCCTTGAGGGAACGAACCATATTGAGTTTTCCTCTCATTTCCTTGGACCCTTGTAGGATGCAGACATGCCTCTTCCGCAGGTGCCTAGGGTTGGTTATCACGTAAATATCAGAATTGTTACAAAAGTTGGGTGCCACCCCTACACTCTGCAAGATGGCAGGGGGGTCCAGGCAGTCACCCAAGATCCGTGTTCCTTTGGAGAGCGGAGACATGGCAGAGAATGTCATAGCTCTAAGAAAGATGGTTTGTTCACCCATTTGCACTTTCCGTCTGCATGGAGGGAGCCCGCATCTGACAGCATGGTCCTGTCAGGAGGGGCTTATCCCCCACAGCAGGGAAGCCCTGGAGTCCCAGGCATCTCTCCCAGGCTATCCAATAGTCCATCAACCCCTTTTGGCATGTTCCTGTCTCTATATCAGGTGAGGCCCTGACTTGGAAATAAATCTGACCCTGTACTTTCCCACTGACTTCCAATCCTCCCTTCAATGCTCCATATCATCAAAATCCTACCATTTATTAATCTCTGGGGTTTAGGGGTGTCCTCTGCAAATCCATAACAGTATTTTGCCTGCATAGCTTTTACTGCTACTGTTGCTATGAACCAGTGTATGATAATAAAGTAAGGAAGGCTTATTTTTAAACTTCTCAGCTTGTGGTCTGATTCTTTCTGAAGTGGGCAGCTGACTTCATAGCTGGACGTCCTCCAAACAAGGTTTTGCAGCCAAATTCCTAAGCTTTCAGTTTTGCTGTCAAGGAGGGGATTTTAAACCTCTGTTAATCTCACATTTGTGGGTATCTGGAGGGATAAATTTCCATTAACGTATACTCTTCTACCTGTTAAAACCAATTCACACAGTGACAAGATCTTGAAACTTTGGGAAATTCTCTTGAAAATGAACTAGAACATGTTTAGGAATGATGAGTCTGTAGGTTGACATTTAATGGAATGACCCCATGACTTCAAGATGTGATGTGTACACAGCCTTAGAGTTAAGAGAATAGAGGCACAGAAAGGCCATATTGTTCAACCTAGTAACCAATCAGATATTCACACTCCCCTCCTCTGGGCCTCAGGATCCTCCTACCTTCACAGTTCCTATTCATGCTGAGTGATGGGCAAGTATCCTGGCAAGAATCTCACCATCATCTGACAGGCATCCCTCTTGCAGGGCA
The DNA here is from genome assembly GCF_964106915.1 of Podarcis gaigeae. Lineage (NCBI taxonomy): Eukaryota > Metazoa > Chordata > Lepidosauria > Squamata > Lacertidae > Podarcis > Podarcis gaigeae. The sequence continues at coordinate 9,409,318 of NC_139692.1, forward strand.
CTGTAAGGCTTGCTTGCAAAGTGGCACTTTGTGACATCATCTGGCAAACAGCTGGTGGGTGGCTGCTGGGTTGTCAGGGAGCTGAATTAAGAAAAATAAAACAAACAGGGTCAAAGGGTACTGGGATGAAGCCAACGTGGGTCAGGCCAGGGTGTGCTGTTGGGGTGTGTGGTTTGCCTCCCCAATGTCAGGATTGAAGAACCTTCATATAAGAATCTGCCGCTGTCTGAAGAGCACATTCTAGCAGAGGCTGAAGAGAGGGAGGAGGGAGAGAATGGAATGCAGGTTGCCAGGGAAACAAGCAGACAGGAACTAGGTGTAGTAGGGTCGGGTGATAGAGCGAGGGAACCTGCAGAAAGTGACAGCTTGTCAGAAAGGGAATCTGAACCAATCAGGCACAGACTTCGCTGGAGGGGAGGCCTACAAGACAGACAGAGAGAAGCAGCACAAGAAGAAGACGTACTTCGTTGCTTCTTCCGTAGTAAGAGAAAGGGAAACCAGAGCCCAGTTGACTCATCTTAGGCTGTTATGGAGGCTGCACGGGAGCGAGCTACAGGACTTTCTGTTTGTTCTTTGCAATAAATCATCCTTTTTAATTAGCCGGATTCATGCGTTTTAATTGCTGCTGACACCCTTGTTCTGCATCTTGCTCCTCCACCTGCTCCTTTAGCTGTTTGATAGAATCATAGCATGGCAGAGTTGGAAGGGATCAAAAGGGTCATCTAGTCAAACCCCCAGCAATGTCAGGATCCTGCCCACAGCCAGCCCTGGCTGGGCTCCAAACTCTGACCATCTTCTTACCAGCCAGATGCACAGACCCCTTGCAATTCTGCATGGGGTGGAGATAGGGGAGAGAAAAACAGTTTGCGCTCTCTCTCTCTCTCTCTCTCTCTCTCTCTCTCTCTCTCTCTCTCGACATTGATCTGAGAGCCACACCATGCAGCCCTGTCAATATCTCAAGGGCTGTCAGAGAGAGGCGTGAGGGAGCTTGTTTTCTCCTGCTCCAGAGGCCCTCAAGACCTGAAGCCATGGCTTCAAGTTACAATAATTGAGATTCCGACTCAACTTCAGGAAGAACTTTCTGACAGTAAGAGCTGTGTGACAGTGGGAAGGAATCTCTTGGAAGGCGGTAGACTTTCTTTCCTTGAAGGTTTTTCAGCAGAGGTGGGATGGCCACAGCGGCGGAGCAAGTCTATCAGGTGCCTGGGGTGGCACACAGGGGCAGGGCCAGCTGGGGCAGGATGTTCCGTAGGGCCTCTGAGGAGTCTGCCTGCCTCCTCACACTCAGCTGCCCTACAGCTGAGGGGGAGGCAGCGGGTGGACCATTTGGGGCAGTGTGGAGCCTATGCTTGCCCAAGCCACTGCATCACTCCCAAGAGAGACGAGTGCCTTGGGCACGCTGCAGGCCCCGCAGTGAGTGCTGCCTGGCATTTTGTCACCCCCCTCAGTGGTGACACCCAGTGTGGACCGCCCCCACCGCACCCCCTTCCTCCTGGGGCCACATGCCCCCCCCCCAGCACAGCAGTACAGTAATACACATATGCCAATAATGTTTTAAGAGGTGCCCTGGAAGTGTGATCCCTTTGAGCTTGAGAGATTTAATATCACAGCTTCGAGTGCGTAAAAAAAAACATGCTGACACATTTTCCTCCCACTCTGAACAGCTGCTGGCATTATGGAATTAGGTAATGCATTGGTCAAGCCTTGTGCTGAACCACTTCATCAGAAAAAGCCCAGCGCTTGATTGTTTTCGCAATCCCCATTGCTGCAAAGCTGTGCTCTTTACAAACAGCTCGCCTTGGTGGGTCTGGTGAGATCAGAGATCAGCTCAGGAAAGAGTAAGGGAGATCATGGTAACAACATTTACTGCATGTCAAAGACTCCATGACACACTTTGGGAACACCAGCAGAATGCATGGGATGCAGAACAGCACTGATTCAGTACTGTTCACTTCCTCACTTACCCTCACCAGCCTTGTTTGTTTCCTTTTATAGCTGTTTAAGTAGAATCTGATTGACTCTTTGGCTCACTTTCAAACCCTCAAATGCTTTGAACTGCATGGCTACTTTGCAACACCAGGATACAAGATCTCTTGAGGCCTCTGCAGTCGGTGCCCCCACCTGTTGGTTCCAAGGGCTGATCTTCATGCACTGAAGATATTTTTGTCATTATAGATAGAGGGGAAAGTGAGAGAGAGAAACATAACTGAGTGCTGCATTGCAATTCCAACTCCTGTTTAAAATGGCATAGAAAATAGGAGTGATTCTCTAAGGCTTCATTCTATCATCCTGACATTTTGTTACCTGTTAATTTTTGTGTTTTATATGATCTTTCGCACGATGTAAATGCCACTTCTGGAAATTTAGCAGAATCTAGTGGAAGTGTAACACTCATTTCTGTGTTGTTTCCAGGGGGAAAAAATCCATTTACAACCCTGGAATCCTGGAATATCACATGATTTTTGTGCTGTAAGTTTCCCACAATTTTCATGGATCATGCCCCCACCACTCATATATGGTATGTGGATGGTATTTTAAAAATATTTCCTGGTGAATCAAGGGGGGGGGTGGAAGTGAGCGTGTGTGGAAACGGTGGGGGAGTGGCAAGACATCTGATGACATTTGTTGCTGTGTTGGGCAACTCCCACTGATGTGAATGAAATTCAGCACAGCTTGATGGTATATTGATCAAAAAGCCACAGTTCCAAAGCTCAGCAGGTATTGCAGTGGAAAAGGCAAGTTAAAGACCAGGGCAGAAATGCTAGCATTATAACCATAAAAAAACAAAAAACCTAATGAAATAAACCCCATGTCTGAATGCAGCATTCTTCAGGATCTGAATTTGCTCATGGAAGAGTTTGGCTTCCTCCATTTACAGGACATACGGCTGCTGCCAACTTCCCTCTCACTGCCAATGGATCTGCCCACTAATACTTGAGAAGTTTCTAACTGGGATTCAGGGCAGTCTCTACCATGAGACAGAGTTTCCCCAGGTGGCAGGCGCTGGTTGGCAGGAAACGTGGCAAAGCTTTTGAGGACAGAGTGGTGTGTCTGCCCAGCATCCTCTAAGCTGGCCTGCTACACAGAATTGTAGAGTTGGAAAGGACCTTGAGGGTCATCTAGTTCAACTGTCCGCATCGCACGAATCCTGCCCACAGCCATCCCTGGTTGGGCTTGAACCACCAACCTTCTGGTTAACAGCCAGACAAACTGACCCACTGTGCATGCAGTGAAAGACTCTGACCTGTCCGTAACACTGAAATAATATTCCATTGCCTGTCTGATAGATAGACCATGTCCTTCACCTCAGATGGCAAAAATGTCTTGGGCTCACCCTGCTCAAACTGGTCACTGGGATCATATCAGATTGATTTGACTGTCTTTTAGTCTAGTTCTGAGTTCTGTGTTTCTGACGCTTACCAATACGGACCTAAACTGGGGTGGGAACCTTTTTCAGCTCAATTGCCATGTTTCCTTCAGGAGTTTAATCATTCTGATTAGCTGTTTCAATTTTCTGTTACTTTTAATAACTCCAGACTTAATACTGTTTTTACTAGATTTTATGGTATTTGTTTTGCCTTGTTTCAAGCCACCTTGGAATCCTGTGATGCAGGACACTATACACACTGATTAAACAAACATGTAGAGGAAACACCTAATCTCATTTTGGAATTATCAGGTGCAAAACAAGTCATGCAAAAATAAAATTGTATGGCCACTATTAGAGCAAGAAAGTGGCTGTTTGGGGCACATACAGAAAAGATCCCACCGGTTTTGTGGCTGTGAATACCATTAAACGCAGCATCTCCCAATAATTTGGGGAGAACGGAAGGTTCACAGAGTGCAGGATGTAGGGCAGGGCAGGGAGATAATAGTCCCAATTCTCTTTCTCCATCTGCAAAAAGAAATAAGAAACTATACCATTTGCTCCAGCCAAACTTTTTTAATTGCATGTTTTGAGGTCTTTATTCTAAAGGGACCATTTAAATGTGAGATTTCCTTGCAACAAAAAGAGTAATCATGATAAATGCATCCTTCCCACTATCATTTTTCCTCATAACTCCTGGCCTTATCCATGCACAAGATCTTTGCAGAGGCCTGAAAATATGGCAGGGTTGCAATGAGGGGTAGGCAAGCAATGAGTGGGGCAGAGAGAGAGAGAGAGAGAGAGAGAGAGAGAGAGAGAGAGAGAGAGAGAGAGTCCTGAGGACTCATAGGGTGCAATTTGTGGGCTTCAACATCTCAAAAGTTAGTCTCTGTGGATGTTTGGAATATAACCACCATTCTTAGAGTACATCGGCCCTTCACAATGAATGCCACATTAATACAGTAATGAGGCAAGCAGGGATGGGGCCTGATGCCAAGTCTGTATGTAAGAAGAAATCTCCTAGCATTAAAACCACAAGGCAAAGCCATTTCCCCTAATTGCAAACCTACCTGTATGCAGTGGAGCACCTGCCAATGGGAGCAAAATGGTGCCACTCAAAAATAAAGCAGGGCTTTCTTTCCACATCGCCTAGATGGGGAACCCTCTAAGTATGCAGTATATAAGTTTGCAAATCAAAAGGAAAACAACATCAGCAAATAAGCAGCTTGACAGGTGCCTGTGATTTTCCAGGGTATATTGAATGTTTAGGTAGCATTAAGGGGAAGCAGAAGGAGTGGGGGATTATTTTCTGATTTAAACTATCCTTAACTTTTGAATACTCAAACCCTATCCCCATGCTTTATTCACGTATTGACAGACAAACATAAAATCCATCAGGTGTTTATTAAGGCTAGAACTATTGCCTGTTATGACTTCTTCACCCATCAAGATGACTAGAAGCTAATGATCAGAAAGCTGCATTGGATGCCATAAGGTCATGGAAGATTGGATTTTGTGCAGTGGGCAAGACTCTCACGGGATTTGCTGTGTGGGTGGGGGTTTTGCTTTCAGCATTTGAAGCACCACTTCTGAGCCACTGTGAACCCTTCTCTGTGGTGCCTGCAATGCCTTAGTCATCTGGCCCCTTATTATTCCTGGCATATAGTGGGTTTTTTTGTACCCTCATTAGGCTTAAGAGGCCCCATCAGATAAAAATACTATTTCCAAATCAGCCTGATTGAGGCAATCAAGCTGCTTGCACAAGGCTTTTTAAAAATCCTTCATTAGCCTCAAGGATCCCTTTTTATATGAATGCTGCAGCCAAGGAAACTCATTGACCAACTCACATCGAGCCAAAATGATGGGCTGAAAGGGTTCAGAGATGGTTATGCAGACTGGAAACTATGCCACTCAAACCACTGGAGTTGTTTTGAATGTTTTCATCAGAATACACTTCCTTTAGATCTGCATATCCATTTCTTGATCTAAAACTGCTGGGTTTACACAGCCTCCAACATTTCACAGATGAAAATAGGGGTGCATTTGCAATGCTCTTAAGATGTTACAGCTTATTGATCTTCCAGAACATGACTGGGGTTGCATCAGCTAGCAGTGCCAAAGTAGGGGGCAGGAAAAGGGTAGAGAAATCCCATTGCTTAAGTACCAGGGTGATGAGGAATAGTCATCAGTGAGACTGTGCCCAGACCAGTGGCGTAGCATGGGTTGGCAGCACCCGGGACAAGGCAAGTAATTTGCACCCCTAACCCGTGGATTTGCGCCCCCTAACCCTAAGCCCCAGATGTTGCGCCTGGTGCGGCCGGGCCCCCCTGCACCCCCCACGCTATGCCACTGGCCCAGGCCCAGGCCCTTCAATAAAGTCAGTCCACCCAGGGCCAACCCAGAGACTACCTGGCCCATGATGGATCCATTCACAGCAACTTGGGCTTTCAGAGGATCTCCTGGGTGCTGTGGCTTTCCCAATCACCAAGCCCATGTTAAAAACTAGGCTGTGGGACAGAGATTGCCAGGAACTAATCTCAGCTGCAGAAAAAAAATTGTTCCCCTCTTTATTTTCAACTCTCTTGGGTGCAAGAATTTAACCTGAATTATTTACAATTTTTGTTTAACCCACAAGAAAGAAGGGCTTTTCTGCTGGCTAGGTTCAATTCTAATCCTTCTAACCTCCTTTGCGGTAGGTTTTCGGGTATGGCAGAAGGAGATAGGATCTGCCCATGTGATGCCCACCTGGTGGAAACTCTAGCTCACATGGCCCTTAAATGTAAAATGTATGATGATCTCTGCCAACAATTTCTAGACCATCTATGTATTCCAACATGGAAACCAGAGATAGAGGTTATACACTTCTTATTACAGGGGAGAGACCAGGAGCTCACCAAGACAGTAGCTAAGTTCCTCTATTTGATGTTTTGTCGCTGAAGGACACTACAAGATCCTGCCCTTGCTGGAGACCCACAGAGATGAAATAGATTGCTCACCTCTTCTTCCCTTTGGCAAATGACTGTACTGTTGAAATGGTGACAAGATCACACTGGCCTATTTATTCTGAATGTTTGTATGTGATGCCAATAAAGGTTTGATGATGATAATGGATCCATCCCCAAAGCAATTCAGGGGCAAGGTTAAGGGTTTTTTAAACTCCGTTTTCAACACATGGTATAAGGCAGGGATAGGAAAAAGGAGACATAGCCATCTCCTTCTCCACCCCTCCAACCAAGAGCAGGAAGATTTTTATCCTGGGGATGGGAGCCCGCAGCAAGTGACACTATGCAGGATCAAACCTCCCTGCTTACCAACTGTAATGTAACTTAGAATAGATGCATACTTTAAAACATATTTTTTATTTGTTTACTTATTTTTTCAAATGCAATATGGCATGCGTAGACCAGATGCACAGAAAACAAAAACAATCTAACGTGGCAAAATTCAATTGTGCATAGAGTCAGATATCTGAAGAGAGTCTGATTCCATAAAGATCGTGGGGTGGGGGTGGGGACACTGTCAGCGCTGAAATGCAAGACCACAGATGTCTTGGCAATATGTCTTTCCAGAAGGAGGTCTGAGGACTTGATGGTACTAGAAGCCCCTTCCTGCCTAATGAAGGGCTCCCATGGCTCTATAAAAGGACCCTCTGACTTTATCGCCTGAGAACTCAGTTTTGCTGTGTTGCCTTCTCAGCTAAGACTATGCACCACACTGCTGACCTTCTCAATGTGACAATCTAATAATGTGAATGTTGAACGGAGATGTATATGTCCAGTGATGGGTAATTTCCAGGTGAGCACAGTACCATTAGCAGAAAAACAATCAAATTTTTATAAAGCAAATCCTGCATTGCATTAGGAAATATCAATAGTACAGCTAACCCTGGGTCTAACAAGGCTATGCAGATACTGCAAAAATCAATGCCAAAAGGGGCATTAAAGGTAAAGGAAACCCCTGACCATTAGGTCCAGTCGTGACTGACTCTGGGGTTGCGGCGCTCATCTCGCTTTATTGGCCAAGGGATCCGGCGTACAGCTTCCGGGTCATGTGGCCAGCATGACTAAGCCGCTTCTGGCGAACCAGAGCATCGTACGAAAACGCCATTTACCTTCCCACCGGAGTGGTACCTATTTATCTACTTGCACTTTGACGTGCTTTTGAACTGCTAGGTTGGCAGGAGCAGGGACCGAGCAACGGGTGCTCACCCCATCGTGGGGATTTGAACCACCGACCTTCTGATCGGCTAGTCCTAGGCTCTGTGGTTTAACCCACAGTGCCACACACGTCCAAAAAGGGGAATTAGTAGCCATTATTTCCAAATTTTGCATATAAGAGGAAAGAAAAGATACCAAGAGATTGGCATTTTAGGGGCACTACCTTTTAAGTATAATTGTTTAATTCACACTGAAATGGAGAATGCCTGTGTATTTCTAATGATGGGGATTTCCTGTGGCATCATACTGAGATATTTCTGAGCTCTAACCGAGTCAACGATTAACTGAGAATATTAAACACCTGAGCATTTAGCTTTGGGTCACATAAGGATCACAACTGCAAATTCTCCATCTCGAAGGGAGTTGCCAGTTAGTCTTTCTCTGGATGCCACAAAGACAACAAAGAATGTAATAATGGCTCTCTAGGAGCTCCTTAGGCTGCATTCAAACCAATGCAGGCAGGAATGGGAAAAAGACACAGTTTTGATTTCTGGAAGAAGTACAGTTATTTATTATAAGACACTGAGCCTGTGCTGGACATGCACAAGGTATTGTATGCAACTATTTTGGATGTGCTCACTGGAAGGACAGATCGTGAAGCTGAGGCTCCAATACTTTGGCCACCTCATGAGAAGAGAAGACTCCCTGGAAAAGACCCTGATGTTGGGAAAGATTGAGGGCACAAGGAGAAGAGGACGACAGAGGACGAGATGGTTGGATGGTGTTCTTGAAGCTACCAGCATGAGTTTGACCAAACTGCGGGAGGCAGTGGAAGACAGAAGTGCCTGGCGTGCTCTGGTCCATGGGGTCACAAAGAGTCGGATACGACTAAACGACTAAAGAACAACAACAATTTTGGATGTATCACTATTGTTTTTGTTCTGTTTTGGGAAAAAAAGTTCTGCAAGTAAAGTTTTGAATAACATTTATGGGTCTGGACATAGTTTATTCCAAACAGAGCCAGTTTTTTATGCATCCAGTTGCTCCAAGCTGTGCAATATTAATATCTGCAATACTACCAAGTCAATGCTGTACTGTTTTCCATATCAACCTCTTCCTGAAGACAGGTTTAAGCAATGTAGCATCCTGATGAAAAATGAATGCATGCCTATGTTCTACCTCCACTGCTGGGTGCAGTATACCTTTGAAACTGAATGCCAGGTGCGGGGATTCACAAGTGAGGAGAGTAGTGTTATGCTCAGCTTCTCCTTTCAGGCTTCCCATAGGCAACTGGCTTGCCACTGTGAGAACAGGATGCTGAAGTAGATGGGCCATCGGCCTGATCCACCCAGCTGTTCTAATGTTTGTGTCAGGGACCGTGCTGAGGAGGGCTGTACTGAGGAAGAATGGTGGGAGCCACCCCCTCCCCTGATCCTGATCCTGAATCTTCCCAGGAGCAGGAGGACAGTATAGATTTGGAACAGTGGTTTGCAGAGGAGCATAGTTCAGAAGGCAGAAGCTGGGAAATACTGGATGGGAAGCATCTAGCAGAAGAAACACTAGAAGAGAAAGGGTTAACTGATTCACAGTCTCTGGACAACATTCAGCCCCCATCCCCAAAGACACGGAGAGCTCAGATAGTGTTAGAATAGAAAGCAGAGAGGGTACAAGCTCAGATTACAAAACGTAGGAGTGACGTAGATTAATAGGTATGCAGGGGAGTAAACCTTAATTTGGAGCACCGCCATTTCTAGGAGAAATGTTATTTTCTCTCTCATTGTGATTATTAAATAATCTAACTGGTAAGACATTCCTTTCATTTGATCTTATCATTCATGGCCACGGGGGGGAAGCCAATTCCCTGAAGTCTGACACTATAATGCTATATTTGGTTGAGTTTTTTGTTGTTTGTTCACCTGTTGTGAACAAGGGGTTCACCCATTGTGATAAAAGTGGGACTTCTCTCCTCCACCCCAAAAATTACAAAAAAAAGCATCTTGAATCCATGTTTCGTGGTAGTAAACCTCTTGAATATTAAAAGAGCATTGTACATAAAATCACTGCTGAGTGGACACGGACAGTGAGAATCAAAAACAAATATTAACAAGTTATCAGCTAGAAATAAATAACAAAAAGACTGTTGGGTGTTTTCTTATATCAAGGCGCAAACAAATATTCAAGCCTACTTTTGGGGGGAAATGTGAAATACACCTACCTTATTAAATGAGTTCTTCAAAAAAATGAAAAAAAAAACCTACCACTGTGTGTAGAGATGTGCAAATTTTCTGTATGCTGCCAGTGACGGTAGAAAGAAAGTTTAAGTTTGCTAGCACTCAACAAAAACTGCAGGCGTTCTTCAATGGGGCTAAGGACAGCAGAGCCACCTAGCTGTTTTCTTTATTGAGTGTGACCTTGCAAGTGAAATTGACTTTGGGAAATAATTCATGATTTTGCAATGAAAAAATCCAGAAAAACAAAGCTTTGATGTCCACTGGTTTATTTATAAATGTTTGCAGCCCTATTAGTCCATTAAAATTGTTGGGGGAGGGGAATCAAAACATCAACAGGAAAACCTTAAAAAAATCCTTTCATTCTAATAGTCAACTCTTCTGCAATATAATGGCTATGTTAAACCAAAACAGCCACTGCCGAAGCAACAAGAAATGGTGATATCTTGGGTCATGGTATAACATCCCCCTTTAGCCAACATTCATCATCATCATCATCATCATCATTTATACCCCACCCATCTGGCTGGGTTCTCCCAGCCTTTCATGTGTATAGTTGAACATGTAAAAAGTGGTGGCATACCCATCAACTTGGATACATGTTTACCATTGTATACGATGGGGGTTCTTGATTGCATGAAATCTGAACGTGCAAAGGGGCCTCTTTTAGGCATTCCATTGAATGTGTGCATGTTGAAGCATGACCAAGGGACTCGGGGCTGTCCTGTCCATGAGGCAGAGAAGTGAGGAGACGTGGTTGTGGAACCCAGAAGCTGCCACCACAAACCCACATCACCCTGGTAAGCGAGGGTTTAGCCTCAGGTGGATAAATGGGACAGGCTACCTCTGAAGGGAAAGTTTCAATATCAGAGAACATAGCTGGTGAACATGTCTCTGCTCCTCATGCACATGTTAATATAAATGTCCATGCTCTTGTCTGAGATCAATACCAACGTCTTTAGTTTCTGTTGTATATTTCTACTCTGCAATAGACTGGCTTCCATTGGTCGTTGTTTTTTAATGTGGTTTTGCTCCTTGGTTAAACATATATGGAGGGGAGAACGGATTGTCCAATAATATGTGACTTTGCATTCATGCACATGTGCTTACTTATGCATGCACTAAGACAAGATGTATTTGTCCCCATTCAGTGAGTTCAATAATGGCAGCTTTTGTCCCAAATTCAGGCTGTGTGTCAACTGAGTCCTTTTTTGTTTTGTTTCTACCAAGTGTTTGTGTGAAAATGCGTACACTGGTTAATTTGTACACGGCAACTACAGTGTATACCCATATTCATGTGTACAACGACTGCACAACTTGACTATTTGTGTACACAGGAAAATGGTTTGTACACCCCACGAACAGAATACGTGACAACTGTTAATGTAATGAGATTTCTGGGATGGCATTCTTTGATTGGTATCATTGTTACAGCCTGGTGGAGAGTTATAAGAGCGCCTGTTTGTCCTTCTTTGGCAGCAAATATCATCATCTTCACAAGGAGAATATGAAACATGAATGAGAATATATATATATAACACTATAAATTCCCCACACCAATGCCTTTGATGCTGTGTCATATCAGGAGCCTTGCCTGCATTAACCGGAGTAATGGCCTCTCGGAAAAGATATTAACAAGAAATTTTCCTCTTGGAGCTGGTGGCATTAAGATGAGATGCCCTGGCTATTATGCTGTCAATTTGTTTAATGATTATTAGAGAAGTAGGTGATTTCTATTAAAGAGAACTGACAGACTGCCCATTAGATATAGATGCATGTTTATTAAACTGGAAACTGGGAAGGAACAGAGCCGACTGGGTTATTTGCTTCCAAACTTCGGGCTAACCTCTTTATTTTCTAATCTAGAAAGTTCAGGTGTCTTTTTTCTTTCTTAAGTGACTTGAAAGAAAAGTGCTTAGCCACATGACTTTTATGAATATATGGAAGGATGCTAAGGGTAGGTGTTTATTTTATCTGAGTGCCAAAGAGTATGGAGGATAATAAGAGTGTTCTAACAGAAACTGGGAATGATGTTATTATTGTGTAGTAGTAGTAGCAGCAGTAGTAGTAGTAGTAAAATTTTCAGCTGAACGGAGCTGAAAATTTCAGTCATTTTTATTATCTTTATGCCATTTGATGGATGAGTGGACAAGAGGAGGCAAACTTGCACCTCCAAAACATGGGAGGGGGAAGAAAAAATAATTAACTAACATTTTCAGTCAGGATTGCTCTTACTTTACTTTAAACCACAGCATTCTCTCAAGACATCTTTTTTCTTGTTCTGTACTTTGGGTTAAGGGCTCTGAAGGTTTGGATAGTGCACACAGCTCTTATGGCAGCAGTATTTGTACATGTGTCCTCCTCTACTGATACCTGTAGAACCATGTTCCCAGTGGCATTGCAACGGGGGTGCGGGGGCGGGTGGTTCGCCCTGGGTGCCATGCCTGGGGAGGGGGTGATAAAAAGGCACCCCACTGGGACTTGCCCCACAGCGGCAGCACGAGCAGCCATTGCACCACTGCAACCGCAAGCACAGGATCCCAGCGCTGTCCATAAGGCGCTGGAGCTGTGCCGCCAGCAAACCACTATGTACAGTGCATGTGCAGCATCGCTACATACAGAGCATGCGTCGTACGTAGAGATGCCGCACATGCGCCCTACATAGCAACGCCCAACCCTGGGTGTCACGACGCCTTTGTTCACCCCTGGGCCCAATGCCATGTCACAAGGAGCCAGGGGGAAGAGCCAAATGCCCTCTGAACACTGAGGGGTTCCACCCCCTGGAAAACAATTGGGGTGCTCAAAACTGCCTTGGCCCCCAGGAGTCGGTGCCTATGGGTGAATCAGAGATCTGGGAATGGATGGAAAAGTTGCTCTCCAGTCGCACCTCACCCTTCCATCTTCTGGTGCAACCCTTGCCACTATCGCTGACAGCCTGTGGCATTGTGAAGCATGGTAACTGAAATAATAGAGCTACCTTTCCATCACCTGCTGTTAAACCCATTTCACTTTTAACTAGTAATAAATACATTTCTCTGGGTTTGTGCTGTGAGCCTTTAACTTACTATACAGGAGAAACTTGGGCCTTGGGGTCTCTCATTTTCTTATAACGTGTATCTGGAAAGAAAGATTCCCTGCTTCGCTGTAAGCTGCAGAAATGTAGGTTAAATACAGCCAAGGAAGGATGAAGAGCATGCATGCCACACTAGGATACTCAAATAGCATTTATGCCTACACAAAGATTACCTCAAATCTCTATTTAGCAGAGTAAGACCAGCCTTTGAACGACTGGATCAGAAATAATTCAGTAGCAGAGGAGATAACGCAGAGCATTGGGCGACACTGGGGTGGCCAATGTGGTATCCTCTAGCTCCTGTTGGACTACCATTCCCATCTGCCCAAACCAGCAAGGGCCATGGCCAGGGATGGTGGGAATGGTTGTCCAATGACAACTGGAAGGCACCACATTATACTACATTATATAATAGCTGACACTGCTTTCCCTAGGAATCCAGGGAATGGCTAAAATAAATTGTTGTTGTTGTTGTTATTGTTGTTGTTTAGTCGTTTAGTCGTATCCGACGCTTCGTGACCCCATGGACCAGAGCATGCCAGGCACTCCTGTCTTCCACTGCCTGCCGCAATTTGGTCAGACTCATGTTTGTAGCTTTGAGAACACTGTCCAACCATCTCGTCCTCTGTCGTCTCCTTCTCCTTGTGCACTCCACAAGCCTGAAGGAGCAGAGGGTGAAGTGACTCCACCTGCTGCTGATCAGCCTTCTTGCTCCTGATGAGAACCAGCTGGCTCCAGCTTTCTTAAGCAAGATTTCTTTCTTTTTTAAAAAAGAAATTTATTGAAATTTTCAAAGAAAAAACAAAAAACAAAAAATAAAATAAAAATAAAATAAAAAAACACTCCACATTTACAAGCCTTATTTTCAATAACTTATTTCCATGACTTCCCCACGCCTCCCCTTCTTGTATTCCAATTCCAATTTTTAGTTCAACAAGTTCTTATCCCCAATTTTTAATCTTATTATATGTAGTTCATTATTATATTTAGTTCATTTTATATAACCAATTTTAACTTATAAACATCAGTCTTTATACATCAGTACCCATTTTTAAAATCTTTTTCTAAGGTCGACCCCAATTCCCTTCCACGAATTCCCCAATTTTTATACTAATAACAAAACAAAATAAAAAACAAAAACAAAATATAATTGTACACCCTTTGGATTCCCAAACCTCACCCCCCCTTTCCCGGTTTCGATCCCCAACAAATATCCATCAGTCTAACTGCTATCAGCCTGGAGACCTCACGTCCGAGGCTCTTAATTCTCTCTCAACTCCTCTCTGCCGGTTTTTTTGATAGTCCTTTATATTAAACACCAAGTCTCGGAGAAGCTCTGTCCCAATTATGTCCATTTTTCTTCCAGCCAGACCTCCATATTTAAGAGTGGAGCCCAAATCTTGTTTCTTGCTTCTTTTAAGTCCAAATGCTCCAAAAGCTCCAGCTTCCACCTTGGTCAAATTTGTAATCCATAGGTCTTCAGATCTCCACATAAGGAGATCTCTCCATTCTTCATTCTTCAATTCATACCAGATTTTCATCATCCAGATCTTATTTTCCTTTATGTCCATCTTAACAGGCCTCTGGCTCTCCTTAATCATCTGCGGCATTGTAGCTCCTCCTTCCTTTCCCTCCAGATCATCATGTATCTCTTTCTCCACTTTCTCAGATTTCTCAGATTTCTTTTCTTGTTCAGCTGCAAAGACTTTTTGTTCAGCTACAAAGACTTTTTGTTCAGCTGCAAAGACTTGAGTCAAGTCCCTTCCAGATTCAGTAAGTTTATTTACTGTTTCATTCAGTGTTGTAACATTTGTAGCCAAAACATCACTTTGCTCTTGTAACTTTCCCAAGAGAAAGAAAACCCTATCCAGTTCAGTTTGGCGGCGGCAAGGGTTGGGCTGACCTGGTGGGTTTTGTTCACCCAGCTCCTGGTCTATGTCATGGGACAGGAGTCAGCTTCACCTGCTGAGCAGCAGCCTGAAGGAGCAGAGGGTGAAGTGACTCCACCTGCTGCTGATCAGCCTTCTTGCTCCTGATGAGAACCAGCTGGCTCCAGCTTTCTTAAGCAAGATTTCCAGCCTCAGTCAGTTGCTGGAAACAACATTTGTCATTCCTGACCAGATCTTGCTGCTTCTTGCTTCTTGTGATCTAGGACCAGGGGCGGAGATACCTGCCCTGGCACCAGGAACGGTGGGGGGGATGGGGCTAGCCAGTTGTGGCATTTGGCTCCTAGGATGGGTCATAGGAAAGGGTTAAAATGGATGTGATGTGATTGGCCAGTGAGAATGCAAGGGGGGAGTAAAAGTTAGAGTGGGAGGTTTTGAAAGTCAGTTGAGGTTTGGGAGTTGGGTGTTGAGGTTTGGGAACTGGAGAAGGAAGAGGGAGGAATAGGCAGTGGGTTGGTCGAGTTGTATTGTGAGAGAGTGAGAGGAATTGTTAGGTTGAGTCAGATAGATAGTTGGAATAATCAGTTTGGAGTTGTTAGGAACTAAGATTAAGAAACTGACAAGAGAAAAATAAACTGAAACCATACGCTTGTTCCTGCATTTAAAAATAAACTTGATTATTTGTTAATGTTAACAACTGTCTGGATTCTGTGTGTCCCTGTGAGAAGTGGGGTGGTGGCAGCGAAGAGGAAATCACAGTGGTGGCACAGGGTCAATAGACCGTTAAATGTCCGGGGGCCTTGTGTGATCACCACACCGGCCCTCATGGTAAGCGTTGTCCCATTAAACTTTAATTAGTTTAATGCTAAGTAAATGTCCAGTGCGCTTCCATCGTCACAAGTCCCATTACAGCAGAGCATTTCGCACAGCGGTTTAAGAAGGGCAGGAGAGGCAGTATCTTTTCAAAGAGGAATCTTGGAGCAAGCGGTTTGGAACTCAAAGAAAAGGTTTATTTACAAAAGAAAACCCTGGCGACGAACCACATATATCAGCAAACACGCCCAAAAGGGACAAACACACGAGTGAACTGACTATTTATACAAACTCACGTTCCTGGAAGCTTAATGACCTCCAGCTGCTCAGTGATTAGAGCGTCTTGATTAGAGCCTCTTAACCCTTTAATACCAACAAGCGTCCCTAGCCGCCTGCACAGCAAGTGGGGGGGGGGAGTGCTGCGTCGCCCCTCCTGCTGCCCGTGAGGTGAGTGTCCCTAGCCATGTGCTGCCCGTGCAGCGAGTGTCGGTGGGCACCGCTAGCTGCCCGTGGCAGCACCGTCCCTAGCGGCCCACCGCCCGTGCAGCAAGCGTAGGTGTGTGTGATGCGGTGATGTCACCCGCCTTCACTGCTGACACCCGGTGCGCACCGCACCCCCTGCACCCACCTTCCTCTGCAAGTGTCTAGAGCCAGGGCCTTGCAGAGCCAGGCAGAGGCCCAGGCCAAGTAGATAATGTGTCCCCTGGGGATAACTGAAGTCTTATAAATAAGTATATAAATCATTTTCACAAAAGTTAAGCTGACAAATAATTTTATTTCAAGGCTTGAACCATATCTGCATATAAAGACAGTGCATCCCCTGCGATTGTGAATATGCTGACCGAGGCCCCCTTTGGAATCGGAGGCCTGGGCCAAGTGGCCCATATGGTCCCCCCCCCCCCATCTGGGCCTGTCTAGGACCCTTGTCTTTCTTGATCCCTGGATTGTCTGACTACGTGAACTGAGATACTCCTGACCTTAACACTGGACTGGACCTTGTATACAGACTCTGCCTCCAGGCAAGTACCCTCTGAGACTCGGCTGGCTGGCTTCTCCCTCCACTTCTCCCTCCACTGAGCTGTGCCATGGCTGGCAGCACAGAACTACTGCAGTCTTGCTTTCTGTACGCATGCATGCAGACACTCCAGATGCTAACAAAGGATGGAACACCACTGCAATTGGGGACAACAAGGGGGAGGAGGGGTGAGAATGAGTGCGCATGGGAAATATTGTGTTGGTTTTCCTGGTTGTGATGGTAACTTTTGGTCCCCTTTTCTAACAATCCTTTCACACTGCAGTACCTGTTGCTTTGTGGACCTGTGGCTTTTTGACCAATATACCAGCATGTCGTGGTAAACTTCATTCGCACCAGTAGATGCAGTGTGCCACAGTGGGATTGGACAACGTCACTACTCCCCCACCCTTTTCGCACATGCATGCTTCTCTGCCCCCATGAAAATGGCAGAAAAGAACTGTGTGCCAACGTACTGCCCCAAATTTCGTCACTTTACTTCTCCAATTTTGTGGGTTAATGTGGTTGGGAAACGGATTATTTCTGGAACCAATTAACATGGAAATGAGCACTAAACTTCCACCATATTCTGCTAGATTTTCAGAAGTGGCTCTTACGTGTGAAAGCTCAGAGATAATGTAGAAAGTAACAATTAGGGAGACATGGGGGGGGCAAAATAAACTGCTGTGCGCTTGCAACCTAGGGTTACACCCATACCATTCAAACACATCACAACATGTTTGTAACACTATTTCTGCAATGTTAAAGTAAAGGTAAAGGGACCCCTGACCGTTGGGTCCTGTCGCGGACAACTCTGGGGTTGCGGCACTTATCTTGCTCTATAGGCTGAGGAGCCAGCTTTTGTCTACAGACAACTTCCAGGTCATGTGACCAGCATCACTAAGCCTCTTCTGGCGAACCAGAGCAGCGCACGGAAACGCCGTTTACCTTCCCACTGGAGCAGTACCTATTTATCTACCTGCACTTGACATGCTTTCAAACTGCTAGGTTGGCAGGAGCTGGGACTGAGCAATGGGAGCTCACCCTGTCATGGGGATTCGAACTGCTGACCTTCTGATTGGCAAGCCCTAGGCTCTGTGGTTAGACCACAGCCCCACCCACGTCCCATTTCTGCAGTGTTATCAACATTAATCATTATCATTATGAAGTTCATAGAATCATAGAATCATAAAGTTGGAAGAGACCACAAGGGCCATCGAGTCCAACCCCCTGCCAAGCAGGAAACACCATCAGAGCACTCCTGACATATGGTTGTCAAGCCTCTGCTTAAAGACCTCCAAAGAAGGAGACTCCACCACACTCCTTGGCAGCAAATTCCACTGTCGAACAGCTCTTACTGTCAGGAAGTTCTTCCCAATGCTTAGGTGGAATCTTCTTTCTTGTAGTTTGGATCCATTGCTCCGTGTCCGCTTCTCTGGAGCAGCAGAAAACAACCTTTCTCCCTCCTCTATGTGACATCCTTTTATATATTTGAACATGGCTATCATATCACCCCTTAACCTCCTCTTCTCCTTGTCTCCATCACTGCAACCTCCTTGGCTTCACCCCCATTTAGCCACCAGGTACACAAACACACATTCTGCCACAGGCCTGGGAATAATGGCAGGGGAAAGGAGAGGCCTGGGGAAAGTCCCAAAGACTAGGGAGGTCTGGAGGACAATATTTGTCCTCGCCTGGGCAGGGGCTCCAACTTGGGCCCCAGATTATGGATGCCCAGTGGTGTGCAACATAACATGACATTATGATGCCACACCACACCATGACATGATGTCAGGTTGTGCATGCCACAGCGGCACCTGGGGAACTCAGACGTCACGTCTGGGGCACCCCCCCCCATATGGTTGGCACTAGTGGGTGTGGGGTTTATTGGTTTAGTTTTCCATGTTATAATGCTAGCACCATTTTCTAATGTTCCCTTTACACTGCAGTAACTGTTGCATTATGGATCTGTGACTTTTTCATTGATATACCACCAAGTCACACTAAACTTTAAGCGGTGGGGGTGGGGGTAGGAGGGGGAACTGTATGCCAGGATACTGCCCCAAATTTCAGCACATGAAATGGCAACACAAAACTCAAAGTGAACTGGGTTGCAAATAGATCCCTCACCTCTGTAAACAATTAACAGGTAGATTCCACTAGGTTTCCGGAAGTGGCATTTTCCTTGTGTGGAAGTTCACATAAAAAATGGAAAATATCAGGTAAGGGAATGCAAGGAAAATGGAATAAAACGCTGCCTGGATGCAGCTTAAGAATAATGAAAACACGAAAAAGCCCTTCCCAGCCTTAGTCCTGTATTTATCACAACCTACCTTCAATCACATTTGTGAGATAGAGTTTGAGTCTAATAGGAACAAAACAAAGGCTACATACACACCATAGATTTAAACTGCAATTGAATCACTCATCCCCCTTATCAGAATCCTGGATAAAATATTTTTTAAGGGTGCAGCTCTGGGAGGGTTAAAGTACAGTTACCAGGATTCCTTGGGGCAGAGGTGGGGTGCTTTAAATGTGTGGCTGCCTGATACAGGGGGGGGGGCATGTCTTCTTCACCTTCTTCTTCGCTACAATATATCAATTTATTTCCAATTGTCAATGTCAAAAGGGACTAAAATCTATAAAATTCATAGAAAATCAACGTGCCAATTTGCTCAATTTCTCTAGGACTCCATCACACCTCCCCGTCCTCCATAATCCCTCAAGCAAAGGAGTCAAGACCCTAATCCTGTCAAATCACTCTGCCAAGCCTTTCCTCCAGGAAATGCCAGTACATGGACCATTGTCTTCTCATCAGGATGTGCTTATGTGCGCATATCTCCAGCTCTGCATATTCCCCCCTCCCTCCTCCATATGTTAATCCTGTGTAACCCAACCTCTTCTTAATGTATTCATGATGTAATCTGTGTAACCCAACCTCTCTTTAATGTATTCATGGTGTAACTGGGATGTATTTTGCACTGTATTCTGGGACATGGAGGGAAGTTTCAAAAGTTTATGTCACCCCATTCTCGCTGTTCAATCTCGCCTTGAACCTGTTGCGCAATAAACGTGGATCTTCTGCAGCTTGCTCCTGTCTCAGGCTGAGCTCATTTTCCTCCGCAGGGACCCGCGAACTTAGTCCAACGAGCTGGGTGGCTGAGCAACCTCGCACCCAGATTTTTACCGTAACTTTTTTTAAAAAAACTGTTCTAGTTACTTAATGTACAATTTCCATTTGCATGTACTGAAATCAATGATTATATAAGCAGCAATTCATTTCTGGAAGATTGCTAACTACTGATTGTCTATTATATACTGAAGTAAATGCAAAGTCAACTGCGACACATCCCTCCGCGCATCACCAACTCTGCAGTAAATACAACCTTGCAGCTTGAAATCAGAGAAGGAGTAGCACTGTCTCTAATAAATCACGCACATTTCCCTCTACACCCTTCCTGTTTGTGTTTTTGCTGTACAAATTTGTGATTTGTGACTGACTTGTTTGCACTAAGAAGTGAATGCTGGTGGCACTTCATTTTAAAGGCAGGAGAATGCTGCCATCCAATGGTGAGCCCTATATATCAGCCTGCCTTCACCAAAACAAGCTGCAGATGATGGCTGTGACTATAAACCAAGAATGGTGCCCATTTATGTGCTTGCATTGGCATTAAAATGCAAGTTATCAGGAAAGCTATGGATACCGGTGGTTGAATAAGCAGACCACTGCAGCATGAATAGGAGGAAGTGTGGCCTGATCGTGGGGGAGATACAGCTGCAAGATTTGGAGGATTACGCTTGCTGTAATGAGTGCTATCTAAAAACAAAGACTATGCAAATATAACAAAGACTACATTTTTTAACTGTTGCTATATCTGCATTGTCCCTGTTATACCTAATTGCAAATTCAAATGTATCCCTATCGTGTTTTATGACTTCCTTGATATTGTATGTGGGCTGGAATTGGTCTGTCACCGAAATAATAAAATTCCTTCCTTCCTTCCTTCCTTCCTTCCTTCCTTCCTTCCTTCCTTCCTTCCTTTCTTTCTTCAGAATTAATATCTTATTACCTGCCCACTCTCAAGGTGACTTGAGAGACAGGACATTTGGTTTAAGGTTATGTTTATTAATATAACATTAGGATCTACAGTCAACAATCCAAACTTAAAAAGTGCAGGCAGGTGGAATCTGTCTGTAAACAAGGTGGGGGAATATCCCTCCTTTCATCCTGGGCAATATCTCCCTGCCTCACTTCTTTCTGTAAGAAACGCCATCATCTGCATGAAGTTGCCTGAAGATTGCTTTCTGAGGCCATGCTCTGTGTCTCATCATTTGGGTACATTTGGCCACTTCTATGCTGTCTAAAAGGAGGATAAAGATTTGCGCAATATTTTCCTACACCTTGTCTAAGGTAACGAGGAGTTTAACATTCCATGATTCTTCGCCCCCTCCCAACTGTTGCAGTCGCTTAACATCTGATCTACTGCCTTCTAGGATTCGGTGGTGAGGTTCTGCTGTGATGATGATCAACTGGTGCCATGATGTTCTGCTGTGATGATGATCAACTGGTGCCTTTGGCTATTAAATAATCCATGGCCTCTTATATTCGTGTGAAGGAGGCCATTGTTGTTATTATTAGTATGCTATTTATCATTATGCTCTGTATTATGCTTTTTAGTATTCCATAAAGTATGTTCTTAATATTGTACACCTCTTTGGGATCTTCTGATAAAGGGTGGTATATAAATCAAACAACAACAATAATCAGTTTACTGTCCATGTTATCAATAACCAGACCTTTCAGTCCCTTAGGATGACAAAATATTAAAAAAAATAACAATTGTCCAGTAGCACCTTAGAGACCAACTAGGTTTGTTCTTGGTATAAGCTTTCATGTGCATGCACACAAAAGCTTATACCAAGAACAAACTTAAAAAGGTAAAGGACCCCTGACAGTTAAGTCCAGTCGCAAACGACTCTGGGGTTGCGGCACTCATCTCGCTTTAGAGGACGAGGGAGCCAGCGTTTGTCCGCTCCGCAGAGTTTTTCCAGGTCATGTGGCCAGCACGACTAAGCTGCTTCTGGTGCAACCAGAGCAGAGCACGGAAACGCCGTTTACCTTCCCGCCAGAGCGATACCTATTTATCTACTTGCACTGGCATGCTTTCAAACTGCTGGGTTGGCAGGAGCTGGGACCGAACAATGGGAGCTCGCCCCATCACAGGAATTTGAACCACCAACCTCCTAATCGGCAAGCCCGAGAGGCTCAGGGGTTTGGACCATGGCACCACCCGTGTCCCAAGAACAAACTTAGTTGGTCTCTAAGGTGCTACTGGATGAGAGAGAGAGAGAGAGAGAGAGAGAGAGAGAGAGAGAGAGAGAGAGACACGGCTGTTCATTCAATCTACCCCGACTCCTCACCAGGAACAGAAGAAAAAGACCTTGAGCACTAGAACAGGCTTCCTTCGAAATTCTGGGATACAACTCTTGGATGCCCACCTCAGCTTGATTTTAAGTGAGCAGACATAAAGGTAAAGGTAAAGGTACCCCTGCCCGTACCGGCCAGTCGTGACCGACTCTAGGGTTGCACGCTCATCTCACTCAAGAGGCCGGGAGCCGGCTCCGTCTGAAGACACTTCTGGGTCACATGGCCAGCGTGACGAAGCTGCAGCTGGCAAGCCAGCACCAGTGCCGCACACGGAACGCCGTTTACCTTCCCGCTATAAAATGGTACCTTTTTATCTATTTGCACTTTGATGTGCTTTTTGAACTGCTGGGTGGGCAGGAGCTGGGACCGAACGACAGGAGCTCACCCCGCCGTGGGGATTCAAACCGCTGACCTTGCGATCAGCAAGTCCTAGGCACTGAGGTTTTACCCACAGCGCCACCCATATCCCAAGCAGACATAGAGGGGGTACTAATCCATTAACCATCTAAATCTGGGACCCTGAGCCAGGATTGGGTTGCCCAGATGAAGGGCTGAGGAGTTCTCAAAGCACCTTCATCATGTTAGGCTTCCTACAGTTCCCTAGATTCATTTTCTCTCAGTGCCTTGATAGTTAATAAAGTTGTGACGTTGAATCCCAGTCACATCTTGCTTCTAGAAACTTGCTTTTCAGCAGATGTTGGCTTGAGCATGAGGGTATTCCACAATGGAGAGTTGATGATAATTGTGCTGGGTCAGCTGGAAGGGACACACATGTGGAAATATAAAGAAGAAGAGTCACATTGCCAAAGTTACAAAATGGCTACTGTCGGCACATTGCCTTATTCACACGGTAACACTGACTTGAACTGGCCCCGTTTGGCTTTCACAGTGGGGAGGAGATGTATTCAGTAATAGCTATATTTAAAGGCCACAAAATATTGCATTCTTTGCCCATCAGCCCTCATGCTAGGGAACTGTTTTGCTACTTGGTTTTCCTGGGCATGTGTCCCCTTTTCAGACAAAAATCACCATTTCCCCACTCAACTGTTCTGATTGCATGAAGAGAAACCTGATTGCGTTATTATTCATCCATTGGTTTCATAAAAGATTTTTTAAAAACGTCTCTATGAACCCTAGAGATTTTGATGAAATTATATTGCAATGGGGAGTGAACAGCTGAGATAACTAGCTCCATCTGATCCCAGCAGCTGCAGAAGTGAGGCTTGAAACAGGGGAATGAGGAAAGAGGGATGTTCCGCTATATCAAGCTATATGTAGAATATAGTGCATCATCCTTTATGTCTCCATTGTCTGTTCCCTCTGCCCAAGGCCTAACCCGAGACTCAAACTTATTGTGACACACAGGGGGCTTGTTGTGGCATGGTGGGAGCTACCAGAGTGGTGAGCCCGGGCACATTTGGGGGGGCACAGTTTTGGGAGGAATGCCTGTTGCCTCCTCATGCTGGCCCTGCACCCTAGCCATGTGCTACTTTGCAAGAGCAGCTGTGTTTTGTTTTGCTGCTGGTGAGTTTACCCAGTGCAGTGCAGGGGTCTCAAGGCAACTGCAAGTGGGGGTGGAGGACGGTGGAGGGGCTGCCTGGGCCAGAGGAGGGCCATGGCAGGGTGGTGGGTGGGGAGGGAGCTAGGAGTGAGAAAGAAGCACAGAGGAAGGAGGAGAAAAATCAGCTGCTGCTGTGGAGGCTGCTGTAGCTTCCCTGCTGTTGTGAAGGAGCCGGTTGTGGGAGCAGGGGGGAGACAGGTGGTGGTCAGGGGGAGTGGAAGGGAGGAAGCATTAAGAAGGAGCTTCTGCAATCTGTGCAGCCCATTCACCACCTGTTCCCTGATCCCTGTTCTCTTACACTCTTACAGAGACTGAATCCATTGAATGAGTGCATCCAAGTCCTACCTGTGTAAAGGTAAAGGTAAAGGTAAAGGGACCCCTGACCATTAGGTCCAGTCGTGACTGACTCTGGGGTTGCGGCACTCATCTCGCTTTATTGGCCAAGGGAGCCAACGTACAGCTTCCGGGTCATGTGGCCAGCATGACTAAGCCGCTTCTGGCGAACCAGAGCAGCACACGGAAACGGCGTTTACCTTCCCGCAGGAGCGCTACCTATTTATCTACTTGCACTTTGACGTGCTTTCGAACTGCTAGGTTGGCAGGAGCAGGGACCGAGCAACGGGAGCTCACCCCATTGCAGGGATTCAAACCACCAACCTTCTGATCTGCAAGTCCTAGGCTCTGTGGTTTAACCCACAGTGCCACCCGCATCCCTTACCTCTGTAGACATACCCAAATAGAGACTTAATGCAGGGTTGAGGGACCCCGTAAGTCACACTTCCCTGCTCGCTTCTTCGCCTCTCCTGTGAGGGGTTCCAGCTGCCTCATTGTCCAGGTGGCAGCATCATTCATTGTCTGCTAGGAGCCTCTGGGTTGGGGTGGGACAAGGGAGGAAGGAGCAGCACAACTGCCAACACCAATGTGAATGCCTGGTGTGCACCTCCACCCTAGTTTCTCAGTCCACTAGGGGGCACAACACTTCCCCATGCTGGGCACAGGCAACCCACGCTATGCCCCTGGTGACACAGGAGATCTGCCAACTCTTTTTATTTACTTCCAGTGGATCTGAGAGTTGTTGTAGGATTGTGAAAGTGCTGGGGTTAATTCTTCCCATATTCCATTTGCCAATTAGTGTTGTTTACCAAAGTTATTATGGGTCCCTCTTGAGGAGAACATGCCACTCCTCTAAGTTGGGCTCACTTGAATGGAGGAGGAAGCCTTAACAGACTTCCTCCTGAAGGTGGAGAAGAGGAGATGTTTGTACCTTAGTGGGTCAATCAGAAAAGGGATGGGTCTGGCCCATAAAGGCTCATTCCAGCCAAGTGAGACCACTGCACCTTGATTGCTGTGGTGTCTCATCCATCCACCCTGGGACTGTGTGGGTTTACCCAGTCACCCTTTCGGGGCTAAGTAGGAAGCAGCAGCTGAGACAACTTTCTTTGGGTAATCCACATTGTTCCTTGTTCAGCTGGTTTTCCATAAACATAGCTGATGTCTACAGCTTGCTCTATCAATGACATCATATGTTGGCAGTGACATCACAAAGATTCTAGAAAGGAAGGGTATTTCTTAGAACATCCCAAGTGAACAGTAGGAAAAAAGCAGAAGAGACAGCACAGGAATGAGATATGTATTATCATGAAGTGGGTGGAAGCTGGGATGAGGAAATTGGGAGCCACTGCACTGAATATGTTCAGCTGGCCTTTATGTCCGCCTGTCTGTCCATTTTTGTGGGAGGCATCCTCCTCATCTTGATGTTCAGAGTAATTGAATACGCATTGAAGTCCTTGTTTAAATTTGCTGGATTTAAGGTAAACACACAATTGGATGCTTAGCAAGGAGGGTTTGCATTCCTGGACAATATACAGCAGATGGAAGTAGTTACAGCTGGTTACTAAGAACCATCCTTGGGGAGGCATCTTGGTTCTTTGGGGTGGGGGCTGATTTCTCGCCCCCCAACCACACATCAGGGATAAAATATTGGTACGATTGTACTCAAATATACATTTCAATTTATCTTGTGTGATGCTCTGACAACATACAACAACATACATGTGCAACAGTAAACAGCTCATGAGCATGGCCTTGGGAAATATAACCGAAAAGGCTAAGAAAAATGTAAACAAATTGAAGAAACTGAAGGATGGGACTGGCTGTGAATGATCTAGTTCTGCTGCTCATGATTGCTATCCAGTTGTTCGTTGTATGTTTTTAAAGAATTGGGGAGTGTTAGTGGAATTTGCATAATTTTCTCTATTTGTTTTTATTGTTAACACACCAACACACTGAGGGGTTTCCAATATTTCCAGAAACCACACTTCTCTCACCCCCTTTTACACTTGTGTCCGTCAGTGGAGTAGCGTGGGGGGTGCAGGGGGTGCCAGCCGCACCGGGCACAACATCTGGGGGTTAGGGTTAGGGGGTGCAAATTCACGAGTTAGGGGGCGCAAAGCCACGGGTTAGGGGGTGCAAATTACTTGCCTTGCCCCGGGTGCTGACAACCCACACTACGCCACTGGTGACTGTTATTTAATATTTGGGCTTGGTGCTCCAATAGGAGATTTGCCTTGCTCACCAGCAGGAGCAAAATGAGCAGGTGTGTGCTTGGTTTTAAAGCCATTTTTTCCCTCCCAGTTTCTCCAAAAGATTCTGCCCCTATTTAAACACCTGGTCAGTGTTCTCATGCTTTTACGGAGACAGCTGTGCAGATTTCACTTGTGTGGAGAAGTGGGGATGTGGAGAAGTAGCAGGGGGATACACCAATAATCTGAGAGATGAGAGCACCCTGCTTGCCTGTAGCAAAGCAATGTGGATTGTGGCCCTTTTCAAGGACTCAGCTCCTTTCTTTTCCCCTTAACAGGCTCGAAGGATGCCTAGGTTAAATCTATGGAAGAGATACTTTCAGGTTTGGGTGGTCAGGATGATCTCTGCTCAGACTGTTGTGGGACGTATACTGGTGAGTTGTTTAATTAATATGTACACATTGGGGAGGGAAGTATTATTATTATTATTATTATTATTATTATTATTATTATTATTATTATTTATATACGTCTCAAGGCGGTTCACATAATAAAATCAAGCTATAAAACCACAAACTACATAATAAAAATAGGAACAACAACCCAGTAGCTCCCCCCACAAAAAAAAAACATATTTTAAAACGGCATAGGATGTCAATCAAATCAACCAAAGGCCTTGTTAAAAAGGAATGTTTTTGCCTGGTGCCTAAAGATGTATAATGAAGGCTCCAGGTGAGCTTCCCTCTGAAGAGCATTCCACAGATGGGGAGCCACTGCAGAGAAGGCCCCGTTCTCATCTTGCCACCCTCCGGACCTCTCGAGGAGGAGGTACATGAAGAAGTACTACAAATAATCATACATGATACTGCAGTAGGAGAGCAGGCAGGGCTGCAAGATGATAACCACCCCCATACACATTCCTTGCGTTCAGGCACCACAAAACAACACCGCTCATGCAAAATCAGAAGGTACTAGCAGATTCAATAAAATCTCAAGGTTTTCCAAAGTACAAAAAAAAAAAAGAACGTTGGGAGAAAAAACCCTATCAAGAATACTGCAGTCGGAAGCAGTGTCTGGGCGGAATTCGTCAAAATGTCTGGGAAAATCCAGATATAGGGCAACCCGTGTCAGCTGTGTTGTTTTTGCCGATTTTCCATAAAATAGCTCAAAAACGTCAACCCTGGGTATGGCACTCCAAACTGTAACTTTATGTTGCAGGTTCAGTTTGTTATTTCAGTTAGTGATGTGTGAGGTTCATTGTGGCTTACGTTGGGGATTGGCTCAGATATAAGCTGGACTACTTTCCCACCAGGGATGCGGGTGGCACTGTGGGTTAAACCACTGAGCCTAGGACTTGCTGATCAGAAGGTCGGCGGTTTGAATCCCCATGACGGGGTGAGCTACCGTTGCTTGGTCCTGTTCCTGCCAACCTAGCAGTTTGAAAGCACGTCAAAATGCAAGTAACGTCGATAAATAGGTACTGCTCTGGCGGGAAGGTAAATGGTGTTTCCGTGCGCTGCTCTGGTTCTCCAGAAGTGGCTTAGTCATGCTGGCCACATGACCCAGAAGCTGTACGCCGGCTCCCTCGGCCAATAAAGTGAGATGAGTGTTGCAACCCCAGAGTCATCTGTGACTGGACCTAATGGTCAGGGGTCCCTTTACCTTTACTTTCCCACCAAACCCTAAAAAATAGCTCAGCTTATTTCCAAGCCAAGCAATATTTGACTTCCTCTGCTTTGAGGTCAGCATTACATGATATGGAAGCTCAAATGCAGGCCCTAAGCCCAGCATGCTCCACCAAAATCTCTGTTGTCAAGAGTTCAAGGCCTATAACGACAATGTACTGCAATATATGGACAGACTGCGCTCTCCCAAAAGATCACAAACTTACATTCCAGTCCTAAGCCTCATAGATTTTACTTCCAGCTAAATGTTCTTTGGATTGAAGCTGACCACCTCTGATCTTAAATAGCATTTGCTTTGAAGTAAGCTCCATTGATTTCAGTGGAATTGGCTTGTATTCTGAGTAATAGCATTTTAAGATCAGAGTGTACCAGAGCATTCACACCAGTTATTCCCTCCTAGTAGATGCCTCATATTCTGGACAGAGTCAGTGATTAGTGCACCACTTCCAACTTCAATTGCAGTCATGCTGTCAATCACATCAACCTCCCCCTCCCCAGAGTTTTATGAATGCAAACATGTGCAACCTGGACATGCTACAATTCCTGAATTAGTTTTAGAAATTATAGTTTTAAAACCAAGATTCAGGAAGAGTGGAGAGCAGGACAAAGTTAAAGAGAGAAACAGTTTAAAAAAAAAAAAATGGAACCAGGGGAAGTTACAAATCCCAAATTCATATAAAGTGTGGCAATGAAACTGCTAGCACATTTGCCAAGCTAAGCAGGGTCTGCTATGGTTTCAAACTGGACGGGGGAACATGTGTTGAGATTCCTGCATTGCAGTGGGTTGGACTAGATGACCCTTGGGGTCCCTTCCAATTCTACAATTCTGTTATTCTATGTGCGCTGTGTAAAATTGAATGTACTGTGTAAAATTGAGGGTTGCTTTATGTTACCCTAAGATTTTATCTGATGATGGTTGCAAATAATAATAATTTATGTTGTGACATCTGTGTACATTCCTGGACATGTTTAATTTAATGTGCTGAAAAATATATATATAAAAACAAACAGTGCTTGATACAGATTAATCCATTTGTCCCATTCCTGCATAGTACGAACTGTGTAGTGAACATATGCTTGGAAAGAGACGGTGTATCATCACAAAATAAAGTGTCCAGTAATCTGCACATGAAAGCCATAAGGTGTACATCCACCCAACATTTTAGTGAAGTTTAAAGGAAAGGATGGGGAACTTGTGCCCTCCAGTTATTGTTGGACTTATTTTTCACCAGCCACAGCTAGCATAGGCAACACCCAGGGATAATGGGAGTTAGAGTCCAAGTGAGTCTGAAGGGCTACAGAGTCCCCATCCTTGTTTCAAGAAGATAGTAAAATGGTTTCGCAACTTGATATTTGAATGGCATGATTTAGAATCAGCTGGATTTTCATATCAGTTATCACTGTTTTAGGTTATACTGGTTTTCCTGTTTAGCATTGGATCACTCGTCATTTACTTCATCAACTGTCAAAGGTAATTATAATTCAGAAATGTATCCTAAAGTGTATTTTTAATTCGTTGCTTTTTTAAAAAAACAAGTGATATAGGTATTCAAAATATTTGTATCCTCTTTTCTCTTAAAATCACCAAGATGGCAAACAACACAAGCAACAGGGAAGGATAATAATAATGAAATATAAAATATAACTTAATAAAAATAAAATAATAATAAAAAGACAATGTTAAAATTCATATTGAAACTCTCAGTAATCCATCAATCACATTAAAAATCAAATGCACAAATTATATTGGGAAGGAGCACTCCTAGAAATGCTCACAAGAATTATATGTGGAGGCAGAATGCCCCCAAATATCTATCTTTGCCGTGAGCAAATGTTGAAAGGTGATAAAAAATGGAGCCAGGTGGTCTTCCCATGGGGACACAGAAAATGCCTTCTCCCCCCAACTATTTGTCATATTTCTGATGTTAGAGGAACCTGTAGCAGGATTCAGGCTGACCTCAGCCCTCATAGAAAGCTCCTTATACCAGTCAGAACCTTGGCACACCTGGATTGCTATAGTTCAGACAATGGTTGGCAGCAGTTTTCCAGTGTTTCAGACAAGAGTCTTTCCTAGCCCTGCCCAGAAATGGTACAAGGCAGCTCCCTATGTTTCTGAGCCAGACCATTAGACCATCTAGCTAAGTCTTGTCCACAATGGCTGGATCTCTCCTGGTCCTACCTGGAGATGCCAGGGACTGAACCAAGGGTCTGCTGCATGCATGGTTTTGACCTTTAAAGCCCTTCATGGCCTAGGATCCTCGTACCTATGGGACCGCCTCTCCCGGTATACCCCATGGAGAGCCTCAAGGTCCATAAATAGCAGCACCCTAGGGGTCCCGGGCCCTAAGGAAGTTAGATTAGCCTCAACCAGAGCCAGGGCCTTTTCAACTCTGGCTCCGGCCTGGTGGAACGCTCTGCCTCATGAGACCAGGGCCCTGCAGGATCTGATTTCTTTCCGCAGGGCCTGTAAGACAGAGTTGTTCCGCCTGGCCTTTGGCTTGGAGCTAATTTGATTCCCTCCCCCTCTTTCTTTTTCCTTTCTCCTCCTATTATGAAGTTGCATTTTAATGTTTTAATGTTGTATTTTAATCTTGTTTTTTAAGTTACATTTCAATCAACTTGTTTTTTATTGGTTGTTAGCCACCCTGAGCCCAGTCTTGGCTGGGGAGGGCGGGGTATAAATTATTATTATTATTATTATTATTATTATTATGCAAAGCAGATGCTCTGCCACAAAGTTATGGCCCTTCCCAATGCCAGGGATTGGGCCTTTTGCATGCAAAGCATAACAACAGAAGAAGAGCTCTTCTGAAGAGTCTCATCCAGTCTAGGATCCTGTTCTCACTTGGCCAATCAGTTGCCTATGAGGAACTTGCAAGCAGAACCTAATTGCAACAGCAATCTCCTGACATGTGTTTAACCATTGAGCTGGTGGTTACTCTTGCTCAGGCAGGCTCATATGTGAGTAGACAGTGATACTCTTGTTCTAGGCCATGTAGGGTTTTAATTAAAGCAACAACCTCAGTACTTTGAATTGATCTTTGGAACCTACTGGTAACCAACATAGAGGAGACAGTAGTGGCACTATGTGGTGTGTTTGCACAGTGTGTATGTTTCGGCTTTCACATTCAGATTAAAATACTAAATTCCATACTTTTTTCAGAAATTTAAAATACAAGGTATTCTATCAAAGTCGCTAATACTCCAAATTGAGGACCCACATGAGCAGCTGGGGAATAAATAGTGAGAAAACAGCTACTGTATCTGTTAGATACTTGCAACTGAAGCATATGGTCCCGCTAAGAGATATAGGGTACAGGCTACATCTTGAAAAGTGGGATTTATTTTTTTTCTGGGTTGGAAACAGCAACATCATATTGAAAAGCACAAATCAAAATGGCTTTGGCAATTTCGTTCTGTCATTCTGCACTTGTCAAAAACACAAAATGTGGAAACTGTCAGAGGTGCCAAATGGAATGTGAAATTCAACTTGTTGATATTTGGCAGGGGACATAGCATGGTGATGCAGCATGAGGGTGGTTTTCCTCAGTTGCTGCCAGTTCTGAATATCTCATTAAACCCAAATTTGCTTTTAATGACGAATCTTGCACCAGTCTATACTGGTTGAAGGAAGAGAGCCAGGCATATGCCACACCTTAATATGCTTTACAAGCATATGCTTTGCAAACAAAAGGTCCCTGTTTTGATCTCTGTCATCTCCAGATGAGTATTTCCCCAACCCTTCCTCAAATCCTAGAGAGTAGATACAGCATATTATAGTTCCATTGTTCCCATGAAAAAAGGTCAATGTTGTGATGAGTGTCATGAAATGGGCCAGATTAACTACAGCATAGCATTCCACTCAGACTTCCATTATCAAAACAAGGACCATTCATTGCCCATGTCTCCAATCGCTCATGACTCTACACTGGCTGCTGTGTGGTGCCCTATTCAATAGCCTGGCTTATATTAATTTGAAAAGGAACTGGGACATGTTGGCCTCCTCTTTGGTTAAAATTAGTGCAGTAGCAGCAGCAGCAGCAGCAGCAGCAGCAGCAACAACAACAACAACAACTCCAGCTCCTCCTGTGATGAACCCCCAAAATCCACCTCTCTCCTTACCTAATCTAAATTACAGAAAGCTTCTTACTCTTTATACAGAGCCAGGAACTTCAGCTTATCTCAGGCACCTGCCCCGTCTCCTAGTAACTTAACTGTTTCAGATGGATTGACTTAAAGCAAAACAGCACACCCCCTCCATTTCCCTACAATATATATCACTGAATCATGGAATTATAGTTGGAAGTGATATCAAGGGTCATCTATTTCAACCCCTGCAATGTAGAAATCAGAGTTAAGGGATCCCTGCCAGGTGGCGATCTAGCCTCTGTTTAAAAACTCCCAATGAAGGAGAGTACAGCACTTTCTGAGGTGCCCCTTCTCAGTTTCTGGATTCCCACTGAATGGCCTTTGCCCAGAAACAGGAGTCTTCCATGTTTTTTTTTGCTAGCTTCACTCCTAGAATAAGTGTTAGTGCTGGTTCTGGCTCCAGATGGTGACGAACCTATGACCAAAAAAATGGGTGAAATCATGCCAAAGTCATATTTTGGTCTGCCAACTTGAATCAAAATGGTGCCTGGCATCCTATCATTGACAAAGATTGCCACCCCCACCTCTGGAATGCTTGCATTGGTTGTGGTGACGGTATCTTGAGATGTGGTCGAATCTATGCCAGAAGGCTGGTGAAGTAATACTAAAATCAGGTTTCAGTCCATCATCTTGATTCAAAATGGTGCCCTAAATCCAAACATTGGCAAATACTACCACCTCTTCACCTCAGGAACCCTCATGCTGAGTTTGGCGATAGTATGTGAAGTGGCATCCAAATCCAAAGAGAGCAGAGGAACAAACAAACCACGTCCCACAATATTTATTTCTATCCCAAATTTCATCCAATGAGCTCAGGGTTATGTATTTTAACCTTTTAATATTTTGTTGGAAGCCCAAACAGATGGGCAGGGTATAAAGAAATTATTATTATTATTATTATTATTATTATTATTATTATTATTATTATTATTATTTACATAGAACTCTGGTCTCCCTGGTCTCAGTCCAAGAATCTAACCATTAAACCACACTGACATGGGAATTCATATCGGCCTGTAAACAATAATGAATCACTTTCCCTCTCTTCTCCAGTGTTAAACAATTCTGTCTCTCATTTGAAGACCAGACAGTTTTTGTTGACCTCTTCTTCAATTTATTCTTCCTCTTTTACTTTGGATTGCGGGTAAGAAATATTTTTCTTTTATAAATTAATAGGGAAAGCCATGGCCATGCATAAAGGAATGTGCAGTTGTTAGAATAACATACGGCAAAACTGAGGAGATGTATCTCCCCCAACACTGCCCCAACACTCTCAGTAGCAGGTGAAGTACTAAACTTTTTTTCCCCCAGGTGGCTGGTGTAAAGTCACTTCATGAAATGCATGATGGGAGACATCTGTCAGCAGGGCTGGCCCACCCATGAAGCAGGGTGAAGTGACTGCCTCAGATGGTCAGATCCACAGGGGCAACAGATTCTGCTTCTTCCACTCTGGTGGCAGTGACATCTGCAGCCTGCTCCTTGGAGGCCAGGTATTCTGCCTCCTCAGCAGTCGCCCACCCAAGCTGCCTCTACTGCAGCCTCTCAGTGACCAAGAGGTGCTGCTGGTCTCATCCCACCCAGGGGAAAGAGATAACAGAGGCTGCCCAGCTGACCTAGAACCTCATCAATGTGATCAGGAGCCCAGTTCATCCACAGCTCATGTGAAAGAACCTGTGCAAATGAAGCCAGCCTCTGTATAACTGAGAACCCCATTTGGCTTCATACACACACACACACACACACACACATATATATATATATATATATATATATATATATATATATATATATATGCTTTATTGTTCAAACTTGCATCTGTACATCAAAGACATAAAGGTAAAGGTAAAGGGACCCCTGACCATTAGGTCCAGTCATGGCCGACTCTGGGGTTGCGGTGCTCATCTCGCTTTATTGGCCGAGGAAGCCAGCGTACAGCTTCCAGGTCATGTGGCCAGCATGACTAAGCTAGGAAGTAAGGTTTATGAAGGAAGTAAGGTTTATGAAAAAGAGGTTTGAAATTATACATGTTTATATGTTTTGTTTGTCTATGTATTGTGTGTTGTTTTGTTTTTAACCTGTGTTGGAAAACCAATATATATATATATATATATATATATATATAACCAAGGGATCTATGAAATACCCTGCAAAGTCTGCCCAGCCACGTACATTGGACAAACAAACAGACGAATAAATGCACGTATCGCAGAACACAAGAATGCCGTCAAAAAAGAAGAAAAAACTTCCTCTCTTTTCCAACACATGAAAGAAACAGGACACGAAATTAATTTTGCAGATTCCAAATTGCTCTTTAACACGGAACATCACCACAAGAGAATAATCATGGAAGCCATCGAGATAGAGAAACACCCTCACAACATGAACAAGCGTGACGACACATCCCGCTTGCCAGACATCTGGAAATTAGCCCTCCCCACAAAAACTGACACCAGATCCAGAGGCACACAGAACGCCAACACCAATCAACCACACCAGACCCAAACCCAGACCCTCTCCACAGATGAATTACTGACACCATCCAGTAGCCAATCCATGGTGGCACCTCCGGATGCTGCACCCCCCTGCAATCCCTACACAGATCTGGCTGACACAAGCCACAAAACCACAGCTCGCCCCTATACACGAAGCCAAGCCAAAGCACAACTAAGTGCAATACAGCCATCTTCTCAGGAAAACTCTTCACAAAGTTCAAGAGGTCAAGACACAAAGACTTTAGCAACTAATCCACACCTAATGACCCACCTAAGTGGTACTCAGGATATCACTCAAGAAATCACTCAAGGTATCTCTCAAGTAATTAAGGAACAAAAGAAGAAAAGGCACACTAGCCTGGGAACTTCCTCTCTGCCCAGAACATTGGAGGCTAGACACCACACCCCCTCTACAGTATTTATAGGAACTCAAACATTGAGATCCCGCTCTGTTCCAGTAACAAGAAGCCGAAAGCACCAGCCTGAAGATGACGAGTGAGACCTCGTCGAAACGTCGCCTAGACACCCCAACTTTTACACGGGAAGACACCCGAGGACACCAAAACCTGCATTCCTGTACCCGTGAAAATCTACGAAAGCATATATATATATATATATATAAATACTAAGCCACTTCTGGCGAACCAGAGCAGCGCACGGAAATGCCGTTTACCTTCCCACCAGAGCGGTACCTATTTATCTACTTGCACTTTGACGTGCTTTCGAACTGCTAGGTCGGAAGAACAGGGACCGAGCAACTGGAGCTAACCCCATCGCGGGGATTTGAACCACTGACCTTCAGATCGGCAAGACCTAGGCTCTGTGGTTTAACCTGCAGCGCCACCCACGTCCCCTATCAAAGACATATCTTCCTTATTTTGCATATGTCAGTTTTGGCAAAACGAAAATCCAACAAAAGAATGGACAGTTTGAAAGCACATCAAAGTGCAAGTAGATAAATAGGTACCACTCCAGCGGGAAGGTAAACGGCGTTTCCGTGCACTGCTCTGGTTCACCAGAAGCAGCTCAGTCATGCTGGCCACATGACCCAGAAGTTGTACGCCAGCTCTCTCTGCCAGTAAAGCGAGATGAGCGCTGCAACCCCAGAGTCTTCCACGACTGGACCTAACTGTCAGGGGTCCCTTTACCTTTACCTTTACACTATATTTAGTACATATTTTGACTTCCCATCCTTTCCCAATTTTTCCACTCTAATAAACCTATTGCCTCAATATATTAGTCATGAAATAATAATTTTCATACGTATATAAATCTGTTTTCTCCCTTTTAACCTATATTACTTGCAGAGGTTACTCAAAGGCTGCTACCAATTTCAGATTGCAACAATTATCCTTTAAATATCTCCTTAGAGGTTCCCAGTTTGAAATGAACTCCTGTTTTGACTTATCTTTGATCTTTTCTGAGAGACTGTCTAATTCAGCATATTCTACTAGCTTTAGATCTACTAAAACTACTAATTTAGAAAGCTACTAGATTTAGATCTACTAGCTTTCAGATTTAGTGGGAATTTTGTCATTCTTCCAGTGTTTTGCTATAAGTATCCTTGTGGCAGTGGTGGCACACAGAAAGACTTTTCTTATCTTCTTAACAATGTCTAGACCTGGAATGCCCAATAAAAATGATTCTGGTTTCTTCAGAAAAGATGCATTTAACATTGTTTTGAGCTCTCTTTATATATATCATTCCAAAAGGTCTTAATCTTTTTACACACCCACCACATGTGGAGGAGAGTTCCACCTGGTTCTCCACATCTCCAGCATGTATTTGGAACATTTTGTACATTTTGGAAAGCTTACAGGGGGTTAAATACAATCAATATAGCATCTTTTAGAGTTTCTCCCTTAATGTAAAACATGTCGTAAATTTCCAATTAGCTTTCCATAGATGAGGAACCACTTCTGGGCTTTTTGTATGAAAAAGAAAATGAATATGCAATATTTGGGCTGGGAGATTGAGATAATACTGGTTTGTAGAAAGTAGAATAGTTTGATGTTATCGTGGGGCAAATGCTTTGAATAATTCTTTTTATATAACTTACAGGGGGAGAATCAGAAACCCTTTTTCTTTTCTTTCCCCAAATTTATCTCCCCCTTTCAGACCACCTTAGGTCAACCAGATGTTTTTTAGATTAAATGGCTGGTGGCAGATGTTGATAAATGCATCAGTTATAGGGTGGCACTTTTTGCTCAAGCAGCAAGAAAGGGCAACCTTTATGGATAGTGCAAGTGTCAAACCCTAAGGTTGCTGACCAGAAGGAATGTTTTTTTTTAAAAAAAAAAATCTGGACATTGTAGATTTGTCTTTCGTTCTGAAGCTGTGTGATTTGTGCTTATATTGTATTGTAATGGCCATTAGCTATAAGCAATAAAAATCTATTGGAATAATTCTTTTTTATATAAATAACAAGGGGAGAATTGGAAACCTACCTTTCTTTCTTTCTTTCTTTCC
This sequence comes from Podarcis gaigeae, assembly GCF_964106915.1. Lineage (NCBI taxonomy): Eukaryota > Metazoa > Chordata > Lepidosauria > Squamata > Lacertidae > Podarcis > Podarcis gaigeae. The sequence goes on from NC_139692.1 coordinate 9,446,160, forward strand.
TTCCTTCCTTCCTTCCTTCCTTCCTTCCTTCCTTCCTTCCTTCCTTCCTTTTCTTTCCTTCCTTCCTTCCTTCCTTCCTTTCCTTCCTTCCTTCCTTCCTTCCTTCCTTCCTTCCTTCCTTCCTTCCTTCCTTCCTTCTTTCCTTCCTTCCTTCCTTCCTTCCTTCCTTCACTTTCTTTCTTTCTTTCTTTCTTTCTTTCTTTCTTTCTTTCTTTCTTTCTTTCTTTCTTTTTCTTTCTTCTCTCTCTCTCCCTCTGCCCCTTTATCTTGTTGAATCAGGAAAAATCTTTATGGGAATAAATAAAAAAATGGTGGAAAAATGAAAATGGATTCAATTTCTCCCCCATTCCTAGCTGGAAATACTAATCATCGCCATAATTTTATTATTTGTACCCCACCTGTCAGGCTTCAGAGAATGGCTTCCTCCTCCCTTTAGACGAGCAGCAGCAGAACAAAGCATTTAGAGACCCTTACCAGTTTAAGAGTGTTTAATGATCACAGCAAAAGAACACAGCAGCCATTCTCAGAGCTAAGGTGCTCCCAATTAAGTTTTCCTCCTCCCCCCCCCCAGTCACTGTCACTTCCCCTTCTTGCAACCTGATCTCACAACCATTGAGCCTTCTGCATAGCAACCTTATCAGCTCTCCTTGCCTTTGGAGAGATAGGCTGGGCACTCTCTAGAGAAGGGGAGTCAGTTATCTCTCTCTCTTCCTATTCTGCTTCTTCTAACTGTTTCACACTCAGCTCTGCCCAGCTGCTGTTTTCCGAACCGTGTCCCTCTGGAAACCAATTCTCTAAATCTATACTGCTCCACTGTTCCTGAGCAGCTTCAGGATCCTGGTCAAGAGCAGGAAGAGGGGGAGGTTCTCACCATTCCTCTTCAGAGTTGTAATCCTCAGTCAGCTCTCTGACACTGCCCATCTGACTAGTTTGCCCCCGCCACTCTGGGCAGCTTCCAGCATATACAGTGGTACCTTGGGTTACATACACTTCAGGTTACAGATGCTTCAGGTTACACCACTAACCCAGAAATAGTACCTCGGGTTAAGAACTTTGCTTCAGAATGAGAACAGAAATTGTGCAGCGGCAGCAGGAGGCTCCATTAGCTAAAGTGGTGCTTCAGGTTAAGAACAGTTTCAGGTTAAGAACGGACCTTGAGAATGAATTAAGTTCTTAACCTGAGGTACCACTGTACAAAAAGTAGAGGATAGGTCAAGGATGCAGGATTCAGTATAATAACCTTCTCTGTACTAGCTTTTCATATGAAGGGCTAATATCTGAAGCAAAATGGTGGGTGATCATCAGCTGGCAAGCAGGCAAGAAGAAGGCATTGAACAGCAACTTCACCCAGTCACCCTCCCTGAAATGGTGTACATAGCTAGTTTGGGAGGGTGGATATTGGATGAGTAGGTGGGCGGAAAGACAGCTAGACAGATATGGTCCTTGTGTCATCTGATTTTGTGCAGTTTTTCTAGTTCTTTGCAGCAAGTGACAAGTTGACCTTCTGGGTTGAACTCAATTCCATTGTGGACTTCTTCACCATTACTCCGGTCTGTATCTCTTTCTATTTAGGAAGAAACTGGCTTGGTGAGTACACCAATATTTCAGTTAACTTGCATAGAAAACAGCATAAATTCCCAATGTAGGGAAAATACCACTCAGTCTCCCTCACTCACATACCAAGGACCCTCTTACCCCAAGGATGGTTGACTGGAGCAAGCTTCTGCCCCCATGAGGGATATGGTAGACTTCTCCTTTCCACAAATTGCTAGAACTGGAGTGCTCTGAGAACATAATTGTTGTGGTTAAAAGTTAGATCTGCCCATCAAACTTAAAGAACCCTCCTTCCCTGTCAAGCTCTGAGCATTTCCTCAGTCTGTTTGGTTTTGTTTTTCAATAGGAAAAACCCACAGGATTTGAGGGCAGAGGTGAAGCAACCTGCTCTGGTACCCAGAGCAGCGCACGTCCCAGGGTGTGTGGCATGCATCCCAGGGGGCGTGGCATGCCACCTGTGGGGGTGTGGTGCACATTCAGGGGGGTGCGTGGCATTTTGTCACCCCAGGGTGACACCCCCCCTTTGGAATGGCACCCGGAGCAGACACACCCCGCCCCCAGCTTGGAACACCCCTGTGTGAGGGACAACTGAAGCCCCAAGTTACTCAAAAGCTTAGACTTCCCCTGCTCCAAATTTGGATGCCTTTTCAATAGTGCAGCCCAACACAGAAATATGTGAATTTTCTGAAAATCAGCCCAAATGACCTTGTATTTCAGGATACAAAAGGCTAAATGACACAGTAATTAGCCATGAAATACTACCAAATACTCAGTACATGCATGCTGACCATCAAATACTACCAACTCTTCTCCTCAAAACCCTGTTTCCATCAGGAACCATTGCTATACTCTAGTAGTCCACCTCACTGAGTTCAGTGGGACTTACACTTAGGTAAGGAAGCTTAGGCTTTCAACCTAAGCGTAGCAGACCAGATAATAACAGGGGTTATGCACAAATGCTCACCAATACAAGGACACCCACCCACCCCCACTCACAAAGCCTCATTCTGCATCCTTTCCTGTAGGTTTACGTTTCTTGCGAGCACTCAGACTGATGGAACTTCCCAAAATTTTACAGTTTCTCCAGATTACGACAACTGCGTAAGTCAGACTCGCATAATGTAGGGGGTTGGGCTAGATGGCCCTTGGTGTCCCTTCCAACTCTACAATTCTACAATTCTGTGATTCTAACTTCTCCAGCAGTCAGGGGCCACTTAGAGTGTTTCATCCTTGGAGTTCTGTGGATCCAATTAAATTCCAGACTGTGCTTGTGTAATTTCCTCCTGACATCACCATGAATCCTGTATAGAGAACTCGTTATCTGAGCCTGTATCCGCACAACATTTTATTCTCAATATCAATGGAGACTACTTTCTATGTAGTCTGCACACAGTCCAGATCTAATGTGTATTTTGCCCCTCAAAAGTGCTTCTTGGGAAACTGGTCTCATTCCAAAAATAAAAGCTCAAAGCTCATTGCAGGTGAATTCTGCATTACATTGCAGTTTGCCCTGGCTACAGGTGTGTGTTTAAACACACATGTGCCCAATGGCATTGCACATAAGTGTATGCCAATATCACAATCCCCATTTCCTTCTTGGTTCACCTGGACAGCAAGAATCTAGAATCAATTTAGATTAAAAGCATCATGTTGAGGATGAGCATGGATGATCCCTGGGACTGGCACAAGCCTGAGACTGGTCCAAGATCAGCCAGCAAATTTTCTGGATGAGTGGGGATTTGACGCCTGGTCTCTCAGGCTTTATCCCAACACTCTGATCACTATACTGGCTTTCTAACTGAGTGTGGTTTCTTATGTAGTCAAAAGGGCATCATCCATGCATCAGAGGGTCAGGGAAAGTTTTATGATTTGGGAAACAACAATAACTTTAGGGGGGAACCCTAAACAGCCCATTGAGGATTGAACATGCTCAGTGATCACAGAATCCCAGCTGACTGGGGAATGGATGTATAACCTGGGGTAAGGATGGAATGGTATATCCTGGAAGTGGGTATGGCTGGCTTGCTAGAACATTCATACTCTTGCACTGCAATATTTGTTACATGTCCTGTATATCCTTTAGGAGTCCTATTGTACATTGGTAAAACACCACACACAAGAAGTGTCTTGATTAAAGAGCACACACAGTTGTATTAATTGCTTTTCATTGTTTTTCATCAAAACACAACTGCAGGTTGGTTAAAATGCAGTGGATGGGGAGATAAAAAATGAACTGCAGGAACTGAAAGCTATGGCAAAATGTGCTCTGTAAAACATATGAAAATTGAAACAGGGCAGTACAAAAAAAATTGAATGCATTGGTGCCATTTCGGATGCAATAGCAGAAAACCTGGAGCTCTGAAATCTGGAGAGAAATTAAGATAAAGAGGAAAATGGTATTTTGTTGGGAAATTCATACATACAGTATGTTGTGATTATTGGTGGTTAGTCACTTTGTGTGAACCACAGGCCAAATAGCAGAATGTAAAGCATAATTCATGAATGGATCTATATTTATCTCCAATTGAATTACTTATGATAGCGGTACGGTGCCCAAGTGGGATTCTACCCATCTGAGTAATGTTAGGAGGAATAAGTAGAGATGACTTTGGCACTTTGGCACTCAGGTCATGTCTTCTCTTGCCGCTTTAGCACTGCAGTCAAGCTGTCCAAACTCCTAGCTGTCTCTGTCAGCACTTGTCTCACAGCTGCAGGATTTCTTCATTGGGTACGTAAAGCAATGGCTGCAATGGCTCAAGGCTTTCAGGTGAAATGATTTTTTTTACACATTTTTTCTTCTATTTTAATTAATTTATTCATTTTCTTGTTTCTTGCACAGATCGAAAATTCTGGTGATCCCTGGGCATATACTAAAAATTCCCAAAGCCTGACTTACTTTGATTGCTTATATATGATCATGGTAACCATGTCTACGGTTGGATATGGCGATGTGGTGGTAAAAACCTCCTTAGGGCGTTCATTCATCATTATTTTCATCATTGCTGGCTTGGTAAGAAATGTCTTAGCCCTTTCAGATCTGCTCTACAGTCTTCTTCAGAATCCTGTATCTGAGGTCTTTAGTTCTACCTAATTTGATGCATTACAGAACAGCCTTTCTTCATTGGCACCTTTAAGTAGCAATTCCCAAGTGCATAAACCACTATAGTAACTCATTTGCCAAACTGACAGATGGCATGATGGAGGAGGCCACATTGCTGAATAATCTCAAGGGGAGGACTGAGATTCTCAAAGAGTTCAAGAGGAGAGTTCCCTCCCACCATTTCCTCAAAACCTTGGTCAGAATTTCTGTCTGAGAAATTTCAGTTCATTAAGTGTGTCAGGTCAATGACATCTTACGTGTACTAGGAAGTGCAGAAAACAGTCTTCTTTTGAATCAGACCAACTCAGCATTGTCTTCACTGACTGGCAGTGACCCTCCAGAGTTTCAGCCAGGAGTCTCTTCCCACCCTACCTGGTGCCAGGAGTCAGAGTCAAGCATAGGTTGAAACAGTGTCTGTGCCTTTAATTTCAAAGAAACCAGAACAGTACAGACCTTGTGATTCCAGCAACTCTTCCCAATAGGCCTTACTCCAACAAGGTAGCTGTGAGGACTGAAGCTCCCCACCTTCCCACCACTCTCTAAGGCAGGCTTCCTCAACCTCATCTGGAGATGTTTTTGGCCTACAACTCCCATGATCCCTAGCTAGCAGGACCAGTGGTTAGGGATGATGGGAATTGTAGTCTCAAAACATCTGGAGGGCTGAAGTTGAGGGAGCCTGCCCTAAGGCTCCTCCTCTCCAGGGTCTTTCCCAAGCAGTTGCAAACTCCATCTATACACAACCAATCTCTGCTCTGCTCTTTTCATTTCTCTGCATGTTCTAGGAGACCAAGGGGGAGGAGACCTGGTTGCAGCAGGAGGGGAAATTCCCTGGTTTCTTCCACAGTCTATCTCAATGCTGCCTCTTGGCCAGCCTTCTCTCCAGTCTCTGCTTCAGCCTTGGAGTTTGAACTGCTCTCTGCCAAAGTCTCTTCCTCCTCACTAAATCCTGTTACCACTTCTACTTCTGACACTTCCACCTCCCAATCTGCTCCTTCTTCTCCCTCTGAGCACGCATCGTCGTCCTACCACCAATCCCCTGGCTCTGAGCCTTCTTCCCCATAGGGTTCCCTTGGGGGTCCCCCAGCTGGTGCCTTCTACCACTTCTCAGCATCCAGCCAGTCCGTGATACCTGGAGGTTGAACCCAGAGCTTCCTGCATACAAAGCAGATGTTCTACCACCAAGCTGCAGCTCTTCCCGAGACTTCTAAATTTTAATGGGAATTGGGGTTGCTCGTGCGTAAGTTGCCGCTACTCTAGGCAAGGTTGCCTGGTTAAACCTTTCCCTGGCTGCACAGCCCTTACTCCGCGGCTGTGTCAGTCACTGGCAGAATCCGTCAGTGGGCGTTTCCTGAACTTCTTGGAGCATAAAAGTTCTTTGACGCCAAGTCTCCGCCTATCCTCCCTGCGCGGAAGTCTTCTGCACAGGGTGGGCGTGGCCAGCGAAGGACCCGTGCTCTCCCCGCTGGTCTCTGTGGAAGAGTCCTGGAGCCATCTCTCCGAAGCCCTCCCCTGCTCCCCTTTCTTCCTGGTGTCACGCTGATCTCCTTCCTCAGTTGATGAGTTCCCTCTCTCCCTGCTGGGCCCTTCTCCGGCATCGCTGGGGAGCCTTACCTCCACTCCTGGCTCTGATGGCAGTTCCCTGACATAAATGTATGGTGAATAATAGCCTGAGTGCTAACATTTATTTTTTCTTCTCAAATGTCCTTGGGTTTCCTATTTATTTACTTAAGAATTTTCATCCCGGCATTTCATTTAACTGAGCTTGTATATTTCCATTGTCCTAGATGCTTTTTGCAAATTTGGTGCCTGAAATGGTAGACATTGTTGGAAGCACTAAACTACACAAGGGTTCCTACGTGGCTGTGAAAGGCAGAAAGTGAGTAAATTCAAGTTCTCCTTTGTTTTAATTACTAAAACAACAACAACAGCTCGGAATGTGAAAGTTTTTTGTAATTGGTATCGCTTGATCATACTGGCTGCTGTTGAGTAAGAGATGGTGAGTATTGGTTGCCAGTTCATTTCTGAGCCCAATTCCTGGTACTCCCCTTAATTATAAAGCCCTAAATGACTCAGACCCCAAATATCTGAAAGAACTCCTCCTTCTCCGTGGGTGCTTCTAGGTTGTTCCACCACCCTCATAAGTTTGGGGAGTTGTGGCCACAGATTGGGCATTTTCCGTGGCAGCTCCTAGGTTGTGGAATTCCCTCCCCACAGAGGTTGTGTCTGGTACCCTCTTTATACTGTACATATGCTGAAGGCACATCACCTGTCCCTGGACTTTCACACGTGACATAGGTGTCTTCAGGACCTACCCTCTTCCTGTGACTGTAACCTGCTCTAGATGTTTTAATATTGAATGTTAAATGGTTATAATTCACTCTGGAACCTGCTGGTGAAGGATAGATGCTAAAAGAATAGCAATTTAGGGCACATAGACAGTGGGGTGTCTATGCACACTTTTGTCTTCTTTTTAAGTATCCGGCTCTGCCTTTCTTCCATGCGGCATGTGTCAGTTGTAAATGGAGGGGGAAAAATCACAATCTTTTCCTTTGTATACAGTTTTATTATACATTTATTATCTGAAATGTAAGAGTGCAATAAAACAACTTGTATTCCAAAAGCACTTAGTCCACATTTAAGTTTAGTTGTTCTCTCCCTCCAGCCCATCCATCTCTTCCTTAGAGAATTTTAGGTTTCCCGTGAGCATTGTTTTGCCTTCCCAATGCCCTTTCCTAACCACACGTGGTTTGTTTTTGTTTTTGAATTTTAAAGAGATTTTATAAATAAATAAAGAAAGTCAAATTGAGGCAAAATAGAGATGTATAAACAAAATGTTGCTAGGAAGAGGCATGCTTTTGAGCTGCACTGCTGGGATACAATCCTAGGGACATGAATGGTGAAATCCAAAGCCCTGCTGAGCTCAAACCAATGGGGCAGAAGCAAAAGGGTGTGTGTGCATTTTTCTATATTTTCATCTTTTAGAGCCTCTCCCCACCAATTTTTCCTCCCATTGCTCCCAAACAGAAAGGAAATCAGTATGCCAATTCCAGGGCTGCTGTATTTCCCACTTGTGATGGAACCATGTCAGGAGAGTGGGAGAGCTGTGGATCCAGTGGTTCTATAGCCTTTCCCAATCTACCCTGGAATGAAATGATCCGTTTTTGTTCTTATCATCCTTGGAACTGACAGTGGATTCAGTGGCAAAGCAAGCCGATCGGGCGTCTGGGGTGGCGTGCATGCCCTGCATCCAGGGGCGGGGCCAGCTGCTCGCGGGATGCGGCTAGCTGGGTCAGGACACTCCGCAGGGGCTCTGAGGAGTCTGGCTGCCTCCTCCCACTCAGCTGTCCTACAGCTGAGGGGGAGGCGGTGGGCAGACCGTTTGGGCAGCACGAAGCCTGTGGGCGCCCAAGCCACCACGTCACTCCCAGGAGAGATGCGTGGCTCGGGCGTGCTGCAGGCCCCGTGGTGAGTGTCACCTGGCATTTTGTCACCTCCCTCAGTGGTGAAACCTGGGGCAACCCACCCCCACCGCCCCCCTTCCTCTGCCCCTGCATGGATTGACAAATGTGGAGGAGGTTTTCACCCCCATGATGGAGTAGTCTCCTTCTATGCAGGGCACATTGAAAAATCTGCAGTTTTTCTTGGGTTCTGTGACATCTTTCCAAGGACTATAGGATTGCTCTCTAAATATGTGATATAATGTTTATATAGTTAGAAGCAACATCATACGAATAAAAAACCATACATTATATGAATGAAAATATATAATTTCATCAAGGTTATTTTTGTGTAGTGTTTTACCAATCTGCAAGTGCACTTTTTGAAAAATCAAAATCTGAGTAAATATCACAGCAAGCAGAAATAGAGTGGGATTCATGAGGAATGCAAAACAGGGTGGATCAAACCAACAGAACACTAAAGGAATGGAGCAAGGGAAATCTTTTTACCCCTGCTATTTGAACAATGAATGTAGATTAGGGCAGTAGAATCTTGCTTTCAAATAATTTTTCTATGCTCTGGTGCAGCATATAAATCGCAAAGCACTGAAGCATAGTTGAGTCCCAGCTTGACAGCACTACATGCAGAAGTTTGGGGATGGAGTAATGTGAAGTACAGAATTTTAGATTTCAACCTACTTTTGTCCCTTCATTAAATAAAAAGTACCTTAGATATAAGGGACGTGGGTTGCACTGTGGGTTAAACCACAGAGCCTAGGACTTGCTGATTAAAAGGTCGGCGGTTTGAATCCCCGCGATGGGGTGAGTTCCCATTGCTCGGTCCCTGCTCCTGCCAACCTAGCAGTTCGAAAGCATGTCAAAGTGCAAGTAGATAAATAGGTACCGCTCCGGCGGGAAGATATACGGCGTTTCTGTGCACTGCTCTAGTTCGCCAGAAACGGTTTAGTCATGCTGGCCACATGACCCGAAAGCTGTATGCCGGTTCCCTCGGCCAATATAGCGAGATGAGCGCCGCAACCCCAGAGTTGGTCACGACTGGACCTAATGGTTAGGGGTCCCTTTACCCTTTACCTTTACCTTAGATATTGGTTGATAAAACACAATTACTTTTAAAATAGATAAATAGCAAAATCAATCAAATTTAGACAAGGAGCTTCTGTATGCCTACTTGGGAGTAAGACTCATTTATTCAGTGGGGTATATTTGTGTGTGAACATGCATACATCTCAATTTGCAATATTTATTGTATTATTATTTTCTTAAGAATTATATACTGCTTAATTAACAAAAGTTTCTAAGCAGACTTCAATATAGATTTGGATTGTCTTGGTGGCAGCTACGTTGGTCTGCAGTTTCCTAATTTGTAGTGTTGTGCTACATTTTCCAGACAAGTAAATGATCTGTGGACATTTCTTCTTCCTGCAGATATATTGTGGTCTGTGGTTATATCACTCTGCACAGCGTAACTACTTTCCTAAGGGACTTTTTAGCCCCAGGCTCTGGGCAGGTTGCCACTGAGATTGTCTTTTTGGGAGAGTAAGTATATCACATTGATTTCAATGGGGGAAAAAATACAATACCATCCAGATTCCTGGAGTGGAAATTGTATTAATTCTTGCATCTACTAGCAACACAACTACCATTCTTAAGTACCTTGCATTGTATGAACGTATAATGCTAACCTTCTTTAGTGCTGCACCAAATGTTTAGGGTACAAGCAAAGCAAAGCACTCAGCAAGTGTGGCTGTCTGTCACAATGAAATTGCAGGGAGAAAGCCTATCTCTTACTACTTTATTGAGCAAGTAACACAGGAACTGCCAAAACCACTCCTCTTACCTATGGATGCATAAAGTATCTGAGCTGGTACCTGAGTAACATCCATAGCTGTTGTGCCACAGGTCAAAGGCCCAACCATAGGGGGACACCCCCTCCACTTATTTTAGCAAGGATCCCTTTTCTGGGTGACTGACAGAAGGAGGTAGGGTTGGAAGTACTTGAGAAATACAAACAAAATACTCCTGGTTAATTTTCAATGGGACCTTGCCTTGCTGAAAGGGAATGATGGGTTTGAACTTTTCAGGATGGGCAAAATGGTTACTTGATTTAGTACTTGCTTCACTCTTGTTGCTCCAGCTACACACACACACACACACACACACACACACTTTCTCCCAAGGGTGCTACTGCAGATGTTTAGAATTGTACTGAAAAAGCAATCATATATTGTTGCACATACCCCAGTATCTGAGTGGTGAGAGACTCCAGGGGTGCCCCAGTGCTTACCCAGGGTTCAGTTTCCTTGGGATGAAGGTCAACTGAGACTATGATGTTTGTAGCGTTTATGGTTTTATTTATACACGTGTACAACCTGAGCATAGGATAGAAGGTCTCACAGCATTCCAACAGACCTTGCCTCCCCATTTGGTTCCTAGCCCCCCAGGCATACACTTGGATTCAGCACAGCCTAGAAAGTCAAGACTTTCTCACTAGCTTCCAACCTAGTCAAAACTCAAACACCAAAAACAAATTCCTCTGTCCTATTGTCTTCCTTCATCAGATGACCTGGCATCCAGCCAAGTGGGGGTGGCGGGGAACGTTTCCCTCCTGAAAGCATAATCAGTTGTCACTTTGGTAAGACATCTCTTTAAGATGCTGATGAGGCCAGCCAAGACCATCACCTTCACAAATGAATTGGTTTAACCAGTTCACTAGTAAATTCTAAGCATGGACACAGAATCACAGGCATATATATACATATTCATTCTCAGGAATTGATGGACACCTTCATTCTCTCTGCATACATTTCTCCTATCTAGAAATGATCCAGGTCTGGAACTGGAAACTATATTCAGATGTTATGCTGCATATTCCACTTTCTTCCAAGGTTCTGTGATGAAGACTGAAGATCTGCAGAGAGTTCAGGTAGGACTTCCTCCTCTTCTTCACAAACAGAGTCTAATGGGAAGAGTGCCTTAGCTGTGAATTCTCTTTTGCAGAACCAAAGGAATGATAGAAATATAGGAAGCTGCATTATACCAAGTCAGACAATTGCTCATCTAGTTCAGCATTGTCCATACTGCAGCAGTTGAGGTTCCCAATCTTAACTTTGAAATGCCAGAGATGAGTGTGGGACCTTCTATGTGCCAAGCTGATTCTATACTACTGAGCGACAGCCCTGCTTGTAATTTGCAGGTGTTTACTGAGTTTGTGTTGGAAATAATCTTCCTGCACTAGGAAAGTAACACTCCATTTTGAGTTGATCCCAAGTCCCTGTGAGTCTGGGGCAGAGTTGAAAAGGAATGCAGAATGAGCAGAACTTCCCCCCAATATTTATCCTGCAAAGCTTGAGTAGTAATTATGCGAACATCCAGTAACTAAGGGTTGAAAATTTTATTAGAACCATGGAATAACTTTTCCTGCCTGGGCATAAAAAAACAACTGTCAACAGCCAGAATGGAAACTGAAACTAAACCAAAGCATGTGATTTGTTCCTAAGGGGCAATATATACAGTACAATATATAGTTATTATAACTATATTGTAGCGGCAGTAGCTGCTGATTCAGTGTAGATACCGGTACTTAGATAGGCGTGTCAATGGTTTCATCCATTATTTGGCAGCTTCTTCTAGTCCAAGGATGAGGAATCTTTGGCCCACCAGATGTTGTTGCACTCAAACTCCCATCAGCCCCAGTTCGTAGGCCGGTGACCAACAAGAATGGAAGTTGGATTCCAGCAACCTCCAGAATGCCACACATTCCCCATTCCTACCCTATTCTGTTGGGAAACATTCACAATTGCCCACTACAGATATTTGCCCTTGCAACTTACCATTCTCTTTATATGAGTGTTTGTTTCTTTAATGTATTGCACAATTGAGCTGAATTTGGATTATGTGAACTGATGGAGGGAGGGTCAGGAAGCAAACATCCACACACACACACACACACACACACACACCCCAAGTGCTACCACACCCTCCCATTAGGTTGTAGGGGTTGTCAGCCTGAGGTTACTGAGGGGAGCTCTGATGTAGCAGTGAAGGTTAAAATCAAGGAGGAAATTTAGAAAAGCAGAGAAGACCTCAGGCTTCACTCCTGAGAAATAATTTCAATATTTTTGTCATCCCCTGAAAAAGAAAAGAAAATCACCAAAATGCGCTTTTTCCAATTTGCTGCTGCCTGTGAATGGAGTATCAAATTTGAGAGGATGACATTTTCCCCAATCCCTTTTCTTAGGGGAAGCAAGAAGAATTTTTGATAGTGGGAGGGTTGATAAGGGCAGAGAGCAACTCCTATTTGCGAGTCATGCTCAGCTCAGATTAGAGCCAGACTTTTATTAACAGCAGTGCTTGTACAAAGGTGAAGCTGCAGTCCTGTTCAGTTGTATGGGTGGACTAAGCCCAGCTGAACACAGTTTTACTTTAGAGTAAATATGAATAAGATTAGGCTGCCAGCTTACTTCTAGCTTCCCCTCTCTTCTCTTGTTGGGAAATAGATGGGGAAAGCTGAAGCATGTCTCGTCTTGGCTGACACATGTTCTGCTAACCCCTATATCGAGGATACTACTAACATCATGAGGTAAGATGGGGGGGTTTGCTGGGGGGGTAGTGTTAAGTATAATAGTTTAATTGTGCATTGAAATAGAAAATGATTCTCTACGTATTGCTAAAGAGGTATGGGAATTGCCATAGGAGTTAAAGAAAAGCTCTCTGATGGGTTAATGTTTAACTGTTAAAGTATCTCTCCTCTGCTCTCTCATGTGGTGTTTAATTTTAGATCACATGAAAAACTTATTCAGTTGCAAATAGCCATTTTGAGGAGAGTTGTTCTTTTTCTGAAAGCCACAGAGGACAAAGGATGGGTTAATGATTTCTCTTCAGGTGAACATCGCCTTAGGCTGGAATGCAGGCGACAAGAAAGACAGAGCTTTGTTTTTAACTCTGATCATAGTTATTTTATATTTGTAAGAAGCTGAACCTATACTTAGACAAATGTGATTTTATACAACTTTCTGGATGTAACATTGATTGTTTTGTGTCTGTTTTGGAACAAGTTCCGCTAGTAAAGCTTTGAAACCATAAACCCAAACCATCTTAAAAAATTGTCTTGCAGGTTGCTTTTGAATAGGAACAATAGTTCTACTGACCAGGTGATATGTAGGTTTTTCTAGAGCTAAACTCTGCTTTTCAGATTCCTTTTTCACGTTTTTATGTAGAGCTACTTCTAGTACACCTGTGTGTGGAGTGAATCACATTAGATTGCTTGTGGAGAATTACACAGTTGTGAATGCATCTATCTATTTATTTGTAAGGAAAACTCTGAACATAGCCATCTTCTTGATCTACCAATTTTATTTGCTAAAACCTTACTCTCTGAGAAGAATATTTTTAATGGAGGGCTATTCCTTTATGTAAGTCACTACCTGCAATTTGGAGTGGCTGAAATGAGATTTAGGCTTAATACATTAGTGAAAACTGGGTCTCAGTCATCTGTATAATACATACTGTGTCAAGATTAAGCATGGAGAAGTCTATCAATCCTAGTTTCTCTCCATTTTTAATTTTTCCAATGATAAGTTTAGTTTTCACATTGGCTTATGATCTTTTTTTTAAAAAAGTTAAAAAATACCTTCAGCATGGATCTCAGAAGCAGAACATTCAGAGTAGAATGTGTTAGTGAACATGATTCATTTCTTCTGATTCTGTGGGTGGGTGGGATTCATGGTTCTGGAACTACAACTATTTTCTTTTTCATGCAGGGTACTGTCCATCAAGAATCACTTCCCAAACACCAAAGTCATAATACAGATCATCCAGTCGTCTAACAAGGTTGGGCTGTCTATTTATTTGTGTTGTATATCAGCTTTAGACAAATCCCAAATCCTAAGCCTAAGTGTGGTAACTCAGAGATATTCTTGGAATGTCTCAGTCACCATCCCAAGTTGAAGTGAGGTTGTTCCAAAGTGTCATGTGATGCCTTAGTGACTCAGACACCAACAACATGCTGCAGATGAATGTAAAACTATGTGGTTAGAAACCAGTGGTGGGAAAATGTTTCCAGCCTGAGAGCCACATTCCTTTCTTGACAGCCTTCCATGGTGGGTGTCACTTCCTTAGTGGCCACATAGTCCTCCTGCTTGTCTGTTTTAATTGGAAACTTAATATTCTGCTGTTTCTCATCCTTCCACATTTCCCCCCTTTTTCACCTGAAACAGGTCTACCTTCCAAAGATCCCCAACTGGGACTGGAGGAGAGGGGATAGTATAATCTGCTTTGCTGAGCTCAAACTTGCGTTAATAGCACAGAGTTGTGTGGTGCCCGGCTTGACTACACTGTTGACCAGTCTGTTCATTAGGGAAGACTCCAAGGTAATTCATTTTCCAATTCTTTAATGGGTGTTGAGTTAACCAGAGCATTGCTTACTGCAGATTTATCAGTACAGCTGTTCCACTGTTTACAGTTAAATAAATAACAGATATATATTTTACAGGTTTGGACATCACCATGGGCTAGGGTGATTATCCATAGAACCTGCAGCCCTCTAGATACCTGGATAGCAGCTAGGGATGCAGAAGGAATTTGTTTGGTCTGCTTTTTGCAGTGGACTCTCCTTACCTGACACTCCCAAACTTACTTGCACAGTGGTACCTCGGGTTAAGTACTTAATTCATTCCGGAGGTCCGTTCTTAACCTAAAACTGTTCTTAATCTGAAGCACCACTTTAGCTAAGGGGGCCCCCCTCTGCCGCCACGCCACCGTAGCATGATTTCTGTTCTCATCCTGAAGCAAAGTTCTTAACCCGAGGTACTATTTTTGGGTTAGCGGAGTCTGTAACCTGAAGCGTATGTAACTCGAGGTACCACTGTAGATCAGAATGCAACTCCCAGTTTATATAATAATGCATGGCAGTATATTACATTGCACACACATGTGCGCGTGCACACACACACATCTCACATCTTTGCTGTCCCCCCTCACTTTCCCCCTTTTATCTCTGTATCACTATACACACACACACAGCTTTTTTGCTGTCCGTAGACTCAACGTACACAGTGCAACAATAGTATATATCAACAGTTAATAAGGTGTAAGTTCGGCCTTGCTAGGCAACTGAGGAGCTTTAGCCTATACATACTGATTTCTGATTTCTACTGCCTCTGAGAGGAATTTTGCTACAGCCAGTGTAATAGCATCAATCTTATTCTCGAGGAGAACATTGACATGAAAAGAGCCAGCAATTCCAGGTTGTTATGTTAATATTGGATTGTCTGACCTGTTTATACAGACTACATTATAATAAAATATGCTTCATACATTCAACATCCTGGGAACATGGGCACAGCCTATCTTGGTATGAGACACCAGACAATCTTCCCCTCAGTACTTCAAATGCCAAAACAGATGGTGATAGATACCATCAAATATATATGGCGATAGTTAGATATGATCAAATATATATATTACTATACAGTGGTACCTCAGGTTATGTATGCTTCAGGTTACAGACTCCGCTAACCCAGAAATAGTACCTCGGGTTAAGAACTTTGCTTCAGGATGAGAACAAAAATTGTGTGCCAGCAGCGCAGCGACAGCGGGAGACCCCATTAGCTAAAGTGGTACCTCAGGTTAAGAACAGTTTCAGGTGAAGAACAGACCTCTAGAATAGATTAAGTTCTTAACCCGAGGTACCACTGTGTGTGTGTGTGTGTGTGTGTGTGTATACACACACACACACACACACTGTATTTTTCGCTCTATAACACGCACCCGACCATAACATGCACATAGTTTTTAGGAACAAAACAAGAAAAAAAATCTAAACGAAACAGTGGATGTATGATTTTTGTGGTTCATGCTGTGGCCACAGACATGTGATCTGAGGGTGAGTTTGGGGTAGCCCAATGCAAAAAAAGGATGCTGCTAATAATGCAGGCGAGGGGTTTAAGGGGAGAAGGAACACACGTGGGGTGGGTGGAGAAGGATGCTGCTAATAATGCAGGAGAGGGGTATAAGAGGAGAAGGCTCCTCTCCTCTCCCGCTTTGCTCCTTTAAAGCAAGCAGGCTCTCGGACTTCCGGGTCGGCGCCATCGCCGAATGGCGGACTCCCTCCGAGCTCCGGAGGGAGCCGGCTTGGCAGGGGCTGGGTCCTACCGCACCGGCGATGCGGGGACCCTTAAAAACCACGGCCAGAGGAGGCCGTGGACATGGAGACTCGGCTGGCACCGTTAGCGCTCTCCCGACTCGTGAAGGAGCCTTTTTAAAGGCTACGGATCGGGTGCCGGGGAGAAGCGTGGTGCTTTGAGTTCTCTGCTATCCCTGCCGAGCGCAGCCGCATGCCATCCGGCGGAGAGCGCTGACTTCTTCTATTGAAAATTCGGCTCTAAAGAAGAACCCGTGAGTAATTGGAATATGGACTAAAAAAAAGGGGATAAATTTTTAAAATTCGGAGCGAACGGGGGAGGCGGAAAAAAGGAAGTCAGCCCACCCCTAAATTGTAGAAGAGCCAAAACAAAGGACTAGACAACTAAGATCGAGTGTAACCTTATCTTGCCGAATCAACAACTTCGCGAGGGAAAATTATAAGATTGAGCTGGAGGAGAAAAGTGGAATTGTTTTTAAAAAAAGCAACCCCCCCCCCCCCCCCCGGAATCCCTGGAGCGATTCGTGAAACTGCCTGGAGAAAAGCGATGGAGGTTTTGACAGCTGTCAAAGAGCTGTCAAAAAGGAAGATTAAAATAGAGATTTTGTTATGAGGACTTTGCCGGTTATATTTGTTATAAATTGAATACAAACTGTTTTAAATATCGGTCAACAAGCTACTTGGTCTGGTGGATGTGATTCTGGAAGGGAACTTTGCTACTGCAATCCACCTAGAGGAGCCGAGGGATATTGCATGTGTTTTTCACAGGAAACTTGAACAGTTGAATGGAACTTTTAATCTCCTAGGAAATTGCAGGAATGGAACATTATTTTGTCTACAGAGGTCTACACACTACGGGAAACAATGGAACTATTTGTTGGAAAATGAAAGGAACATGATGCAATGCTTTGCTCCATGAATAACAAGCCTCTGCAGAGACACTAGAAACTTTTGGAAAAAGAACATTTCTGTGGGAGAATAGAGAAATAAAAAGGAGGAGAATAATTGACAAGAACAAGGAAATAACAAGAACTGGACAGAACTGGGGGAACATTTGGGATATTCAGGTTTGACAAGCTTATGGATACAAAATTGGAGTTTTTACTCCTGGATATAAAAACCTGGATAGAAGAAATGGGCCCTTTTTTGATAGACTCCTTCTACGATTGGACATCCGTAATCAAAGACTGGCAAAGAACCTGAGGGACATAGTGTAATGTGGGAACTCCAGGAAGATATTAGAAGTGGAGGGATAGGTGAAACGCAAAGGGGAAAGAGGGGAGGGAAAATTGGAATCCAAAGGCTGTAAAATTACTATTCATATTTATCTTATTTCCATCTGTACTATGTTTGAAAGGGGGAAACTCGTGGAAGGGTATAGATCGATCTTAGGGGATGGGAATTTGGATAAATTGGGTTATTGATGATGAGTGTAATTTGGGGATAAGAACTTGTTGAATTTAATTGCTTATTTGGAAGATTTGGAACACAAGAGGGGGTAGGGAGGGGAAGTCCTAGTTATTGGCAAAAAGTTTATAGATTGGATTTAATTTGTTTTGATTTGTCTTAATTTGGAAAACCTTAATAAAAATTATTATTAAAAAAATAAAATAAAGCAAGCAGGCTCTCTGTCCCTCTCTCCTCCCCACTCAGTGGCTCTTCTCCCGCTTTGCTGTTTCAAAGCGAGCCACGGAGGAGGGAAGGAAGGGGAACCATGGATCCTCTGCTCACAACTGCAGCAGATCCCCCCCCCCGCCACCCGTAGGCATTCCCTCCATAACACGCACAGACATTTCCCCTTACTTTCTAGGAGGAAAAAAGTGAGTGTTATGGTGCAAAAAATACGGGGTGTGTGTATATATATATATATATATATATATATATATATATATATGGTGTGTGTGTGTGTGTGTGTGTATATATATATATCTACACACACACACACACACACTGTGTGTGTATATATATATATATATCTACACACACACACCCATATTTTTCTGTGTATAAGACGCCCCCATGTATAAGACGACCCCTATTTTTTTTTAATCCAAACTTAAGAAAATACACTATGCACTATCTGTATATAAGACGACCCCTTATTTTAAAATAGTCTTATACACTGAAAAATACGGGGGGGTGTGGTCATATATATTTGAATGTGACAAGGCTAGAACAAGGTTTAATAAATGTGTGTTATATCTATTTATATCAATGCTACAGTAATGTACTTGAAGCAGTTCAACAACAAAAATAGTGTTATGAAATTGACAGTGAAATCAAAGTGTTAAAACAGCAAGCAAACAACAAACTTATAAAATCAGAGTGCATTTCATCTATCTTAGTTGTTAGATGTTGTTAGTTGGCCAGATGATGATGACAATGATGATATTTGTTACAGAAACTGATCACTTTGAATAAGCACCTACATGAAATAGAAGGCCAGGATTATAAAGTGATGACTCAGCTTCTATCCAATGATTTTATTGACATGTCCTTCAAAGACGTGGCCAAGTAAGTCCAGGATTTCCCACTACCATTGCCTTAGTTGATTAGTAAGAACATGAAATCTTTACTGGGTCACAGCAGGCTCATCTTGTCCAGCATTCTGTTCCCACAGTGACAAATCAGATATCTATGGGAAGCCCACAAACATGACATGAGCACAACAACACTGTCCTACTCATGCTTCACAGCCACTGGTATTCAGAAGTCTTGTTGCTTATGGGCCTCATTCCATCCAGGGGTTTGTGTTGTAAGCAAAGCAAGCCAATGGATGGGTCTAGTGTGTGATGACATGGTCTTGATCTTCACTCATGCATAATAATCATTTTTCCCAAGTAGAGCTCATGGGACAGCTCACTCACATTGTGTTTTACCTATTGGGCAAATGTCTCCAGCAGGTTTTAAGAACTGATACAGTTTTCAACAATGGTTGCTACAGTACTCTGAACCCCCCAATTTCCCCTCCTTTCTTCACTTGCTTGTTCCTTTGTCAATAACACAAACTAATCTCTTTCTTAGATTGTGCTTTTTGAAGCTGGATCTCATGTTGCTTGCTATCGAGTTTCGATCTGGCATGCAAGGAAATAGGTGGGCACCTATCCTTCTGAACTTCTTGCATTTAGCAGGATTAACTATGATATCGTAAAATCTTTGGGTTGCAATGTCACCATGGCCAGAGCAACCTGCCTAGGACCTGAGCAGGACAGATTGCTGTGAGACTACAGAAAAGCAGAGGAAGGAATATCTGATGTATAGATAAACTGGGAGAAGAGAGCCACATTGGGCCTCAGAGTAGCCATGCCAAGGGAAGGATGTACATTACAAAATTGTGCCAACCCTGCTGGCATCAGATCTAAAGCATCTTTGTTCTTCCAACATAACCCCTCCCAAACACATCTTTCTTCTTATCTCCAACAGAAGCCCATGGGGCTTATCCATACTTGTCCCACAGCTTTCCTCCAGGGAAAACTGCTTTTTAGAGCTGAACTGGAGCAAATTGCAATCGGGACTTGCCCTGGATTGTCGTTTGTTCTGATCTATCGCTAAAGAGTGGGTCTTTTCAGGGGTGACACAAACGGAAGTGTGGGCGAGCTTTTGAAAAGGCAAAACACCACTCCATTATGTCAGCCTGGATAGCTCACTTGGTTAGAGCATGGTGCTGATAGCACCAAGGTTTCAGGTTCAATCCCTGTATGGGATGGCTGCATGTTCCTGCATTTCAGGGGTTGGATTAGGTGATTCTTAGGGTATCTTCCAAGTCTATAATTCTATGATTCTATGTTTAATGCCTATGTAGGGAATTCAAGTGGTGAAACTCTGGATGTGATAGCAGATTCACTTACTTTGAGTAGAGATGGGGTACTTACGCCCCTTGCTGGACTACAGATCCTATCTTTCCCTGGTGCTGGCAGGGGCCTGGTGAGAGTTGGAGTCCAACTACATTTGGAGGAAACAGGTTTTCTGCCCCTGATTTAAACCCAATTCAGTCTCTGCCTGCTTTGTTTGGCTCATTGAGTAGTCACCCCACCTGGCAGATGGAACAATCAGATTAGTTGCTAAGGTCTTGGCACTACATCCAAGGCTTCTCTACTTTTTTCTCTTTTTTGCTCATGTAAATATTTGCCTTCCATAGAAGAAGTAGGTCACCAGGATAGAATATTGGAGTTATTTTGTTGGAGACACTGAATTCAGTAAATTGGGGGAGTTCTTCAAGTTATCCTGGACAAATCTGCATTTGCACCCTCCGTTTGCCCTAAAGATCATCTTTCCCCATCACCTCCTAGTCTCTGATTCTGCATGTAGCAGCTGTACAAATTTAATACAAATGTTTAAACAATAAACTAAGGGAGGCTTAAATGACATTTCTTGTTGTTCTCAAACTGTTTTACAATAGCATCCTGATCAATCCACCTTCCATTATTAAACTCCATTTCGACACAATGGGCTTTTTCATCGCCAAATCTGCAGTGCAACTCAGAAGGTAATTTCTTTAATTACTGCATCCATATTTGAACTATACTCTAAGTTTTTAAACATTGGAGTGGATGTCAAACATTGGGCAGGTGTTTTTTGTAACAGTGTTATTTTGTGCTGTGTTTCACAACCAAAGAAGGGAAACTCTCATTGTTTATATATACAGGTGAATACAGATGCGGATGAATCTCACATTTAAATGTGAACCTACCTAATTTGCAGTTTCCAAACAATATGCAAACCCACACAATTCTGCCCTTTGAAATTTGCACAAATTTTGTGATTGCATTAAAAAAAAAAATGCTACAAAAGGCATATTGTCAGGGAAAGCATGCAACCAAATGCACATATCCTCCCCCAACACAAAGACAGCCTTGACTCATGCACAACACATATAATAGGTGTGGGGAACTTTTGGTCTTCCAGATGTTGCTGAACTATAACTCTTATCAGGCCAGCATGCATGGTCAATGGCCAGAGATGATGGGAATAGGAATTCAGCAATATATTGAGGGTCAAAGATTTCCCACACCAGACATATAAGGATATACATTCCTGAATGACACGCCTGACCGCCATTTCTCTCCCCATTTCACACATTTCACTACTATTCCCAGAATTGGGAGAGGTGAAATGAAGTAATTTTCTCCACCATATAACATTCTTACAGGCCTGTATCTTTTCCCATAAAATGAATCAACATTGCAGTCCTTTCTACCAGATCTCTCTGTACCTTACCAAGCATACTGTCCCCCTAGCTTTCCATCTTTGTCCACCATAGTCACCCCCAGGACTTTGATTCCAATCTCCCCTCATCCGATGCACTTCACAAATTTATAATAACATTCTCTTCAACCTCACAAGAGGTTCCTTCTCCCTCCTCTCCACCCCCAGGCCTAATTTCCCTAACTGTCGCTCTCCCAAAAGTCAAATTCCCTTGACGCTTTTGTCCAGACTGTTCAGAACTATCACTTTCCCCTCCCTTGCCAAACACAACTAGATACATTTTTTTTCATTATCACCTGTTTTCCACATACAGCTAGCCTTATGAAATATATTAAAAACCAAAACAGAAACTTTATTCTGGAAGCATTTAGAAAATTAAAATAGGTTGAGGTACACATATTCTGGAAGCATTCAAGAATTATTACTTTTTCTATTTTCAATGAGTTTTATGGTTGCTTTTTAAAAATGTTATCATGCATTGTCAACCTATGTTGAAAAGCAGGCAAAAACAAAACAACAAAAGAAAAGACAGCCAGTGCGGGGTGAAAGGTAAAGGGACCCCTGACCATTAATTAGTTCCAGTCATGGCCGACTCTGGGGTTGCGGCACTCATCTCGCTTTATTGGCCGGGTCATGTGGCCAGCATGACTAAGCCGCTTCTGGCAAACCAGAGCAGCACACGGAAATGCCGTTTACCTTCCCACGGGAGTGGTACCTATTTATCTACTTGCACTTTGACATGCTTTTGAACTGCTAGGTTGGCAGGAGCTGGGACCGAACAATGGGAGCTCACCCCATCACAGGAATTCGAACTGCCAACCTTCTGATCGGCAAGTCCTAGGCTTTGTGGTTTAACCCACAGCGCCACCTGTGTCCCAAGTGTGGGGTTGTTGTTGTTGTTTAGTCATTTAGTCGTGTCCGACTCTTCGTGACCCCATTGACCAGAGCACGCCAGGCACTCCTGTCTTCCACTGCCTCCCACAGTTTGGTCAGACTCATGTTTGTGGCTTCGAGAACACCATCCAACCATCCCGTCCTCTGTCGTCCCCTTCTCCTTGTGCCCTCCATCTTTCCCAACATCAGGGTCTTTTCCAGGGAGTCTTCTCTTCTCATGAGGTGGCCAAAGTATTGGAGCCTTAGCCTCACGATCTGTCCTTCCAGTGAGCACTCAGGGCTGATTTCCTTAAGAATGGATGTGTTTGATCTTCTTGCAGTCCATGGGACTCTCAAGAGTCTCCTCCAGCACCATAATTCAAAAGCATCAATTCTTAGAGTGGTTCAAATTACCAGTTGAAATCTCCATTTGGCTGGGAGCTCACTGGGTGACCTTGGACCAGTCACTGCCTGTAAGCCTAACCTACTTCACAGGGTTGCTTTGGAGACTAAATGTGGGGTGGGGTGGACCATGTACACCACCTTGAGCTCCTTGGAGAAAAGGGTAGGATATAAATGCAATGCAATGCACAAATAAACAAGGAAATGCATACATACAAATAACTGTTCTGACTATTTTCTGTCCTGTTAAATTTAATCCAGATGATTTTTCTTTTCCTTTGTTGTCTAGAGCACGGTATTACTGTAGACAATGCCACAGTGACATTCTGAATCCAGAGCTAATTGTAAAGTGTCGTTGCAGAATGAAAGTCCCAAGAAAATCCGCAATCTCCCTTTCTGGTAAATTCTCCCTACATTTCAGACTGGACTAACCATGTATAAGTCAGAGGTGGATTGCATAGCTAGCCTTCAAGTCCATCATCTATCAATTTTATTTTGATATAAAATGTATATCTCCAAAGATACGGGGGAAAGGAGACTCTTGTGCTCGTAGCTGTGTGGCTTAGTAACACCACATGCATGGGAAAAGGCAGTTTATAGCAGTACTAGACTACTGCAATGCATTCTATGTGGGGCTGACTTTGAAGATAGTTCAGAAGCTGAAGCTTAATTTGGTGGCCAGACCTATAACTATGACAAGGAGGACCAAGCTTACAACACTGGTCCATCTACACTAGCTTGTACTTGGTTTCCATACCAAATTCAAAGGGCTGATTTTAACCTGTCAAGTCTTATATAGCTCAGGACCCCCACTACCCTTTCCCATATGAACCTGCCTGGACCCTCTTGCCATCTTCAGAAGCCCTTCTCAGAGGACTCCATTCGGGGGAAGGTACAGAGGGAGACAGCACAAGAAAAGGCCTTTTCAGCAGTGGCTCTCCATTTTTGGAATGCTCTTCCTAGGGAGGTGAACCTGGCTCCAAGTCTAAGATCTATTTGGTGCCCTCGCTGAAGTAGGGTTTTTGTCTAGTGTCAAGCATGAGCTGCCACTGTAGTCCAGTGTGTGCAGGGGCATCAGAAAGTGGTTGTAGGGGCATGAGATTGCCAATTGGCTAGCCATCCTTTACCAGGCTGCTGTCAGCAAGCCAATTGGCTAGCCAATGTTAGGACCACATGCTTGCATGGCCCTGACTGAAGCACCCTCTGCTTCCACAATCACTGCCTTCTGGTGTTTAGTGATGGGAATTCCTCCTGATGGTTACTGCAAAGGGAGATGGCTGCTTCATTGTTTGGGCTACTTTACCAGCTACTGTTGAGCACAATTGTAGCCACTTGGGTCTTTGATACTGGGAGCCATGCTTGTGCTAAATTGCTAAAACAGCACAGGGCAGCCCTCAGCAACCTGGTGCTCTACACAGCTTTTTGGAAGCTGTGTTTGAACCACAGCTCCCATCAAGCCCATCCTTGCTGGCTGGGGCTGATGGAAGTTGTAGTCCAAAACATCCGGAGGCTGCTAGGTTAATGAAGATGAGCACAGAGGCTCACCAAACAGGAACATTTATCTCCCAGAGTATGTGAAGCTGTAGTTAATGCCAGCTTTACTGCTTTGAGAACTGTTACTCCCACAGAGTGTTTCAACTGGCCATGGTCTGTTCAAGGATTTATTCTTAAACATTCTATCTTTTATTTGAACAGCAGATGGCAGGCAAGCCCCATTGCTAACCCGACTGTTTTGTTGCCTTGGTAGATTTCGCAGGAACACACTTCCTCAGTGAGATCTCAGAAGTGCACACCTGTGGGCTTGTTCACACATTACATTCATGAGAGATAGGGGTGGGAGGGGGAATTCAGTTCAGTTCACTTTTAACATGAACCTACTGAATTCACACTTCCCCAAACCAATCTGTGAAACGAAAGACAGCTATCCTTTGAAATTCTCACTTTCTCTGAATTTTGTGCTGTATTTCCCCAACCACATAATGTCTATGCAAATGTATATATTAGGGGAAAGTGTGCATTTAAAAAAGCATATATTAGTGAAAATAGAACACATTACATTAGAGGAAATTGGTTGTAATAATATTTAGGGTTGGATAAATATCTTACAAAATAAATGTCCATGTTTATGAGGAGAAATCTGCACTAAAATGCTGAAGAAGTCTCACGAGGTCTAGCAAACTGACATGCAAATGTAGAAAACCCAATGTAAGCATTTGCCTATCTTCAGACGAATGTGATGTCTCTATAGTGTTCACGTTTGGTGTCGGTTCCATGGCTACATAAAATAAAAAAAGCTACTGCTCAGCCCAGTGTGGTTTCTTGTAATTCCACAGCATTCAATTTCCGCTGAAGGTCTAGTAAGTTCTCTTCTACACACCAAGCAAATGGAGCATCTTTGGCCAATGACTCAGTGGCTCTGGGACAGTGGACAGGTGGGGCATAAGTTACCCACAGTGTCCTTGCAAGAGTCTACAAGAAGTTGTATTATCCCATGGGAGCTCACATGGCGTGGGAAAGGCCAAGTGCTTAAAAGCTTCACCCACAAGTAGATTGGGCACTTTTTGCCCGGTGAGCTATCACACCTGCCCACCTGTGATGTTAGTGGCCTCACTGAGCTCCTTGGGTCAGTGATTAACAGGAGCTGAAAGGGATTTTTCTCTCAACGTCAGTTGGCTCTTAATGAGTGCTTCATCATGTTAAGCATTCTCAATATTCTGTGACAACTCTGTGTGGATATGGTATTGGGTAGTATCAGAATAGTAAGGGGGCCATAAGGGGCTTGGAGGAAAGATAGGTTCAGGGTATGCTCCTAGCTGAGGTGGAGTCCTGCCAGGCCAGAATGTCTCCCCTGATTGCCCAGTGGGATGCTGGATGCTGGCCTGTCCTGTATGGTAGCCAGGATCTAACACTAGTCAACTTCCATGGAAGGCAGGACTGGACTGTGCAATCCCAACCATTGAACAGAATGCCATTCCAACAGCAAGTGCTGATGGGAATCAATAATTGATCCTTTAAATATTGTCCATTCCTTATTCCTGATAACTTTTATATTTAAAGAATACTTTAAAAATCATTATAAGAATGAAATTCTCTTAGCAGAACTAGACTGATTCTTGCAAAACAAAAACTGTAAATAATATTATGTTAGGATATATGAAGATAACTGAATGTAATATGAGGCTGTGCGTTATAAAGGAAAGTATAGACACAGTAAATTAAAATTTTTGGAAGTCTTTTAAAAGTTTATTTATAGAAATCTTTTTTTCTCCCCCCCCTTTTCCCTTCTTTTTACAAAATTTTATTTGTATGAACATAAAGGACGATTTTTTATTATATTCGTACAGAAGAATTGTGTAAAATTATGTACTTGTTTTTCTTTATCTTCTTCTTCTTCCTTCTTTTTTCTTTGTTCCAGCTTTGGTATTGAATATTGTTGTATATATAAACTTCTCTTTTTTTAGTTGAAACGAATAAAGATTTAATAATAATAATAATAATAATAATAATAATAATAATAATAGATCCTTGCCCTACTACCATGCCAACCCCTCTTACCTGCTTTATAATCACTAAAGTTTCACCCAACCCTGTTATCTGGAGTGTGATAACAGTGTGACTATCTCCATGAAGCCCCCTCCCAAAGTGTGTCTACCTCTTTCTAAAGGCCAGTATCACTAGCTGTTCCTGCTAAAGCTCAGCACTGCTATCACCTCCTTGACTTCCAGCAGGCTTACCAATTGGGAGCCAACATGGGGGGGGGGTCTTCCCAGAAGATGCTGTGGAGATCATGCCGGGGAGCAGGGAGGATGAAAATCACCCTCCATGCCTCCTGCCTCCCGCCCAGTGCTTGTTGGAGGCGGCAGAAGATGGCAGTCCCCTCAATACTGGGGGGGGGCTCAGCCCCCTGCCTAGAAATATTGAGGGGGGTGAAGCCCCTTCTGCCCTCTATAGCTGGTGCCCCTGCTTGCCAGACAGAGAACCATCAAGGCACCAGACATTGAGAGGGACGGAGGAACGGGGGTGGGTGGGGGTGGGCTGCCCCGGGTCTCACCACTGAGGGGGTGACAAAATGCCGGGCGGCACTCGCTACAGGGCCTGCAGTGCGCCCGAGCCACATGTCCCTCCTGAGAGAGACATGGTGACTGGGGCGCGCCCAGGCTCTGCGCTGCCCAAACAGTCCATCTGCTGCCTCCCCCCAGCTGTAGGGAAGCTGAGTGGGAGGAGGCAGGCAGAGTCTGGTGGCCCCCCAGTGCACCCCGCCCCTATGGTCAGCTCACCCCACCCTCACCCTGCCCCTATGGCTAGCTTGTCCCGCCCCTGGGTGCACCGCCCCACGCCCCCAAGCTGCTTCCTTTGCCGCTGGACATTGGTAGCTACTGTTCCTTGTCTTCATAGTACCATACATGGCATGCTCACCAGCTCTGGTCCAGAAAGGACAAGGTGAACAAGCAGGTGGGGGAAATTGTGAGGAGGTACAGGGAGCTCTTGCCAGTACGCCCACTTCCTGGAACATGGATCTTAGCAAGTGCCCAACCATGTTGATGTTGACACCAACTTGGGATGATCTAATTGGTTGAACACTACCATTACCATTTCACTTGGCTTACAGCAGGCTTCCTCAACCTCGACCCTCCAAATGTTTTGAGATTACAATTCCCATCATCCCTGACCACTGGTCCTGCTAGCTAGGGATCATGGGGGTTGTAGGCCAAAAACATCTGGAGGGCCGAGGTTGAGTAAGCCTGGCTTAGGGGCTACCATGAACCTGAAACTGGTAATGAGATGCTTCTACATGCACTTATTTGCCACTATCAAAATGACTTTGATTGACCCTAGGCTATTGAAAAACAATTAAGACTAGCCAGAGAAGAAACGGCCTCTTAATGCTTTTTATTTCAGATAAGTTGAAAGCAGCGAAGGATTCGAACAGTCTAGTAGTCTCACGCTCCCTTGGATTTTTCCCTTTCTTGAATTTCCCCTTTCAGACTGACAGTGAGGACAGGTAAGACATTGGGGAGATCTATGTGTGCACCATGTGAGCACCATTTCCTGGTCTGAATTCCTTGTGAATTTGTGTGAGCATGAGATGGGAGAAAGGAGGTTATGCTTCTTTTAAAGTTATGATGCCTAAACCTTCTTTGCACTTTACATCTAATGAGCTGGATCTCACTGGCTGAAGTTTGTCACTATTTATGGTGGGCATTTTGAAATTTGGGGATTCATTATGAGCTGAGCCCAGATCAATCTGAATTCTGGTTTGAAGTGGGGTTCTCACCCAACTGCCATTGGTTACATCTCTCTGCCAGGTCTACCTCTTTCTGAAACAAAGGGCAGGCTCACTAATGATAGGCTGACCCCCCCCCCCCATGGGGATATTTTCTTACTGCTTTTTAGGGGGAGAATTCTCCCAAAAATTCCAGAAGGGATTTGGTACATCCTGTAGGTGTGAGGAACCTTTGATATTTCAAATGCTGCTGAACTTCAACCTCCACCCCTGGTGGCCATTGCCCATTCTTTCTTGGGTTAATGGGAGCTGTAGTTCAGTATTCCCAAACACCTGTCTTACTAGATCCCACTTAAGTTCCTGTGGGAAGAACCTTATGTCCCTTTCCACAAACAACAGTTCCTCAAATGCCTTGGATAGGACACAATGGACTATAGCAGGATATCTATCCAAAGTCATTTCCAGAAGTGAAAACAGTGGAGAGCTACTGGGAGAACCTTTATCACTATGATGTAGATGTTACTTTTTAAAATAGTTATTATAAAGCCATATAAAGAAGAAGAAAAGCCCTTGGCCACCTCAAAAGGTAAGTAAAAGAAGCAACCCACTTCTGAAAAAATTGGAGACTATTCTTTCCTACCTTCATGACCAAGTGGTTGCTTTCATTTATACCGCAAGGAGCTCAATGTTAGCCCCCTCATTTAATTCTCACAGCTGTAAGGTAGGTTGGGCTGAGAGGCAGTCACTGGTCTAAGGTCCCCCAGTGAGTTTAATAAGTGAGTGGGGCTTTGAATCCCGGTTTCCCAGCTTCTAGTCCAACACTCTAACCACTACACCACACTGTCCCCCTGATTTCACAGGAGGGTTTCGTTTCCCCCAGTGAATGGCAAAAAAGACATTTTCATTTATTGATTTAGACACTGTTTTAGTATCTTCCTTTAATGAGTTAAGTAAGTGGTAAAATATTGGAGGGGAGCACCTTAAATGCCCCCCTCCTATATGTATGTGTGTACACAGACAGACATGCACAAGGGCGTTCTACCAATTTGTTCAGGAGGAGAGGAATTCGTCATTAAGTTTACAATACAGTTGCTCCCCGCCCCCTGTGTCCGCAGCATAATTTGAAGAAGGTGGGGAGAGAGAGACTCTCTCAACCTGCTGAAATATCATTATTAAAATGTGCATGAAAAGTCAATTATGCCAGAGGGAGGTATTTAAAAGAAGCGAGTTTCCTTACTGTGGGATTACACCTTGGGGATTACAGAGATTGCTGAAATCTTTGCAGCTGTTTAACTTAAAAGAGGAGAGGATTTTCACTGTCAGATGCTTTCTATAGCCCTCGCAAGAGGAGGGCAAGCACTGAAGGAAAGCCATTGTTCCCGTGGCCCTTGAAACTAACTCCTGCCATCAAACAGCAGAGGAGGAGATTACCGCAGCAAAGGTTTGCCACGTACAGGGCCAGATTAAGACCTTTAGAGGCCCTAAACACCAAAAAGATCACAGTTCTCCCCTGCCCCCACTGGTATGTAACTCAAAATACAAACATTACTAAAGAGGAGACTGAGAGGTGATATGATAGCCATCTTCAAATATCTGAAGGGCTGTCACATGGAGCAAGCTTGTTTTCTGCTGCTCCAGAAGGTAGGACCCAAACCAATGGCTTCAACTTACAAGCAAGGAGATTCACCAGGAACCAGTGGCGTAGCGTGGGGGGTGCAGGGGGGGCCGGCCGCACCGGGCGCAACATCTGGGGGTTAGGGTTAGGGGGCACAAATCCACGGGTTAGGGGGCGCAAATCCATGGGTTAGGGGGTGCAAATTACTTGCCTTGCCCCGGGTGCTGACAACCGATACTACGCCACTGCCAGGAACAGCTTTCTGACAGAGCTGTTCAACAGTGGAATGGACTCCCATGGAAGGTGGTGGATTCTCGTTCACGGGAAGTTTTTATTTTATTTTTTCCAAAAAAAATATATTCATTTTATAACACAAATGAACAACATAACCAGAAAAGCAAACAATACAAACAAATTCTTGTCGTATTTTTCTAAGCATTGTTAGGTGAGCTTCCCCAAGTCCTCACTATCTGATTTTCATTTTAGCTCCTCTTTAGCAGTTTACATATATCATAATTTTTAACCATTTTTTATCACACTTACTTTTACCATAAAAATCTTCACATTTTATTCCTTACAAATAATATTTTTAAATACACTATATTCTACTTCTAACCCTACCCTACACAGCATCTTAAAAAGCAGAGACATCACCTTGCCAACAAAGGTCTGTATAGTTAAAACTATGGTTTTCCCAGTAGTGATGTATGGAAGTGAGAGCTGGACCATAAAGAAGGCTGACGGCCGAAGAATTGATGCTTTTGAATTATGGTGCTGGAGGAGATTCTTGAGAGTGCCACGGACTGCAAGAAGATCAAACCTATCCATTCTGAAGGAAATCAGCCCTGAGTGCTCACTGGAAGGACAGATCCTGAAGCTGAGGCTCCAATACTTTGGCCACCTCATGAGAAGAGAAGACTCCCTGGAAAAGACCCTGATGTTGGGAAAGATTGAGGGCACAAGGAGAAGGGAACGACAAAGGATGAGATGGTTGGACCGTGTTCTCAAAGCTACGAACATAAGTTTGACCAAGCTGCAGGAGGTAGTGGAAGACAGGAGTGCCTGGCATGCTCTGGTCCATGGGGTCACGAAGAGTCGGACATGACTAAACAACTAAACAACAACAACAACAAAACCCTACAGCTTATATCCACTTCCAAAGCTATTCTAAGATATAATATTAATATATATTTTCTTTAAATATTTAAATTCTTTATAATATTAATATATTTATTCTTTAAACCTTCCAGTCTTCTTCCACTGTCTCTTCTCTCTGGTTTCAGAGTCTCCCAGTCAGTTCGGCAATTCCATATAGTCTATCATCTTCATCTGCCATTCTTTGATAGTTAGTAAATCTTCTTTCTTTCAATTCCTCACTAAACAGAGATTGGAAGACCATGTGTCAGGGATTCTTTAGCTAGATGACTATTTGGGTGCATTCCAGCTCTGCATTTCTATGATTCTATAAAGTGCTCCACTCAGCTGGTTATGTTTCATCCCAGCTCTGATCCCGGTTATCTTAAGAAGAAAAACAACAACCCACAAATTGCACAATGTATACTATATGCATGAAAGAAAATCAAATCAAGTACAGAAAAAACATATCAGTAATAAAACATAGATTGATTGCAACACGTAACAAGATCTGATTTCCTTGCGTTATTTCGATCTGTGTCAGTAGGCTGCTATAGAAATAAGCAATTTTAAAAGAACAGAAAAATGGGGGAATAGTAGTGTGTAGTGGAGGGCAAGGAAGTCTAACTAAATTCTGATTTCCCCCACAATCCAGAGAATCTCCATAGTTTCAGTTTTTGAAAAACATCAAGTTGGTAGTCCTCATGATCATAGGCAGATACGCTTGGAAATATATGGACAGCATTGCAATTAACATCAAAAGATCAGCACTAAGCAACCATATTTTATGCATCATATATTACAGAACATGCCAATATTCATTTACTATATTTAGGGTAAAGTTCTGTGGGCTGTTTAGCTGGCTGTAAGCCTTCCTTAAGGTGGCAAGCTGTGTATATGGTCCCTCCCCCACATTTTATCTTTACAATAACCTTGGGAAGTAGGATCAGTTGAGAGATGGTGAGCAGTTGAAGGTCCCTCAGCGAGCTTTGTGGCTCAAACTGAGTCCTTTCAGTCCAAGTTCACCAATGTTGCCTGTACACTACAATGCCTCTCAATCGCTTTAGAAGGTAATTTGCTGGATTTTTTGTTTTATTTTGCAGAATGAGTCTGGTGTTTTCTCCCCTTCAGTACTGTTGCATTGCCCTTGGTAGCTTTACTCATTAATTAAGATAGTGTTTGTTGACTGACTTGCTTTCTTTATATGTGCACTTCTCCTTCTCTCTTTTAAAATATCTGAAAACAGCACTTGCAAGTTTATCTGAAGAAGAAGAGGCTTCTGATATCATATATCCCATAGCCAGAGTTCTGTACAGTGAGTGCCTGTCCCAAACATAGGGAACTGGTTTCCTTAGTACTAGAGTTCAATAAATATTTATATATAGCTAGCTATTTCGTTTTGGGCAGAATGCAGTGGCTGCATTTGCACACTGGCACTGTTCATTCAGAGGATGTGGTGACATCTAGACCATACATTGAAAGCATGTGGCTTCTTTCAAAGAATTTTTGTGGACTGCTATCAGCAGAGATTCCACTAATGGTACTTCCACCTGTGAATCTGGAGTGAAGAAGCCAGTGTGCCATACTGGAGGAGTGGGTGGAAGCTGTCAGAGGTGACTAGGGCTAGGAAGAGGGATGCACCCACCCTATCCAAACCCTGATTCCAGCTCAGTGCAAAATGGGTTTAGATTACAGCCTAAATCTAGGATTGACTAGTAATGAAGAGCATTTCCTCTCCCTATTACTACTATTAATTGCAATACTATTAATTGCAGTAGTATTGGTATTTGCAGTACTGGTGTTGTGCCTGCTCTTTTGCTCATACAGTACCCAGTGTGCTGTAATTTTACAGCACAAAAATACACAAGAATATTTGAACATTAAACTAATCAATGAAAAGCACAGCACCAGTTTAAAAGCAGCAGTGGAAAGATGGACTAAAACAGCACCAAAATTATATATCAAACCCTCCCGGTGGGGGGGGGAGTTTCAGCCTCTGTCTAAAAGAAATCAAAGAAGAAACTAATAAGATGTTCCAGAAGCACTGCAGCAGCACTGAAATTAAGGGACAGGTATCATCTAGTCTGGCTCATTTTGGGACACTGGATAACATCCAGCTTTACATAATGTGCTTATATGCTCTGACAATCAAGATTTTGTAGATGGTGGACTAGGACAACAATTCCTGCCTGAAACCCTGGGAAGCCTCTGCCACTTCATGTTGACAGTAGTGAGTAAAAAGCAGCTTTCTATGTTATTGTTGGGGATGTGGGTAAACCACCATGGTGTAAACCACTGAGCCTCTGGGCTTGCCGATCGGAAGGTCGATGGTTCGAATCCCTGTGAAGGGGTGAGCTCCCGTTGTCCAGTTCCAGCTCCTGCCAACCTAGCAGTTCGAAAGCACATCAAAGTGCAAGTAGATAAATAGGTAATGCTCTGGCGGGAAGGTAAAGGGCATTCCCGTGCACTGCTCTGGTTTCCCTAGAAGTGGCTTAGTCATGCTGTCCACATGACCCAGAAAAACTGTCTGCGGACAAACGTCGGCTCCCTTGGCCTGTAAAGCGAGATGAGCACCACAACTTCAGAGTCGTTCGTGACTGGACTTAACTGTCAGGGGTCCTTTACCTTTTTATGTTATTGTGTAAAGACGAAATCAGCTAGAGCTGGTGTGGTGAACATTTGGCTCCCGAGAGGTTGTTGAACTACAACTCCCATAAAGGTCCCTCCATGTCAAAACTGTATGTCCTCAGATTTCCTCCCAAATTGTTTGGCCTTTCATTTTGCTTCAGGGTTTCAGCTTAAATGTCATTATTATTATTATTATTATTATTATTATTATTATTATTATTATTGCTAAATTCCTGAAGCAAAACTCAATGAACAAGTAGTTTATGCAAAGGTATTTGTTTACTATTTAATATATGTGAAACCTGCTCATAAAACAAGGTGTTGTCCAAAATCAATCAAAATAATACAACAGAAAACCCATTACTCTAAGCGATGTAACCTCACTTAAAACTGAAATACGGAAAGACTGATGCAATAAAACAACTTGAATCACAGCAGCTAAAAGACAACCAGGAAATATAGGAGCTGAATCTACATGCCATACCAGAAGAACTGAAATAATGAGATTCTAAAATGCCTGGGGAAAACAAGGAAGTCTTAGCGTGGCACTGAAAGCACAACAATGTGGATCCCTGGTGAACTTCACTGGAGAGATAATTCCATGGCTTGTTTGGGCACCGAACAGGAACCCTCTTTCATAGCTAGTCTCTGAATTTCAGAATCAGGGGGCTCTGAGAGAAAGAGATCAGCAGATAACCACAAGGAACAGTGGGGATGGGGAGCCTTTTCAGCCCAATGGCCCTGTTCTACAGAGGACAACATATCAGGGATTGCTGGGGATCAGAGTCATACAAGTGCAAAAGATGTTACTCTTATTTTTATCCAGAAGGTAGACACTTTTGTCTACCTGGGATCCACCATATCCAGTAAGCTTTTCATCGACACTGAGCTAGACAAACACATCGGCAAGACAGTTACAGCAATGGCTGGCCTCTCCAAAAGGGTACGGGAGGATGTGATGCTGATGACCAATACCAAGATGAAGGTCTACCAGGCTTGCATGTTGAGCAAGCTGCTTTATGGGAAGTGAGTTGTGGGCAACTTACAGACTCCAGGAGTGACACCTCAATGCCTTCCATACGCCATCAGGAAGATTTTGGTCATCACATGGCAGGACAGAGTCTCAAGCAAATATGTGCTCTCCCAAGCCCACATTCCCAGCATCTTCACACTTCTGTCTCAGCAATGTCTATGCTGGCTTGGTCATGTACACAGAATGGAAGATGGCAAGATCCCCAAGGACATGCTCAATGGGAAGCAGGTTTCAGGCTCTAGGACTGTTGGCAGACCAACTCTGCATCACGAAGATGTCTGCAAATGTGACATGAAGGCTGACTTTAACCCCGCCATATGGGAATCCCTTGCAGACGATTGGCAATGCTTGCAGACGGACAGGACTTCTATCCACAGCAGTGAACAGAGGAAGGAGGGATGCAGGGAGGGATGCAGAGCATCTGCCCCAGCACAACTGGACACCATCTGCCCCCAGCTGCAACAAAACAGGTCTCTGCCATATCTGTCTCTACGGACACAGCAGGCGCTGTGACTTTACCTCCAAAGGTGAACTCTTCCGTTGTCTCCCAAGATAGATGGATGAAAACAACAACATACAAAAATCAAGTGTTTCTGACATGCACACATGGCTCTAGCCTTCATCTAGGCAAGCAACATGCATGATCCCAGTTCAAGAACACATTCCTGCTATGCAGAAGCACTTGAGGAAGGTGCTGACCAAGAGCTGTGAGGAGTGTTGCCTGAGAAGGAACCATGTCTTGTTGCACGTCCAGAGAACACAATAGTTAGGACTAGAGGGATGCATTTGGCCCCCCAGGCCTGAGGTCCCCCATTCGTGAGGTACAGGTGTGTGCATACAGGAGAAGCCTTTCTCTCTTAGGTCAGTGTCATCAATCTTAAAAGTTATAATTTCCACCTGATTATGATCCCATAGCAATCATCAAAGGCTACAGCTCGCTTCCATTTAATCCAGACATGGTCAACTTTCAGCTTCTCCTGTTTGAAACCTCCCTTAGGCTGCAATTCTATACACAATTATTTCCCTGGGTGTAATGCCTTCACCCACTGGAATGTTAGTGAGAAACTACTTGTTACTGCATTTGAAGGTATTCCAAAAGTGTTAGGGAGAGTTAGGGAGTGTACTGGACAGAGTTTGTTGGAAAACAAGAATGTAAGTAGAATGAGAGAAATCTTTGTTCAAGGGTAGCCAGCCAAGCACATTCAAAATGTTTTTGGAGCTCAGTGCCCACCAGCCCAGCCAACATGGTCAATGGTCCAAGATGATGGGAGTTGATGTCCAACACCTGAATTTTTTCATAGCTCATGATTTATAGTTTGTTTCCATTAACATCTTGTGAGAATCATTGTTGCTTACTAACAACATCTCTTTCTTGTTGAGATCTTCAGCACTTATAGAGATTTTTCCCCCTTGTTTCTGCACAACTTTCTCTGCTTCTCCTATGAGTTGGAAGAGAAACTTCTACCATAAACTCTGCCTGTGCTGTCATAAGCTCGGCTGTAGGGCTGGGGAACCTGCGACCCACTTGGTTCTTTTGGTTTCTGACTCCCATTAGCCTCAACCAGCATGACCAATGATCAGGGATGATTGGACTTGTAGTTCTGCAACACCTGCAAATTCTCAGGTTCCTCCATCCCTGCTCTACTGACCTCAGTGGGGTTTGATTCAGAGTTAATTTATATAGAATTGCCCTGCACATGAGATTACATTTTGGACATGCTCTCAGGAGATGTTTCAGCACTGCAACCAGAGTCTCTCTTCTCCACCCCACCCCATAACATGTAATAAAAAACAATGCCTTTGTGTAAGTGTATCTCTACACCATCCTCTGCCATCACCTCCATTCATTGGTTGCTACTTGGAAAAATGAGCAGAAATAGTAATAGAGTGATTCCATTTCCCATTCCTCACTTTCTACAGTACTATACTCAAGGTGGTTTACAGCCCATAGAAGTGCCTAAACATACAACAAAAATCACATTGCTGTTCTATAACAATTTTTAAAACACCCTAAAGAATTAATAAAATTCAGGAATTCATTTATATACAGATAATATCTAGATAATATCTAGACTTGCCGATTGAAAGGTCGGCGGTTCGAATCCCTGCGGCGGGGTGCGCTCCCGCTGCTCGGTCCCAGCGCCTGCCAACCTAGCAGTTCGAAAGCACCTCCGGGTGCAAGTAGATAAATAGGGACCGCTTACCAGTGGGAAGGTAAACGGCGTTTCCGTGTGCGGCTCTGGCTCACCAGAGCAGCGATGTCACGCTGGCCACGTGACCCGGAAGTGTCTCCGGACAGTGCTGGCCCCTGGCCTCTTAAGTGAGATGGGCACACAACCCCAGAGTCTGTCAAGACTGGCCCGTACGGGCAGGGGTACCTTCACCTTCACTTCAATATCTAGAAAATATCAGAAAGCAATAAAACAAAAACAACCCAAAGGATTACCACCAATTAATAATTACAAATCCTTTCCAAAAATACAATGGACAAAATCATGGTCATGTCATGTGACATCCCCCCCACCAGTGCCTACCAAACTACCTCTAATTATCCCCCACCACAAGCATTCATTAAATGCTAATATGCTTTTGATCTCTGAACCATTAAACACTTTCTCTTTGTTCCAGGGATAATTATAATGTTGTGGGATAATCTTTTAATGGCTTTCAGGAAACTTAACCCTGGGATGAATTCCTCCACTCAGATTCCACAGGTGGCATTTAACTAAGCCTTATTCAGAGTATACACAGCAGCACGACAAAGTTGGGTCCATTAATTTCAACAGGTCTGTGTTGAGTAAAACTTAGTTGACTATTACCCCTTGTGTATCTTCAAGCTGTTTCTTGCACTGCTAGGACAAAATCTTATTTGGTTATAGGAAGTTTTTCTTCTAGGAAAAAGGTGCCAGTACTTGTTGTTCCAGTAAGTGCCACACTTTTAACCACTGTTCCCCCCCCCCGGGGGGCGGGTACTCCAGCGTCCGCTGTGTTGGCACCTTTCCCCCCCAGATGTTTGGTTACTCTCCTTTTGGTGAAGCCATCAAGTCTCAAATTTCATTTTGGGTACATTTACAATCTGGGCAGAGGAGGGGTCATTTGCTAATGAAGATCAGCTTTTGCCAACCTGGTGCCCTACAGATGTCTTGGACTGTGACCATGCTGGTAAGGCTGATGAGAGCCATAGCCCAAAACTTCCAGAAGCCACCAGATTGGGGGAGGCTGTAATCATACAAAGCTGGCTACAGCAGCACACACTGATTCCTATCTTGAGTTTTTAAAAACCCAAAATCTTTTAACCAAACCAAACTGTTTTGTTTTTAAATGGGGAAAAAACCACACCTAGGTTAGAAAAAGTACACTTGTGTTCCATCTTAATTGAAACTTATCTAACACCTGGATAATTGCTCATAAATACCTGTTGAGTTGCCAAGGTACAGTTATAGCATGTCAGTCTTTAATAAATTTCCAGGACCTCAGATCTCACCCTTTGATGCTACCCATCAAATCCTGGTCCAAAGGCAAGGCAGAGGGTGTCGGTGGAAGGGTGGGGGGAGAGAGAGAAAGTAATAATACTAAGCACTCCTGCATTCACTTAATCTGGGAGAATGCATTGCACTCTTTATGAATGCGTAGGAGAGGCTGTGCAGGAGTCTGCAGAAAGGTCACTGATATTTTTGGAGCGATAAATCACGAAAGGGGGAAAAAGATTTGCATTTTGGCTGTATAACATTCAGGGACGGATTAGAGAGAGAGAAGGGAGAATTCTTTGAAGTAATATTTCTCCGCTGACTTGTTTTATTAGCTCCCTTTTAACATGTTACATTATTGCTTATAGAATTTCATTTACTTGGATTGGCAGCTTGATAAATATGTCTATTGGCGATGATTTGGATTGCTCTGGGCATTAATATTATTAAAACCTGTCACAAGGAAATGTCTGAAAGATGACTTACTGTAAAGATTACAGCACAAAATAAATCACACAGTGGTATTTGTTACCGTTTATGGCCTCTTGGAGCCGAGTCAATCCCTTTTTATGTTGCATTATTTTTCAAGTTTTTATAGCTTTACATTATATATCGCTGTCAGAAATGAACAGATGGGGTGTCAAACATGAGCTTTCTGAATAATTCCCACCCTCGGGTTATTTGTGTGAAGGACAAGTGTAAAACTCTGTTCTCCAGGAAAGGGAGACAGGCAGGGGTGGGTGAATGTGTTGTTACATTAAAGAAAGCTTCCCCTCCGCCTCCCCCCCCCCGTCAGCTGGGACAGGGTGGTTTTAACTTCTGACCTCACCTGGCTTTTCCTCCACAGCAGAGCTTCTTGGGAAATCCAAGCTGCCTGCTTTTTTTGCTGGAGGAAAATCTTCATTGCAAGCAAAACAGGCCAGAAGGCAACACCTGGCACATCAGAAACTGGGGTTTGCCACTTCCCCACCCCTCTTTCTTTCTGGGATGGAATCTGTCTGCCAAATCATGACTGCCATTTGTAGTGCAGCCGATATGATCAAATGTGCCATTGGCTCTTTTCTCTGATGCATGTAGGAAGGGCACTAATGATGCCCCTTCTTCCATAATTTGTTTTGTGTAAGGAGAGGGGTAGCACAAGCCTCAGGCTCCTTCAGCCATAGACTCAGCCTTGGCTCAGTTAGCTGTGCTTTTTTGCTTAGCCTTTTTCCATTGCTGTCGTTTGCCTTGCCTTGCTTTGCTTCAGTCAAAAAGAGCCGCAGGACTCCTTCCTCTTAGCCTCTTCTTCTTCTGCCATTTATATGTCTCTCTGCAGCCACTAGGAATGGGCAAAATCTGTCAGTTTTTGGTTTCTCGCAGGTTCTTGTCTACCCCCCTCCCAATCTTAAATTCAGTCATCCACATTTCAACATTAGTTTGGATTATTATTTTTTTAAGTCCCTGCATTTATCAACATTTCTCCTAATAGGCACATGGTTTTATGTGCACTTTTACCTAATAAACACATTTTTACAAAGCAATCTTATAATGCATTTTAATTTATAATGCCTTTTTAATGTTATCCTGGATGATACCTGCACACTTCACCCTGGTAAATGCATTTTTGTACACATTACCTGGCTAGCGTACGGCACTGCAAAATTCAGAGAAGTGCTTGTTTCAAAGGATGGTTGTGTCCAACTAAGTTCTGCTTAGAGCAGACACACTGGAATTAATGGACCTTAAATAGTCATGTCCGTTAACTTCGCTGGGTGTACCCTGAGTAAGACTAGCATTTGATACAACCCAAAGCCTGGTCAAATTATGTTGCAAGTTGCACTGATGGCCTCTGGATTACACCATGGATTTGGCAAACATGCTTTAACACCCCTGCCCTGCCCCCCAAATTAAGACCACAGAACCTATTGCATGTTGATTCCGACAATTGTATGGATTTCCATGACTTTCAGCCTGTAGGCTTATATATGTACATGGGAACACCTTGTATTTCTATGTTCTGCCTTAGCATACAATGAGAAGTTTAGAAAACAAAGCAATGGGGTGGGGAAAGGAATGTGATGTGATGTAGGGCATGGAAGAGGCTCACATGTAACTTCAAAGCCCATATATAGCAATATAGGGGATCTCAACAACTAAATATCTAGGTAGGATCTCTCCAACAAGTAATCACGTGCTGTTGATAAACTGGTTATCTGAACCCACCCTGCCTACTCCAAGCGCATAAAGATGAGTTGGCTAATTGGTTTTGCCCTGTGAACTTGTGCAAACCTGTCTATTTATAATCTGGCCAGCTCCTTATTCTGTGGTAAGGACATGGAGAATGGCTCAACCTCTTGGCAGTGCACACTTTATATTTTAATTACCCACACTAATTTCTAACATTTACACATATACCATAAATCACATCATAATGATTCTTATTTAATTGCTGGACTGGGAACTCGAGTTAAACAGGTATGAAGGGGATTAATAAGGAGATCCAAGCTCCAAGGATTGCAGCTGGCTGCATTCTCAATTTAGATTGGGAGAACAAAACATAAAGCCTTTAGGTAGGACCAAATCTTGAACCCTTTAGTTCAAGATTAGCAGTTTAGTCTGGACAATTGCACAACTCTCAATTTTATTCCTCCTTTAAAACACAGAGTCTTATCCTCCCACATGTACAAAGGGGCTTTAGCCTCCTTATTACATTAATAGTTCAATGAAAAGTGGTAAAAGGTAAAAGGCTGCTGTGGCATTCAGGTGCTCACATATGTGACTGACATAGCTGGGCACAAGTGCCTGGAGCCCCATTCCTCCCTCCCTTGTCATTTGACCTCTCCAGGGGCAAAATCAGTAAGATAAATGAGTTCCCCTTGTTCCTCCCACCCTCTTTATTTATCTCTCTGTCTCTGGGCTCAACCACACTTCTGCTTCTCCAATGGCTGGAAAACAAAATGTGGACATGGGTCTCTCTCTCTCTCCCTCTCATTCTCTCTGAATTGGAGCCATCTGGGCTCAGAGGAAGAGGTCAGTGAATAGGGAACTGCAACAAAACTGAGGAGAGAGAGGACAGGGGGAGGGGGAGGTCCCACTGAGAACAGCTTCTCCAAGCTGCCCCCCCAACCCCCCCAACCCCTGTAATGAGCACTATCCACCACCCTGTTGACAAGCAAAATTTTAATTAAATTAACCTACTAACTAGCCGTGCGAATACATAGAGAAGCTGTCATAAATGTCTCATAAATGACATGCTGTCAGTAGAGATGACTTGATGTCACCCTCTCTCCTTTCTGAAATAGGTAAATATCTAGAGATTAGGGTTGCCATATTTCAAAAAGTAAAAACCAAGACAACCCCGGAAGTCATCGAGCTTTTTTAAGGAAACTGCCAAAGTTGTTGACCTTTTCTTTACAAACCCGCCCAAAAAACCCCACAATTTGACTTCCCTAAAATCCAGAACAAAGCGCCGCCTTTCGATAATTCCTCTTGGACCTCAATTCCGCCTTTGAAATCCTGGTAATGTCTGGGAAAATCTAGATGTACGGGAGCCCTATTAGTGATGCCATATTTTAAAAAGTGAAAATCCGGTCATTTCAGTGATTTCTTTGCCCGGACACTGTTTCCAACTGCTGTATTCTGGATATGTCCAGGAAATTCCAGATGTATGTCAGCCCTATAAATATCCACACTGCAACATTGCTGCTTCCCTCTTCATTGTCTGCCTTTTCTTCTTGTGACCAGACTCCCCACCCACCCACATTGTCCCTGGCTATCATTTGTATTCCAATTACATACATAATACATACATAATTTTATTTGCATTCCACCTTCCCATACTTAAAATCATGCTCAAAGCAGCTTACAGCATGAATAAAATGCATAATTATGCTCATAACAAAAGTAATCACCAACAATAAATAAAACATAGAAAGTACACAACCAAATCAAACAATTTCCACATACATCATAAGATCTAAAATAATTAGAGAAATAATGTCAAAAACAGCAACACTCTTCCCCACACAAGAAACACCCCTAAACAATGCTTTGGCCTGTAGCCTTATTGGAGTTCACCGATTGGGTCTGCGTTGCTCCGGGACAGGAGGAAGGAAGTCAAAATGACACCGAGGTTGGTTCAAGAAAGAGTTTATTCTGCTCTCCGGATAGCAGAAGGCACTTGCGTGGTGAGTCCACAGCAAGTACAAAGAAATGACAGGTTTCATGCAGTTTATATATCCTCCAGGCACCCTCTCACTCCTCCCCTAGGAGCCCAACCACGTCGGCGTACGTACACAGGTTGACATCACATATGTTCCTGCTCTGGTACTCTCAACCATAAAGGGATCTTCCTTCCTGCACTCCTGACCATAAAAGGATATTCCTGTTCCTACTCCTATCTTGGAGCAAGAGGTCACTACTTCCGAGAACATGCTCTGGCGTTAGTCCCAGACTTGGGTCTCTGCATCATTTGTGTTCAGAACATAATATATGTCTGTGTCTGTTCTACTGGTAGAGTCAAGGCCAGTCTTGCCGTCAAACTGATAAGGGAGAGAGCTGTGTTCTTGTTTTGCATTTGCTCAACGGCTGAAGTTTATGCATTTTAGCTAAGGAGAAATGGGGATTTTGGT
This sequence comes from Podarcis gaigeae, assembly GCF_964106915.1. NCBI lineage: Eukaryota > Metazoa > Chordata > Lepidosauria > Squamata > Lacertidae > Podarcis > Podarcis gaigeae. Next base: position 9,488,603 of record NC_139692.1, read on the forward strand.
GCAGTTTAAAAACTGCCTGCACAGTCAGTTTTTGGGTTTTGTAAACCCATTCCTTCAGGCCCAAGAGTCTTTTCAGCAGCCTCAGCTTTTGTAGCTGGAGTCAGTCAAGGCCGGGTGGAAAAAGAGCAGCAAGGCAGGGAGCAGGTCTTGCAAGGCTCACAGCCAGGATGGATTCAGGCCCGTAGTGTTTATTGCACAGCCTGCCACATCCCTTGCACCCTTCTCATCTCTTTGACAGCAACAGTAATTTTCTACCAACTCCACCTTCTCTCTCTGTCTTTCTTTTCCTCCTTTTCAGTATTAATCCCAATTAGCTTGCATAGTTTCTGTGCTACATCACAGTGCCACAGTCTTTGCCCCTATGAAAATAATACACAACCTGCACCTAGTTTTTGCAGATCAGGGATGGGGAACCTATAGCCATCCAGATAGGAGGGGCTTCCCTGGTGGGTCATAGGGACAGCAAGATCTGCCCATCTGTGGCATCGCTGCCACATAACAGAAGGGAGGGAGACAAGGTAATGGAGGTTGGAGCCCTGTGGTGGTTCTGGTAGGAGTGTTAGATTAGTTCTGCAAGTGCACCTTTGCAGCCCCAAACTTGTTTTGTCATACCTCTCCCAGTATGTGGTAGTGACACTGCTGGCAAGAGAGCTTTGTTATGGCTCCATGGCACTGGTGAGCTGCTCCTGGCTCCAGTTGTTGGGGCTGATGGGGTTGAAATTCTGCAACATCCAGAAGGAAGGAAGGTAGGCAACTCACCAATAAATGGTAGAGAATAGCCCCAAGACTACTGATATCAATCCCTTCCTTTGAGCTCCCATCTCATCACGAACACTGTAAGAGGGCATGCCTTGGTTGTCTTTAGTGTGAAAGAGAAAGGAAGCCATGATAAGCTTAAGGGGCTGTTGCTGTAGCTCACCCAAGGCAGATAGAAGCATATGGTCTTCACTAGGATTCAGTCTTGCTACAAAGAGGCAGTGTTGATTTGGTGGTTATAATCACTAGTAGATTATTGCAGCTGGTTTTGTGATTGATTTTACCTGTCCACAGAGGCTTTTTGCTGATTAGGGGTTGGAATGCTCTAAATAATTATCCTTTTTCAATTACAAACAGCACCTTTATATAACTGCTAATTTATTAAGTTTTGCACAGTGGGTAGCAAAACACTTTGCTGAGTTGTTCTAAATCAAGTGGCATTAATTTGTGGCAATGGTGAGAGGCGGCAGCAAAGGCAATGGCTTTTTAAAAAAAAACCACAAACAAACCCTAGCACTGAAGTGACAAGGGAAACTTCTTTAGCCTTAGGTAAAGAGGATTTCCACACATTCACTTCCCCTACATGCTGTTCTGAAAAGTAGTGATGAGGTGGGATTGAGAGCCCATATAACATATGTGTTGGACAGAACTGGGATACCCATGTTCAAACTCCTGTTTTGTTGTGAAGTTCATTGGTGGAACAGTTAGTCTTCCTCAGCCTAACCTGCCCTACAGTATCCTTGTATGGATAGAATAAGGAGAGATGGTAATATTCGACCCTGACCTCCTGTAAGCAAAAGTTTATGATAAATAACAGGGCACCAGAGAGCCACCAGATGCAAAATGAATTTGCTAAATTAAATTTGAAGTGGAATACAAGAAAGGAGGGCGGGTGGAAGTCATGAAAATAAGGTTATGAAGGATATGAATTTGAAAAGAGTTTTTTCTTTTTTTTTTCTTCTTTTTTGTGTTAAGTGTTTGTATTTTTGTATTTTGTGGTTTTTTTATTTTTCCTGTGTTTTTCCTATTTATTGTTTATAATTCTTTATTGTCAAAATTTAATAAAATATCATTAAAAAACAAAAAAAAACAGAGAGCCACCAGATGCAAAAAAAGAGTGGGCCTCTGAACCATTCATCGTTGTAGAAGAGAGGGTTTTGTGATGGTTTTTCACCCTACTGCTCCTCCCCAAAGTTCACCATGCTCTGTACAACATGCAGTAATGTTTATAGATCTCTGTTGTTCCGTTATTTCTATTTATTTTATTATTTACTCAATTTGCCAGTCACTTTATCTTGCCCACAGCAATCCAAAGCGAATAACAACCAAACAAACATACAAGAATCCCCTCATAGACACATTGAAACCAAAAGGAAAGAGAAATACATTAAAAACTTCTCACCCGCTTCTGAAAGGAAACAGATTGTTAAAGGTCAAAGGCCTGAAAGTTTTTGCCTAGTGTCCTTGAGGTATTGTGGTCCTGTCCTGAGCTGGTCAAACCCAGCACTTTGAATTTGGCTCAGAAACTATTTGGCAGCCTGTTAAGTTGGGCCACGATTGGCATTATATGCTCAAATCATCTTGCCCTGGTGAGCAAGCAGGCTGCTGAAATTCTGCACCAGCTGAAGTTTCTAAACCATTTTCAGAGGCAGCCCCACATATAAGACAGTAGTATAACCTAGAGTTTATCAGAACATACACAACGAAAATTTGGCTATTCCTGTCCAGATAAGGGTGCAGCTGGGCTTGCCGGTGCTGCTGCTCCTTGATGTTTCTCCCTTTTCACTTGCTCCTTCTGAGCAGTGTTAGGAGCAGGGATGAGGAATAAATTCAGTATTTTAATGTAAAGCTAATGTTTCACACAGTGAAACAGTATGTGAACTGAAACATAACCATCTTTTGCAATTCACACTTCTATGAATTTTGCAATGTGGTTCTCCAAGTAACTAATGTAAATAAAAATCCAGAGGAGGTGCCTAAAAATGGATCCATTCTTGAAAATAACATGCAGAAAGAGAGTAAATTAGTGAAAATGTCTGGAAAAACTATCAGTTTAGGGAGAAATGCATGTTAAAATTCTGACAGGATTTTATTTTTTTTAGGGGGGTGGGAATCACAAACTGATGGGAAACTACAAAAAAAACTGATCTTAGGAGCAGAATAATGAGAAAATAAGAGAAACTGAAATCAACAGATTTGCCAATCCCTAGTCAAGAGTCGGGGAAATGGAGGAGTCTCCTGCACTAGCTTTGCCATAACTTTGTGGGCAACTGTGTGGATTTTGTCCCAAGAGAGGAAGAAAGTGAATGGTCACGCCTTGCCCAAGGACCTGGAGCTGGCACTGCTTGGTAGAAGACAGTTTCCCAGCTTCCTATTTTAAGAGCTAGATTTCAAAGACAATCTTAGGCTTTAACAAAACCAGATCCAGGCTTGTGAAATTTCATTGGAAGACCAGGCCATCAGTTATCCCCTTGTGCCCTGTATCTGTGTGTACTTCTGCTAAGCCTACCTTCTTCCTGCTTCATTTTCCTGGAGATCCTCAGTGCAGATACTGGGGAATCACCAGAATGATTCACTGCTCTCCCAAGAAAAGTAGATTCCTGAAAATCTCACATCATTTGCTGAGAATATGGCAGAAGGGAACATTAGTTAAGACACAGAGAGATAGATGAGAGCATTCTCCCCCTCCCCGCCCCCCGCAATGATATCTGGAGAAGGATGCCTTTTTGATGAAGTGTGCTTCAAGCAGTCTTGCCTTTTTATTTCCTTACCCAGGGCTCTGACAGGTGTTTCCTTCGGGGCATAGATGCTTCCTATAACATTTTGAGTGAAGGGAGATATCATCTGTGACAGCTTGTGTACATAGATCATGGTTTTATGATGATGGAAAAGTGTGCACTGATTGATTTGCTGAGCTGGGCTGAGTTAAAAGAGCTTGCAACAAGATATCTTCCCTCTTGCCAAAACACAATTTAATCACCACCTGACCGATCCATCATCCAGGCAGGAGGGAGGAGGTTTCAAATGCTGGGGAGGTGCCATATGACTAATGGACAGAAATGTCTATTCTTGGCATGGAAGGACTGAGATACACTGCTAACATATTCTCCCATATTATCCACTAGTATCTGATATTCGGGGAAGGGTTGTAGCTCAGTTGTAGAGTCTCTGCTCTACATGCAGACTGTTCACCTAGCCTCGCATTTCCTGTTCTGGTTGGCAGCAGCCCTCACGTTTCTCAAGCTGAAAATGAGTTGGGAAATTTGGAGTGGCCATCTGAGCATCCTGTCAGCTATGGGTACAATACAATCTACTACTGAGCTGTGGACAAGGGCCATCGTTCAGTTGTAGGGCACCTGCTTTGTGTGTAGAAATTCCGTTTCAATCCTCCGCACCTCCAGGTAGGTCTAGGGTGTCCCTTGCCTGAAACCCTGGAGAGCTGCTACCCATCAGTGTAAACAATGGTCTGACTCAACATAAGGCAGCTTTGTATGTGTTTTCCTTTAAAGAAGCTTATTTGAAATGACAAAGAACATGCCCCTCTACTGTGTTTTGCTTTTTGCTTTGTAAACTTGAACCCAGACACACATTCTAGCACCAGCTATTCATTAATGGCTGGAAGGGTGGTTGGCAAAGAGCTGTCATTAATTTCTGGTGCCGTTAAGGGCTCAGCTTGTATAACTCTGAGCTGGTTTCACGATGAAAGGGCATTTGTAAACCCTGGAAATCATTTAAGGCAACAAGGCACTCTGTGTATCTGCATGCCCTCTTCTAGAAATGAAACATGCAGCCTCAGCCCTATGCATATTTATTTGGAACGGAGCTTCACAATGATAAATGAAATGATTACCTGAAATGTTTACTTTCAGCTAAACATGGATAGGATCGCAACCACAACCCCATTCAGGCTTTCAAATAAACACATTTGGACTGAAACTGGGGAGAGGGGGCACATGTGCTGAGTGTACTGGTTTAACCCCCCCCCCTCCAATATTTGTACTTTGAGTAGAAAGGTCTGAATGGGTCTTGTAAGTGCTTACACTCCTTCCTGTGATCAGGAAACCAGGGTTCTTGACCACAAGGAAACTTGTAAGTGTGTTTAGCCAAATGTGTTTACACACTCCCATCAGACCTTCTGGGAAAGGTGCAGCGGACACGCTCGGGAATATTTGGGGCGTGGCTGACATGCATGGGCCCATTTCTCCTTCCAGGTTTAAGCCCTTTGTTTGTTCTTTTGAATGCTTGAATTATAGCTCTTAGGAAATATAGGCCATGATATTTGTCCATCTAGCCCAGCACTTTCTTCTTGGACTGAAAGCATGTCTCAAGTTCTTTGGCAGAGGGGTTTCAAGGAACCTGCTACGAAAGGATGGACAAATCCGTCAATTACAGTTTCTCCCAGTTTCTTGTATTTCCCATTGTAAATTCTGTTATCCACATATCCACATCAGTTTGCAAGCCATTCATTTTTTTTTTAAGAGCCCTCATGAAAATTCATCAACATTTCAGAGTGCATTCCCGTAATGTGCAAATTTTGGTATGCTGTTTTGTCCAATACACACTTTTTGCGCTCAGTTTCCCCCATCATAATGCATTTTTTTGCATGGTATTTTCACAGATATATTCATTTTGATGCTCACATTCCCATAATATATATACAGTGATATCTTGGAAGTCGAACAGAATCTGTTCCGGAAGTCCATTCGACTTCCAAAACGTCTGGAAACCAAAGTGCAGCTTCTGATTTCCAAATATATGTACAGTGGAGTTTGCTGCAGCCAATTGGAAGCCGTGTCAGACATTTGGGTTCCAAAGAACGTTTGCAAACCAGAGCACTCACTTCCGGGTTTGCGGTGTTCAGGAGCCAAAATGTTTGACTCACAAGGTGTTAGGGATCCAAGGTACGACTGTATTTCAGTACACATTAATTGATTAGAAAATTCCATCATGAAATATAGAGAGCTGCAAATTTCAACAGATAAGCTACATTTTGGTTCCCATATTTCATCAGAAAGTGCAAAGTAGATAGGTTTGCCTTGCAGTGTGAACTGAACTAAATGCCCCCTGTATCCCTACTGCTACCTGATCCTTTTAAACTGGAGGTGATTGGGATTGAAACAGTGCCCTTTTGGAAACAAAGCTCATGCTTTACCACTGGGCAGTGGTCCATTACTAAATATTACTGGAGGGGCATTATTTCTCCCAGTTCTGCCTCATATTTGCTTCAGCCACTCCACCCAAGTGGCGTTTGCCACATGTTCAGTCCCTCTCCTGCATGACATTTGAAGTATAGAAAAAAAATTCCCTTGTTTTGCACAACACCCTGTTTGCCACTTCATTGACTAAGCAAAGAGAAGCCTTTTGTTTCACCCAAGCAGTTGGCATCCCATTGGTTTATTTCTGAAGGTTCTCAGATAGCAGAACTTAGTGGGGAACTCAGACCCTGGAGAGCTGCTGCTACTAAGATAGTTGGACCAGTCTGTACTTATGCTGGTTTGTGATTTATGGTTTGTGGTTTATGCTGGCTTGGTCAAACACTGAGATACTGGAATGGGATCCGATACCTATGTTCAAGGTATGATGCAACATTTCAAGTCTGAATACCACTTCAGTCAGGATATGGGTTGCTCTGTGGTCTAAACCACTGAGCCTCTTGGGCTTGCTGATCTTTGGGTCAGCGGTTCAAATTTGCATAATGGGGTGAGCTCCCATTGCTTTGTCCCAGCTTCTGCCAACCTAGCAGTTTGAAAGCACACCAGTGCAAGTTTTTAGGTACCACTGTGGTGGGAATGTTTTCATGCTTTCTGGCACTCGTCATGGTGTCCCGTTCTGCCAGAAGTGGTTTAGTCCTGCTGCCCACATGACCCGGAAAGGTGTCTGTGGACAAACACCGGCTCCTTCAGCCTGAAAGCGATATGAGCGCCGCACCCCATAGTCACCTTTGACTGGACTTAATCCGTCCAGGGGTCCTTTACCCTTTTACCATTTTTACCAGTTCAGCCACTACATCTGTTTTCCGAGGAAGCGAGTAAGATGGAGGAAAATACAAGATACAATCCAACATATTATTTCCCTAGAACAGCTCTGAGTTGTGATTATCCCATTTATCAATGAAGCTGCTTTTCTGGAGAAGTCCTTATGGATGAGGTCAATGTGATGTTAGCCAGATCACATTTCTTTCCTACGGCATCACCCTTAGTGGCATCAATATGATTTGCTGGACCCATTGCCTTGCAGCCTGCTGCCTACTTGCAAAAGTAAACACCGATATGCACATAATGTGTACATGTTTTTGGTCATTTTGAAATCTGCAGCTGCTTTCTTAGATGAATGGAAGGCTCAAAAATAAATCAGGGACCACAGACAAGCAACACCGTGTCTGTCAGACAGCATGTCAACACTTTAACCATAATTGTTGGAGGGATGCAACAACATGCTCTTCTGATTGTTCTTGCAGCAAGCATTTCTAGATGAAATTATCCTGCTTTCCTCTCTCTAGATAATGTTCTGGGGTTCTCCAGCAGATTTGGGGGAGGCATGCCCAGGGCAACACAAGGGGAGAAAGGGGAAAGCCCCATTGTGCCAGTAGGATCCTGTTGAGCCCTTCCTCCATTACCTTCTCCTCCCTCTTTCTCCCCTTTTGCCCATTTCCAGATAGTAAGCCCTTTGGGTAGAAAGAACGGAGCCTTCACATTCTTTGCACAGTGTCATGTATATACAGTAGATGGTGCCATGTTGCTGATGTTGCTATTGCTAATATTATTACATCACCTGTTATTTTGTCCCTTTTTATTCATCCAGACCTTCAGAAATCTTGGATGATGAACACGAAAAAACCACTCTAGACTCTTCAGGAATGTTCCATTGGTGTAAAGCTGTTCCTTTTGACAAGGCCCTCTTGGTAGGTGCACTATATGTTAGCTTATTAACTTGTTTCTAGCCAGATGCCTGTGCCAGTAACACCTGCATGGCATGCACAGATTTGGAAAGGGAAGCTGGAGGCAGCCTCATGTTGGGGAAAAGCTTTGCCTGCCAAATAAGAGTTATTAATGCAGTTCCTAAGGCACCATGTCGAGCCCCAAGTGTGATGGGGTTGCCTGGGGAAAACACCCCCTCATTGTTGGACTTGTTGGACTCTGGCGGGCGGGCAGGCAGCAATAAGCATTGGTGGCACCCTCAGCCATACTCTGAGTGCATAGGAACAGGGGAATCTACCTTATTACCACATCAGATCATTGGTCCATGTAGCTCAGTGTTGTCTACACTGATTTGCAGTGGCTCTCCAGCATTATTATTTTTTTAAATGCTCTCTTCCAACCCTATCTGGAAATGCAGAGGATTGAACCTTTTGCATGCAAAGCAGGTGTTCTACCACTGAGCCAGGCCCCTTCTCCAATATCTAGCTAGGGAGCTAGATCAGCCTTTCTCAACATGTGGGTCCCCGGATGTTGTTGAACTACAACTCCCATCACCCCTAGCTAGCAAGGCCAGAGCTCAGGGATGATGGGAGTTGTAGTCCAACAACATCTGGGGACCCACAGGTTGAGAACCGCTGAGCTAGATTAAGCCAACATTTAAATTTCCAACAATGCTCCTAAATGACTTTGCATCTTGGGTATTGTTGGAAATTAAAATAGCACTTACACCTAGCTGTCAGGTATCATTCAGCACACTGGGCTGGATCTATTTATTTATTAACTATCAGGATTTATATTCTGCTTAATCACCAAAAACATCTAAGAGGTTTACATAAAACAATATAAAATATTCATTAAAGAATGCTGAGAAAATCAAACCTTCAATAAGCTGACCTAAAATTTAGCAAAAATATAATTAAGGTCAGTCTTTTTAAAAGCACAATAAAAATAAGATTGCATGTTAAAATTAAATGCCTGGCTTAGCAGGTACCGGAAACAACATAGCAAAGGTGCCTGCCTATTCATTTCTTCTCCATGATTTTAAAAACAAGAGAATTTTTTTAACCAACTGACAGTCAGAATCCAGCAGCATGACAATAGTTATCATTTAAAAAACTCAGGGAAATTGGAAAGACCATGCAGTCATATCATCAAGTACAGTGGTACTTTGGTTTACAACCGCTTTGGATTACAACTGCTTTGGATTACAGCCACGCCAAACCTGGAAGTGTGTGTCCCTTTTTTTGGGATTACAACCCATTTTTTTATATTACAACCAATTTTTGGGGGGAGGCCTCATTGGCGAAAGCGTGCTTTAGGTTTACAACCGGACCTCCTGAATGGATTATGGTTGTAAACCAAGGTACCCCTGTACTAAGTTGCACATCTTCCCAAGCATGTTGCAATGTCTGCAAAGATAGCATCAGTTCCTAACACATATTCATGGGAGAGCAAAGGCCCACTGGAGATGGGAGGTATATGAAGATTTGTTTTATGTGTTGCTTTGGGTAATACTTCAGTCTTCTCCAGATTAATGAAATATAACACAAAAGGTAATCTTGAGTACAACCAGTTTTCTCAAGGCACAAATGCCTGTTGTTAACCCAGAGGACATCCAATAAAGGGGGGGGGGGGTCAGGAAGGAAGTGGAAGCACCATCAAACTACCCATGCACAGTACTCTGTACAAATTTTGAAATTTAAAGAACATGTGAGAATTCCTAAATCACTGGTTTCATTTCAGAAACAAAACTAGTCAATTTTGGAAATGAACTAAAGTGGGAATTTTTTTCTGGTTTTTTAGAAGCATCCTTAGCCCTTCTTCTGTCTCCCTCCTCTCTCCCCACATCTCTTCCCCCCACCCCAACCTCACAATGCCTATGATAACAATGTCTCACACTGAATGTAGCTGACATGTAGAAAGGAGTCTATGAATTGAAAACAGAGACGTTATATGTACCTTTGTTATTCATGAAAATCTTTTAATAAAAAATAAATTAAAAAAGAAGAGGAATCCTTAGTTCAGGTCAGAAACTGTCTGTTCAAATGATTTCTACCACACTTACAATGTGTGCTTCTCTCCCCTCCCCCAGACGCCAACTGCCTTTCCCCTCACCATCTCCTCATATCCTAGTCTGGCTAGGTTGTTGTTCAATAGTTCCTATTAAAAGGTCTATAGAATGGATCATTTCCATTGTTTAGCACCACTTGACAGACTAATAATTGGATTTAAGGCACGTTCCACTAAATACAGCTTGAGGTTTCATTATTCAATTTAGACTAATCCAATTAGTTAAGATGATCATTTAATTTGGCTATGATTCTAATCACTCATCAGCAAAGTTCCCATGACATGAGTCTTTTATTGCCCTCTGAAGAAAAAAACCATTGTGAAGACAGTGTTTTATGAATGTAATAGTTCGGCAGCTCTTGATTGGGAATGTGGACATATACTTGGGGTTTGTATAGTCTCCGTGATTTGGCTTGTATCTGTATCTGTGCATTTTTATTTTAAAAAAACCCAATCTGTTTCTGAGTCACCCTGTGCTCTCTCCACTGAGATCTGTATTTTCGGTTCTGAGCTGCTCCATATAAAATGAATGTTCCCCCATTCACTATGACAGAGAATATAAAAAAAGCTATAACCTTTTACCCTTTTGGCCAAAGTGGATGAAATTTACAGGGACAGGAACCCATCGAGAGTGAATGAAGCCTGCCAAATTGCAGACTAACATGTTGTTTGTGTGTGGGTGTGTTTGTGCAAGAAGCAAAAGTGATTCACTTTCTACCATAATATAACCAAGAGATAGCCAAGTGGTGTGTAGCCTTGCATGTACAGCATATTTTGTTTTTAATAAAAACTTTGCTACTTCGCACTGACCTTTGCTTGTGGCCTTCAATATAGGCCTTGCAGACCTCCGAGAGGTAGCAGTAGAGTTTAGAAGAGTTCTGGTTCCTTTTTGTTAAAGCAGAGCATTTTACCTTTTAAAAAAAGAACCTCTGTGGTTGTTGTTTTTTAAAGAAAGAAAGAAAGAAAGAAAGAAAGAAAGAAAGAAAGGACTCTCACCAGCTAGATTTCCACAGATCTGATGCACATCCCTAGCATATACTATGTATACCAATCATGGAAAGATTCCATCAGTTGATACACAGAAAACATCCCAAAATGAGCTGTGATGTATGATGCAGTAATGCACTGAAATCAAGAAGTACATCAGATCTCGGACTTCCGGGTCGGCGCCATCGCCGAATGGCGGACTCCCTCCGAGCTCCGGAGGGAGCCTGCACGGCAGGGGCTGGGTCCTACCGCACCGGCGATGCGGGGACCCTTAAAAACCACGGCCACGGGGGCCGTGGACATGGAGACTCGGCTGGCACCGTTAGCGCCCTCCCGACTCGTGAAGGAGCCTTTTTAAAGGCTAAGGATCGGGTGCCGGGGAGAAGCGTGGTGTTTTGAGTCCTCTGCCATCCCTGCCGTGCGAAGCCGCATGCCATCCGGCGGAGAGCGCTGGCTTTTTCCTTTGAAAATTTGGACCTAAAAGAACAACCCGTAAGTAATTGGAATCTGGACTAAAAAGAGGGACAAAATTTTAAAAATTTCGGAGCGAGCGGGGGAGGCGCAAAAAAGGAAGTCAGCCACCCCCTCCATTGTAGAAGGGTCAAAACAAAGGATTTGATAACTAAGATCGGAATAACATCATTTTGGCAAGTTTGGAACCTCACGAGTGAAGAATATGAGATTGAGCTGGAGGAGGAAAGTAGAATTTGGACTTAAAAACACCCCCCCCCCTGGAACCCCGGGAGCGATCGATGACGGTGTTTGGAGAGGAGAAAGGCAAGTTTTGACAGCTGTCAAAGAGCTGTCAAAGCAGAAAAACAAGATAGAGACTATGTCACAAGGACTTTGCAGGTTATATTTGTTATAAATTGGACACAAATTGCTTTAAATAAGGATTACAAAGTTACTAGGGCTAATGGATGTGATCTGGAAGAGAACTCAGTTTTTGCAATCCACCTAGAGGAGCCGAGGGATATCACAAGTGGTTTTAGTTGGAAATTTGAACAGAATTTTTTATCTCCTGGGAAACTGCAGAAATGGAACATTATTATGACTACAGAGGCCAGTATACCGAAGAAGACAATGGAATCATCCGTTGTGGAATGAAAGGAACTTGACGTAATGTTTTGTTTCTGAGCAACAAGCCTCTGCAAAGGAACTAACTTTTGGAATTAGGACATTTGTGCAGGAAAACAGGGACAGAAAGAAATAGAAAGAGGAGTGTGGCCAATAAGAACAACAAAACAACAAGAATTGGACTAAGTCGAAAGTGGGGACATTTGGGACATCCAGATTTGACAAGCTTAAGGATTATAATTTGGAGTTTTTCACTCCTGGATATAAAAATCTGGATGGAAAAAATGGGCCTTTCTTTGAGACAGAATCCTTTCATGATTGGACATGCGAAACTAAAGAGGACTGGCAAAGGACTATGACTTAGAGAGACGTGGAAATATCGGACATTGAGGAATATTGGGAACGCAACCGGGAAAAGGGGGGGTGGGAAATGTGGAACCCAAAGGGCGTAAACTATGTTTTATTTAGGCTATATACATCTACATGGTATTCTAAAGTGGGGAACTCGTGGAGGGACTAAGCCGATTTTAGGGGAATGGAAAATAATTTTTTTTATAAAAAAAAAAAAAAAATTTTGGGTTAAGGATAACAAGTTTGAAGTGAGGAGAAGAACTTGTTGAGATTATCTGTTTATTTGAGAGATTTGGAATACAAGGGGGGGAGGGAAGGGGAAGTCCTGAAAGGATGTAATTGGAAAAAGATTTGAAATTGGATGTTTTATTAATTTGTAATTAATTGGAAAACTTTAATAAATATTATTTAAAAAAAAAAAAAAAAAAAAAAAAAAAAAAAAGAAGTACATCAGATCTCAAAGCAGGAACACCAATTTTTATTGGTTAGCCTATGAATTGCTTCAATATGCCAGCAGGCTTCAGGGGACCTTGTGCTTTTCAAAGGGCATTGCCACTGGGATGTTGATGGTATTCAGTTAAGTGTGAAACTCATTGATCTTAGTGTCAGTGAAGTCCTTAATCTCCAGAATACATTCATGACCAGTGAAGAACATGGCCATGGCTGAATGCTCATTCACCTAAGAGTTTGGCCCAGTGGCAGCTGCCAATCACAAGGCATCCTGTGCTGATTTCTGGATGCACTGATTCCACAGGTTGAATCAGACCTATGCATCCCACCTACCCCAAAAAGCCTTGTTACCATAAGAGGTGGCAGTTTGGCTTCCCTAAGTAGTTTGTTGTTGTTCGTGGAATGAATGCCCCATAGGAATGACACTATCTCATGACATAGCATCCTTCCTATTGGAGCACCCTGCCCAGGAATACTGCTGAGCTGCATGACATAACATTATTCTTATTGGCATGCTTCATGGGCTGTTGAGAAATGTTGCTGGACATCTCTCACTGAAAAATTCCTAGCATCATCATCATCATTATTATTATTATTATTATTATTATTAATAATAATAATAATACCCCACCCTTCCTGGTTTAAAAACTGGGCTCAGGGTGGCTAATAGCAAATATAAGACATTGATTAAAATGTGACTTAAAAACAGCATGAAACAGCATAACATACAACATAAAATGCAGCATCAATATCAATAAAATTCAAAAATTCAGGAGTCATTTTGGGGAAAGAAAAAAATAACAACCCAGTCAGTAGACATCAAATGATCACCAGGGCTAACTAGCCAAGTTGGTCCTACTAGGGCCAGCAAGGAGACCAGGGAAGAATTTAAATGTGGGGTCCCAGAAAGGGTTTCTTCATAGAAGAGGAAAGGGAAAAGGGAATAGAGGATCAGGCTAATACAAATTGAAGGCCAGGTGGAATAGCTCTGTCTTATAGGCCCTGCAGAAGGAGATCAAGTCCCGCAGGGCCCTAGTCTTGTGGGACAGAGCATTCCACCAGGTCGGAGCTGTCACTGAAAAAGGGAGGAATTGTGAAAGTGTGTGTGTGTGTGCTAGACCAGTGCTAGGCACAACATATATTTCTGCACCAGACACAAAGTGTCCACCCCCATTGTTGAAGTTCTTCTTGGTATGGGACCTAAAAGTCCCACACAAACCCAAGATCCACCACAATGAGTGAATTTAGAATAGGCAGATATCCAACTGTCCCAGTTGAGCCAGTGTAACTCTCATCCCAGTTTAGCCAGGGCTCAGCTGGCAGAACATATGCTCGTGTAAGTCCCCAGAAAGTGGTATGGAAGGGTGTGATGGGACAAGGAAAGATTGACACCTGTTCACACCCTCTTTCAGTTCAATCACATGACCTGGCCATCTGGTGGACACCATGCCAGCAAAAAGGGTGCCGGACTCAGGCCAGTTCACATGGTAGTTGCCCAGCACCTGAACAATGTCTGGAATAGGTGTAAATTACTCCAGTTTAATTTCAACTGACATAAATTTGGTCAGCTTTTGATAGGATTGCTCTGCCTGTATCTGAAAGACTGCCTATCCAAGCCTTCAGATCATCAAGTGATGTCTTTCTTCTAGAATAACCAGCTACTAAGATACAGAAAATGGCAACAACAGAAAGGGCCTTTCCAGCAGTGGCCCCTCAGTTGTGAAATATCCTTCCCTGAGAGGCTTAACTGTTGCCTACTTTAATGGCTTTTCAGTACCAAGGACAGACACACACACACACAGCCCACAGGACTTTTAAAATGTTAACATTTAGTTAACATATGGCTATTTAGCTCTGTGATATTTTAATTATTTCAGCTTTCTGTTCAAATTGGTACTTCAATGTTTTAATTTCTTGATCTCTGCATTAAAGTGATTTATTTGGATTTCAAAATTGTCTTATTTGCTGCTTCTTAGCTTTTTTAAAAAAAATATATTTTATTAAAGTTTTTAAACATAAATGCAAAAATAAAAAACAGTATAACATATATCATAACATATTTTCGTAGCTTCTTTGGACTCCCTCACACCTCCCGCTCCCACTTGCATCATTGTCAATTCTTGCCTGCAATTTATCATCTTGTTTACAATCTTGTATCACATTCATTTAACTCTAATCTGTTAATTCTCCAATAGGTTTATAATTTTTCCTCAACTTACTTGTCATCTTAGTTCCTTCTAATTTAGTGGTGCACAATTATTTATAATCTAGCATCCTTTCTTAACATTCAACCAAATTACAATGTTTTTTTAAATAAATCTTGAATTTCTTCCAGTCTTCTTCAACCCTCTCCTCTCCCAGGTCTCGGATTCTGCCAGTCATCTCGGCCAGTTCCATATAGTCCATCAGTTGCATCTGCCATTCTTCCAGTGTGGGTAGATCTTGAGTTTTCCAGTTCTTAGCGATGAGTATCCTTGCTGCCGTTGTTGCATACATAAAAAATGTTCGGTCCTTCTTTAAGACCTTCTGGCCGACAATACCCAGAAGGAAGGCCTCTGGTTTCTTGGTGAAGGTATACTTAAATACCTTTTTCAGCTCATTATATATCATTTCCCAGAAGGCCTTCACCCTAGGGCAAGTCCACCAGAGGTGAAAGAATGTACCTTCATTTTCTTTACATTTCCAACATTTGTTATCAGACAAATGATATATCTTAGCAAGTTTAACTGGGGTCATGTACCACCTATATATCATTTTCATTACATTTTCCTTCAAGGCATTACATGCAGTGAAGTTCAGCCCAGTGGTCCACAACCTTTCCCAGTCCTCAAACATAATGTTATGCCCAATATCCTGTGCCCACTTTATCATAGCCGATTTAACCATTTCATCTTGTGTGTTCCATTTTAACAGCAAGTTATACATTCTTGAAAGTACCTTGGTTTTAGGTTCTAACAGTTCTGTTTCCAACTTCGATTTCTCCACCTGGAACCCTAACTTTTTGTCATTTTTAAAAACTTCTTTAATCTGAGCGTAGTGTAACCAGTCTCGCATTGTTTTTATCATAACACTGATTTTGAATAGGTTTTTGTTTCTTTGTTGTTGGTTTTTTAAATGTACATTGCCCAGATAATTGCTTATGGGTGTCTGATCAGTTGAATGAATTTGATTTCCTATGAATCACTGGTCTTTTAAAGAAGAGAAGTGCCAACATTTATGTGTCATTTAAACTGAAATCCACGTTCCAAACCACAGAAGTTGAAATCCTAGAATATCACACTTGAAATTCTGATCTTGGGAGGGGGAGGGGGAGGAGGTTCCCCTCCATAAGTGAAAAAATACATTTTGAGATAGTGTGATACATTCTGAATTTCAGATTTGGGCAGGGAAATTAAATTGGTATCCTCCCTTCTCAGTTTGTTTCAACCACCAGTCTTTGACCTGACCTCTGTTGCTTTCCCTTGCTGTCCTTTTGCCTGCCTTTTCCAAAAAACTGGTAGGACTAGGTGGAAGGAGAAGGAACCAAAGACTCTTGGTAGTCACTCCCTTTGCTCCTCTCCCTCTCGATAATGGTATGAACTGAATCCAAGGGGAGAAGGTAAATAATATAATAATATAATATATAATTATTTATAATTTATACTCTGCCCATCTGGCTGGGTTTCCCCAGCCACTCTGGGCGGCTTCCAACCGAATATTAAAAACAATACAGCATCAGACATTAAAAACTTCACTAAACAGGGCCGCCTTCAGTTGTCTTTTAAAAGTAAAGTAGTTGTTTATTGCCTTGACATCTGCTGGGAGGGGGGGCGTTTCACAGGGCAGGCGCCACTACTGAGAAGGCCCTCTGCCTGGTTCCCTGTAACCACACTTCTCACATTGAGGGAACTGCCAGAAGACCCTTGGCGCTGGACCTCAGTGTCCGGGCTGAATGATGGGGCTGGAGACGCTCCTTCAGGTATACAGGACTGAGGGTGTTTAGGGCTTTAAAGGTCAGCACCAACACTTTGAATTGTGCTCAGAAACGTACTGGGAGCCAATGAAGATCTTTCAGGACCGGTGTTATATGGTCTCGGCGGCCACTCCCAGTCACCAGTCTAGCTGCCGCATTCTGGATTAATTGCAATCACAATGAATGGGTAGTTGTCGCTGTGACAGAAGTGAGCAAGCATAATATTGAAGGGCCCACCAAAATCTGAAAGCAGCACATATGACATTATATCAAGGATCCCTTTCCCAACATGAGAACCGCCCCCTTTTCCTTTACCTATTTTTCTAAAATAATGTTTCATTTCTTCATATAGTTCTGTTTTGTCCTGTTTAGAAGCGACACAAGGGGCAATCCAATGATATGCGTGAGCACATTGTAGTCTGTGTTTTTGGAGATGCTACCTCTGCGCTGATTGGACTGCGGAACTTTGTGATGCCTCTGCGAGCCAGTAACTTCACACTCAGTGAGCTGAAGGATATTGTCTTTCTTGGATCACTTGACTATCTCCACAGAGAATGGGAATTCATCCAAAATTTCCCCAAACTATTCTTACTGAGGGTATACATATTCTTTACATATCGTACCCCTCCCCAATATTCTCATCTTAAAAATGCATTTATGTTAAAATCATGGAACTCAAAACTTCCTCAGAGCAACTCTAATGATACTGGATCATCAAAATATAATATCTTCTCTTTGTGGGCATTTGGGATTGAGTTGAACACAACTGATCAAAAGGAGTTAACATGTTCACATGGCATAATTTAAGAAGGCTATGCCTTTGGAAGTAAAAGCCTTGTCAAAAATGAAGAAACAAACAAGTTAGCAATACATAAACAGAGTGCTTTCCCATCATGGTCAGCATGAATAGATGAAACAAACCTTCACTATTTATTGCCTTAATGTTTCCAAACATCTACTTTATTGTAAGGGTGGGTAAGCCTTTTCAACCCAAGGGTCAGAAAGGAAACTGGCCTACCATCTTTGAGTTATTTTTGACAAGTGGGTGTGTCTGGTCACCTGCCAATCATTTTATGTCATTATGCTGTCACATGACAATGGAAAAAGGGCTCACGGTCAGCACTGATTTGCTCCGACAGTGAGCCCAGCTTTGTTAGTTTGCAGGCACAGTTTGGATTCAGAGCATTCCTGCGAATAGATATATTTCCTCTGCAGATCATCAGAGCTGTCTGCAAAAAGGAAACACTCATTTTCAGGAGAGGGTTGAATCTAGCTTGCACCTGCAAATGTATGACTTCAGAGGAGCTTGCTGTCAGCACCAGTGAGCCAATCAGTGCTTTCAGTAAGCTCCACTTGCCAAGAAATTATTTTTCCCTTGCAGACTTAACTCTACCTGCTCCACACCTGATATCACATCAAGTGTGAGATGAGTGAGTGTGGACACCCGTCAGGCCTAATTTGATCCCCACTCCTGCTTTATGGGATCTTCCATTTAGGCAGCTACTTTTCTTTGGATGTGATGAACAATTTCAGCCAATCTAATGCATGGTCACTTTCTCATTTAACTGGCAGCACTTGTTGGTGTAATTTGAAGGAAGATCTTACATAGGAGAGATGCAGCCAGCAGCTGCAACCTGAACAGCTTTCCTATCCAAGATCCACTTTGGATGAGATGAACAAAAGTCAGTATTACAAAACTGATCACACACTGGCCTGGCTATGCTTGTTCATTACGTCTGAGAAGATTTGCCTCAGAAGAAAGAAAACCTTGGAACATGTCGTTCCCAACCACCTTGTACAACAGCTGCTGGGTTCTCCTTTGGAACTTGGATTTTCATTCCGAATCCAGTGCATTTGGCTCCAAGAGAAACATCATTTGACTTCCTCTTGAGAGTATCAGTGGAGCACACCTCATGAAATTCTTCTTTACTATTAATGTCCTGTTTCTGTGCAGAAGCTCTCTACTTTTTGCTTTCCTGTTCAGGTTTTGACGGCCTCCTGTTAGAGCCTCCTTAATCTGAAATCTGCCCCTTGTTCTGAAGCATCACCTTTTTTTTTCATATATTCAACAGAAAATAAGGGATGTATTTTAGTCAGTGTCCCTGAAATGGGACTTACCTGCCTTTATGGGATTCATGTTTCTCTTGAACAAACACCAAAGCTTCTGAATACATGTTTGCCTGGCACCTTCATTATACACCTTTAGGTGCCAAGCAAAAACATTCCTTTTTAACCAGGCCTTTGGTTGATCCAATTTATATCCTATGCCCTTTTAAAATGTGGTGTTTTGGGGGGGGGTATTAGGCTGTTGTTTTTATTTTTATTAGGTATTTTGTGGTTTTATATCTTGATTTTATTATGTGAACTGCCCTGAGACCCTCTGGTATAGGGTGGTATATAAATTCAAATGATGATGATGTTTCAGCTGAAGCTTGGATTTTTAAGTCTTGCCAGTCCTTTGACCCTCATGACTTCCACTCCTTTTCTTTTTTCTTTACCAGGGCAGTGCACTTTCCTGTGCTGATCTCAAAGCAGCCAACATCCAGTTTTGTAGCATGTGTGCCATTCTCTCAGCTCATGCAAGAGGTCCTGGTGATCAAATCCTGGTGGATACAAAATCTATCCTGGCTACTCTGAACATCCGTTCCTTACATTTTAAAGCAAATTCATCATTAGGTAAGAAAGGGAAAGAGGATGCATGGACTTCTATCCGCATCAGCTCTAGAGGGTTAGGGGACCCCCTAGAATATATTCAGGGTCAGATTTAGGTTTCATGAGGTCCTAAGCTACTAAGGTAATGGGGCCCTTTATATGTCCAGCTGTCCTTTGTCAACAAATTGTCGCTGCTTTTTTGTTGAATATATGCTGTATGGTAATTTATGGACCTAATAGGTATCTAAAGCCATTTGCACATGCAAAATGTAGGCACCCTATATATAGAAATGAGCAAACCAGTGATATTTTAGGGAGCAGGCTAGCAGGCAGGGCCCATTACTTACGTCATAGGCGCCTAGACAACACAAAACACTGTTGCTGTATGTAGGTTTTGTTTTATTTGTTTTTATCGTATATTTTGGAAATGTACATCCAGGTTTTTTTCCCTTTAATTTTTTGGGGCGCCTCCAAGAGAGTGGAGTCCTAAGCTATAGCTTGTTTAGCTTATACGTAAATCCAGCACTGAATATATTTAGGGTGTACACGGGTGAAGGCAAAGAAGTGAACACTCTATTGCGCAAGCAGAAATCAGCTCCACTTGTGGAGGAATATTATCTAATAGGGAGCCCAATAACTTGGAAGTAGTAGTTCTTTTCCTAGGTAAAGGAAGAAACTTGTTTCTGAAGGCATCGTCACATGATCATGTGGATAATTTACCACAGTTTTGAAGTCACTTTGTACTGTAAGTCGGGCGATAAGACTGACAGTGTGTGCGGGCACCTTCATAAGAAAGCTTTAACTGTGCAATGACAGAGAAAAATTGTCATGAGGTGACATTTTCCTGTCAAAAAAAATATTCCATAAAGTCTCCCACAGAGAAGGTTAACTGTGATAGATGATGGGGAATAAATGCACCAGACTCAATTCTTGAGTGTTGAATCCAGCAAAGTTTCAGGAGCTGGAAATTAGATCAGTGGTGCACTCCTATGCATGGCTACTCTGAAGTAAATCCTATTTAGTTAAATGGGGCTTACTCCAAGAAAAATCAGTATGGTATTACAGCCTTCAGTGGATATTTTCCCATTCAACAGAATAAATATGCATAGGATTGTACTGTTAATGTGCTTTTTAGTAAAGCTGAGAAGATTCTCATCTTTTTTTAAAAATAAATAAAATAAAAAATAAAGACAATTAAAAACTTGCCTTTTAAACACAATTCTTCTCAGCTGCTGACAGACCAGTTTCTGAGTTGTTTTGACATACTGCCACCCTGCTGTTCCCATTCAGTTGTTATTTTAAACTTTGCAACAGTAGATAAAGTCTCTTTGTTTCACATCAAAAACTTTGCCAAAAATGCATTTTTTTGCCATGAATGTGATGTAGACTCATAATGTAACTCCCTTGAATAAGTCGGGTGTGTGTGTGTGGAATCAGGAAATGATGGGTCTGCATTTTTTTAAAAAAGATGGTAATAACTAAGCAGGAATGGGGATTTTAAGGGGTTCAGACTGTGTTGCATTGAAGAGGAAGCTCAGATCTTCACACTTACGATCTGGATGTCTCTGGGGCCAAAAACAAACAGTGGTGGTGCTAGACTTGTGCCTTCAAATGAGGGCATGCCTTAACCATTTCTACATTAGCAGAAGATGTGATTTTAAAAAATGTCAAAGACCTTTTCCCACCTGCTAGGCTCCGTACTGGCTGGGAGGAAAATGGAACAGAAAGGGAGTATGGTACAGAGAATAAGAGGAATAGGTCCAAATCAAAAGTCCATCCACCTATCCCAGCATTCTGTCTCCAGGGCTGGCCAAAGGCATTTTGTTGCCTAAGATGAAGGACAAAATGCTATTTCCCTCCATTTAACAATGCAGAGGCCAACCTGACTGGAAGCCGACTCTTCTGCATTGGAGTAGGGTCAGTAGGCTAGCTTATGAGGTGCAGGGCAGGTTGTGTGGCACACACAGTTTTTGTCAGGGTTGTTGCAAGTGGAATCCCTGATCTGGACCTTGTGCAGAGTAGAAATGAATGAGCTCTCCACCACAAGAAAAAGTTTTACTGCCAACTGTTATACTTCAAGGGAAGTAATAGTGCCACTGTATTCTGCTCTGGTCAGACCTCACCTGGAGTACTGTGTCCAGTTCTGGGCACCACAGTTCAAGAAGGACACTGACAAACTGGAACGTGTCCAGAGGAGGGCAACCAAAATGGTCAAAGGCCTGGAAACGATGCCTTATGAGGAACAGCTAAGGGAGCTGGGCATGTTTAGCCTGGAGAAGAGGAGGTTAAGGGGTGATATGATAGCCATGTTCAAATATATAAAAGGATGTCACATAGAGGAGGGAGAAAGGTTGTTTTCTGCTGCTCCAGAGAAGCGGACACGGAGCAATGGATCCAAACTACAAGAAAGAAGATTCCACTTAAACATTAGGAAGAACTTCCTGACAGTAAGAGCTGTTCGACAGTGGAATTTGCTGCCAAGGAGTGTGGTGGAGTCTTCTTCTTTGGAGGTCTTTAAGCAGAGGCTTGACAACCATATGTCAGGAGTGCTCTGATGGTGTTTCCTGCTTGGCAGGGGGTTGGATGGCCCTTGTGGTCTCTTCCAACTCTATGATTCTATGATTCTATAAACTAGTCACATAATAAATGTTGCAAATACAAAGTAACGCATTGCTCTTAAACAAACTATTTAGTAACATGATCCAGATTTCTTTAAGTTCTTAATACAGTTCAAAAACTTTCCTCTGTCTGGCCCCAGAAAGATATCCTATGCATGGAACTTGCTTCTTCAAGAACGCTCAGCTGAGTGGTTGGTTGTCTCTGGTTTTATCTTCTGCTGAGAGAGATTGCTGATTGGGTTTCCAGGGATGAGTTATCAGTTAGCCTAAATACTCAAACTGAAAACTCTGCCCTCTTCAGTGCATACAATCATAACATTTTATGTACATTAAACTTTTATCTTTAACAGTTTTCTCCTCCAACAGAAGGGAATGGACTGGGAAGATTATTCAGGGAAATGTGGTCTTGGAGATAACCTGGTCCTGAACTAGTTAGGTCTCAGCTAGTATTATTAATATCGCTTGCTTACAGGATACAGTGAAGGTACAGTGGAAATAACTTTGGAGCTTAAAAAGATATATTGAGAGAATCACAGGTAGGGCACAGACCTTACCTAAAGCCAAGAAATTGTTTAGTGATAAGCTGAGCTTCACACAGTTTGTTGTTCAGTGGTAACTTCAAAAGACAAAAATTGGAATAAGGATATTTTGAAAGTTCAAACAAACAGGGTAATAGAATCAGGGACGTGTGGTCTAAACCACTGAGCCTCTTGGGCTTGCCAGTCAGAAGGTCAGCGGTTCGAATCCCACCGACAGAGTGATCCCCAGTTGCTCTGTCCCAGCCCCTGCCAACCTAGCAGTTCAAAAGCACACCAGTAGATAAATAGGTATCGCTGCAGCAGGAAGATAAACGGTGTTTCCATGTGCTCTGGTTTCTGTCACGGTGTTCTGTTGTGCCAGAAGCAGTTTAATCATGCTGCCCACGTGACCCAGAAAGCTGTCTGTGGACAAAAATCGGCTCCCTAGGCCTGAAAGTGAGACAAGTGCCGCAACCCCATAGTCGCCTTGCACTGGACTTAACCATCCAGGGGCCCTTTACCTATACAAATGAAGCTTATATTCATCTTCTTGTCATAGCTTGTAACACAAATAACTCAGTTGTTAAAAAATGCATGTCAAATATATATTTCAACTTAGGTATGATTAGCAAAGCTCATGGTTTTAAGGGTATAAATATTAGATCCCAGTTCAGAGAAACTCAATGACATTCTAACCCAGGTGTGGGGAACCTTTGGGGTCGGGGGTGGGGAACCTCCAGGTGTTACCGATCTACAACTCCAATGGCCAGGGATGATGGGAGTTGTAGTTCAGCAACATCTGAAGAGCCACAGCTTCCCGACAACCTGCCTTAGTCCCTCACTTCATTGAGGCTTCTTCTCTTCCTCATTGGAAAAGCTCAGAGGGATCATATGACTAGGATGTCTAATGAAAGACTAACTCCACTTCCTTAGGAATTCATCGTAAGCTTTCAAAATGTGCTTGTACTTATTTCAGCTGCTACACTGAGATTTTTGTTAAATGTTCTGTGCTTTCATACCATCTTTTTTGTTGTGCAAATATTGTTTGATGTTTTGAAGTTCTTTATAAAATCTTTTTCTTTAAAGATTTTTCATCGGTGTAAAAACCTTTCAGAACTCACAATGAGCTCAGGCAGACACACTTCATTCATGGGAGATCTTATATGGCTCAGTTAGCTGATAACCTTCTGTTATCTAAATACAGGGGTATGGAACTCTCCTAATAGGGGTGGAAACATGACATTGTTTCCGATGGGGGGTAAGAGAATGGATTTCTCAGCATTGCTGTAATTAGTATCCTGTCATGTTCCATCACAAACAGGTTGGCAAACCTAGGTACTGAACTAAATAATCTGTGGCATAATCTAAACATACAACAATAATTAAGCCTGACAGCTTAATATGCTGCTACAATCCAAACATACAGTAGAAATGTGCAATTAAGTAATCTTTTGTAATAGCAGCCTGCCAAGATGAGAGATTTCAGGTATAGGGCTGTGTACTCCTGGGGAGCAAAAATATTGACATAAGGAAACTGTAGCCAGGGCATGGCTACCTTCATATTAAAATCAAAAACTGTCTCATCTGAATAGGTGCACTGCTGGAATTCTCATTTGATTTTCTCCACCAGTTTTTGGAGTTGTATGGAGCTTCCTTATTAAAGGATCTTCTTTGTAACATGGAGCTTCCTAATATCTGGTCAGATGATTTGTGTATGTAGCCAAGGATTGTCTCATGCATTCAAGGCATGTTTTCCACCATGGATAGTTACCTGTCTCACTTACCTGGCCTTGTTTCTGAAATGTGATGCATCACCATTCTGTCTCCATCGTTGTCGTCTTCTTCTTCTTCTTCTTCTTCTTCTTCTTCTTCTTCTTCTTCTTCTTCTTCTCTGGCTTTTGTGCAAACACTCTCCCAAGTTTGGGGTAAAAGGGGCCAAGAACAGAAGTCAGATCCAGCTCCACCGATGCCCTCCAATAACCTCAATAGGGCATTAGAGGACCCTCCTCCTCCTCCTCCCCTTTAAAACATTTATTTTTTAGAAATATTTTTTTAGAAATACCTTTCATAAAAGCATGAGCAATGGAGTGTCACACACAGAGTCAAATGTCCTCCCCCGCCATAACCACTTTAACCATGTCACTGAAATCTTAATACACAGTTTTTCTTATCATCATAGCCACACTCAGTCAAAATAATGCCTTGTGATTTTCTCTCTCCCTCCATTAAATCTTATGCTGTGTGAGAAGAAAGGACCATTAATCTAGAAATCAGAGAAGTGTCCATCAAACAGTGGAGATGGAGATGGTAGTAGCCAAAAAGATAGATTGTAGGTGACAAAGTGGGCAATAGCCTCAGATTCTCTTCCCCGATTCCAGGTGACTTTGCCCCATCTTGGCCCCTCCTACGTTCATCATCGTCGTCATCATTTTTTATTTGTATGCTGCCTTTCCACAGTTAAAAGGCAGCTTACAATATGAAAAGATTTACATAGTTACAAACATAGCAAAGTATTCATAAAAATAAATAAAATGCATTAAAAACTACATAACCAAACTGAACAGTTTCCACATACAGTGGTATCTTTGGTTGAGAAGGGGATCTGTTCCGGGGGTCCGGCTGCATCCCAAGGAATTTGCAACCAGAGGTGCCGCATCTGCACATGTGCATGACATGGTTTAGCACTTCTGCGCATTCGCACGCGATGAAACCCAGAAAAATATTTCCGGGTTTGCCATGTCCGCATCCCAAAGTTTACATATCCAGAGGGATACGTAAGCGGAGGTACGACTGTAGAAATAAAAATACAAAAAAGTTAATATCAGTAACATCAGCAAAAACTCCCAACAAAACTTCCCTCAGAATACCCCCAGTCCTTGCTGGACAGCAGCCACAGCAGCAGCTCTTATATGGCCTGTCAGGCCCTACCCGAGGCCAGGTAGAGAGTGGCAGGAACGTTGTCCTCCTCGTGTAACAACTTCTTTCTCTATCCTTCTTTCACTTGTTGCATTTTGCCCCTTTTTTCAGGCCTTTTCTATCTGCCCCCTCCTATGGAAGGAACTGTGGTTTAGCATATGCTTCACATGCGGAATGTCCCAAGCTCAATTTCTGGCACAGCAGGTTAAAATAATCCAGTGGCAGAGAAAGTGCAAGACCCTGGAGAGCTGCTACCAATACTTGTCTAGAGTGACTGTTTCCAGTTTTGGTTAGCCATTCCCTAGTTAAAGATAGCTTGGACATAGTAATCCATGCTCTGGTCACCTTCATGTTATAGGAATGTAATGCACTCTATTATCACATTTTGCCACCTGGCCCTCTGTTGTGGGACTGCTTTGTCAAAGCTTGCGCCATGCCCTTAGTTGGCAAAGGCAGCATATGGCTTCTGCCAGGTCTTGCAAATCCGCCTACAGGACGCTGTGAGGGTCCTGCCAAGCTCACATACCTTCATAGGCAGCAGAACCTGGCTGCTACCTCGCATTGGGGTCTGCCCTTGAAGATGGTTTGGAGGCTGTGGCTGGAATACAGGGCAGTGGCCATTTTGAGTGAAACCTCAAAAAAGCTATCGAACAACTCAGTTGCACAAACCTTCCTTTAGCAATATGGCAAATTAATTATGCTGCCCCCGTAACTTTCCAGTGATATATTTGTATTAGCAGTGATGTTTTGTCCCATCATTGCACCAGAGTGTGACTTTGGTCTGTTACCTAGATATTCTCAAATAACTGAAATGAAGTCAATAAAATACCTACAGTAAAGTACCTACAGATAAGGTATATGATACTTAATTGATAATATTCAACAGGGTGGATCTGCTCTCTAAGACATTGAAGATTTCATTGTCTTAGACAGGCGCCTCTTATATCACTTTGAAAACATTTTCATCTTCCCGGTCTGTTTTTTTTAACAACTTGCTGAGTGACTACTATAGGCCTCATTGACTTTGAAATTGGATTAACTGCTGCACAAAGGTGTGCCCCCCTTGAATCCTGTAGGATTGTATTCGTCTATGTGCACTCCAAAATCTATTTTATAATTCCTTTATCTCATGACAAAAATATCCCACCAACAAGTTTAATACCACCCAAATTCCTGCTTATACAGCCAATTCCATTTTTAATCCAATTTATTTCCACCTTGGTAGTGTGACCTTGTTTTCTTCATTAGCATATGGGAGGGAGAAGAAAATACAGCTAATGCTTTCCTGGGTTTAAATCGAGAAATGGTGGGGGTTAATTCTTGCTTTATTTTACTTTGTCTGCAAGCAAATAAACAGGGCTGTGTATTTTTTATGTCACAATCTGCAATCAGATTGTACCAATCCTTTAAACTGAAACTGTTCTTATATCATAAATTGGGTCTTTTTTCAGGTGTGTGCATGTAATTTGAAATGAACACCAATACCCCTAGTTCCCACAGGTTATTCTAATGGCTTTGTAGTCACTGACCAGAAACATGGGAAATGGGAGCCAGCAAGTTTATATCTAAAGTTTTGTGTTCACGTTGCATATAAATAAATATTATGCCAAAAAATCATGGGAAGTGTAGTTTGTTAATAGTGCTGAGAGTTGTTGAGAGACCCCTGTAATGCTTAGAGAGCCACATTTCCCAGAGTTCCCTGGGAAAAGAGATTGATATTAAATCCCTTTTTGTATCATAGCTTTGTGAGGGGAGTAGGGGTTTCTTCTTAAAACTTTTATCACCCTAAAATGTAAAGTGCAGATGGAGGTGAGCAATTGGGAAGAATACTGTGGGCCTGCATGAGAAAAAGTCACTTTTTTACAGGCAGGGCGGTGGGGATGGCTCTGGGATGACTCACAACCCTTAAATGGCTACAGCTTTGGACTGAGGCGCACTCCATTGTCTCTTGAGATAGATGGGTGCTGACAATACACACAAGCATACTGACGGACGTACACACACATGCACACTGAAAGATGTCTCTTGCAGACTGGCTTTGGTCTTCATTGAACAATTAATATAACTAAGCTAAATTCAACTGATGTCTTGCTAAATCTATTTGTTGAGCAGCCTTCCCATATGCTCAAGGCAACATGGAGGGATAACTAAAACAGTTAGGAGAAAAATTGCAAAGCACACAGGATCTAAGCAGCACTGAAGCAACTCATCAGCTGAGCTGCAAGCCATATAAAAAAGATGCCGCCACTATTGGAGGCATTATACCTCTACATAGCAGTCGCTAGGAAATTGTGCATGGGAAAACTGTTGTTGCACCCAGGTCTTGCTTGGGGACTTCCTATAGGAATCCAGTTGACCACTCTTGGTTGTATCCAACACTAGTCCTACTCCATTGAAGCTAATTGATATGACAAACTTTGGTTCATTAATTTCACTAGATGTACTGTGAGTAGAACATAGTTGGATACAACCAATGTGGGACTAGATGGGCTTTGGTCTGATCCAGCAGGGATCTTATTACTTTGTCCCCTCTCTGGAAAGCTAGTAGAGAAGAGGAATTACGGAATTTAGGATTGACTTCATTTACAGCTTCAGGACCACTGGTTTGACTGACTGATATCTGATGACAATAAACAGCTCCAGGAAGAGCTTTCAAGTAGATATCTCAAATCTTTCAAGATAATGGAGCTTGGGAGAACAGCATTCAATAAAACAGAGGTGTCTTTTATAGTTACAATAATACTGTATACAATAAGCACTTTTGGGCAGTCTCAAAATTTAGCTCTTTGAGCCCTGACTTTCTCTTCTTCTTTCTTTTGCCTGCATTGTTACTGAAAGTTGCCCGAATGGAAATCAGTCAGGGAACAATTGATAGTCCATCAGTGCCCGTCCTTTCCAAACGGACTCCCATCATCACTGAGCTGAGTAAGTTCTTCTTTGGGAACAAATTTCACCAGTGTTATGCCTGATGCATTATTTATTTACTCCTGAAACCTCTTTAGAATTCAAAGACAGAAAATGACAGCATGCCGTGTCCAAGGAACATAAAAAAGATTTGACTTAAATGTTAATTCACAGGCTTTGAAGAAGTCTCAATAGCTTATAAGGTGAATATATGTAACAAAGTGTTACAAAGACTCAGCATGAAACTAAAGCAAAACTTTTTTTTTCATCCCTGCAACATCCACATGGATGTTTCTGGAGGATCTGAAAGTGCTTTTAAGTTTTGGTGAGCATCTATTCCTTTCAGTCACCGTCCTTGGATCTTTTGACAGTTTGTAATGATTAAAACTACTGATGCGGCTGGATTTCAGAATTGGAGGTGGTTGAAAACAGTACCTCCACTTTGGAAATAACAAACTTTTTATGTTCCAAGCCAAAACCACTTTGCATTTGAGTTAGGCTTATACAGAAGCTCAGTCTGTTGAAATATCCCTCCATCCTTTCCCCAAATAGTTACTTTCCCCAGCAGCAACTGGGTCCTCCAGATACTTTTGGGCTGTGAAGGTGTAGGGGTCCATTCAAGACCTGAGGAGCAGCCCTTCACTCTCCACATTCAGTTGCTGCTCAAGGAAGATCGCCTTTGGGGAAAAGAAAGGGATGAAATGCAATAATTGAGGGATTTGGTTTCTGGAAAGGCTGGGGGCAGTGGAGGCCTGGCAGTGAGGGATTTGGAATAGTCAAGGTCTCCTGAGATATCAGAAGCATTCACAATGTTCTTCTATGAAAAATGCAGGTTTAAAAAGTCACTTTATGGTGGCTTTTCTGCCACAGTAATGATTATCTCAACTGAGAACATCTTTCTTATTTTAACTATTTTTACTTAAGTAACTTTACTTACTTTCCAAATATTGCTTTCCAAATATTTTTGGTCTGCATCTTCCACTGTATTAATATACCATATTTTTTGCTCTATAAGATGTAACAGGCCATAAGACACACCTAGTTTTTGGAGGAGGAAAACAAGAAAAAAAATATTCTGAATCCCAGAACCCAGAACAGCAAGAGGGATCACTGCGCAGTGAAAGCAGCGATCCCCCTTGCTGTTCTGGCTTCTGGGATAGCTGCGCAGCCTGCATTCGCTCCATAAGATGCACACACATTTCCCCCTACTTTTTAGGGGAAAAGTGAGTCTTATAGAGCAAAAAATATGGTAAATATGGGCATGAGTGGTAGGGGAAATGTAATTAAATGTTGACTTATTTGTTTTCAAAAACCAGGTGAGTCTACTGAGCCTTGTCACAAAGCCTAAAAGACTTCTGATCTATCATAATATAATTAATCAAGTGCCACCAAGTTATAAATGCATCTAGCTTGCTTGCTTACTGATAATCATCACTATTATTTATTGTCACAAGAGCTCATTTCTTGATTGATCTCAACTCCTGACCTCAGTAAATAATTTGGTCATACAAGTCCATTAAAGCAACCACTCCTTCCTTTCTCTCACATTATTTCCATTATTTTACAGCACAGGAAATTGTTGAGTTTAATTATGATAATTTCTATTGATTATATACAACCGGTGTTTGCAAGCGGTTGAGCTCCTGCTATTGCTTTGTCCTCTTTCAGAGATTGCCTCCAATGCACAATTCTTTGAACAGAGCAACACAAATGAATCTGTTTATGGAATGCAACAGATATCCAGAGGAACAGTATTTTCTGACAGCTTTTTGGATGCTGTAATGTGCACTGTAAGTCCCTTCTAGACCTTCCAACTTGAGTCTCATATTAAATTACCCATCTCTAGAAGACTGCTGGGTAGAAATGGTTAAGCATGATTCTCCACTGAATTGTTAACCTCTTCCAGCAAAGTTCTACTATGGGCAGAAATGCAGTTTGACTTGCTGTCCATGTTTGCTTTGTTTACAAAATGTATTATGCACTTCTAACCTAAAACATGCATTCATTTCGCATAAAAGCCAGGAATTACTTTTCTGAAATTTGGTGGAATGTATAACTAGGGTTTATAGGAGCAGGGTTTATTTTGGCAGAACTATTTCTAGATTGGGCCCAGGGTGCAGTGTATTCCTGTAAGTATATAAGGCCAGACCTCTACCATGTTCAGCAATGGACAGCTTCTTCTGCAATAGACAAAAACCTCTGGACGTGTACATTGAAGTCTAGAGCAGCTCAGGGAGCCTCTGTATAATGTTAGGTCTTTACTTGTGTGGCTATAAGATTTTCACATGGTGTAGCCATGTTCAAATATATAAAAGGATGTCACATAGAAGAGGGAGAAAGGTTGTTTTCTGCTGCTCCAGAGAAGCGGACACGGAGCAATGGATCCAAACTACAAGAAAGAAGATTCCACCTAAACATTAGGAAGAACTTCCTGACAGTAAGAGCAGTTCGACAGTGGAATTTGCTGCCAAGGAGTGTGGTGGAGTCTCCTTCTTTGGAGGTCTTTAAGCAGAGGCTTGACAACCATATGTCATGAGTGCTCTGATGGTGTTTCCTGCTTGGCAGGGGGTTGGACTTGATGGCCCTTGTGGTCTCTTCCAACTCTATGATTCTATGATTCTATGATTCTAGGATAGTTTTCTTTGGTTCCTGAAAGGTCCTAGAGGATGCAAGCACAACCTGGTGACATCTCTAGATTCCTGGAATGGACTTTGGAATGGAGTTGGACACAATAAGAAATGCAAATTCACTCACTCAGAATACTATACAAATCCACCCTAATTTGACTTTAGAGATAGGCCAATGTTGTACTAATGATAGTTACCACTAGCTAACAAAGTTGTGCGAATATGTAACCAATTATCCATATTATTAAAAATCTTAAAGCCAGGTTTGAGTAGATTTCACCGATTTCATTGCTTTGCTGTTTCATAACTTGCCTCTGTCATGCATTCTACTCCTGAATTGTGGTGTTAAGTGGAGGAATTTCTAAAGTTCATTCTGGAATTAGAGCATGTGCAAATTTCTTAACATTTTCAGGGCCCAAAGACTGCCCAAAACTAATCTTGAACATCGGTGTGTGCACAGTTTTTACAGTTGTGCATATGCACTTCTTGAGCATGGGTAAAACGCCACCAAAATAATATTGATGTAATCATGCATACAATTACATCAAGACTGATTTTGTTGTTGTTACCCTGTTTAATCAATGTATAAGCATATCAGTAATGTCTAGGTGAATTAGGATTTTTGCAGGAGTGTGATCCTTTTCAATGAGACTGAAGCTTCTTTTGAATGTACTCACATTTACTGCAGGGATGTTCTTAAAGAAATTCAGCTCTCTTTAGTTGTCTTTCTTTTTCACTCTGCAAACTCAAACAGTGTATAACTCAGCAAATAAAATGCAGGTGACACATAAATCCGATTAATTAAGCCAAGTATGTAAATGAAATCCTTTTGATGTCAAAAAAGTTTAGCCATGATATGTTAAAGAGCTCAGCAAAGTATGTAAAATGTTGATTCCCTCTGAGCTAGATAAGCCTGGCCAAGAGAACATGATAATTCTGAAAAAATCCCTCCTCAAAAAGGCAGAAAAGGCTCAAGTAAAATTGAAGTGCAATTCACCAGCATGGCTTGTAAGTTTGCAAGGACCATTCAGTTATTTAAATGCTTGGCAGGTTTTATGGTATTTACTTTACTATCCTAATAACAATATGTCAGGTCCCAGCTCCTGCCAACCTAGCAGCTCGAAAGCATATCAGCACAAGTAGATAAATAGGTACCACTGTGGCGGGAAGACAAACGGCATTTCTGTGCACTCTAGTTTCCATCACGGTGTTCCGTTGCGCCAGAAGCGGTTTTGTCCTGCTGCCTACATGACCCAGAAAGCTGTCTGTGGACAAATGCCGGCTCCCTCAGCCTGAAAGCGAGATGAGCGCTGCAACCCCATAGTCGCCTTTGACTGGACTTAACCATCCAGGGGTCCTCTATTTTTACCTTTACCTAAGCCAGGTTGAAAGGAAAGGACTTCACCAACATATACATCCTCTCTGAAACAAATAAATAACACTCATAAATAATGCTACCATCTACATGTCATATGAACCATCCCTTCAGATTCCTTAAATACCTTTAAGAGGTTGGGGTACTTTGCTGGTTCTTGATTTTCTAATCTTAAGGCCAGGCTTCCTCAACCTCAGTCCTCCAGATGTTTTTGGCCTACAATTCCCATGATCCCTAGCTAGCAGGTCCAGTGGTCAGGGATAAGGGGAACTGTAGTGTCATAACATCTGGAGGACTGAGGTTGAGGAAGCCTGCTTAAGGCCCTGCTTAAGGCTGTCATGAGAGATTTGGTGTCCCCTTATTTTTCGGAAATAATCATAGTCACCCAGTCATCTGAATTTAATAGTTTGGCCCTATACTGGTCACCATGCTGATCCTCTATTTTCTAGCTCATACAATAATATGGAGATTTCCAGTGTCAGACCAGTGAGGATTCTGATGGCCAATACAGCATGCCATGCAAACTCAAGATATATCAGTTAGAGTAGCAATCAAACTTTGCTTGATGAAATTTTCCAAGATTCCCTCAAAATTGTTCAGAGGTCGTAATCCTGCAGTCCTAATCCTGCCATATATATTACCTGGCAGAGAGGCTGTCCACCACAACCTTCCCTGTTATTCATTCCTGCTGGAAAATGCATTGTGAGTGCACTCAAATTGTGTTGTGCGACAGTGAGGCCCGAGAACCCTGAGCAGTACCGTAACGATGTTAATATTTGAAAAGGCGGGCTGGATCCTTCTGAAAATGCACATGGACTCCACAGAAAATGTTCAGGCTTGTTGGTGGCAGGCAAATTAATGTGAATTAGCATTGCTTGATTATAGGAAATTCGAAAACCATTGTTCTAGAATACCTATCAAGTCTAATTGGATAGACATTTGCTGTCTTTTGTATCATCTGGTAGAAATGAATGTTTGTCTTCTGTACATTTTCATTGCAGACCTACCATAATCACCATGTGTTGGCTTTACTGCAGTCACTGGTGACTGGGGGGACCAGTCCAGAACTGGAAGAATATCTGGCAGAGGAGGCTTCACTGAGTGGCAGTACTAGCAATGTGGTGCACTTTGGATCGAGGAACAGGTGTAAACTGGCGCTTTTAGCACTGACAGATTCTCCAAGTGTAGCAGACGGACGACTGGTGAGTTGTGTTTAGCTCATTTCCTTCAAGCTACCTCTTTTAAGTCTCATTGATGTGATTCAAACCATCATGAGCAAGTGAATTAGGAAGATAGGCAGCTGTGTTTACTGTTTTCTTGGATTTGCAATCCATAAACTGTTTTGAATCACATGCATGAGCTTTGTATCAGTATTCATATCAATAACCTCATTTAAAAAGGTCCATTTGAGGCAACAAGAAGTGCTTAAGTCAGCGAAGACAATGGGACAAAGGCAGATGAACCTCAGTTTAGAACATGCTGAGAAGGTGTGAAATTGGATGGAATAAGAATTGGTCTGATCCATCCATCCTTACCATGTTGGTGCCAATGCCTTTTAACATCTATATTGTTGGTTCCTTTAAAAAAACATATATATGCTGATGATCCTGGTGGACCCCCTAATGATTTTTCTGCTAGTGGTAGCAATTGTAATGCACTGCTAGTTGTTGTATGATTCTTAATTGTATTTTTATTGCTTCTTTTATTTCTTAAGTATCAAATTTTATTGTACTATATGAGAAATAAAAGCATTAAAAGCACAATTACAAATCAATATGAATTTTTAATGCAGTGGATGTTTCTGTTGTGCCCACCGGACTCACTTTTCAAGTGCAGCCACTACATCTGCCATTCTTCAAAAACATGCTGTGTGCCATCCAAATGAAGGTATCTGAAGAAGTGTGCCTGCACACAAAAGCTCATGCCAGTGACAAACTTAGTTG
Organism: Podarcis gaigeae; assembly: GCF_964106915.1. NCBI lineage: Eukaryota > Metazoa > Chordata > Lepidosauria > Squamata > Lacertidae > Podarcis > Podarcis gaigeae. The sequence continues at coordinate 9,522,716 of NC_139692.1, forward strand.
GTCTCTCTAAGGTGCTACTGGAAGGAATTTTTATTATTTTGCTTCATCCAAATGAAGCTCAGTTTGGAAAGGCGTGATCTGTATGAAGCCCTGGGGAAGTGGCCATTAGGGGATCTGGTGCTAGATATTACTACTTTGTAGACAATGTGACACTCAGCCAGGGGCATAGGAAGGGGGGTGCAGGGGGTGCACCCCACCCCAGGTGCCATCTCTGAATGGGGTGACAAAAAGGCACCCCCTGACTTGCCCCATCGCCCCTGAGGGATCTCACCTCTGCAGCCGTGCGCGAAGGATTGTGCCGTCGCCATGCACAGAGGATCGCCCCGCCACCATGCGCAGAGGATCATCCTGCCCCTGTGCAGCAGATTGTCCCGCCCCCACGCAGCAGAACCCGCCCCCCCCCCCGAGTGCACAGCATGGCCGCCACCCTGTGTGCCCATGCAGCCAGCTCTGCTACTGTAAAGGTAAAGGTAAAGGGACCCCTGACCATTAGGTCCAGTCGCGGACGACTCTGGGGTTGCGACGCTCATCTCGCTTTATTGGCCGAGGGAGCCAGCGTATAGCTTCCGGGTCTTGTGGCCAGCATGACTAAGCTTCTTCTGGCGAACCAGAGCAGTGCACGGAAACGCTGTTTACCTTCCTGCCGGAGCGGTACCTATTTATCGACTTGCACTTTGACGTGCTTTTGAACTGCTAGATTGGCAGGAGCAGGGACCGAGCAACGGGAGCTCACCCCATCGCGGGGATTTGAACCACCGACCTTCTGATCGGCAAGCCCTAGGCTCTGTGGTTTAACCCACAGCGCCACCCGCATCCCTCTTTCTGCTACTGTACTCAGCTATATTTCTGTGCATCATTTAAGCAGGGGGAGTCTGTGTAGGACCTAGGCCAGGGCTTGGAAGCAGTTGTGGGGTGGATGAGGGCCAATATACTGGGATTGAATCCTGACATCCTAAGAGTGGGTGGTTCCTGGATTCAGGACTTTGGCAGGTCACCTGTTCTCTACAAGGTTCACTCCCTCTAAAGCAACAGTTCTCAACCTGTGGGTCCCCAGATGTTGTTGGACTACAACTCCCATCATCCCCGAGCTTTGGCCTTCCTAGCTAGGGGTGATGGGAGTTGTAGTTCAACAACATCTGGGGACCCACAGGTTGAGAAAGGCTGCATACTTCAGGTGTGCGTCTGGATCCAACTTTGCCAGTGGAGGCACCAGTGAACTCGACAGCTACCTGACCCCAGTGACCAATGCATTATATGTGAGGCCACCACAATCCTGACTGGAACCTGTGGTAAAAATGCACATGCATATGAATTCATACAAAATTAATATTTTTTTAAAAATTTTATTTTAAACCAGAATAACAAATGATTCCTAATCTATGTGTTCCACATTTTTGGGGTGAGGGAGATGAGTGCTTTATAAATGAGGAAGGAAAGTGGATGAGGAGAGTTTCAGAGTTAGCTCTAGCTTCCTACCCTGCCAAGGAGAGTAATAAGTTTGGAAACTACTATTTTAAACCAGGGCCTTCAACCAGTAGTTTATGGGACATACACAGCAAGGGGGAGGCTGAAAGGCCCTGCAGGCCAGGCATTTATCCTTGCCATGGGCGCAGTGCCAAGCGCCACTACTGGTCAGTTGGCACCGTGCCCAGGGGGAACGCCCTCTACATTCCTGCTGCCATTGGCCAAATTGGTGACAGAAAGACAATGTGAACTGCAATAGGCCAGTTCACAGGGGAAGCCCAGGGCCCGCCCACAAAGCCACCCGCCCAAGAAGGTACAAACAGACTTATCAATTAAATTAATCTTATCAAGGAATGTTGATATGGCATTAAGACAATATTGTCACTTTCCCCCTCTTCACAGCTCTTCTTTGGGGATATCTACAATCTAGCACTTGAGTTGCTTGGAATCCTTTGCTTTGGCCTCTACCGTCAGAAAGATGAGACCAGTCTGATTGAAAATAGGAAAGTATATTGCAAATTGAAATGTACAGATGCAGCTCCGTTTGAGTGTGTCAGTTTCAAAACAAATAAGAAAATAGTTCACATTTGCATGGATCAGTATTGGTCCAAATATTATTATTATTATTATTATTATTATTATTATTATTATTATTATTATTATTATTATTAGTATACCGCCCTTCATCCAAAGATCACAGGGCGGTTCACAACATAAAAATGCAAAATGAGAATACTGCATTAAAAGATTGTATCATGTATGTATGATACATTTTAGGGGATTATTACACAAGTAAGAATTAAATTTTCTCTTTCCCATTAACCCCTTCCCATTTTACGCAGATCTTTTGCACCATTATGCAAGTTTATAAAAACACATTCAAAACCCCTTAATATATATGTCCAAAAAAACAATTGCTCCTTTGAGTGTGTAGTTTTTCAAATTGTGATATTGCTGACTCTTTTTTTCTAAAAACAGATTTGTGATTGCTCGGCCACCTACCAATTTTGAGATCTACGCTTCTGATCAGTTCTTTTGCCTTGTCCCATTCAACACTTTAGTAAATGACCTGACAGCTGTGGTAAAGTCCATTCGAACAGTCAGACGAAAGGGTGCTTTGATGACACCAGACCAAGTGTTTTTATCATGAAATATGCCAGCATCTCCCTTCAAATAAATACTTTGTTCTTTATGAAGTGTCTGCAACCATTTCTCCCCGCTTCCATCCTTTACCCTGGGGTATGATTTAAGGTTAAGCATTCCAGGATCCAAATCCAAAATTCTCACCAAGTATAGTTTAGACAAACCCATGTGATTGTTCCAGGGGCTTCTGGGGAGACCTCACATTTCATGAAGGGAGTGTGATTGGAGTCCGCTTGCATTCTCCTTGCATTCTGCTGCTCCCAGGCACTTCTACTGAAGAGAACAATGAGCTCTCTGTCAATCACTGCACCAGAGCCCATAGAGCCACAGCTGGGATGCTTTCCATGGACCCAAGGAACCAAATACCCCCCACTCTACCTTGCTGGTCCCATGCAATAGGGAGTGAACCAGGCAGGAGGCCCCTCTACAGGCCAGAGAGTTGGATTGGACTGGTTCAAAGGGCCTCAGTCTACCTCTAGCCTCTGTTGGGTCAAATTGCTTGCTCCAGATGCTCCCTTCTCTGCAAGGCCAGAACGGAACAACAAGGACATTAGGAGTTTGTGTGTGTTTTCTGGTGCACCAGTGCATTTTACAAGGTCTGTGAAGGGTTGGTTAACCCCTGGCCTGGAAGCACATCACCTCCTCACTGTTGATCATCTGACGAGTCAGGAAGGGGCGATTTGCATCCCCATAAGCTGAAGAGTGATGCCATCTCCCAGTCCTTGCTTATCCTGTTGCCAGCAGAGTGTTTTTAGTCTTCAGGCCCAAGAATGTTAGCTGCCCTTCTAAAGTCTCAAATCTGCAAGCACAGATGAAGTCCTTTATTATGTAATATCAAGCTCCCTACAAATATTTAAGCTACTTGTACCTTGAATATTTCTCTGGCCTTGTTCTGCAAAACTGATTGGGGGGGAGGAAAAGGAGGGTTTGTGGGTTCCCCTCCTTCCCTTAACACTAATTAGGTTTGAAAGACTGCAGCTTGAGTCCAGCCACCACATACTGAGAAGAAAGAAGCTTGAACAGCTGACGCAGAGTTCAGACTAAACTAACTGCAAACTCCCTGGAGATGTCCCAAGGTAAATCTGATAGTCTCTGTCATTTATAATCATTATCAGGCAACTGAGCTCACTGCATTTTTACGGGGGAGCCAATTAAGTGATCCCTGAGGCTGGAGACAAAGGTCTGTGCTGCTTTCTCTTTAAAAGGGGAAGCACTAGACTTTGTTTCAAATAAATAGCACGACTTTCACCGTGGAATTTCACAGAGATATTGGACGTAGCAGAGACTAAGCTGGAGAGTGTTAGAAGAGGCCTTATTTTTCAGGGATGGCTAAAAATGTACATTTCTATGTCTCTCCGTTTCTCATTTTTCCAATCTTCAGTTTAGTTCTCCACACTTTCACATCAGTTTGAGAATTACGGGGGTTAGTCATTATAAATTCACCAGCATTTTAGTGAGAATTTCTCCAGATACACCTGTCTGTACGTAATTTAGTCCAATATGCATGCTTTGCAATGCAATTTATCCAAAAATGCATTTTTTTATGTTATTTTCATTTATTTACGCATTTTATGTACATTTTTCTACCAGTATACAGATTTTTTTTTGCACATCAGTTGACTGGAGAACTGTGTTGCAGAATTCAGGCATGTGCCCATTTTGAAACACAGTTGTGTTTCGGTTCTTGTATGGTTTTGAAAATTACAGTGAATTACAGAGGTTCACATGTAAATGCAGATTGAATCAAAAATTCTCCCCCATCCCAACTCACACATCTAATGGACAAGCAATAGGTCATAAGCTCATCTTTCCAGGATTTCAGGCCAAGGTCCCCGTCCCCCCCCCCCCCGCTTTGCAAATGGACCCCTTTTCACAGAAAATATTGAGACTAAATCTCAAGACGGACAGGTTGTGAATCCACAGTGGTGACCAGAGGAGGAATGCAAAGAGCAGAAGTGCCCTGGTGCACCTGTAGCAGCAAAACTGGGTGCCTCCATCTGCCTCAGCTGCAACAAAACATGTCTCTCCCGTATCAGTTTCTACAGCCACAGCAGGCCCTGTAACTCTCCAGTGGTTTGACTTCAGCCCCATAGGTGCACTTTCCCATCGTCTTCTGAGACAGATGGATGCCAACAAAATCTCAAGAGTAGGGGACACAACCCTTCCTGTGAAAGCCTTCCTCCTTTATTAATGGCATCTCCCCCTGGTTTTCCTCCAAGGACCTCAGGGCATCCTAGTCCAAAACATCTGGAAAACACCTGATTGGTAAAGTCTGTTACTGCTAACGTCCATTTCCAAATAATTCACTTTTCCTGTGTAAGATAATTAATCCTTTAAATTTTCCAACACAGCCATTGGGTTTTTGTTACCGGATTCCTGTTTAATTCAGGCCCAAGAGATCAAGGTCACCTCTTTGCTATGCCCTTTGTCCATGACCCTAATCATCCATATCTTTTCCACAGAATTCTGAATATGAGAAGGGAAAACATCCCCGATCATCACTCATCTCTAATTAAGCACGAGTGACAGTCATCGTAATGTCTTTGAGAGCTTTTCACCTCAGGGATTCTGTTGGGGTAGGCAAGGTGAGCAAACTATCCTCAGGCTTCATTTCATTTGGAAGGGAAGTGATGGCTAGATGATCCCCAAAGTTATTTCAGCTTTGTACCATGTCATTCAAAAAATATCCCATTGGGTCTCAGAGTCGCTCCCTCTTTCTACCTTTTCACTGCTTCACATGCAACATTTTTTCTCCCCATGAAAATCATTTCCATGTAGCAAAAGCAAAACAAAACAAAAAAAAAGCCTACAAATAAAATGTGCACTGCCTTGTGTGAAGTTGATGTGAGTGGTTATTTTGCTGTTGCCAGAAATATACACACATGCACCAGATCTCCTTCATATCTTCTTGACAAAATAAAAACCTCATGCCATCATCAATTAGTTATGCTGAGTGCCCAGTGAAATCAATGAGACTTAAGTCATGACTTCTTTTAAAAGAATACTTTTTATTCTACATTACAGTCCTGAAAAGCTATCAAAGCAAGTTTCTTCTTTTTAAAAAAAACAAAAACAAAATCACGCTGCAAAAATGATATACAAGTCTGGTATCAGGAACAAAATTATCTGGATGGTGACTGGATTATTCAGATGGATTTCCTGCCCTCAATCTTGGTCTTCCTTGATGTTGTCCTCCAAGTCCAAGGGCGGGGACTGAGCAGCTGGAACTTACTCAACCCATGATGGGAGGAAGTCATCCCTTCCTGGAATTTATCCCGTTGATTCCATTGGCAACTTAGTGCAACTGACATAGTTTGTGTTGTTGTTGTTTAAAAAAGCTCAGCGGTGATCGGCAAGTTAGATCCTCCTAACAGAGGGTCCATGTTGTGCTCGGCCCTGAAACTCTTCCCTAACCGGCTTGTGAGTCGGGCTTGCCCCACTCCAAGCCAGAGGTGCCACAGTTATGCCAATGGCCTTTAGCCAATCAGTAGCATGGCAAGGTTGGGGGTTGGGGGGTATCTATTTGGCAGCGTGAAACACTCGCCCACCCACCCATTAATTAGGTTGTGTTTGGCCTTGCTTTGGACTTTGGTTGGTCGCCTGTTTTGGAATGGGGGCCAGGTAGGAATTTTTTCCAATGTGGCAGATTGGCTGTGGCCACTTGGCTTTTGCCTACCTCTTAGCAATCATCACAACTTTGTAAGGTTTGGCGGTTAGGCATTGGTTTAGGGGAATGTGGGGAGGGGAGATGTGGCCATCACCTGCACCTCCAGTGAGTAGGGTATTCTGTTAAAGGAATCCGGGGGTCTGCTTCTCATCTGAAGCCCAGAGAAGGGGCTAGGGCCATGCCAGGACCCCAGGGGAACCCCAGGGGTGAGCACCAGTCAATATACACTGACGGAGATCCCCCTGCTGGTTGTTTGCCCTTACAGGTTTCCTGCAGGAGCCAGATATAGTTTGATACCAATGCCTAAGCCAATATCATTCACATGTGTGTATTTTAATGAAGTTATGGCTAAAATTTGCCTATTAACATTTAAACTAAATTCTGTCTCCACTGTGTCTTTATTTCCATGGGGGATGGGTTTTGGGACTCGAAGCAAAAATTCCCCTCTTTAGGAAATGGTCTCATTGCCCTGACCTGACAATGAAAAGGAGCCCATGGGACAGTACGGAGGGTGCCTTAGTAAGACACGTGTGTACAGTAAGTCTGGACTCCTTGGGCTTTGCATAGCTCCAAGAAGACAATTTGCAAAGTGCAAATCAGATAGATTCACATTTAAGTGCAAACTGATTGAATTTCTCCTTCATCCTGAGCTGAGATTATAGATCATTCAGGGTTTCTGGTCACATGGAATGCCTGCGCATTTGCAACACATGCTGATACTTTACCCACAAACTATGTGGGTGTCAGGGGCAGAGCTGGCATGGGGCCAGAAGGGAGCAGCCCCTCTTTTCCATGCATTTAGCATATATGTGGAGGGATGCATGAAGAGGGCTATTTTCACATTACATTCCAAGGCCTTTGTTTCCAAGACAGATAATTGTCAGGGACTGGGCAGAGGAGGAATGGTGGAGACTGCCTCCCCATCCTGACCCTTCCAGGGAGGAGGAAGAGAGTATAGATTTACAACAGGGGTTTGCAGGAGGTCACAGCTCAGAGGCAGATGAGGGGAAAAGTTGGGAAATAATGGGAAAGGAGGACTGGAATGGCAGCTGGCTGGCACGGTGTTTTTAGAAAGCATTCCAGACCCGACATCTCCCAGAACCCAACGAGCCTTAAAAGTAGGAGAGCAAAGAGCTCAGAGGGTATGTAGCAGCACCCGGAGAGAGATGGAGGGTGGAGATTCACTTGGGACAATGTCATTACCCAAGAGGCTGGGTTCTGTAGCCTCTCTCTGTAAATACTGAATAAACAGAGGACGGTAAGAACATTTCCTTGTTTTTATACTTTCCTGGGCAACCAGCTGGGAGCCGCTGACAACATCTTGACAATAATGTTTGTTCAAGCACCAATTTTGGTATCACCAGAAGACAAAAAATTAAGGTAAGGTAAGGTAAACAGGGAGTGTTAGAGTGTACGCGTTTATGGGAATTAGGATCTGATTTCTATACTATACTATACTATACTATACTATACTATACTATACTATACTATACATAATGGAGATGTAAAAAGAAGGAATGGATTTCATTCTGGAGGGGAGAAGATGGATTGGAACTTTATTCTCTCCCTCCAAAACCTCCTTCCATTTACTAAGTATCTCTTTATTCATCACTTTAATTACTTAATCGTAAATTTCTTGAGGGGGTTATTTAGAAAGAAAATTACCATCAAAGCTTGGCAGATATTCCAAGGCTCTTTGGAGTAAGGCCAAGCTGTTTCACCTGTGATTAATTAGATGGGGCTTTCCTCCTCCCCCTTTAAGTGCCAGAGGGCTGCTAAATTCTTTAAGCAGTTACATGACTTCTGGCAGCTCCAGGATTATGATTGATGGATTAGTCGGCTGTTGTATGCTGCAGTCTTTTTTCTTTTTTAATGGTGTATGCACAAGCATTTGAAAATGGCAACAAGGTAGATAGAGAGCCTCACCAAATATTTTTAGCATTAACAATGTACAATCATTATTCTTTTGGTCAATGGGATCCTTTAAATCGGGGCTGGAAAAACCTTTGGCCCCCCCAGATGTTGATGGACTACAACTCCCATCAGTCCCAACCACCATGAGCAGTGGTGAGGGATTATGGCAGTCCAACCAGTGGAAGGCCAAAGGCACCTCACTGCTACTTTACAGCTGTCATTCGCCATTTACAGTTGATTCAGAGCTCTTTCCTCAAATCAGCACTTATTTTGCAAGGAAATCACCTTTTCCCCAGGGTTCAAACAGAAATTTGTTATGTAGGTGCTGGTAAAGTGCAATTCCTCAGACCTCACCATGTTAGCCTAGCCTGTACTTTGGTTGCTATTGTGAATTTTGTTTAGACAGTGCTTGCGAGGCTCTTACAAGCCCTTTGGGGCAGTTCCACTGTCGTCATGGCATGATGCGAAGACAAATGATGCAACCAGCGGGTTTAAGATGGGAGATCACTTGGAGAACCCATGGAGGCTACTCTGAATTCCAAGGAAGAAAGGAGTACTAGCTTTGTAATGAATAAAACTGCATTGCAGTTCATGTATGTGTAGCTCCTTAATCTTTTAATTATGCTGGACTAACAAAGACTAACAAACTGTGCACTACCACACTTCAACTCTCCTTCACTGCACAGACCATTTTATTTTTTTGGTCCTGCAAAAACAGCCTTCTCATCTTTTCCATGTTTTTGATCCCACACAACTTTTAATTATCCCATTTATTCAGCCTATGCTTTGCTCCATCAAGCACATTCTGACTCCATCAGCTGTCTGAAGTACCTTGTTCCTGCGAAGAACCTAAATCCTTCCAACATCAAAAAGTAAGATGAGACTATTCACTTCGATGCTCCACCACATACACATAACACGATTATTTCCAAGTCCTCTGGGTGATAATAGTATTATGCAAAAAAGCCCTTGACCAAATAATGCTTTTACCTTTCTTAAGCTGTGTTTCCACATTTTCTATCTCTTGCAAAGCAGAAACACCTTTGCACATAAAGGAGACTCAGAGAAGAATAAGCAGTATGTGACTTTATTATTAACTTCTAATGCTAGCAAAGAGTGAAGGACAGCATGTCAAGACCAGCTGGAATTAGGCCATGCAGGGGAGTGAAGCAGTGACCATATTCTCTGGTTTTAGGGATGCAAGATGGTATCCTTTTCCATTACACCCTGTATTCACTGCATGCAACACTGTTCCTATTCACCTGCAGTTTGTCTTCCACCAAAAACCACATTATTCATCTTACTTTCACCTGGGCAGCTTCATGCAACTTAGGTATTGAGTTTGATCCAAGAGGGCAATTGTTTGCAATTGACTAGTAGTGGTTCCGACAAATGACTTTCTTTCTTTTTTTAAATAATTTTTATTAACAGGCCTATCAAATCACATTAATTCCAGATCACATTGGTTCCAAATTATACAGCCAAATTTTTAAAAATTTGTTGGGGGTACCCATACTTCGAGCTCCGAAAGGGATCCAAACATCACTCTTGCTGCTGCATTTATTACACAGTTCTGTCCAATTCTGTCCAGATAGTCTCCTTGTTATTTTCCTCATCTTCTTGTTGTTATCATATATTCCTTTCTTTGTGATCTCCGATAATCTTCACAAGCGGGTTGAAAACAAACATATCCTGTGTGGATTTTACACTCTCCAAGAGCCATATCACATAAAGGACGGACGCCATTTACACACCTCCGCAAAGCCGACAAATGACTTTCTAATCACTTGCTCACTGATCTTCTTAAACGAAAATTATAGGGATAGTACCTTCTGCATGCAAACCATGTGCTCTGCGAATGAGCCTCCTCTCCCAATTAATTATGCACATGTTAGTGAGAACAAGTATGTCTGAGGAAAAGCTGCTGGAGATTGACAAGCTGAGAAAGGGTTAATAATACACACAGTCACCCAATCCCCCCCTCCTAAAATGAAGGTGTCCACAGTGGCTAACAATATAGGCACATTTAAAAAAATAAAAAAATAAACTATATGATAAACAACATCAAATAAAACAAGCATTAAAAATGCAACAAGCAGCAGTAAGTAAGGGTAATATACCCCCAAAGAAGATAAAAACCCACATACAACGAACAATGCTATAAAGTGGTACCTTGATTGTCGAACTTAATCCATTCCAAGAGCCCATTCAACTCCTGGAACCGTTCGAAAACTAAGGTGCAGCTTCTGATTGGCTGCAGGAGCTCCCTGCACTCAATCAGAAGCTGCAGAAGCCACGTTCGGCTTCCGAAAAGCATTCGCAAACTGGAACACTCACTTCTGGGTTTGTGGCATTCAGGAGCCGATTTGCCTGGGAGCTAAGCTGTTCGACAACCAAGGTACCACTGTACATCAAATATCTCAAAGCTTCAGTGGAAAAACAAAGTCTGGTGGTAGTGGTGACCACCAGTGCAGTGGGAGGGATCTTGTCCTCATTGAGCATGGAATGTTACACACTTGAAACCCCAACCAAAGTCTCACTCAAACATCCCTGCAATGTAAAACTCTGGGGGCTGTTCTCTTTTAAATCAATCAATCAATCAATCAATCATTTTCATTGATTTTCCAATAAAAACAGCCAATCAACATGTCCACATCATGATTAAAAACAAAAATAAGAAATAAAAAAGACCAAATTGTAATTATTAATTTTTCTGGGCTCCCCATAGTCTGGAGCTCTTGGGTCTGTTCTTAACATTAAGCTTCATTGTCTCCAATTAGGCTTGTAGTACACAGCAACCTCATGATGATTAGCAATGTGTTTTCTGACACTGCCTCCGTGGATCTCTTTGCACTATGATTGGAAAAGACAAGCCTAGAAGAGGACGTCTCTCTAGGCCTTGAAACTGCTGTATATAACAAGCCAAACACACCCCAGGGAAGAAAAGGGAGGGGGAGAAACCTACCTTGACAAGCGAACAGTCAAAGCCACCCACACTGTCAGAATGAAAGATTGGAAATCCCCCAAAAGAAGTTCTAATCCCTGAGTGACAGATGATTTTGGGTTCCTTTCCTCTGATGAGGGATGAGATCTGCTATGGTTGGGCACCTCTTCAAAAATACCTTTACATCTCATTTCTGTCATCACTCTCTTCTCACCTGTCTGAAGCAAGACTCCACCTTGGAGCTTGCATCTGGCACAGCTATTATGTAATTAGGGAGGGGTTGTGTCTCCCTGTTTACACGGAAGTCTCTCTCCTGTGGAAATACCATGAGCTACAACCGCCCTGTGATGGGAACTCTTCAAAGGTGCTAGAATTTTCTTTCAACAGCAAACAACCCACCTTCTTGCAGGGAAAGTGAAACCAGCTTTTTCCTTTCTTTTTAGGGTTATGTCTTGATTCTGTTTCACATTCCTCTTTTCATTATAAGAAACACAGAAAGGTGTTTTAGCATCGATATCTGTGCCAAATTTGATACTCACAACCATTGGAAAACCCAAAATATTATCCCAGATGAAGTGGGAAATTGCTATGAAGTTTCCCGAGAGAGGGGCTGAACGTTCAACACCATGGGATGTTACAAGACTTAAGCATAAAACACAGAAATATGGACATTTGTCAAATTTCAGAAGAGGGGTTTGAAATCATTCAAAATCTTAAGAACCAGTTTCAAATTCTGAAGCTTTTTGTGCAAGCTTGGATCTTTCTTTATTTTAAAAATATTTTAAGAGTGTACAACACAAAAACCAGTAAATAACATTAATATTAAACTACAGCTCAAAATCAGCAAAACAATAGTATTAAAGCATATAAAAACAAGAATTCGGAGAATTCAAACAAATTAAAACTGTGCTCCAATCTTATGGGTCAGAGAAAGCCTACTCAAAGAGGATTCTTTTACAAGACATCTGAAACAACTGATGGTTGCTGCTTCATGTACAGCAATGGGAAGATCATTCCATAAAAGAGTAGTACCTCGGGTTACATACACTTCAGGTTACATACACTTCAGGTTACAGACTCCGCTAACCCAGAAATATTAGTTACAGATAGGTAGCCGTGTTGGTCTGCCATAGTCAAAACAAAAAAAATTCCTTCCAGTAGCACCTTAAAGACCAACTAAGTTAGTTCTTGGTATGAGCTTTCGTGTGTCCAGAAATATTACCTCAGGTTAAGAACTTTGCTTCAGGATGAGAACAGAAATCGTGCTAAAAAAAGTGGTACTTCAGGTTAAGAACAGTTTCAGGTTAAGAACAGACCTCCAGAATGAATTAAGTTCTTAACCCAAGGTACCATTGTACAGGGGCAATAGCAGAAAATGCCTATTTTCAGGTCACTGTCGTATGATATTGTGTAGGGTTCAGTATGATGGGTAGATTTCCCCTTTGTTGCAACTATACCCCACCTTTCCTCCAAAGAGCTCAGTGTGAGGTACACGGTTCCCTCCCTGCTTCCCATTTAATTCTTTAGGTTAAGAGACAGTAACTGAGCCAAGGTCACCCAGTGAGCTTCATGCCTGAGTGGGGATTTGAACTCTGGTCTCCAAAGTATTACCATTATACTATGATGGCTCTCATCACATCACACTGTTGAAATGTGATGTAGTGATCTTATGAAAGTGCTGATACATAAGTTCTAAGTTTCCCTGCAGGTCTACACAAGGGCTGGTGGCCTTTCAGGTGACAAACTATTCAGATATTTTATTTTTATTTTATGTATTTTTTTTTCTTTATTTTACTTTTTCATTGTTATCATTCCAACCCCAATCCCTAAGAGCTCAAGGGTTTAGACATGCTTATCTGCTCCTATTACTCCCAGGGAGATACATGGCTGAGCAGGACCCCCTCTCTACACTGCAACACAGTGGCTCTCCAGAGAAATTGCTACCAAATAGTTTGTCCATTGTTATTATTTATTTATTTTTTTTAAAAAGACCATCAAGTTACTTGAAAAGCACCACCACTGGGAGGGAAAAACTAACATTCACATTTTGCCAAATAGCATTTTGCTGAAGTTTACTCTCACTGAGAAAGCTGCTCTCTCCAGGCTTTAAAATTTTACTCTTTGCTGAGCTTACACAATGGGGGCTCACACAACCCCCTCCAGAGGTTGGAGAAAACCCAGAGAAGATGGAGGGTTCTCAGGGTGAGGAGAGGGAGAGAAGGTTCCTCTGCATGAGCAGAAGCTGTTCAGCTTGTGCAGTGATTTTGTTGGGGACAACTCATTTTGTTAAAGGTTATGGAGGGGGTTGTCAGGCCACATCGACTAGCACAAATCTGTGCACTGAAAATACATTGGAAAGAGTTTTCCATGCATAGCAATGGATGCACAAAGGCTCATCCGTGCAATGCGACAACCTGGCCCAAGAGTCGTTCTCCACACACATGTTGGTACGCAGATAGAATTCTATCCAATCTTTGAACATATGGGTGTCAGAGGCAGTGCCGAATTTACGTATAAGCTAAACAAGCTATAGCTTAGGGCCCCACTCTCTTGGCCCCCCAATCACTATTAATATACTTCTTCTTAATTGTATTTCAGTTCAACAATTACTTTGATAAAATACGTATTTTGTTATGTGCAAATGGCTTTAGATACCTATTAGGTCCATAAATCACCATATTGCATATATTCAACAAAAAAAGCGACAATTTGTTGTTGACAAAGGACAGCTGGACATATAAAGGGCCCCATTACCTTCAGTAGCTTAGGGCTTCATCAAACCTAAATCCATCCCTGGTCAGAGGCATGTGAAGAGCTCACAGCAGCACAGCAACCCCATCCCACAACCCCATCTTCTTTATAGGGAGCTATGCACAGTTAACAGTGCAAAGGAACTGTTTACTGATTATTACATTTTACTCAGAAATCTCACTGCCCGTCAAATATTCTCCTGCAAACCAGCTGCTGATCTTCTGCAGAAGTTTGACCAGCAGTTTGAATTGTGCAGGAATGGGCAATTGCAGCATAGAGGAGCTGCAAGCTGGACTCTTAAATGCAGAGGATCTCAGTACTGCTGCTGCTTTCAGAAGCAACATCCACAAAATGAGAGGCCAATCTTCTTTAAAGCACCAATGCTCTGGAGTGGCCCACTGCCCTGGGCCATCTAATGGCTTTTTAGGCTTCCTCCACGTGAATAAGAGTTCCCTTTTTGAATAATAAGAGTTATATGTCACTGGGGGTGGGGGGCATTAGGATTTTAGAGACGCTTGGGTGGGGCATGTTCCCCCCCCCCCAAAAAAAGGTTGGGAACCACTGTTCTAGACTATGGAATATTTGGGCAAGAGATCTTACTTTTCCTCCCAGTATTGCTTGGGCCTGGAGTGCTACTATATAGTAGTAATAATTATTGTTTTTGTTACTGGTACTACTACTGCTACTACATTTATATGAGGTAGAGTAGCCACATTTGGAAATGCACAGAAGCGTGGACTTTGATAATATGGTGGCCTGAACAAGGACAAAATGTGGCAACCCCCCCCCCCAAAAAAAAACCATTATTTATTTATTTATTCTTTCATTTCTCTACTACCCTATACCAGAAGAGGAGGAGGAGGAGGAGGAGTTTGGATTTGATATCCCACTTTATCACTACCCTAAGGAGTCTCAAAGCAGCTAACCATCTCTTTTGCCTTCCTCCCCCACAACAAACACTCTCTGAGGTGAGTGAGGCTGAGAGACTTCAGAGAAGTGTGACTGGCCCAAGGTCACCTAGCAGCTGCATTTGGAGGAGCGGAGACGCGAACCCGGTTCACCAGATTACGAGTCCACCGCTCTTAACCACTACACCACACTGGCTGCCAACCTAGTAGTTTGAAAGCACGCCAAAAAGTGCAAGTTGATAAATAGGTACCACTCTGGCGGGAAGGTAAACAGCGTTTCCGTGCACTGCTCTGGTTTCGCCAGAAACAGCTTAGTCATGCTGGCCACATGACCCAGAAGCTGTCTGTAGACAAACGCCAGCTCGCTCGGCGAGTAAAGCTAGATGAGCGTTGCAACCCCAGAGTCGTTAGTGGCTGGACTTAACTGTCAGGGGTCCTTTACCTTTTAGAGTACTTAATAAATGTTTGGGGGGGACTGCCTGCACTACCCTAAATCCGGTGCTGTCCACTGCTTCCCGATACCTACCCTAGATGGTCTGTGACTCCATATGAAGCACCCTTCCTGTGTTGCAGTTGTTCAGCCTGTCTGCCACTGGTGGTGGTGATTTTCTGACTAGGTTGTATTTGGGAATAGCAAGTGATCTACAGGAGCAATTAGAAGAGCAAAGGGTTAATCAGTCTCCTTCTACAGCTTCCCCTTCTCTTGATTTTAATGGCCTCAGAGTTTATAGTTTTAATAACAGCAATTATAATTTGAATCGGTCAGTTCTGGGGACTTAACTGTAGCACAAGATAAAGAGGAATCAAAGACACTCTGTTGCCTGCTAATGAAGCGATACCCCCTGCCAGTGGAACGCAGCAAGCTACATGTTCCATGTACAGGGTCAATTAGCTCTTGGTTGAGTCCTGGCACCTAGGGAAATGATTTAGAAAATGCTCAGATTTTCATTTTTCTCCTGCCATTGAGTGGGAGAAGGGTTTGTTTGGTCTGATTCCACAGTGAACTAACCCAGCCTTGCTCCCAAACTTGCCAGATTATGCAGCAAGATTTGACATTGCATAAACCATGCGCATAAAAGATATAGGGCTTGCCGATCAGAAGGTCACTGGTTCCAATCCCCGCGATGGGGTGAGCTCCCATTTTTCGGTCTCTGTTCCTGCCAACCTAGCAGTTCAAAAGCATGTCAAAGTGCAAGTAGATAAATAGGTGCCGCTCCAGCGGGAAGGTAAATGGCATTTCCGTGTGCTGCTCTGGTTCGCCAGAAGTGGTTTAGTCATGCTGGCCACATGACCCAGAAGCTGTACGCCAGCTCCCTCAGCCAGTAAAGCAAAATGAGCGCCACAACCCCAGAGTCGTCCGAGACTGGACCTAACAGTCAGGGGTCCTTTTACCTTTACATTGAATAGTATGCTCATTTTACCAGCCCAAGGTGCACACAGAATTCATGCAAAATGGTGCAGCAGAGCAAAACAGGACAGAAATGTTCTACAACAGGATGGACCTACGACAGTGCCAACAAGATGGAAAGAGGATAAATTTGTCTTCTTTTCCCACTGCTGCACATTCTATTTCTCTGCTGTCATCCAGCTTTCCTCTCCCTTTTTATTTTTAATCTTAAAAAAAAATGATGAGAGAACTACTCATATGCATGGCTGCCCTGGTAAAAGGTTTGTCCTCAAAGTCACTGGGAAGAAGATGTCTTACATTTATAGAGCTCACAAAAAGGTTTGGATAGGTTCAGATATCCTTGCCCAGACTGCTCCTCTATACATCACATGAACACAGGAAGCTTTGAATGGGTCAGACAATTTATCCACCTAGCATGGCATAATACACTCTGCTGGTTACAGGAAGATATTTTCATACCACCTGCTACCTGAGCTTTTTCATTGGAAATGCTAGAGACTGAAACTGGGACCATCTGCATGCCGGCTTTGTCAACTGAGCTGTTTGTGTTAATTATAATTGTTTAATGTACATTGAAGTGGAAAATAAATATATAATATACCTGTATTGCACTGTGAAGCATGGCAGGAAATCTCTGTTGAAGCTGAAGAGAGCCTAACAGGTTTAAACTTAAGTGGTGTTGTATATCTGTGGCTCAGTCACAAGGTGTTTAAATCACATGCAAAGGATTGTGCAATCTACAGGCATCCATCTTAGATGGAGTACTGTCTATGTTTCAAGTTATTGAAGAGAATGAATGTGTGAATCTCTCCTCTCCAGTAAATGGCCTCAGGCTAATGGAGGCTGGAACAGAGATGAGTTGGAGCTTTGATTTTTAGCTCAAGATGCAAAATATTTGTAATCTAAGATACTGTGCCTTATGTTGGGACATGTATAAGAAATTATGCAACTAAGTGGATGTAATTTTATTTGTTTTAAGTAGGTCTAAAGTTAAGTTCTGTAAGTTGGCCCCCATGGTGGAGGGAGAGGAAAGAGGGGGAAATCACATTATAGACACCTCAATGATAGAGCTGCGGGTTGAACTCATCCCTTTCCTTTGAAAACCATTCCAAGAAAGATGCACACAATTTTGATTGACAGCTCCAGCAAAGGCAGATGCTCCCCAGAGTGTTTGCAGACAGCAAACAAATGCTTTGTTTGCACCATCAACTCACCATTGAAAGGTGATGTCAGGAAGCAGCAACTGGTCTAATTTGTTTCTGCCATTCAACAGGTGAGCTGTTCAGACTGCTTACCAAAAGGAAGGTGGGTCAGAGTTTGGGAAAATCAAAGATGGGGAACACTGATTCTGTCCATGGGTTCCGAGTGAATCCCACCCTTCTGGAGTTGAGTGAACGGTGATTCAGTCTTCTTGCAATGAGAACCAAACTTAGGCATCCTAAATGAAATATGGAGAAATTAAGGGCCATGTTAGACAAAAGCTGTAATTTGCACTAGGTGGTAACTACTAGAAGGACTGCAGCTCAGTGGTATAGCATGCAGAAGGTCCAAGGCTCAGTCCCAACAGGGCTGGAAGAGACAAACGCCATAAATTCTGGTAAGCCACTACCAAATCAGTATGGGTAATACTGAGCTAGATAGATCAATGTTGGCTGAGACCGGGAAGCTTCCATTCTGGA
The DNA here is from genome assembly GCF_964106915.1 of Podarcis gaigeae. NCBI lineage: Eukaryota > Metazoa > Chordata > Lepidosauria > Squamata > Lacertidae > Podarcis > Podarcis gaigeae. The sequence goes on from NC_139692.1 coordinate 9,540,594, forward strand.
GCAGGCTCCTTCTGGCCCTAGTCAGAACACAGCCTTTCTGCAGATCAGATCCTCTTTCCATGTTTCATCAACTCAGCTAAACAGCAATGAAGTTGAAGATAATGTTTGCACACAATGACAAAAAACCCACACTCAGATTATTGCAAAGTCACACCGTGTTCTTTCCCCCGCTTTTCTTGGCAGCAAATTGGAGGCAAATATGAAATTATACAAAGACATTTATTTCCGAAGTTCCCATTATGTGGAGAACAGATGACAGTCTGGGCTGCAGTGCTATTGACCTTAATTTATTTTTAGCAATGGATAATTCTGGAAAATGCTCATTCTCCTTCACAAGCAGCAGATAAAATAGAGAGAACAGTTCTAAGGGGTCCGTCTCTTCTTTCTGCTCATAGCATCTATTTAGAACCATTCCCTACCTTCCTTCCTCTTTTCTGAGTCTGTTGGCCAACCAGAATTTGGCGGCTTGGGGAACAGAGAGCCTGGAAAGCATATAGGCAAGTCTGACTATGGTTCAGTTGGTGGGCTGCCATTAGCCCTTCCCCAGCTGCAGCCATCAGTTTGCTATTGGAAAAAAAGGACAGGGCCACTCACAACAAAGTGGGAGTTTTTCCAGCCGCTAGTTTTATGGGGCTCAAGTTAATGGATTGGGGTGGGGAGAGTTGATAACAAAGCACCTCTGCCGAAGTTGATGTGGTGTCCTCCCTGTGTGAGGCCCAAGACAATTGTCTCAGATGAAAATGCCCTATCTTGATTTACTTATCATCTATGATAAGTATTTTTGTATGTGGGGAATTTTTGTATGTGGGGGGGGTAGGGGTGGGATGGATGTTTATTGGGCCTGGGAATTTGTTTAATTTTATGTTTTTGTAATTTTTATTGTTTTTTGCTTGTATTGTTTTATTTGTTGTTTTTTTAAGGTGTAATTTTGTTCTTAAGGGGAGGGTTCAGGGCTGCTGGGGAGTAGGTCCCAGCCAACAAAATGGCTGGGGCATGTTCCACAGGGGGGGATGCACTGGGACAACCGATCTCAGTGATCACGGGTAGGAGGAGGAGTTACGCTAAGACCAGACCTCCAGAGGAGGCAGGTTTAGTCGTTGTCTGAGGACTATCCCTGCCTCCGGGTCTGGTCCTGACCGGATGGATACTAGAATCAGCAAGGGATACCCACGTGACCTGAAAGTGTTGCTGTGCAATGCCAGGTCAGTGATTCATAAGACCACTGCCATCCATGACTTGATCATGGATGGAGGACTTGACCTGGCATGTGTAACAGAGACCTGGTTGGATGAAGCAGATGGGCCTGTCCTTGCCACTGCTTGTCCACCAGGTTTCTCTTACGCACAGCAACCCAGGTCATGTGGGCAGGGAGGGGGGGTTGCAGTGATTTTTAGGAAGTCATTAGTTTGCACCAGGCGTCCTATTGGGAAGACACGGTTTTCCGAGTGCATGTTCTGGAAGTTGGGCAATAGGGGCAGCACAGGATTCCTTTTGGTGTACCGACCTCCCCGCTGCACCAAGGATTCCCTGCCCGAGCTGCTTCAGGTCGTGGCGGATGTTCTCCTGGAGACACCTAGCTTGGTTGTCCTAGGGGATTTTAACATCCATGCCGACACGACCTTACAAGGGGCCGCTCGGGACTTGTGGAAAGCATGGCCTCCATGGGGCTGTCCCTGAATAAGTCTGGCCCAACCCATAGCTGCGGACATGCCTTGGACCTGGTGTTTACCTCTATGGATGTTGGTGATCTGACACTAAGTAAAAGCGAAATGAAAGAAGTGCCATGGTCAGATCACTTCCTGGTGCAACTGGACTTCTCTGCGACCCATCCCCTCTGCAGGGAGGTGGGACTGATTCGGATGGTCTGCCCCCGCCACTTAATGGATCCAAATGGTTTCCAGAGAGTGGTAGGGGATGCTTTATCCCATGTTGATGGCCTTTCAGCCGATTCCCTGGTGGCCCGCTGGAATGTGGAGTTAACCAGGGCTATTGACTGTTTGGCTCCGAAGCGCCCTCTCCGATTGCATGGAGCCCGGAGAGCCCCGTCGTTTTCCATGGATCTGAGGGCAATGAAACAATCGTTGAGACGGCTAGAGTGCCGGTGGCGGATAACTCATTCCGAATCTGACCGGACACAGGTTAGAGCTCAGCGTCGAGCCTACCAAGTGGCGATAGCGATGGCGAAGAAGACTTTCTTCACCGCCTCTATTGCATCTGCAGAAAACAGCAGCAGGAGACTTTTTCAGGTGGTTCACAATTTAGCGGAACCACCTGCAACATCAGGGCCCAGTACGGGCCACATGTTCTCCTGCAGTGATTTTGCAAAGTTTTTTGCAGATAAAATCGCTCAGATTCGGGAAGAAGTAGACTCCACCGTGGGAGCAGGGCCAGAGCGGGAGAGTGCTAGAGTCCTGTCTAGTCAAGTTGTGTGGGATCAATTCCAATCTGTTACCTCCGAGGATGTGGACAGGCTGCTTGGACGAGTGAAGCCAACCACCTGTCTCCTGGATCCTTGCCCATCCTGGCTTATAAAAGCTAGCCGGGAAGGACTGGGCGATGGGCTTCGTGGGGTGGTGAATGCTTCCCTCCGTGAGGGAGCCTTCCCCGACCCGCTGAAAGAGGCGGTTATTAAACCGCTTCTTAAAAAAACATCTTTAGATGCGGCCACGATGGCCAATTATCGCCCAGTCTCAAACCTTCCATTCTTGGGCAAGGTGATTAAGCGAGTGGTTGCTGAACAACTCCAGGCACGCCTGGAAGAAGCGGACCATTTGGATCCCTTCCAGTCGGGATTCAGGCCTCATCATGGGACTGAAACTGCCTTGGTCGCACTGGTTGATGATCTCCGGCAGGCTAGCGACAAAGGTGAGAGCTGTTTCCTAGTTCTGCTGGATCTCTCAGCGGCGTTTGATACCATCGACCATAACATCCTTCTGGACCGTCTTGAGGGGCTGGGAGCTGGGGGCACTGTCCTACAGTGGTTCCGCTCCTTCCTCCTGGGCCGTGTTCAGAAAGTGGTGGGGGGGGATGAGTGTTCAGACCCCTGGGCGCTCACTTGTGGGGTGCCTCAGGGTTCTGTCCTCTCCCCCATGCTTTTCAACATTTACATGCAGCCACTGGGAGAGATCATCAGGAGGTTTGGGCTGGGTGTTCATCAGTATGCAGATGATACCCAGCTCTACCTCTCTTTTAAATCAGAACCAGTGAAGGCAGTGAAGGTCCTGTGTGAGTGTCTGGAAGCGGTTGGAGGATGGATGGCAGCTAACAGATTGAGGTTGAATCCTGACAAGACAGAAGTACTGTTTTGGGGGGACAGGAGGCGGGCAGGTGTGGAGGATTCCCTGGTTCTGAATGGGGTAACTGTGCCCCTGAAGGACCAGGTGCGCAGGCAGGGAGTCATTTTGGACTCACAGCTGTCCATGGAGGCACAGGTCAAATCTGTATCCAGGGCAGCTTTGTACCAGCTCCATCTGGTACGTAGGCTGAGACCCTATCTGCCTGCAGACTGTCTCGCCAGAGTGGTACATGCTCTGGTTATCTCCCACTTGGACTACTGCAATGCGCTCTACGTGGGGCTACCTTTGAAGGTGACCCGGAAACTACAACTAATCCAGAATGCAGCAGCTAGACTGGTGACTGGGGGCGGCCGCCGAGACCATATAACACCGGTCTTGAAAGACCTACATTGGCTCCCAGTACGTTTCCGAGCACAATTCAAAGTGTTGGTGCTGACCTTTAAAGCCCTAAACGGCCTCGGTCCAGTATATCTGAAGGAGCGTCTCCTCCCCCATCATTCTGCCCGGACACTGAGGTCCAGCTCCGAGGGCCTTCTGGCGGTTCCCTCACTGCGAGAGGCCAAGTTACAGGGAACCAGGCAGAGGGCCTTCTCGGTAGTGGCGCCTGCCCTGTGGAACGCCCTCCCATCAGATGTCAAAGCGATAGACATCTACCTGACATTCAGAAGACATCTGAAGGCAGCCCTGTTCAGGGAAGTTTTTAATATGTGATATTTCAGTGTATCTTTTATCTTTGTTGGAAGCCGCCCAGAGTGGCTGGGGAAACCCAACCAGATGGGCGGGGTACAAATAATAAATTATTATTATTATTATTATTATTATTATTATTATTATTGTTGTTGTTGTTGTTGTTGTTGTTGTTGTTGTTGCACCCATCAATATCAGGCAAGCTCCTTCACTGTATTGTTTTTGGCGTCTCCTGTTTCTGTTTCGACAACACATCCAGACATGCAATTTAAAAATGTCATTTTATTATGCATATTTGTTCTAAAATGGCTGGTTTTATTATATTTTGATACATTTTATGTCAACTTGTTTTTAACTTTTCTGTTTATATGTATTTTAAAAATAAATATTTTTGTCTTTTTTTGAAAACTGCATTAAGTTTTTTTGTTGATTCAGTGGTTTAATAACCTTGTTAAATAGAAAAAATAAATCTAGCTAGATAAAGAATACTAGGGAATGTGGCAGCTTCCACATAATTCTGTTGACCTGTTGGTTGGGCCTGATAAAAGTATTGTGGAGTTTTATAAATGTAACCCGAAAGGGCATGCACATTTCTTTATTGACAACAAATATGCACGAAGCACAAATATTCACTCTTCTGTAACTAGGGAAGGGCAAGAAATTCAATTCACTTTGCATTTTAAGGTGATCCTTCCTGGTTTGACCTTCTGAAAGTGTAAGCAAAACAAAACAAAACAAAATTTGCACTTCTCTGATTTTTGTAATGCAGTTCCACACCCACATAATGTGTGCAAACATACATTTACTAGGCTAAAGTGTTCATAAAAATGCATATAGTGGTGAAAATAACACACAAATGCATTATATTAGGAAAAAGTCGTTGATGACTTTTCATTAGGCCTTTAAAAAGCATAGCACAATGTTGTGAAAAGGTGGAAAACTGAATTTAAGATTGCAAAACCAAGAAAGTGAGATAAACTGAAATTAACAGATTTACTCATACCCACCCCTAAATTAAGGATTATCAATTGACACAGGAACCTATCACAATAAACCCTTAAAAAAAAAAACTTTCTTTTCTATTTTAACAAATATATCAGTAACATACATGTTTCAATTCTTCATCCCCATCCCTCCTGGGGTTCTCCCAGCTCCCATTTCTGATTTGTTATCCCTTTATCATATACTGCTGTTTCAACCAGTCCACTATGCCATTTCTTTATTGTTTTAAATGTTCTATATCTAAAAAAGTGTGGATGTTTATTTGAACCCTACCATCAAGTCAATGCTCTTTTTTGTTTCTGCAAGTATAATGTAAAAGGTTCCCACTATTTTCAAAGTCCCTGTTTTCCTTTTCTTTTATTCTGTCTGTCAATTTTGCCATTTCTGCATAGTTCATCAGTTTCTCTTGCCATTGTTCTTTTGTTGGGACTAACATAAACCCTTAACAGCATTTGCCAATGTCCCTCCACCATCAAAAGTGAGGTGGATAGTCATCAATGGCCGGGCCTTTTCCATTGTAGCTCTGCAGTTTTGAAATGCCCTCTCCAAGGAGGTTAACTTTCTATGAAAAAGGATGGCTTTCCAGCAGTTTTCCTTTGCTCCAGCCTTTGGTTAATCCATTACTGTTTCTTACAATGTTGCTGCCATAAGGACTGTTAGCAAGTAATTATGAGCTATTATTATTATTATTAGTTAGACTCTCTGAAACTTCAGGGTGAACAACAGACGATCACATTTTTGTAACAAATACATAAATTGTTAGGCCCTTATTTCAGGAAGCTTAGAACATCAGTTTGGAGCCTTCCTCCTTGATACCCCAGTTTCCTGTGAGCAGAGGCAGCTTTGCTCAAAGGGATGCATTCAAATATAGGATACCCACAGTTATATGCAGATGTAGTGGGAATTATGCACCATTCTCCTAATGAACATATACAGCCTTTGTTAGAATCATATACCCAAATCGCAAATGAGGACAGCTCCAGAGAAATAGAGTGGTTTGACAGTGGAATCAGTGTGAAAACAAACAAAAGTTCGTTTCATTTTGGGAACATTATTTGCAGGCTCAGTTCCCAGAGCACAGAATCAACGGAAGAGGTTGAGGGCATCCAGCACCTCTGAGTACTTCTTTCTCTAAATTAACCGTCCAACCACCCTGAGACATTGCCGCCATTCCTTGTTGCTTTCAACCATCCGGGGCATCAGTTGCAACTCAGCAGTGTCATTTACAAAGTGGAACTCCCTTAATCCCTTGAGCATGTTGCTCCACTCTGACATTTCGAGGACATCTGCTTTGCAAGAGTTATGCAGAAGTAATGGATTAGAGTTTAAAATAGAAGCATTTTATCCTTGCGGTCGTGATTGTTTTGGAGAAATAACTGTTGCGCAGGACATTCTCAATAGTCTTTCCCCACGTATGGAAAACACAAGCAGTGTGGCATGCTCATACAAATGAGTGCTGTGCCAATAAAAAATCTGTACTGTGTTTTATTTCAAATGCTCTCCATCAATAAATGAGGAAAAATAGCATTCAAAGGAGAGAGAATTTTTGGTGAAATATTTGTGGGTATTGTGCAGTCTTGCCATGCTTGCTTCACTTTTCCAGTGGGCAGTGGGTGTTTGTAAGCTGGGGCAAACTTTGGTAATATGGTGCCCTGTACAAGGCCAAAAATTGATGCCCCACCAATCCCTTACGCCATCTTCCTAAGGCCAGGCACCAGGCTTTGGGAAGGAGGCAAGAGGGCTCTGGTAGGGTCCTAGAGCCCTCCTGACTCCTTTTCAAAGCTGGGTAACTGCTAGCTAGGCTTTAGGAAGGAGGAGGGAGAATGCTAGAACCCTGTCAGAGCCCTCCCATCTCCTTCCCAAAGCAAACAATTTCTAGGCTTTGGGAAGGAGGCAGGAACTGGTTGTGCTGCCCTAAATTGATAATAATAACACCAAATATATAAAATACATTAAAAACGCAAAATCAAACGATTAGTTTAAAATACAATTCGAATCACATTTAAAATAAAAATGAAATTAAGTGGGAACCCACGAATCATAACCGTAGGGGTAAGGAATTAAAATTTCACCAGGCCTGGCCACTTGTGCTGGTCCATATGGGCCGATAGAAATAGCCAAAGAGGCCACTTACATACAGTGTCCCATAGAGAGAAGGGGATCCGACTGGACCCCGGCCAAAGGCCTGACGGAAAAGCTCCGTCTTGCAGGCCCTGCGGAAAGATGTCAAATCCCACAGGGCCCTGGTCTCTTGTGACAGAGCATTCCACCAGACTGGGGCCAGGGCTGAAAAGGCTCTGGCCCTGGTTGAGGCCAATCTAACCTCCTTGAGGCCCAGGACCTCAAAAGTATTATTGTTTGTGGACCATAAGGTCCTCCGCGGTGCATACCAGGAGAGGCGATCCTGTAAGTACAAGGCTCCTAGGCTGTATAGGGCTTTAAAGGTTAAAACCAGCACTTTAAACCTGACCTTGTACTCCACCAGGAGCCAGTGCAGCTGGTGTAGCACTGGATGAATGTGGGCCCGTGGTGAGGACCTTGTAAGGAGCCTCACCATGGCGTTCTGCACCCACTGGAGTTTCTGGGTCAGCTTCAAGGGCAGGCTTGCGTAGAGCAAATTACAATAATCTGCCTGTGTGGCATGTGTCGTTTCTTTCATTGTACAAATCATCTCTCTGGTGACCTGCACTCTGCAGCCTTCTTGGGTGCTCACCTTTTCTGAAACTCCCATGTCATATTCAGTTCTGCTTTCCTGTAAGCAGAGGAAGGTGCGGATGCTGCCCAGTATGGATGACAGCTGACAGCTATGGCTGAGTGAATCTGTGAGTTTCAATTGCCTTCATTTTCTCATTTTTCCACCTTTAAGTTCAGTTCTCTACATTTCCACATATGTGTGCACTTTTTTATTTAAAAAGTCCTCATGAAAACTCACCAGCATTTTAGTGTGAATTTATCTTAATACATACATGGTTGTACGCGATTTTGCTGAACATAAAACATTTCTTGCAAAACAACTAGGTAGATTCATCTTTACATGTGACGTGAAGTGCATTTATCCCACATCCCCAAGGGAAATACACACGGGGAGAATTTCTAGGGGGTTTTTTGGTGGGGGGGGGTCACACTAAAATGCTGATGAATTTCCAGGAGGGCGTTAAAAAATGTAAACTGATATGGAAACATGGAGAACTGAGTTTTAAGATTGGGAAAAATGAGAAACAGAGAAAGCAAAATCAACAGATTCACCCATTCCTAGTCCACTTTAAAGATAAAAAGAACTACCTGTATACAAAAGGAGAACCTTGACATGGTCCATCTGTATTTAGCAACTGGGCAACAAACTGAGCTGGCAGGCATGTCACTTGGTCACTGTCTTCTTCCCTACTATGTTGCATTTCTATTTATATTATAATAATTGTTTTTAAACCTGTAACTTTACTTTAGCATATGCAAATGTTATGCAAATATGTGACTGTTTTTGTCCCCGCTCATTTGGCGATGCATATGTGGCTACCCTATGTCTTATATACATTTTGGCGAGCTATACAGTGGTGGTGCTGGGTTATTGCAGCATGAAGCTGCCCTAGAATAATGTTTGGTTTTGAAGCAGCAAGTGGTGCAGGTGTCTAGGGGCCTTTAGGCCCTTTTACTATCAAGTAGTATATACATTTAATGAAATAAATAAATATTCTTGCCCATCCCTTTGTTGTTGTTGTTGTTTAGTCATTTAGTCATGCCCGACTCTTCGTGACCCCATGGACGAGAGCATGCCAGGCACGCCTGTCTTCCACTGCCTCCCGCAGTTTGCCTGTTGGTAGCTTCGAGAACACTATCCAGCCATCTCATCCTCTGTCGTCCCCTTCTCCTTGTGCCCTCAATCTTTCCCAACATCAGGGTCTTTTTCAGGGAGTCTTCTCTTCTCATGAGGTGGCCCAAAGTATTGGAGCCTCAGCTTCAGGAGCTGTCCTTCCAGTGAGCACTCAGGGCTGATTTCCTTAAGAATGGATAGGTTTGATCTCCTTGCAGTCCATGGGACTCTCAAGAGTCTCCTCCAGCACCATAATTCAAAAGTATCAATTCTTCAGCGATCAGCCTTCTTTATGGTCCAGCTCTCACTTCCATACATCACTGCTGGGAAAACCCTAAAAGGTAAAGGTAAAGGTACCCCTGCCCGTACGGGCCAGTCTTGACAGACTCTGGGGTTGTGCGCCCATCTCACTTAAGAGGCCAGGGGCCAGCGCTGTCCGGAGACACTTCCGGGTCACGTGGCCAGCGTGACATCGCTGCTCTGGCGAGCCAGAGCCGCACACGGAAACGCCGTTTACCTTCCCGCTGGTAAGCGGTCCCTATTTATCTACTTGCACCCGGAGGTGCTTTCGAACTGCTAGGTTGGCAGGCGCTGGGACCGAGCAACGGGAGCGCACCCCGCCGCAGGGATTCGAACCGCCGACCTTTCGATCGGCAAGTCCTAGGCGCTGAGGCTTTAACCCACAGCGCCACCTGCGTCCCCTCTATGGTCCCTACTGGTGTTCAATTAGTTTCAGCCTAAATTAAAAGTCCTAACTGGTCAAGGAACCACATACCTGAAAGTGGGGTTACAGGGAACCAGACAGAGGGCCTTCTCGGTAGTGGCGCCCGCCCTGTGGAACACCCTCCCTTCAGATGTGAAGGAAATAAGCTGCTATCTTATCTTTAAAAGACATCTGAAGGCAGCCCTGTTTAGGGACGTTTTTAATATTTAATGCTGTGTTGTTTTTAACACTCAATTGGAAGCCTCCCAGAGTGGCTGGGGAAACTCAGCCAGATTGGCGGGGTATAAATAAATTATTATTATTATTATTATTATTATTATTATTCCTTCTTCAGCATGTTCCTCCCCAGTCAGTGAGATCAACTGCAAAGGCTCTGCTTTGGACTCCATCCTTTTAGAAGATTAGATCAATGTAGGTCTGGGGCAGGACCTTTCTGATGGTGGTATCAGTGTTTTGTTCTCATCCCTCTATTATTTTCACCACTGAGAAGAGTGGGAACTGTTTGGCCACTTCTCTCTGTTGCATTCCTCTGCTTGGTAGCGGTAACTACGGGGGGCCAGAAATATTTTTTTAAATGGTTGTATTAGTGTTTGATGAATTATTATTTGGTTTTCCCATTCTTATGCAATGATTTGGGTATCACAGTAGAAACACACACACACACACACACACACACACAAATGAACAATAATGGTATTGGGTTTCTTTAAAAAAATGTACCAAATATTATTGCAGTTCAAATGAGCAGTCCACTTTTTTTCTTTCTTCCCCAGGCTCATCTCAGCTGGGAGTTAGCGAGACCTTTGGGTGCACATTGCTGATATGAAGATCTTAAATATGTCAGCTCTCCAGTTCCTTGGGAAATGAAACAGCATCTCCCTTTGGTCAGCAGCAAACATCCAATGGATTTATTGCCCCCAGTTTGCAATAAAGTTCTCAGCAGCTGCATCCGGCGCCCTCTGCCACCCAACACACAAACACACTCACACTCCTCTCTCCGTTTGCTTTGTTCTGCTTGCGCATAATGTCAACTCATAAACCTTTCATCAAGTCAACCAGGTGGAAAAAACCCATTACTGAAAGAAGTACTCATTCAGGTTCTGGGGCGGAGGAGAATGGGGCCAAAGGAGGCCGGGAAAGTTCCCCGATGGCTTTAAAAAATAGCTGTGTGTGCTCTTAGCTGAAAAGCCGGCTTTGCTGTGCCCCTCAGGTGCTGCCGGGCCTCTGAGAAGGCTGACACATCAGTCATCCTGGTGACAGGATCTGGAATGCGCTGTGTACATAACCAAAGAGGCAGCACTTTCAGCTTAATATGGGGTGATGAAAGGAAGGTTTCAGCACAAGACGGCTGTGCCAGTTCAAGCACAAACACTTGTACATTTATGGGGAAGGCTTGAGATTGGGGAGGGTAGCTCTTCCCTGCAAAAAGAGATGTGTTCAAAATTCCTCTGGCTGCAGCTCATCTGTTGACAGATAATGTTAGTTACCTGAACTGGCCTATTTCAGCAGGTTCTGATAAATGGGCAGGGTGAGACCACAAATGGAGAAGAACTGGAAGCAGCGGGCTGCTATGGTTAATACACAAATTCATAGTGAGTCTCTGGCAGATAGAAAGATGACCAGTACAGAAATTCAGAGGAACCCAGGATTGGGGTGTGCGTGAATCCAATCCCTGAAATCTCGGGGAAAATCGGAGCACATGGAATTGGAGTCAAAGTGACTCCAAAGCAATCACCACTATGTCCCATCCCTCCCATGCAGTAGCAGTCTAGACTATCCGCCTCTCTGAAGGGGGTGGGGGGGAAGAGGCAGAAAGTCACAGATCTAAGGTCCCCTTTCCTTTTCAATGTATGTGTGTGTGTGTGTGTGTGTGTGTGTGTGTGTTTTGGATGTGAGACACTAGAGGTGGGCATTGTAAAAATCCCCCTTCGCCAATCTGAAAAGAGGAGCCTAAGTTTGTTCTTCTCCACCAGGCAGGTTTTTCCGCATAGCCAAGATCTAGCTACTCCAGTCACCTCAAACCTCAGCCACTCCTTCCCACCCCACTGGTCACCCTTCTCTAGGCCCCACTTAGGTCCAGCACTGAGGGCCTTCTGGCGATTCTCTCACTGTGAGAAGTGAGGTTACAGGGAACCAGGCAGGGGGCCTTCTTGGTAGTGGCGCCCGCCCTGTGGAACACCCTCCCATCAGACGTCAGGGAAATAAACAACTATCTGACTTTTAGAAGACATCTGAAGGCAGCCCTGTTTAGGGAAGTTTTTATGTCTGATTGTGTATTTATTTATTTATTGTATTTTTAATAATTTGTTGGAAGCTGCCCAGAGTGGCTGGTGAATTATTATAAGTGAGAGGATATATTTGTTAAAAGCACACAAGAGCAACTGTAGCGGGACATACTTCTTGCTTCAGATACATTGCCTTACCAACATTCAAACTTGATCAATTGATTGATCAATTGTTCAACAACAAGAAAAAACCAAAAACCTTCCATTGAGTAATTGATTAACATTTCTGTAATCAGTCTGCAGATGATAAACCCCACTAACTCCAAACTATGCACTGGGGAGTCAGGGGGGCAAAAAAGCAGAAAATGAGTAGACCACCCTGTCCTGTACTACTCCAGGTTCTGAGTACACCATGTGGTTAAAATGTCACAGGATACAAGAGCAAAAACCTGGAGCACAACAGTTGCCTTAATTCCAAATTTGCTGTTCTAATTATCAGACTACACCAGAGAAACATAAGAAGCAGCCTTTTACTGAATCAGTATACTTATAATGAATCAGAGGGTGGTGCTGTGGTCTAAACCACTGAGTCTCTTGGGCTTGCCAACCAGAAAGTCAGTGGTTCGAATCCCCATGACGGGGTGAGCTCCCGTTGCTCTGCATCAGCTGCTGCCTACCTAGCAGTTTGAAAGCATGCCAGTGCAAGTAAATAAATAGGTACCACTGCGGTGGGAAGGTAAATGGCATTTCTGTGTGCTCTGGCTTCCGTCACAGTGTCCCGTTGCACCAGAAGCAGTTTAGTCCTGCTGGCCCCATGACCCGGAAAGCTGTCTGTGGACAAATGCCGGCTCCCTCGGCCTGAAAGCGAGATGAGCGCCACAACCCCATAGCCGCCTTTAACTGGACTTAACCATCCAGGGGTCCTTTACCTTTACCTTTCTTTTACTGAATCAGACCATTGGTCCCTCCAGCTCAATATTATCTACATATCTCCCACTTAGACTACTGCAATGCGCTCTACGTGGGGCTACCTTTGAAGGTGGGGCTACCTTTGAAGGTAACCTGGAAACTACAACTAATCCAGAATGTGGCAGCTAGCCTGGTGACTGGGGGCGGCAGGCGAGACCACATAACACCGGTCTTGAAAGACCTACATTGGCTCCCAGTATGTTTCCGAGCACAATTCAAGGTGTTGACCATTAAAGCCCTAAATGGCCTCGGCCCAGTATTCCTGAAGGAGCGTCTCCACCCCCATCGTTCTGCCCAGACACTGAGGTCCAGTGCTAAGGGCCTTCTGGTGGTTCCTTCATTGCGAGAAGCAAAGCTACAGGGAACCAGGCAGAGGGCCTTCTCGGTAGTGGCGCCCGCCCTGTGGAACACCCTCCCAGCAGATGTCAAAGCGATAAACAACTACCTGACATTCAGAAGACATCTTAAGGCAGCCCTATTCAGGGAAGTTTTTAATGTGTGATATTTTAGTGTATTTTTGGTCTCTGTGGAAGCTGCCCAGAGTGGCTGGGGAAACCCAGCCAGATGTCAGGGTACAAATAATAAATTGTTGTTGTTGTTGTTGTTGTTGTTGTTGTTGTTGTTGTAGGCTGGCAGCAGCTCTCCAGGGTTTCAGCCAGGGACCCTCTGCCAGCACCACCTGGAGATGCTAAGGGTTGAATTTGGAACTTCCTGCACACAAGACATGTTCTCCAATACTAAACTGCAGCCCTCCCCTTATAAAAAAAACCCCAGTGAGTCTAGATGACCAGTATTCTACATGAAATATCCATGTGAACTTGTAAAATAGCAAACCAGAAAAGGAGGAAGGAGATTTGTCTGTTCTAATAAATATTGAAATCAAATCAGCCAGTGTTGGCTGGTGTCTTCCCGAGTTCATGTCTAGCAGGACTGCAGTGATTTCCACATAAATGAACTCAAGTAATTCATTTCTTCTTCTTCTTCTTTTTACTCATATGGGATAAGAACAAAGCCATCTGGCTCTTGCTTTAGGTGTCAGAACCACTCACAAAACCAAACCCTAATCTTGAACGATGTACTCTGACTGGCTATGTTAATGTTCTCCTTTCTCTCTGCCTCCCAGAAACCAGATTCAGATGTTGCCATCCCATTAGAGACCTGACAATCACACACAATCAAGAGCCATAATAGGAGTACATGATTCAGCCAGAATGGCCACAAAAGGTTTCTGGCATCTATGGGCACAGGGACAAGCAAGTAATTCTATCCTTTGGCATGATCCATTGGCGGCACTGAGCTTGAGCAAGCCCTATGCATGCACTATTGAGATGGTAGCCAGAATCAGGTACACCACTGCCCTCCTTTGATGTGAAAAGACATCATTTTAAAAGATTGAGTGCAAGAAACAAGTAGCACATGTAGGGGCTCCCATACAATGACTGGTCCCCAGTTTGTCCTGGGTTCACACAAGAGTCTGCTCAATATGGTATTCAACTGACTTTCAGAGGAAAGATGCTATCACTCCTACTACACAAATACACCAGATACTCTGAACTCCCACACCTCATTAACCCAAGCCCATGGTCTGAAAAGATGGTTATTGCAGTCCAACAACTCCTGGAGAGCACCATGTTGCTACGTCTGCATTAATTTAATGAGGGATAGTCAGAGGCTAAGGGACACAGGTGGTGCTGTGGTCTAAACCACAGAGCCTAGGGCTTGCCAATCAGAAGGTCGGTGGTTCGAATCCTCACAACGGGGTGAGCTCCCATCATTCAGTCCCAGCTCCTGCCCACCTAGCAGTTCGAAAGCACATCAAAGTGCAAGTAGATAAATAGGTACCACTCTGGCGGGAAGGTAAGCGGCGTTTCCATGTGCTGCTCTGGTTCACCAGAAGCGGCTTAGTCATGCTGGCCATATGACCCAGAAGCTGTCTGCGGAAAAATGCCGGCTCCCTCGGCCTATAGAGCAAAATGAGCAAGCAACCCCAGAGTCGTCCGCAACTGGACCTAACGGTCAATGGTACCTTTAATCAGAGGCTAGGCGTGAAGTGATGTATGAGCATTTTCCAGCTACGTATAATGAATGCACATGCCCTTTTGTCAAAAATGTAAGGTGTTCAGATAAAGAGACATACAAGCAGCTAAAGGACATTGATCCATTATCCAGTGTTTTGAAGTGATTCAACACTTACCAGTCCCAGAGAGACTAGTGGTGAGGCATGGCATGTAACATGTAGTTTGACAATCAGACTGAGCTCAGAGTACACACACACACACACAGAGAGAGAGAGAGAGAGAGAGAGAGAGAGAGTAAACCAAGGGTAAGGCTAAGAGGCAAGATTATGTGGATTTTTTTCGGGGGGGATTAAATGTGGCTTTTACTGCTTTCAAACTTATTCTTTTCTTTTCTTTTCTTTTCTTTTCTGGAAAGCTGAAGTTCTAATGTAACAAATACATCTGAAATATGATATTTAAACTCATTATCCCTTACACACCCAAGAATTCCCCTTCCCCAAATGATTCCCCCCTTTCTTTTCACTTTAGGACTTTGACTGAAATATCCCCCCCCCCCCAAAAAAAATAAAGACATATAAGGCCTTGTTCTTATGTGACCTCCCACCTGAGAAGAGCACCCTCCATGTTTTGTCTCTAAGCTTAGGGACTCAGACTGTGTGTTAGCACATTTCCTTAAAGGCCCCAAAGAAGACCTGGAGCTAGTTATAATTTTGTTGGTGTCCAAACAAAGCATTTCAAGCATGCCTAAATGAAATGTTTTGACATTCAAAATCATGCTCATTCATATAGTCCCCCAAAACACGTGCTTCAGGTTTGACATTCTCAAAATATTTTTCTTCCGAAATGTGGAAAAATTCAGTTTTGTCACAAAACAATGACAGCTGTGTCACAATTCAGTCTGTATATGATTTTGAAATATTGTACATTCTGGAAAATTAACCCCCCCCCCTTCTCTCTGACCACCTGATACACTGACGTTCACATACAAAATCTGTGCGCAAAGGCAGCCAGGGATTTCATGCTGGGAGATGCTCAGAAACAAAACAGAGCCATGCAGACACTATTTCTCCGGGAAGTTTCTCCCAGCCCAAACAGAGAACACTGATTCCTGTCTATGAGGGCTTAATGGCTATCTTGGGTAGGAATAGCCAGGCCAGGGCTAGGGAATACTTCACTGCCAGGAAGATGTTCTGTGATACATTTCTAATAGCACACCAGATGGGGCAGCCCCAAACAGAACAAACAGTTCCTGGAACTAGCCTAGTTAGCTACCAAGAGGGTGAAAGTTCTAAGCCAGAGGTGGGGAACCTCCAGCCCATACAGTATGTTGAGTTGACAGAGCTCAAACAGATGCATGAATTCTTTATCATGATAGTTCAGAACAAAGGTCCACAGTACCGGATTGCCTATGGTCCCCATGCCTTTTAGGGGTCCCCCAACAACGGATCAAAATTGAAAATGATTTGATCTTGAAAGAAAATTGCAATCAAGCTTTCTTAGTTCAGTGTTATCCTACCAGAGCACGCACATGAAAACACCCCCCACCCCAAGATTTTGACTGTCTGAGGGCCTCCACAGGATTATCTGGCACTGAAGGTCCATGTGCTCCAGTAGCCAGCCTCCAACTATCACCCCAACATGTTCATAAGAGCAGAAGAATAAGACATACCAGAAACCAGCTAAGTCTTGACCATAAAGCGTAAAGGTAAAGGGACCCCTGGCCATTAGGTCCAGTCGCGGATGACTCTGGGGTTGCAGTGCTCATCTCGCTTTACTGGCCAAGGGAACCGGCGGACAGCTTCTGGGTCATGTGGCCAGCATGACTAAGCCACTTTCTGGTGAACCAGAGCAACACACGAAAGTGCCGTTTACCTTCCCACCGGAGCAGTACCTATTTATCTACTTGCACTTTGAGGTGCTTTCGAACTGCTAGGTTGGCAGGAGCAGGGACTGAGCAACGGGAGCTCATCCCGTTGTAGGGATTCGAACCACCGACCTTCTGATTGGCAAGCCCTAGGCTCTGTGGTTTAACCCACAGCACCACCCACGTCCCTCTAGTCTCGACCATAGAGAATTGCAATACTTGGGTGGGTGGGGAGAGGAACAGAGATCCCCCACAATCGGAGTATACTGAACCTGTTGCATAATCCTGCCCCACTCATTGCTCATGCTGGAACAATCCTCAGCTTTTGATAGCATTAGAGTGAAACAACTGGGAGTTTTCCATGGCAATTACACTTCAGCCTCATGGACAAGAATTGCTGTGGTTGCATTGCATTTTGCAGCTGTTCTAGTGATGAAATACCGTACCCTGCAGAAGGGAACATGGGAGCGCACCTGGGAGAGGAGGATGAAACAAGCTTGTATTAATGAAAAACAAATTGTTGGCTGTTAGGGTCAGATGAAGCAGATGTTTGGGGGGGAATAGCCAAGGTTAGGTTCATTCAAAAGCAGAAATCTATCTGTAATGATGGTAATAAAATATGTATTGCTTTCTTTCATGCCGCCTGAGGTCAGTTCTTAATGTGGCCATGTGTATTACTTTACAGAGGACAGCGCTCTGTTTACAGGGGTGCCTGGACCAAATTGGGATTTAAAGATTGTGGTGTCTATGTTTCCTATTTAAAGAGAACATTCCTCTGTCTGAAGGGCTCTCCAGTTCAAACTTTTTCCTTGACCACTGGGGTCCTGGCATTGGCAACCTCAAGACTACTTTACTGCAATATGTTCTATGCGGGGCTTCCCTTCGGCTCAACCTGGAAGCTCCAGCTGGTGCAAAATGCAGCAAAGTTGTTGACTGGGGTTATTACACAAACATGTCCCAGAAAAGAGAAATCATGTGATGTAGCTACATTGTGTATTTAAAACTATTTGGAATTGGTTTAAATCAATTTAATTGCTAACTAATTAAAGAACTTTAACAATGCTACAACAACTAGGGGAAACAATTCAATTCTGCTCACATTTAAAGGCCTAGTCCACATTTCCCAAAACAATTTATGAACTGAAATGCAGCAGATTTGCATTACTCTGAATTTTGCAATGCAATTCTCCAGCCAAGTAAAATGTACAAAAATGCATATACTAGGATAGAGTATGCATTAAAATGACATACACTGTGCATTATACTGGAGAAAACATGCTTTGCAAAAAAGAAAAAATGTCTGTTAGACAGAATTGCATGCAAAAAAAATGCCTATTAGGAAACAAATGCAACAAAATGGTGGTGAATTTTCATGAGGACACTTTTTTAAAAAATGCAAACTAATGTGGAAATCCGGAGAACTGAAATTAAGAGTGGAAAAGGGTGAATCAGAGAGAAGCCAAAATTCCTAGATTTGCCCATCCCTAGCTACGGTCTGGGACATTTTTAGCCACATTCATGCCATGATAAAAACTATGATATCAATTTAAGCATTCATAGAATTGTAGTGTTGAAGGGGATCCTGGGGGGTCATCTAGTCCAACCCCTGGCAATGAAGGCATATACACCTGTGCCATATGGGGATTGAATCTACAACCTTGGCATTATCAGCATCACACTCTAAATAGCTGAGCTATCCCGAGAAATGGCTTCTTCCAAAAGATTATGGGAGCTGTGGATTACTAAAGGTTCTGAGATTTGTTAGGAGACCCCGCTGTTCCCCTCACAGAGCTACTGTCCTCAGAGTGACTGAACAACCTCCCCCCAACCCCGTTCCCAGGAAACTCTGGGAATTGTAGGTCTGTGGGAGAAGTAGAGGAGGTCTCCTAACCACTCTCAGCACCCTTAACAAACTACAGTTCCCATAATTCTTTGTGGGGAATGCCATGAGTATTTAAAGTGATGTCATAGTGCTTTAAATGTATGGTGTAAATGTGGTCTTACACCATTCACTTTTGCTTTAGGCCTAACACAACCATGCCTGTTTTCCCTTCTTCAAAGGACACTCCCAGTTAAAACTGCACAGCAATAATGATAAAAAAGAACACTGTGACATATTCCTTCCTTGTGGTGGCATGTTCCTTTCCCCACTTCAGCTTGATAGGTTTTCCTGGTCCAGTCTCCCTTGATCTCTGGCCTCTGTTCTTCCAAATTAAATTTCAACTTTTTTTTTTTTTTTGGCAGATCATCAGTGGAGTGACAAGCCAGGGCCTGAGCTGTCTTTTAATACACAAAAGCATAAATAATGCCATCCATCACAACTGTCACTTGGAAAGATAGATTGCTCATTGTCCAGACACTGAAATGACACACAAGTGAAAGTTAGAAAGTGTCTTTCCCCTCCTTTTTTATATTTCTTTCTTGCTTTGTGGTTCTGTTCTCTTTCCTCCTCCCTTTCCTTTCTTTCTGAAGTTGCCAGGCTGCTTGATTCTGATTAATGGTGCTGTCAGGGTGGGATTCCGCTTGCCCGGGTAATGAGTTAGGAATGTATTCCCTGTCACAAACACACCAGATGTCAGGAGCAGAAGGGCCCGGGAATGCCAGAAACAATATATAGTTTCTTCCCAGTCCCCTGACAGGCCAATATGCTACACGAGGTCTAATTTATGTAGACAAAATGCAGGCAAGGGGCCTCAGTGGCAGAGGACTATGCCAGAGAACACACATAGCACAATGTAGAAGATGGGGAAAGAGGCAGAATACTGGCTGGGACACTGAAAAGCACGGCTCACATCAAATGTCCTTAACCGGGATGGTCCAGGACCATTTTGACTTCATTAACCTGTGCTTTGTGTCATTAGGGAAAGAAATCAAACCTGGCAGAAGGCTTCTGTTGCTTTAAATAGGCTCTACCAGATCACACATCCCTCACTCTTGGCCAGCACAGTCCCCACGACCATGTGCTCTGGAACAACACACTGCCATGTGTGCTTTTGTATCTCTGGGACAGAGTGCATATGCATGTGTACTGTGTGCAGGAAAGAGTGTGGTACAGTAGCTGTGTCAATGCCCATTGTGGCCACATCCACTTTCACTGGCCATACCCATCCCTAGCATGTAGACCTCGGAAGGTTGGCCAACAGCAAATGCAGCCCCTGGCCTCAACAATGTTTGCCACTCCATTCTTTCCACTGATCCCTTGAACTTCCCTTACCTTGGGTCTCTTTGTTTCTACCTCTTACCTTAAGGTGGATCTACACTCATGGTTTTTAATGTTAAGAGAAAGTTAAGGAATGGTTTTGATACCCATGTGGCTACATGATGTTCTGCTCTTAACATTATTAAAATGTGACAGCAGAGGACGCTGCAGAGCAACCAGAAACCAGGGAGACAGTGGGGAGAAAGCAAAAGAGAAAGCTTCCTGTTTTGCAGAGGTAAGAAACGCTTTATTTTTTGAGTATGCCCTGTGTTGTTTTAGAACGATCTAATATCGTTCTAATAATGTTAAACAGGACAGTGTAGATCCAGCCTTGGCCTTCAGTTGACGGCAGTGTGACATTTAATAGCTGCATTTCAAGAACTTTATTATGTAATGTGCCCTGAGGACATGTGGAACCCGATCCATGCTAAGGCAAAATCCAGTCCCATTACATGGGCTCCTCCCTATAAAGAGATGCCTTATGCTGAATCAGGCTGCTGGACTGTCTTTCTCAGTAGTGTGGAAGCTAAGGCCATGGGGCCTGAATGCAAGCCCTCAGGACATTTCTATATGGACCTCCAACTCTCTCCAGACCATGCCTCCTTCCTGCTCTATGCCATCCTCGAGTGATTTTGCCTGGCTGGAATGTGTACTTGAATTGTGATAACAGTTCTTGCTTAACTACATGAGGGATGGAGAAATGTGTGTGAGTAGCAGGATGTAGAAACACCTGCCATTTGCATAAGTGGAATATAGCCCACTATATAAGTGTCACATCCTTTACCCCAAATACTTTTTGCTTTTGGACCCACCCAATACTGGCATGTGGTCCTCAGAAGGTTGCAGTCTATGGTATGGAAAAGTAGTTTCACTATGGATCAGTCCTTAGTAAGTTTGGTTAGGAGGACTAACTTAAATTTTCTCTTAAAAAACTAACACCTAAAGTCCATGCAAACACTTCTTTCAACCAGCCAGCTTTTAGAAATACTAAAGGCAGGATGGGCCCCCAACACCAGGTACAATCAATATAGCCTTTCCCATAAACTTCCAGCTGCTGGCAGGCTTGCATCAACAATGCCTTTTCTTCTAAATCATTAGCTCTTTTTCTTCCCCTGACACAGAATGTTCTCATTTAAAATTGGTTCATTCCTTCTCAGAAACCCACTAATCAGAACCAGAGCCTAAGAGGCTGAAATAAAGGAAATAAAATGATATATTGCTGCGGCTTTCATTGTATAAGCCTGGGGCCTAGGCAGGTTGGTGTAGGAAGGGGGCTTTGTTTTGGTAACATTAGTTTTGCTTGTATTCCACTGATCAAAGGAGTGCATTGCTAAGTACACACACATGCACACGGACATATCATAAAATTGTGGCAGTCAATACCTAAATAAAAGACTTATATGTCCTAGGCCAGGGGCAGAGAACATCTAGCCCTCCAGATGTTCTTGGACTGCAGTTCTCCTCATCCCTGACCATTGGTCAAGCTGGCTGGGGCTGATGGGAGTTGAAGTCCAACTACATCTGGAGGGACGCCACTTCCACATCTGCTTCATGCAGAAGCTCATTTTCTATTTAACAGACTCTACCATCCCTGGTCACCAGGGACAATCTTCATTAAAATAAA
This sequence comes from Podarcis gaigeae, assembly GCF_964106915.1. NCBI lineage: Eukaryota > Metazoa > Chordata > Lepidosauria > Squamata > Lacertidae > Podarcis > Podarcis gaigeae. The sequence continues at coordinate 9,562,010 of NC_139692.1, forward strand.
GAAAGTAAAACCTTCCATCACCTCATAAGAACATAACATATGTTCTGCTGGATCACACAAAATACCCATCTCAACCAATATGCTGTCAAAAGGCCAGCCATGGGATTATGGGAAGCCTGTTAGGAGGACATGTGAACAAGAGAACTCTCAGCATTGTGCTCCCCAGCAAATGTTATTCCTGTTTTCTGAAGGAAGCCTTTTTGCCTCTAATAACTTCCTTGCCTCTGCTTATTAACTACACTGGAATCTTCTTGTCCTTGGTGGTATGTTTCATGATCTGTGGCATACATTCTAGCTGAGCTTCTATTATTATGTTGCTGAATAACTTCTGAGCATTCTGGGGGGAAAGTTGATCATCTTGACCATGGGTAGGCAAACTAAGGCCCAGGGGCATGATCTGGCCCAATCGCCTTCTAAATCTGGCCCATGGATGGTCCGGGAATCAGCATGTTTTTACATGGGTAGAATGTGTGCTTTTATTTAAAAAGCATCTCTGGGTTATTTGTGGGGCATAGAAACTCGTTCATCCCCCCCCCCAAAAAAAAACATAGTCCGGTCTCCCACAAGGTCTGAGGGACAGTGGACTGGCCCCCTGCTGGAAAAGTTTGCTGACCCCTGATCTTGACTTGCAACTTCATTGTTACTAGACCCCGTAGGTAGTTAGTTAGTTAGTTAGTTAGTTAATTAGTTAGTTAGTTTCATTCTCTTTTGAAGTCAAATGTCACTGTGAAAACTATCCAGCTTCACATATGCTCCCAATTGATTCACCAGCTTTCATGGATGGCCCTGGGTGCTGCTAAAGATAAAGTCCAGGGTCACTGTCCCTCTGGACAGCTCCATGAAAAACCATTCTGGAGCAGAGTTTATTAAAGTGTCTGTTTGTATTGACTGGAACCTGCATGTGTCTGGAACAAGAGGCTACGTGCGACAACTGAAGTTCCCCCATTGCTACCTTTCCTCCTTTGGATGCCTCCTGGATTTCATTGTTCATCTCAATATTACTCTGTGCATTTTGAATGTGTGGGTGGGGCTATAATACATCTACAGTCCAATACTAGATTGTTGTTGTTGTTGTTTAGTCGTGTCCGACTCTTTGTGACCCCATGGACCAGAGCACACCAGGCACTCCTGTCTTCCACTGCCTCCTGCAGTTTGGTCAAACTCATGCTGGTAGCTTCGAGAATGCTATCCAACCATCTCGTCCTCTGTCTTCCCCTTCTCCTTGTGCCCTCCATCTTTCCCAACATCAGGGTCTTTTCCAGGGAGTCTTCTCTTCTCATGAGATAGCCAAAGTATTGGAGCCTCAGCTTCATGATCTGTCCTTCCAGTGAGCACTCAGGGCTGATTTCCTTCAGAATGGATAGGTTTGATCTTCTTGCAGTCCATGGGACTCTCAAGAGTCTCCTCCAGCACCATAATTCAAAAGCATCAATTCTTCGGCGATCAGCTAGATTACCAAGTAGATAAATAGGTACCGCTCCAGCAGGAAGGTAAACGGCGTTTTTGTGCGCTGCTCTGGTTCGGCAGAAGTGGCTTAGTCCTGCTGGGCACATGACCCGGAAGCTGTACGCCGGCACCCTCAGTTATTAAAGCGAGATGAGCACCGCAACCCCAGAGTCGGTCACAACTGGCCCTACTGGTCAGGGGTCCCTTTACCTTTACTATTGCCACCCTACTGCATGCATTCTCCATCAGTTTTAAATACTAGATGATGTGAATTCATGCAGAATGACAACTCTGGGGACTCGTGTTTTAAAAATATACCCAGGAGTCTCCAACAGACAAAATCAGAAATGAAAAACCGGGAGCTGATTGAGTAGGCACAGGTGTCGGTGAGCAGGGACAGTTGGACTGCATGCCAAGGAGCAGGCTCTCACTTCTGTGCTTATAACCAGTATGTCAGCAGGCTGAATTATTTAAACTAGAACCCTCTGAACTTTCCTGAATGCCTTAATATGAAAGATTTATGCCTATCACAGCAAGCCTCTGGCCTTTATAACCTGAGTTCCTGTCGAACTGGGTCAAAACCTGGTCAGCGTTCAATCATGTCTTCACCTTTGCCAGCGCTGCTGCTAGGAGGGGATTGCATTTCAAGCGCTCCCCTCACATAGTTTGATAAAAGCTCACGAGGACAAATGGCACCCACTGAAGAGGCATTGCTCTCAGGAAGAGAGCAAGCATTTCCAATCAAAGGCTTCTCCAGCTGCTTTGCTTGAAAAACATCACTTGGGAGCAAGACTGGAAAGAGTAATTTTCAAAGATCTCAGCACCTGGAAAGAAGCATTTTGACATGAGATGTATCTTGGAAAAGGGGGAAGATCCAGCTGCAGCCTGACAAATTATAGGCAATTCTTATTATCCTAAGGTTCAGGGAACTCACGGAGAACTGACCCTAATAAAAATGGTCTAAGACTCTGGACAGATTCAAAGAACAGGGACCAAGATGCTCTACTCTCTTCGAACCCACTTTAGACTTTCACACATCAATTTGCAACATATACAATGATGTGTCATTACAAATAGAGATGGACAAATCAATTTCAATTTCTCATTTTTCCATTGTTAATTTCAGTTTGCCACAACTTTGCATCACTTTGTGATTTCTTAAAACTAACAAGACTTTGTCAGCATTTCAGAGTGCATTTCTCCTAATATATCCATTCTGGAAAGCCATTTTGCATCATAATATTGAAGTGACAAATTGATTGGATAAATCTACATTGTCACCCACAGTTTATTCTCGATCAGATTTCACAAACATTGAATTCCTGAAGCCTCCTTCATCATGTGTGAATGAGCGTGAGTGAAAATGGGTCAATGCCAAAGATGCCCAGATTTCAAATTTCACATCATCCCCAAAGTAGTTTATTTCTGTGACTGTGTTCTAAACGATCAGGGATAGTTGTGGGTACAATTCTTAAATATCCTGGAACTTGTGGTGCCAACATAACTGATGATTTATGGTGTCGCAAAATAATCCATTGAATTGTGACATTACCTCATTCTGTGGTGCCCCTCAGATCCCATAAACACAAGTGTGTGTGTGTGTGTGTGTGTGTGTGTGTGTTGTATTTGAGAGGGTGTGTAGAGCAAGGCCAAACAAATGACTCATGCTAACCTGTGTGTCGAAGGCAGAACATATTGCAAAGATCAACCCCATTCCAGCTTGTGTTCAATTTGGAAATGCCAAAGATTGTTTCATAGTCTTCTGCAATGTTCATTATAAAAGTCCCCAGATGGCAGATGGCTATTAGCTCACCGTGACCTATATAAATGTCAAACGCAGAGCTATTGCCCCAGTGAAAATCTCAAAATAAATAACAACAGGAGGGATGCTGTGCTGCTGTCACTGGGATTTAAGGCTTATGAATTTATGCTAATTTATCCCAAAGTCAGCTGTGGAATGAAGCTCATCCTTTCAGAGGGGTACACTTAGCACCTGTTAGAAGAGGAAGTCAAATCCTGTCGGATGCCTGCTCCTCTCTTTTCTCTCTCTGCCTCCCTCCCTCTCTGCTCCAGCTCTCTGGACAGCTACCCCAAGAGGAACAAGCAGTATATCTGACATTGCAGCCTATATGCTAGTTACTAATATTGATTAGTAGCAAACAATACCCATGTCACCTCTCCCTGATGGAACAAGCCAGCCTTTGTTTGCTAGCATCATACAGCACTCACGTTAACAATGCTCTCAAATCGTCTGTTGTTACTGTTATTGATCACTGTATCTCTGGAAATTCACAGGAAAGCCTTGGCTCTTTAAGGACTGCTTAAGTGTGATGTGTTTCAGTGAATCTCTTTCTTCTCATCTATATCAAGCTTAACAGAGCAAATATTATTTATATAGGTTTTTTCTTTTATGACATGTGAGATAGCAAGCATGCCATAATCAGTACAGTAGGACAGGAACAGGGTTTGGCCCAACACATTTTGCTGCCTGAGGCAAACAAGATACCCCCTCCCATTCCACATAGAGAAGCTGATTAGATTGGTAGTTGAATCTTACTCTCACACTGGCCATGAGACTGGTCCTCTACCATCCTTTTGGGCAGAAGGTTAGGTTAGGTTATGTAGGACATGCCATGTGACACACCACTGCTCTAAAACCTCTTGCCACCACTCCCCAGCCCTAAAATCCTGTGGTGACCGGGGGGCCGCTAGGGGGCGCATTGGAAGATGGCCGACAATACCATCTCTCCGGCTCACACAAGATAATTTAGAGGCTGACATGGGAGTATGCAGGCTCCCTTTGTTACCCCAAGGGAATGGGGAACACTGCCTTGCCTGCTGTTGCCATAAATCACCCCCGGATTCAAAAGAAGGGGGTGAGGGCACTAGGCACAAAGCCCTCGTGGGAGACGGCTCTCCCTGATGCTGTCTCTGATTGCACAGCTAGTTGCAGAGCTCAAAATAAACAATTAGAAAAAGAAGCAAATACACATACTTCAAGTGAAGATCGGGAGTAAAGACTGCTAATTAATGGGATCTCTGTGAAGTGGAGTGACAGGCTGGACAATAAATCAAGAGAAGACTCATCATTAAAAGATTGGTATGTCGGAGCGAAACTGAAAAGGGGGGGAGGAAAAAACTTTTCTTTTTTGTCTTATGTGAGTACCCAATAACCCTCCACCCCCAAAGAAAAAGAATTGTTGCAATTACTGATCACAAGCAGGAAATTAAGAACTGTGTGGAAATAAATTACTAATCAGAGAGAGGACTTGTGGGAACATCGGGAAAGGAAGGAAAGCTTTGTGACGCAGTTACAAATAGAGAATCGTTACGGCAGGCCTGCCTACAGTAGTACGAGGGGGAGGAAGACCATGGTTATCGGAATGTGAATGTATGGTTATTGGAATGTGAGTTTGACCTGGCAGGGCCCCCCGGCAAAATTGATGACAGACTGGCAGGCCTGTGGAAATCAACGGACAGACTGTGGGAATGTTCTGTACGGAGGTATGGAAATGGCGTCTGTCCTTTATGTGATATGGCTCTTGGAGAAGTGTAAAATCCACACAGGATATGTTTGTTTTCAACCCACTTGTGAAGACTATCAGAGATCACAAAGAAAGGAATATATGATAACAACAAGAAGATGAGGAAAATAACAAAGAGACTATCTGGACAGAACTGTGTAATTAAAGCAGCAGCAAGAGTGATGTTTGGATCCCTTTCAGAGCTCGAAGTATGGGTACCCCCACCAAAATTTTAAAAATTTGGCTGTGTAATTTGGAACTAATGTGATTTGGAATTAATGTGATCTGATTGGCCTGTTAATAAAAACTATTTAAAAAAAAATAAAATAAAATCCTGTGGTGACCAATTCAGCTTGACTAAAGGTAAGACCAGCCCTGGATAGGAATCATCTGCACATATTTATTTTATTTGATTATTACATTTCTATTGATGCTTCCACCAAAGCACTCAATATGGATTACAAGATCACCCAATTTTATCCTGACGACATCCCTGTGAGACAGGCTAGGCTGGGAGGGACTGGTCCAAGGTCAGTTAGTGAGATTCATAGATGAATAGAGCTCTGAACTGTGGTTTCACCTGTCCTAATCCAACACTCCAGCCACTACATCACACTGGCTAATACCAGTCGCGAGAACCCTCAGGAGGGAAGAGTGCTATTGAGCTCAGCTCCTGCTTGTGGGCTTCCCATAGGCATCTGGTTGGTCATGGTGAGAACAGGATCCTGCCCCAGATGGGTCAGTGGCCTGATCCAGCAGGGCTATTATTATATTCTCATGGAGGGCCATAAGTGTAATTCTGATGGAATGCCAATGGGGGAAACTCATCTGTGTTCTGAAGATTCTTCTCAAGGTTTTAAGATTGCATAAACATATCCATGTTTTATTTTATTTTTTATAATAATATTTATTGTTCATTAAAAGAAAACACCATACAGTGTTTACATTTCTTATAATCACCTATATTTTGACTCTTCCGAGTCGTCGAGTTCCCTCCATCCCTCCAAACTGACTTTCTAACTTCCAGACATAAGTTCATCCGCATTTCTCATTCCCCCTACCTACCTTTCTTTTTTACTTTCATGTTCCTTATAATTGTAAATAAGCTTCTGCTTTTGACTAGCAAACCTTTAAATCGATCATGTTAGTGATGTTAAATATTTACAATATTGTTTCAAATACGTAATAAATGTACTCCAGTCTTTTTCAAACCGTTGGTCTCACTGGTCTTGGATTTTCCCAGACAGTTTTGCCAGTTCTACATATTCAATCATCTTATTTTGCCATTCTTCTACTGTCAGAATTTCTTGCTACTTCCATTTCTGGGCTAAAAGAATCCTTGCCGCTGTTGTAGCAGATAAAAATAAAGTATAGTCTTTCTTGGGAATCTTTTCTCCTAGAATACCTAACAGGAAAGCTTCTGGTTTCTTATGAAAAGTGTTCTTAAACACTTTCTTAACTTCATTATAAATCAAATCCCAGAATGCTTTCACCTTGGGGCAAATCCATCACATATTATATCAATTCCCTTCTTTTTCTTTACATTTCCAGCATAGATTATCAGATGTCATGTACATTTTTGCTAATTTAGTTGGCGTCAAATACCATCTATACATCATTTTCCATACATTTTCCTTTAACGCAGTACAAGTTGTAAACTTTAAACCATTTCCCCATAACCTTTCCCAATTCTCCAATTGTATATTATACCCAAAATCTTTAGCCCATTTAACGTATCCATGTTCATCTCCTTTCTCCAGGTGCCCCCTTCTCCATGTGTTAGGTAGATAGCAAGTAGGGAAAGTTCCATTTCCTGTGGTGGTACCCAGTTTATAGAATACCCCTACCCAGGCATCTTTACCTGGCATCCTTTGATTACCATTTTTTAGGCCCCAGGTTAAAACAATCCCATGATTGATTTAAAGTTACAGAAGGCCAGGGGTACCAACTTGAATATAATACTGGGAGAGAGGGGAGAAGCAAGGCCTGCCCTGCAGAAACAATCACAAGATGCCCCTCAAATATTTTAGGGGGGGAGGACCCTGTTCCCTAGGAGTTTGCTCCTATGCAGGAGGCCACCACTTTTCTGAAGCTCAGCCACTTTGAGTCTGGCTAGTGCCCGAATGGGATACATGTCCATGGCTTCCATAATGGGGAAAATGGTGGGACAAAAATGTAAGAAAATAAATATTCTCCTAGGCATTTGATGGATGAGTTATGTTATGGCTTTGCCCCTGTTATTTGAAGGCTTCTAGGCTGCCTTTGCTGGTATTTGACATTGTTGCTACTTTTTAAAGGTGCTGACAGTGATTCATTTTGACATTTTTGTATGTGTGTATAAACACACACACACAAACATGCTGTTATTACATTTTGTAAGCCACTTGGAGGTTGCCTTGAAAGGTGCTCTAGACATGTTTTAAGTAAATAAAATGTATCCGAGATGCGGTTGATCTTACGTATGTGGGCAACGCATAACAAAAGAATGTTCAAGTCCAGTCTCATCCACTGGTGCACTGCTTTAAATCAACTGGCTATTGAAATTGCACTTGAAAATTAATTTCCAGCAAGGTCTCTCCTGACAGCTGACAGATTGCTGTAATGCAGTGTATATTTTGTTTGTGCCCTCCTGTGAAATGGAGGTCTTTGAACAAAGCTTTCCACCCCCCCTTTCTTTTCTTAATGTGTGCAGTTTCACAGCCCCATCAAAACAGCATTAGCGCCATCTCCATCAACTGAGTTGTCAAGTCCTGCGTTGGTTCAGGTCCCCTCTTTGCCAACAGTACAGCACCCTGACTGAAGAAACAGGTCTGGCCAAACTGCCAAAGAAACAGTTACAACTCTTGTCTCCGAAGTCCAATCACCACTGGGACACCCTGCCTCCCCATGCCTCCTGGTAAAGCCACTTCTGCGCTAAGAAGGAGGTAGGGTTGCAGGCTTCACAGCCCCATGCAATTAGGGGGATTCCTGGTTGCGTCACTCCCAAGCCAGCCAATCAGCTGGCTCGGGGCGGGGCCTGCCCTATAAGGCAGGACGCGGCCAGGGATCTCCCTCTTTGCTGCCCGCCACCTGCTTTTTCCCACCCTCCCGCCCTAAAAGGTTTTCTTTTTGACCTTGCTATGGACCTTGGTTGGTCACCGTTGAGGGGCCTGGTAGGAATTTTTCCACTTAGCAAATTGGCACCAGCCACTTGGTTTTTGCCTACCTCGTAGCAAATCATCACAACTTCCTGGGTATTGGTGGTTAGGCATTGGTTTAGTTCTGTAGATGGATGAGGGGAGGTAGCGGCATCACCTGCATATTGAAGGGTAGTCCGCTAAAGGATTCCTGGGGGCGTGGCCCTGTCCAAAGCCTAGGAAGGCTACGGCCTAAGGCACACCCCCTATTGGTGACCCTGGGGGAGTTCCTAGTTGATGTACATCAGCAGGGCTCCCCCTCTACTGGTGCTTAACCCTTCCCGGACTTCAAGCAGACGGGCTGGAGTCGGATATAGTCGGTTAGGACCAATGCCTAAGCCAATACCGCTCATTACCTGTAACCAATAAAGTTGTGGCCTTTTCTAGCCCATTAACCTTAATAATTGTGTCATGTGTCATTATTTCCACCTGCGGGGGCCGGGAACTTGCCACGCAATGGTCATTTATGTGTGGTGTGATTTCGTCTTGTCCAATGTTTCCTAACTTTCAGGGTACAGAAGTCAAAGAAGTATTATTAAGATGGATAGGTTACAGTGGTTTTTTTCTTTTAAAAAATGTGTTTAGGGGTACTCTCATTTTCCTACTCATATTGTAATACTGCCCCTCAATGAGGCCAAACTTAGATTTACAAAATGTTTAGGGTATGCGTACCCCTGCGTAACCCCCACCCCAGAAAAGAGCACTGGATAGGTAGATAGATCATAGGAAGGTGAAGCAAATTTCATTAGGTTGTACACCCAGTGAACATTCATTGAATACATCCTCATACTAAACCATAAAGCGCATTATTCATCAAATAAGCTAAAGAAACTAAGGAAGGCACATTTTATCATATGTGGTGGGAATGTAAAATTGTTAAAAACTTTTGGGAAATGATATACAGTTAACTGAAAAAAAATGTTTAAAATAGCGTTTGTAAAAAACAACAACCAGAAGCCTTTTTTGCTAGGCATTTCAGGTCAAGAACCGCTGAAAGAAAAATGGAAAATATTTATGTACAGCGGCAAGAATCTTATTAGCTCAAGGTTGGAAGAAAGAAGAAGTACCAATGAAAGAACAATGGCAAGAAAAATTGATGAACTATGCAGAATTAGCAAAGTTAACAGATAAATTGCATGAAAAGGACAATAGAGACTTTAAAAATGAATGGGAATCTTTTACAGTTTATTTACAAAAACAACATAAAGAATTGGACCCATTGGCAGGTTTTGAATAAACACCCACAATTTTATTTAATTAAAACATGGAGGAAGACAATGTAATGTCATTTTATGTATATTAACATGCAGAAGACAACAATTTTTGTAACATACCAGAAAGGAAAGATGAGGGGAGTCATGGGGGCGGGGGGGGGGGGGATGAAAAATGAAAAACTGGACAATTTGTTATGTGTAATTTGTTATAAAAGAGGAAATTTAATAAAATACTTCTATACTAAACATCTTACTTTTTATTAAAAAATTATTCAAAATTATAACAAGACATATTATCCAAAAACATTTCATCCTTGTTTTCCCCCTCATTTTTCCTCCCTCCCCCCTCCCACACAAAACCCACCCACCCCCCGACTTCCCTCAGTTCCAGTCTTTGGTTTCTCTAAGAATGCTGTTTTCTGCATGTTACAAAGTTGTGTAGATCCTCAAACTATTTAGCCGATTATTATCAATAAAAAGTTTGTGAATGTTTATTCAAAACCTGCCAAGGAGTCCAGTTCGCTTTGTTGCGTCTTCAGATACTTTGTAAAGGGTTCCCATTCATCCTTAAAGTCACAGTTATCCTTGTCCCGTAGCTTATATATTGGTTTTGCCAGTTCTGCATAGTCCATCAATTTTTCTTGCCATGATTCTTTAGTTGGGATTTCTTCAGTCTTCTATCCTTGTGCTACCAGAATACTCTCGGCCATTGTTGCATACATGAAGATGTTTCTTCATCTTCCTGTCCTACAGAATGACTCCCTTCTCCTCCTTGACAGCCACTGCTGGAGCCAATCATTCCACCGCTACTTCCATAAGCAAAGACAGGCAGAGATTTTGGGTCCCTTCCATGTCCATTCCAACGTTATTATTCAGTCTGCATCTCTCTCTGCTCCCCTACTCCTCTCTTCTGCCTTAGTCCCTCTCTTACTACCGTTTTCCTGTGGGGTCATAGCATCTGAGAGAGCTGCATTGTCACTCCATATGCTCTCCTTCTTGCCATGATCTCCGGTTTCTTTAAACATTAGGGTGTGTCTGTGCACACCCAGCACACCCTGTGTGCCTGCCTATGAGACAGATACTGTAGATATTTGAATCAGCTCACCAGCCACTGAAGTTTGTATTCAAGTACATAGATATACAAAGACAACTTAGCCGATAAAATTGCCGAACTAAATTTAACATCACAAAATTTACTCTTATTCATTATTAAAATCCCACAATGTCATCACTAATATTGATTTTATTTATTTATTTATTTATTTATTTATTTAACAAAATGTATATGCTGCTTAATGGTAACAAAACCTCTAAGTGTTCTACAATATTAAAATCACCAATAAAAACAGTTAAAAACAAATAGCAAAAGCATTTTGAAACAATTACAATCAGCAGTAACCTAAACAGAGATTCTAGATTCAGGTAGGTAACCGTGTTGGTCTGACACAGTTGAAATAAATAAAAATATTTTAAAAATGTCCAGTGAAACACATCAGCTTCAATGTGTCTAGATAACAAAAAATCATAATCCTAGTAATCCTTTGTTGCATCAATTAAGTGTTTTAAATTTGTTGTTAGCTGCCCTGAGCCCGGTTTTCTGAACTGGGAAGAGCAGGGTATAAATAAAAAATTATTATTTATTATTAGTATTAGTATTGTTATCAGTATTAGTATTAGCAATTTAACTGAGAGCTTCTTCATGCAAGGAGAGACACAGGTTTTACAATAACCCTCCCCTTGCATGACGAGCCCTGCATGATTATGTGTGTAAGGCTCCTTCACACAGCCACTGATTGCGTGGCGAAACCCCTCCCCGCAAGAGAAATGAAGACACAGGACACGTTATTTAAGGTTAATGGGCATAAAAAGGCCACAACTTTATTGATTACAGGAATTGGAAGGTATCGGCCTTAGGCATTGGCTCCTATCGGCTACCCGGCATGGAGACCGGAAAGGGTTATCCACAAGCCGTGAGAGTCCTGTTGAAATACGCCAATTAGGATCCCACGGGTGTCACCGCTCGGGGACGTGCCGGGGGCCCTGACCTCCCTAGGTTTCGGACAAGGCAACGCCCCCCGGAGTCCTCTACCGGACTACCCTTTCCATTGGGGAAGGTGATGGCGCTTCCTTCCCCCCCATTCATTTGCATAACAATTGACCCCTGCCAATGCCTAACCGCCAATACCGAGGAAGTTGTGACATTTGCTACGAGGTAGGCGAAAAAACCAAAAGGCTAGAAGTGCGCCAAGTTGGAAAAATTCCTACCAGGCCCCTTGCGGCGACCAACCGAAGTCCATAGCAAGGTCAAAGCTACCTAGTCTTAAAGGGTGGGTGGGATGGAAAAACCGGGCAGCAGGAACGGGGGAAAAGAGCGCAGTCCCCGGGCGCCCTGGCCTTACATGGGGTCAGGCCACGCCTCCCCTGCCTGCCGATTGGCGGGCCAGGTCGCGGACACGCCCGGGGATTCCCTCATCTCGTGGGGGCTAGAACCAGCCCCCGCGTGCGTGGGAAGGGGATGGCCCCGCAACCCCCCCTCCTCTCGAGCTCGGAAGTGGCTTTGTGTAGCTGGCAGCATTTGTGGCCAGGATGAGAACTGGCAGTGGGATCAGGGCTCCAAAGCACAACCCCATTACTAGGGATGGGCAGATAAATTTGGTCCAGTTCACATTTCAAGGAAACTATACCAAAATCTAGCATTCACACATCTCATAATTTCACATTGCAGTTCTCCAACAAAGTCAAGTTTATACATAGGCATTTTTGGCAAATAATAATAATAATAATAATAATAATAATAATAATAATAATTATTTATTATTTATACCCCGCCCATCTGGCTGGGCTTCCCCAGCCACTCTGGGCGGCTTCCAAAAAAATATGAAAATACTGTAATACATCAAACATTAAAAGCTTCCCTAAACAGGGCTGCCTTCAGATGTCTTCTAAAAGTCTGGTAGCTGTTGTTCTCTTTGACATCTGATGGAAGGGCATTCCACAGGGAGGGCGCCACTACCAAGAAGGCCCTCTGCCTGGTTCCCTATAACTTGGCTTCTCGCAGTGAGGGAACCATCAGAAGGCCTTCGGTGCTGGACCTCAGTGTCTGGGCTGAACGATGGGGGTGGAGACGCATACTAAAACCCATCATATTAGAGGAGATTGGTTTGCAAAAATGAGTACATTAGGCAAAGTTGCATACAATTATGTGTCTGTTAGAAGAAACTCTCACTGAAATAAATTTTCATGAGGACATTTAAGGAAGAAAGAAATCTTAAAAGGATGTGCAAATGTGGAGGACCAAATTTAAGATTAGAAAACTGATAAGCTAAGAGAAACCAAAATCAGTTGTATCGTCCATCCCGACTCTTGCCTCCCTTATTTGTTCTTCCAATGCAGGAGGATGTTTGAGATCTGGTGCCAGCAATGAAAGTGTTTCAGGCTAATGAGAAGCCAGGAATTCCTCCATGGCACTAAAAACTTGGGGAAGGAAATGTCACTTGCTAATAAGATAGAAACAGCTCCAAAAAATAAATATTTTTTTTAAGAAGAAAAATGAAGGACATCTGGTAATCTCAGCTTTGTGGAGGAGTAGGAACTACAAACCCTTAAAAGAAACAGACTAAGATAAGAGTAATAAGATGGTACTGAGTAAAAATAATTCAATTAAAGGCTTATACCAGTCTACCCACCAGGCTCCAAGTTTTACAGAACCTCAATAAGCTTGCCTAGGAAGGTAAACATAGAGTACAATCCTATATGGATGGATGTCCCCACTGAACTTACACCCTAGTAAGTATATAGGATTGCTGGTTGATGAGAGCACTCTTTATCGTTCTACCTTTTCCTATGTTGAAGTTTTGCTGTTTCATATTGTTCCGATAGTTGATGGCTTTTATGGTACATTTCATTGTATAATTTGTTGTTTTGATATATCACTCATCACTCTGTGTACCTTAGTAGTATGTTGTTATTACTTAAATGGCAGTGTTTACCTGATTAATCAGTAGGGCTCAGTTTTAGGTGGAAAAGAAAAATGAGCTCAGTAGGATTGGTAATTGGGAAAAATCTATATTTTTGAGGCTCGTTTGATTCCTATGGGGGTTTTTGTGCAATATTTTTATAAAAAGAGGAGAGGAACATAATAAAAATATCCTTTAAAAACAAACACTGGATGGGAGCAGTGGAGCACAATTCCTATGCATATTAACTCAGAATTAAGTCCATGCTGTTTGCTTCCAAATGAGTGTGCACAGAATTCCAGCCTTACACAGCAACCAGAACCATAGGAAGTGAAAGTAAATTATGCTGGTGCAATATACCCCTATTTCTAACCCTGTTCTGTAGTGGGGCTACTACTGGTCAAGCCAGCACAAGCCTAGCACAGGAAAAACAAGTCTTTAAAATAAACTTTGACTTCGACCACCCTTTTTGCCAGTGTAACGTCTGCTGGGTTGCTAGGTCATGTGACAGAGTTGGGAATAGGGGCAAGTCTCCCCCTGCCCCCCTCCACATACCTAGAACACCCCTTTTCTGGGACTTATCCCAGCCTTGGCTCTGCTGACCACAGTTCAGCCCCAGCTATTTTCCGGTTGGTGGTGATACAATGCTAGCAGATCAGTCCCAAAGGAAAGGCCCTGAAGGGGAGAGTCCCAAATGAGATTATCCCAATTGGGTCACTTCTTCAGGGTGCGATGAGGGCAAAGGCATGCTCCATGGGTGATCGGTTACCAAAACACTTGACCCTAACTGAGCTCTTAGAGAAACTGTGGTAGAGAAACATGACGTGAGTTCACCTGACTTCCTAGCGAGATGTGTGAGGTTGGGGATCTGCATCTGTGATGATATTATGCATGCAACAAACAGCTATCCAGTGTGTTCAGTGATTTTGCTTTTGAGTATTGTTTTGATCAGGCTCAACACATGCGATGCCCCTCCTCCAGTCCGTCCATGCCTGCCAGGATTTGCAGGCATGCCTTTGAAGATCACCAGAGCACCTTCCTGGCAGGTGTTCTGGCAATCGCAGCAGGTAGCCAGGAGGCTGAAAATCACCCTCTATGCCTCCCACACTCACCCGGCAGGCCAGCGCTCGCCCGGGGGCAGGGGGGGATGTTGTTCCCCTCAATATTGGGGGGGGTCCTCAGCCCCCTGCCTAGAACTATTGAGGGGGATGAAATGCCTTCTGCCCTCTATGGTTGGTGACCCTGGTTTTGATTGTTTTATTGCATTCATTGTACTTGTGTTGTATTTTTCTTTTGCATTAATATGCTGTTCACTGCTTTGGGGGCCTTTTGGCCCCATAGTGGAATATAAATAAATCATAATGGACACGACACCAAGCAATTCAGAACTCCAGCAGTCTTGGGGGAAATTCAAATGAAGAGAAATTCAGAAGCATCTCAGCTTCTAGGTTAAGGAGGGAATTTTTGACAAAACCACCCTGGACACTTCCTCTGACCAAGGAGCTCTGCTCTCTAATCCCAGATGTGTATGTATTGATTGTGATTACTAAGGAGGAGGGCAAAGGCATGACTAAGCTGTGGCGATCAAACCAATCTCTGTATCTGAGCACCATCGAGTCATGGCTCAAATGGAGCCACAGAAATTGCCTTTCCCACATGATGGATGGGAAATTCCTTCTGCAGTCTAGCAAAAAGGAGTTAATTTGTCTCTGATGCAGAAACAAAGCAGGCTTTTCCCACTGCATTCTCTGGCATGCCTATTACTTTATTTGCACGGCCATAAATTTGGAGCTCTGGAGGATAGAGCCAGCCAAGGGCTGCTTGTACAGGATACCATAATGTAAACTGCATATGCCGTGCAAAGTTGTTAAAGGGAACAGGCAGATGATAATATGCCCAGAGTTGCTGTTAATATCAGTTGATTTCCTCCCATCATATGTCAAAAACAAGGCTCTCCCTCCCCCCCCACCCCCTGGAATCCCTTCTAGGTTTCTGATGGGCCTATAAATACAAAAGAAGGAAGATTTTTGGTTACCAGATCCCTAATAAGAAATGGCCTGGGTTTCAGAGTTAGGTCAAGCTTTGGAATATGCCTGAAACACACATGCTCTGTGTATATGTATTCCATCCCCCCCCCCCTTATTGCTTAGCAGGCGATGACATATGTCAGGGAAATCTGGCAAAATCCAGTACATCTGTCACCTTTCCACGCTCTCAATGCTCTTTCTCTGTGTATCTCTCTGTGTCTTAGTTACTCCATGCATTACCTTTCCCCCTAAAACATACTTGTACAAGAGGAGGCACTGAAGTTGCAGAATACCTCACTTTGCCTGGCTTACAAGGTGAGAATCCCTTCTGAGATGAGCTCCTTTGCTCACAACTGTCTTCCACTCACCATTTAAAGGAAGGGTATCATGAGCTTACAAGGCTCTTCTGCATCTGGTCGGCCTCCCCAAGTGTGCCCCAAGGACAGAGTATGCATCATGCCTCATGCAAATGTGACCTTTAGAAAAAGCAAATTGCATGAGAGTGGCTGTTGAGAGAATAATAATAATAATATAAAAAATCTAGCGTTTGTGCATGGTGAGGGAATGGCACACTGGTGCTTCTTGAACAAAAATCTAACCAATTTACAGTC
Organism: Podarcis gaigeae; assembly: GCF_964106915.1. Classification (NCBI taxonomy): domain Eukaryota; kingdom Metazoa; phylum Chordata; class Lepidosauria; order Squamata; family Lacertidae; genus Podarcis; species Podarcis gaigeae. The sequence goes on from NC_139692.1 coordinate 9,577,964, forward strand.
TTCAAATGAGCCATTCCAAACACCCAGACTTCCACTTGGCTAGGAATGCACAGAATCACCGACTGGGATCATCAGGCGCCACTCGCATGGAGGAAGGGCTGGGTGGAAATGGTGGGCAAAATGATTTTCCACTAATACTGCAGCCATGTTTAAACATATTTAAAAGCAGGGAAATGTGTGCTGTGTGAAATATCGTTTGTCTTCTGAAGAGGAACTCTGTGTACATACAGCACAATCCTTAACGAAAAGGTCCTCTCCTCTTTCTGTCTCTTCTACAGTCAGAGATATTCTGAATTTGGGTGTTTTCACATATGACCTCTCTATCTGAGATCACAGAGAGCTGCTTTAGACCAAGCCAGAGCATATGCCCTTCTAGCTCAGCAGTGTCTGCACTGGTTGGAAGCAATTATCCAGGCTCTCGGATAGAATTCTTTCTTCCAGCCCTGGAGACTTTGGGGGATTTTGCATGCATAGAATGTGATCTACCACCGAGCCATGACACTTTCCTAAATAAAGCTCATGCAGGGTGCAAAATTTCATTCTTTGGACCTTTTGGAAGACTACAGGGAGGTGTTGGTAAGCAACAAAGGCAGATGAACTGTTGTTCTAACCTAGGAGTGAGGAAAGTGTTTTTTTAAACTGATGGCGGCATCTCCTACTGCATAATTTTTAGTAGGGGCTATTAGAATAAGATCTATTATTTGATTATTGACATGAACCTCCAGAATGTATTTTGTATACAGTCATACCTCGGGTTACAGACGCTTCAGGTTGTGTTTTTTGGGGTTTCGGCAGTCGCACATGCGCAGAAGCGTTAAATCGCACTTTGTGCATGCGCAGAAGTGCCGAATCGCAACCCGTGCGTGCGCAGACATGGGTTGCAAACGCTGCGGGTTGCGAATGCGCATCCCGCACGGAACACGTTCACAACCCGAGCGTCCACTGTAGTTAAGTTTTTACCTCTATCTTCAGTACATTGTATTTTATTTTATTACTATGGCTAGTAAAAGGGTAAAGGGACCCCTGACCATTAGGTCCAGTCGTGACAGACTCTGGGGTTGCGGCGCTCATCTCGCTTTATTGACCGAGAGAGCTGGCATACAGCTTCCGGTTTATGTGGCTAGCATGACTAAGCCGCTTCTAGCGAACCAGAGCAGCACACGGAAACACTGTTTACCTCCCCGCCAGAGCAGTACCTATTTATCTACTTGCACTTTGACGTGCTTTCGAACTGCTAGTAGCAGGAGCAGGGACCGAGCAACGGGAGCTCACCCCTTCGTGGGGATTCGAACCTCTGACTTTCTGATCGGCAAGTCCTAGGCTCTGTGGTTTAACCCACAGCGCCACCCGCGTCCACTATGGCTAGTGGCTGATGCAAATAAAGATTCTACAGTAGGAACACTTGCTAGTGGTGGTCAGGACCCAGGAGCAAAAAGTGGAATGTGATTTTTACCTGTGTACAGTCAGCTAGTTTCTACACATGCACAAACATCTCTATATGCCACATACGCAAGCAAGAAGCATTGCCCAAATTCAAGGATGCACTTTAACTGGGCAAAAATACTCCAGGTGTGAGGGCTGGGCAGAATCCCAAGGACCACATGATAGAGAGGTCTGACTTTCCACACCCCTCGTCTAGCTCAACTCTACCATTTCTGTTCTAAGAACTTTCCCATTGGGCTGGATCTTGGCAGTTTCATTCAGTGTTCTGAATAAAAATAGTGAACATAACCTCATAAATAAGGTGGTGTGGCAGAGAATCTTCCTTGTGTTTTCTCAATGGAAAACGTCTTTTATGTTTTCTTTTGCTCAGACACAAATGCACATACACACAATTAAGAAGGGATCTGCTACAGCAGGAAAAATATTCCCCCTCCCATCTCCTTTATCCCTTCTGAAGTGACTTCTCCTTATCCTGTATTGCCAGCGCTATATGACTGAAATTTGAAAGCATGTAGCTGTTCATCGGAGAGTGATTAAAGAGCCTCATTTCTTGGAAGAGTCAGTACTCATCATCTGCCGTGATGAATGAGCATCTAACATCCCCTGATCCCATTATATTGTGATTAATTGTGCCAGTTTAAGTCAATAATTCATTTGTTAAAAATAGGGTTGCAAAGTATCATTTGTCTCTGGGGAGCAATCAGAATATTAAAAAAAAAATCATTTGCTACTTCTCATTAAATTAGTGTTGGAGGTCCTACCAAAGGGTTCTGTTCATCAAACATTTATTGCACACTTATTTGATAAGAAGTTGTATTTGTCTAAAATTATGTCTGTTAACAGACATAACGGCTTGCATTTTCCCAGCATTAATGAATGGATTTTTTAAAAAAAAAATTGAAGAGTCTAAATAGGTGTGTGACTGAGAAGGATAGGCTGGGACCACAGTTAGAATGATTTCTGAATGCTTATTTTAGAAAAGGGAAATGGATAATATCCTTCTTCTTTTTTCAAAACGAAGTGGGGGCTTCTTTCTTCCCACTGACGTGGCAGTCCCTTAGTGGCAGGTCGTGCATCATTGGTGATATGTAGGGACCCCAAAGTCTCATATTTATAAATGGTTGTAAAGGTTGCATTCATATTCATAGAGCTAATAAAAATAAATGTTCAGCTGTAAATGGTTCCAAGAGGAATGTATAGGGAATATCACCTAGTATGCTGTGCTAATGATCATGGCCATAACCAAGGAAGACATTTGCTTCATACATCTCTCTAGTCAATGCCTTTTTACACATCTGTAAAATTGCTAGAGATGTGTTGACACATGCTGATCCTATACAAAGGCCCTGAAGCAAAGGTGATGAGCATAGGGTCCCTCCATATATTGCTGGGCTCTAACTCCAACCAGTTCCATCTAGCATGGCCAATGGTTGGGGATGATGGGAGATATGCTGTAGGTCAATACTATCTAGAGGGCCATTGAACTAAGAACATAGCTCAGTGGTAGAACATCTGCTTTACATTCAGAAGACACCAGATTCAATCCCTGATGTGTCCAGGTAGGGCTGAAACAGCTCTTGCCTGAAACTCTGGAGAGCTGTTGCCAGACAAATTAGACAACACTGAACTAGATGGGCTAAAGGTATGACTTGGTATAAGGAAGCTTCCTATGGAGAAGGGTCTTAGCTCAGTGGCAGGGGATCAGCTTTTCATCCAGAAGCTTCCAGGTTCAATCCCTAGCATCTCTAGCTAGGGCTGGGCAAGTTGCCTGTCTGAAATCCCGGAGACCCACTACGAGTCAACACAGACAATTCTGAGCTAGATAGGTCAGTGGTCTGATTCAGTATAAGGCAGCTTCCTATATTTGTGTTATTCAGCCCTGCTTCAAAGAACCATTACAAATCCATGGAAGGTTGGCCACCTCCAGACTGTCAACATTTTGTGAGAGGGTGTCACAGAGCTGACAAGGAGAACAGGTCATTTCATTTAAGCTCTGCATAAGCTCTCTGCAATCAAATCAGGATGCACCTTCAATAAACAGGTCCACATGCCACAAAATATTGTTAGTTTTTGATGAGGTGTCAGCAGATTTTGTGGTCATTGCTTATGAGATGGTGACACTAGCTAGCTAATATCTAAGGTGCCTCATAGCATTAAACCGCAAGTCACTGAATCAAACGTAGCTCCTAATCAAATAATTTTTCATCCCAAAATATCTAATTGTCCAGGTGACATGAAGTGCCAAATTTTAGTATCCTGTTGGTTGATGCTGGCTAAGAATTTTAGGAACTTCCTGTCCTTTAGCACGAATTCAGATGCTATCAAGTTGTGCTTTTATCTGCACTAGAGCAGGGGTTCTATACTGTCAATACAGCCAACCAGGGCTTGTTAGACGGGTCTCACAGCTAAAGAATCCCTGAATACAGCTCCATTGTTGCATCTAGTGTGGCCCTTTTCCAGAGTTCCAGATTCAAAATATGTAGCAAAATCCTTCCTTCATTCCTCCATAATGAAAGTATCATTTAGTTTCTTGCTGAAATTAACTTAAAAATTATTCCTCTTAGCAGGGGCAGGAGATACAGTATGGGTAAACTTGCTCCATTAACAGCACCAGGGCATGGGTTGTAATGTTTCCTTGAGCAACTTATGGAGGTTTGAATCAAAGTGTAAAAGTAGACACATGGCATCCTTTAAGGAAATGTGCACATTAAGAATCAGAAACTGAGTGCAGTTCTGAAGCAGGTCATCTTGGAAAGAAACATAGCTCCAGTTTCTTTACAAGATTAGCCTCAGTTCTACTGCTTTTGCTTCCTTGATACTTTATAGGTCTTGCATCAATTTTCTTGGGAATCTGCCCATCAGCCAAGCTGAGCTCTGCACAATCCCTTCATTATTTGCAAAGCTTGAGGTTTGACAGGGAGTTCTATTAATGTGACAAGCTTGACCAAAAAATTTGTCACTGCTACAGTGGTGCTTGGGGGAGAAGGAGGGAGTCTGAGTGACTGGTTTCATATGTCTGTGTGAGGGGCAGGAATGCAGTATTGAGCAACAGCCTAAGGAAAGAAAAACAAGAAGTGGTGTTGATAACCTACATTTATGCAGGAACGGGAGTGTTGTGTGTTGTGGTTGCACCCTTTGTAGTCTTTTTCATAACTAAAATGGTCCAAACACTTAGCCTTTCTTCATACAAAAGATGTTTCAACACCTTGATCACGGGATCAATCTTTTCTACACGTTTTCCAATTATACTAGTATCCTTATTGGGGGACCAAAGGTGACACATATTCCTTGAGCCAGAGAAATATTTATTCTATGATTCCACACCTGCATTGAACATTCTGAAGTGATTTAAAAAGGTAAATTTCTAAAGCAAACATGGTGCCTTCCAGATGTTGTGATTCTGTCAACGTAAGTTTCTCTCAGTTTCTCATTTTTTTCCAATCTTAAGTTAAAGTTCTCCACATCTGTTCACATTTTTTTATATATAAAAATTACTCATCAATTTTCCAGCATTTTCCTTAACACTATGTGTGTGAGAGAGTGGTTTTCACTCATAAATACTCGCACTTTCCCTTAATGTTATTTGGTTGGAAAACTACATCTCAAAATTCAGAGAAGTGTGAAAATTCAGAGAAAGGAGAACTGTGGAGAAATGCAAATTTCGGATGATAACTGTATTTTAGTTCGTGTATTGGCTTGGGAAGCGTGAATTCAGTGGGTTCACATTAAAATGTGAACCAAGCTGAATTTATTCCCCATCCCTATAGATTGCAACTGCTATCAGCCCCCTCCAGCATGGTTAATGGTTAAACACAATATCTGAGAAGCCTCACATTGGTTATCCTCGCTGTAGTCCTTTGGCTGTGAAAAGAAATCAAAAAGTGCATTGTCAATGACAGGGAAGATCAGAAAGTAAGAGAGGAGGGAACCTACATGGGATTTACAATAGAGTAGTGATTTTAGATTATTTTTATCCCTCCATCTCAACTACTGTTGCTACTGAAATATCACTAAAATGCTAAATAAATTTGGATATTATTTTTCAATCAAAACATCACTGTCAGTCAAACATCATGTGGTTCAGTGTATGTTTCTTTCTTATGTGGGTTAATTCACTTTCTTGCAAACATTTTATGCTGTTTTTAAACCCCATCCAAATTTAAAACTAAGCTTGCCATATTTCACCCACAATGTTGAGCTTTTGTAAAGAAAAATCCACCAAAATTATTAAGCTTTTTTGGGACACAAGCCCAAATTGGTGAGGTTTTTTGGAGCTGTTTTTTAAGCTTTTTGGGTTTTACCTGACATTTTGCCCATTTGGTAAATTTCCACCCCCAAACCAGGAAAAGTCAGAAAATTTCCAGACGTATGGCAAGCCTACTAAAACCTCTTTTCCCCAGATGTGTTTGTTTTTGATGGTGTGGGAGGAGGGGTTGGATTCTGGTTCTTGGGAGTACAATTGCCAAGGGGCAATATGATAATATGTATGCACCTGGCAACACCATTAGACTGCATGTGTCAACAGTATAGGCCAGGAAATAATTCTTAGAAACCAATTGACTCCTCAGTGCTCATTGAGAATTCTTGTAATGACATGTTTTAATGCTGATTTGGAATCAACCTTTGGAAAGGTCACATATCACTAGTTTTGATGAGACTAGCAAAACCCTGGAGAAGGTTTGCACAGCCCTACCTATAAGAAGGTAGGAAGAGTCCTGCTAGAAGAGACTAAAGGCCTACCTAGGCCAGGATTCTGTTCTTGCAGTAGACAACCAGCTGCCTATGGGGAGCCCAAGAACAGGCAGGAACAAAAGCACTTTCTCACCCATGATTTCCATCAGTGAGCAACTGGTTAAATGGCATACTGCCACAGCAGATTCCTGTTTTGAGGGGTCACTGGCAAGGTATCTCTTATTCAGAGGCTCATCTGGTGGCAGTGGATAGCTCTGGAAATCTTCATTACATTTTCCTTTCCCACAGTGGTCTTGAGAGATCCTAAGCTGGATGCCCCAAGACATCATTGGAAAGAGAAATGGGACTCTCCAGAGCCGTTCACTACTGCTTGATAAGACAATAGCCAAAGGAGCAAGGAATGGGTGGGTAAAGTGATGGTTGGACGCTCCTGGGGCACTTGGGACCCAAAACTGCCCAACAGTGCCAGCACTGGTCCTGATAAGCAGAATAAGTTATGTCTATACATGGAAATGAGGACAGACAATTGATGTACTTGATTGATTCAGCTCACCAAATTTAGCTTTGCATTGTACCAAATTTTGATTTAAAAAACCAAGCATACACAGCCTTGTCTTAAACAAATCATTTGAATAAGTTCCCTTTCACACTTGGCATGGTATGGTTGAATTAATCAATGTTTATGAGCTCAATAATTCACACGCAGGTGCTGGTGAAGACATGCTGTAGGCTGCAGAGAAACACACTTTGGTGTGATTTATTGCACAATAACTTATGCGCTGTCAGGTCTCATTGTTTAACCCCATAAAAATGCCATTAGTACAAAGTTTCACATTTTATCCCCTGATTTGTTCTTTGACAGAAACCCCACTCAGCCATATCAAAGCAAATATTCATTGCGGTGGGGGGCGGGAGGAGACAGAAACATCAACCACTGCTGAGCATGGACGTATTTTGTATGCTAAATCAAATCCTGGAATCTGTATTCATCCAACCCAGGGGGTTGGGAACCTGTGGCCCTACAGATTCAGTTGGGCTACTGTTCCCATCATTGCTGACCATTTGCCATTCAGATTGGGGGCTGATGAGAGTTGATGTCCAACTACATCTGGAGGACACAAGCTTCCCCACACTTAATCCAACCCATGGTTCAAATAATCTTCAAACCAGTATTTTAAAGAGCACCCACAAGTACTGGCCACACAATCCCAGATTTGAAATATTTTGTGCCATTCTACCCAGCTCCTGCCAACCTTGCAGTTCGAAAGCACGTCAAAGTGCAAGTAGATAAATAGGTACCGCTCCGGCGGGAAGGCAAACGGCATTTCCATGCACTGCTCTGATTTTGCCAGAAGTGGCTTAGTCATGCTGGCCACATGACCGGGAAAAACTGTCTGCAGACAAACGCCGGCTCCCTCGGCCAGTAAAGCGACATGAGCGCCACAACCCCAGAGTTGTCCACGACTGGACTTAACTGTCAGGGGTCCTTTACCTTTACCTCACCTTGTACTATGGCTGCCACTCTCATTCTGTGTGGGGAAAAAAACACCATAATATCTTTACCTGGGGACATTTTAAAATATTCAGCGCAAGATGCAAGTACCAAATCTGGGAGCTTCCATGTAATGACTGGTCCCCACACTGGTTTCACACAAGAGTCTGCTTATTATGATACTGAACCAGCTTCATAGAAGAAAGGAAGCTCTTTCAGTTCTGATACTCAACTGATGAGCAAAGCCCCAAACCCATCATGTAGTGTAGGAGTAGCCAATGTGGTGCCCAGGATGTTCCTGGTAGTGCCATACTTTGGTTCACTACAGTTTTGGCATAACCCAAATAATTGCATTGGGGTAACTGCTTCTCAGAAATCTTCTGTTCCTGACATTTACTTTACTCTATGTGCTGGACAGATGTGATAAGAATCAACATAGAAATAAGAATCGTTGTTGCAATAATGACTATAGAAATGAAAACCAATTTAAGATAAGGTTTCAACCATGTTCACCTAGTTCCAGTGATTTCCTGCTTCCTTCACATCATTCTCAAAGACCAGCTCCATCAGGCTTGCCCTCAAATCATCAAGAACTGAGTAAAACTTTGTCTCTATTTCTATTTGATTTACCACAACAAATTTTGTTGTTGTTTAGTCGTTTAGTCCTGTCCGACTCTTCGTGACCCCATGGACCAGAGCAAACCAGGCACTCCTGTTTTCCACTGCCTCCTGCAGTTTGGTCAAACTCATCCTGGTAGCTTCAAGAACACTGTCCAACCATCTCGTCCTCTGTCGTCCCCTTCTCCTTGTGCCCTCCATCTTTCCCAACATCAGGGTCTTTTCTAGGGAGTCTTCTCTTCTCATCAGGTGGCCAAAGTATTGGAGTCTCAGCTTCAGGATCTCTCCTTCCAGTAAGCACTCAGGGCTGATTTCCTTCAGAATGGATAGGTTTGATCTTCTTGCAGTCCATGGGACTCTTGAGTCTCCTCCAGCACCATAATTCAAAAGCATCAATTCTTTGGTGATCAACCTTCTTTATGGTCCCTCAGACCACATTGTTTCTCTTTTTAGATTAGGATTTCCCCCCTTAAACTTTAGATTATGGGTGCATATGTGCATTAGCTATAGTGCTGACCTGCATATCTCTGTTAAAACTGTGTGAGCTGATACATATGAAATTTTATTTTCTTCTTGTAAGAAACCAAGCTTTTGCAAATCTGTGTGTGAGTGCTTTGTGAGTGTAAGGATTAATTCAGATGCACAGTTAGAACAGTGCATGTTTGTTTTCTTGCTCAAGGTTTCAGTACTTTCATAAGAAGGGTGTAGTTGGGATCATATGGAGGGTAAACACACATAGGAGTTCCCACACACATGTGGTGTGGACTCCAACTCTCATCAGCCCAGTCAGCCTGGTCAATGGACAGGGGTGATGTAAATTCTATCTCTAGAACATCTAAAAAGCAGCATGTTTGCTACCCCTGCTGTAGAGTCTCTCTGCTTGTCTGTGCAGTGCATCTATGCCTAGAATTGATATTTGGTGGGAATGTCTACAAAATGATCATACCTTTGGAATTTGTCTGTGCAGTGGTACCTTGGGTTACAGACGTTTCAGGTTACAGATGCTTCAGGTTACAGACTCTGCTAACCCAGAAATAGTACCTTGGGTTAAGAACTTTGCTTCAAGATGAGAACAGAAATCGTGTGGTGGCAGCAGGAGGCCTCATTAGTTAAAGTGGTACCTCAGGTTAAGAACAGTTTCAGGTTAAGAACGGACCTCCAGAATGAATTAAGTTCTTAACCCAAGGTACCTCTGTACCTACCTATCAGCTTTTATTTACCAAAGCCAGACCAAATGTATTTCCCCCAGAAGTTCTAAATGGCAGACTGAGAGGCATCCCCGATCAGAATAGACTTTGTTTATGTTCCCAGGACGTTGACTGTATGAAGCACATCCTACTGCATTGTGGGCAATATGAGCAAGCACAGGATCAACTGATCAAACTCTTACTGGCAAATTAGCTGGGAAAATCCAAAACCTCCCATATTAAATATCTTTTGCAAGACAGGTCAAATGATATTACACTGGCCATGGCAAAGTTTCTTTTGGAGGTTACAAGAAACAAATATCAGTATGCCCTAGATAAAACAAAATGACTGCCTTGGTTTCTTCCATCTGTCTCTCTGGTCGTTTTAAATGTATCTAGTTTTGAAATTGTTTTGTGGGTCTTTGGACCGCAATAAAGTATTGATTGAATATGATGAGAGAGCAGCAATTTTATTAGTCCAATGCACATCTGTGTTTATTTTAAGGCTGGGAACATTTTGCATATCCTATTTATTCATATTCTGAATTGTTCTGCTCACCATGCCACTACTACTGATCCTCAGTTCTACTGGAAAATTTCTCAAACTAATTCCAGAATTTGGGTGATGGTGGAAGTACAGTTTGCCTTAGTTTTCATCAGTGAGGGAACACTGGGCCCCCACTATCCATGACTGTTGGCTGGGGTTGATGGGAATCATAGTCCAACAATACATGGAAAATATCTTTATTCAGGCTAATAGCTGTTGAGGCTCAGCAGCAAACACAAGGTTCAGAAGTCAAGATTCCAGGACACATGAGGGACACAAGAAGCTTTGAAGATGTCCCAACAGGAGCTCCTTACTCACGAGTCTCTCCCTACAGTTCTGCCATGTGTGCCCATGCACAGTGTGTTGGATGGCTGTGTCCAATCCCACCTATGAAGACAGTGCCTGGTTTGGCAACAAGTTATGTCTTGCCCACCTTCCTCCAGCTCTACCACCTGCACCTCCTGTTCAACCCCTCCCTCTGGCTAGTTGAAGTCCTCCCTCCTCCCTGATGTGTCTCTGCACTCTGCAGGAGGAGTGGGGAGAAAGATCTGCTTCCTCCTCTGACATCTAGAGTCCCATGGAGACACAGCTCTCTCCTCCAACATCTCTCTGCTGCTCCCAACCCTCAATAATCTGCTGCCTGAGGTGGCCACCTCGCTTTACCAAAAGAATGGATTTGCCAAAATAGTGCTCTCCAGATATTACTGAACTCAATTCCCATCAGCCCCAGCTAGCATGGCCAATGGTCAGGAATGATGAGAAATGCAATGTACAGCATCTGGATGCCCCATATTGGCTACCCTTCGAAGCAGTTTATGACACATTTCTCTGGCAACTGAGCATGTCTCCTTAAAAAGGCATATATGGAAGTGCTAGCTTAAATTATTTTGTGTCCTGTGCTCCCCACCCCCACCCCTTTGAGCTGCAGTTCATCTCTGGAGTGGAAACAATGGAGGAAGGGAGGAAGGGAGGAAGGGAGGAAGGAAGGAAGGAAGGAAGGAAGGAAGGAAGGAAGGAAGGAAGATGCAGGGCAATGTATATGGAAACATCAGGTGAACAGAACCTCCTCCAGTTTCTTGTTCTTTGGGGGTTTCCATTGACTGATAACCTATTTGACCATGGTTCGCTGTTACACTCCAGTTCGGGAAAGGAACTGCTCCACCTAGCCACGGTTCAGGCACTTTCTGTGAGTGCCAGTTATGGTGGATCTGGGTGCCTGTCATACACCATTCATTCAAGGATACTGCTGAGTCCTGTTCTGATTGTTACTAGTTCCAAACAACTAGGACAGCCAGCACAGGTAACACAAGTTTGATAGTTCCCAACTCAGATGAAAGCAGTTACTTCCTGTACTGTGTTCTTCTTACTTCATTTTCTGACTCGGTACCACAGTTCTTGGGAAGATAGTGCTTGAACTAACTCTTAAAGCAGTGTTTCCCAACCTTGTGCCTCCAGCTGTTTTTGAACTACAACTCCCATCATCCCTGACTAGCAAGACCAGTGGCAAGGGATGATGGGAATTGTAGTCCAAAAACAGCTGGAGGCACAAGGTTGGGAAACACTGTCTTAAAGAAATAAATGATACAACACATGCCAATGTACTTTAGAGCATGCTCAGTGACTTCAAATGCATTTGTATTCTGGAGGCTCTCTTTGCACCACTTGAACCAGTGAGCATTTGGTTCCTCAGACCCAGGGGTAAGTACCAATGAAGGTCTGTATGGGCCCTGGTGTGATGGGAGGGTTTTCTGGGGACTCCTGTCTGTCAGCCTGATCAGGCTTCTTAGCTGGTGATTTTCCGTCCTCCATCTCTATATCCACTGCTGGACTTTGGGGTAATGAGAGAGCCCTTGAAAGCAGTGCTAGTAGATCGAGGTCCACCCAGAGAGCAAAGGACATCCTTGTCAGCTCCCCCCCCCCCTCCTAACACCAGCAATGCAACACCTCTTGGTACCTAATATCCACTGACATTTGACCACACCAGAGCCCATAAAAGACTGCAGAACAGTCAACAATCCAAAATATAGCAATTCTGTTAACAATGCTGTTAGAGAAGACAAAGTATTCCCATTTCCTTCCCACTTTATGCAGTTTTTATCAAGTCCTAAATTGTCGCCAGGAGGGAGAAAGGAAAGGGGAGGAGAGAAAAACATTTCCCAAGTTTTTACTTCTTCTTTTTCTTTTTTAAGAAAGAAAAAGATTTTGTTCAGTTACTAATTCCTTACAGACTCTCCTCTGAGCAGAGACCCAACTGTATCCCTATTAAATTATATAGAGCGAGTCCAGTCCTTGGCTGTCAGCAGGACCCATCAGTCCTAATTTATCGCCCCAGGAAACACAGTACAATTATGGTAATAAATAATAATAGGATTCAGTACATGACAACATGAGTGATGGAGCCTCTCCGAACTCATTTACATTGCTTTGTGTTGCAATCACCCTGCCTCTAATGTAATGCCAGGCAAATGAGCCTTTTTGAATATTGTGCAATCTATTGCAAGTCAACTGGCACAAAACTCACTCAATAAATCTTGTTCAAACACATGCCTTTAATGACAGGTAAATCAACAATGAAGTAATTGCATTTAATGTAGTGATAGACTGGACAAAAACAGTGACCTCAAAGTGACTTTTTGTAAAAGGTATGATCTAGTTGCTGTGGTGCGTGGGATATATTTTTGTGCTTTCTTTCTTTCTTCTTTCTTTCCTTCTTTCCTCGTTTTTTCCCCTTCTTTTTTGTAAAGCAGGAGCTTTTTGCTCAGATGCACACCATAATGACATAGTCTTTGATTTAGTGGTTGACCTCTCCAGCAACTGGTGAACCCAAACGAGCTGGTTTAGACCACAGGGCTCTTAATTTAGAGTAGACCCACAGACTGTACTCAAATTCCCCCAGATTAAATAGGTTATAGATTGGAAAGTGCTGCAGACATGTACCAGCTTCTCTGCTTCTTCTCCTTATTCCCCGCCCCACAAAGTACATTTGAGCTTGCATAAAATAATTTGGTGGCAGAGATTCAATGACCAGATTTCCCACTTATTTTTTTTTAAAGGAAGAAATGCCACTGGGACCACCATCTGGATCATGGCCTCAGTGCTGCGGGAGGTGAAGTTTGCTCTTCCTCCCTCTTCCAAGCTTTTGCAAACAAAATTGGAGCTGCTTTTTGCACCACTGGGCTAACCCCATAGTACAGTAGAACATCTCGTGGTTTTTTGGCCTTGGTGGTAAGAGCAGCAAGGTTCCAACTTGAACTGCAATAATTCAAAACAAATGTGGATGGTGTCTTAGCATGAGAGAAGCTACCTCAATGGAACTAACACCAAGAGCTAGAGTTGCACTTATTTAGGTACACCTATTGAAGGAGGTTTAGGTTTCAAATAGGAGTTGTTCTGATGTAGCACTGCAAGCAAGAGCATGTAAATTTGAGATGCACAGGTGAGGAAGAATGCAGAAAGCTGCATGTGGCTGTGAATGCCTAGGGAGGAAAGAGGAAAGCATTTGTGGAAAGCAGCACAAAATCATGACCAGAAATTAATAGCACCGTAGAACTATATGGGTTTCATTTTGCAAATATTCAGACTGCTTTGGGGGAAAGGTGGTATTGTTCAAAACAGCTACAATGGGGATGGGGCTCAAAACCCTTGCTTACTCCCCGTCAGCACTGCCTGAAATCCCTTCACTGGAGCTACTGGTGGCAATGTAGTGCAGATAGAGCATAGAAAGTTAAAAATACCCCCCCCCCAAATAATCTGAGGGCTTATCCACACTTACCTTTCCTCTGCTCTTTCCAGGAACAATCTGCACTTCAAAGCTCTATGTCCAAGGCCCTTTTGTTTTTTGCTCTGGAGCTTTTCCTGTGAAAACCCGCTCTTTAAAGCTCAATCAGAGCAAACAGCAATCTGCAGAAAATCTGATACATGCATGAGGAACACTGATTCCACAATAAGTATTCATCTGAAAGCAGCCCATAACACTTAGAAATATGGGGCCCTATATACATTAATGGTGATGAGGCATAATGTGTCCTTCCTAAGGAGAGGGAGAGGTCTTTCTCTGTGGTGATGCCATGGCAAGGAACTTACTTTCCATTGGACTTGCAATGAATTCCTGCACTGTAGGCTGTTTGGAAGTCCCCCTTCACCTTTCCCCTCTTGCTTCAATTGGCCTTTCAGATATGATGTTTTTTAGCTGGGTGATGGTCTGGTTGAATACTATTATTTCCCTGCTTTGTTACAGTGTTGCTGAAGTGAAGATTCAAGTTTGTGCATTATGGCCCTTCTTAATGTTGGTTGTTTTTATTGTATGCTGCTTTTGGACATTCATCCAGAAAAGTGGCCTAAACATGTTTAAATAAATAAATAAAAATTATTTTAGGGCGTTAGCTGACCCTACTGGGGATTTTAGTCAATATACCAAATGCATGGACCTTGTGAGGGCTGCAAAAAGTGAATAGGGGGCTGGAACACTGCATCTAAAAGTCACAAGGAAGAAACTGACCAGCAAAGCAATCTCTTGTTGAGCAGACATGCCAGTAATTGTCTGCCTTGCTGTTGTTCTTCATCTGTTTGCCCTTTGACTCTGTAGCTGAATGTCTTAGCGGTGAATCAGAAAGGCTCAACATCTATATTACTGGTGGGGTGTCTAAAATCTGTAGGGAGATAGAGGAAGATATTTTCTGTGCGCACTGCTTTCAGTCCTGTTGATTCTGAGCATAACCAGACTCTGCAAGCTGCATAGTCAAGCAGACAACGTTTTCAAAGAGAAGTGTGATGTGAAGCACATTGCTGGAAACTTTTATTAAATGTTTCCAGCCTCACCTCACAGATGGAGAACTAGGACACAAAGATGGGTTGCATTTATTTACTGCTCTGCTGTATATCTGAGAAGCAAGACAGGTTGGTCTTTACAACAGGGCTGGGGAGACATTGACAGCCTCAGGGTCACATTCTGGACAACCTTTTGGCAGTGAGGGGCCAATGGTGGTGGGTGGGGCAAAGGCAAATATGGGTGGAGCACCAAGCAAGGCTGATGAAGGAAATGGTTGGGTGGAAGGAGATTCCTAGGGCCAAATAGAAAGGCTTGGAGGCTCTGAGTTTTCCAATCCCTTCTTTACAACAACCCTGCGGGATCTGCCAGCATTATTCACATTTTTACTAGTAAGAAATGAAGGATTAGAGGGGAAATGGAACAGCCAGGGTCACCTCATGAATCTATTTCTGAGACTGAACAGTGGACAGAGGCTTTCCTTCAGTCCAAACTAATGGGCTATAGTGTGAGTAGGATTTCTAACCCTGAATGAGCCAAGAAAAGGCAAGCCCAATTTTTTAGAGGCAGGGGAGTGTATCAAAATGAATGTAGAAAGAAACTACTCTTGGGTCTTTTTGTGGCAGGGGTGTGAATTTTGAGGGTGGGATAAAATCCATACTGCTGTTCCTGAGCTGGTAGCCACCATAGTGATTTCTTCAGAATGCTTGGAACAATATCATGTCAGGCTTAAAGATGGGGATGAAATTTACCCTCTCCAAAACAAAGTGAAGATCCCTGTTGAGTCTACCTACTAGCTTTCCTGTAAAGTGCATGTTTATTGCTTAAACAGAATGACTTCTGCGCACACAACAGAATGTCCCCTCCCTCTCCTTTACCCTTGTGTCCCTGCAGCTGAAGCCTAAAACATGAGCTTAACTTCCCATTGAGATAACCAAGAGAAAATGTTTTCTCAAAAATAACTCCCAATTGAAATCAGCTAGATTTAATCCAGAGTAAGTATGCATAAGTATACCTTAATGTGTTCAGCTTTGGCCAAATTCTGCTCTAAATGATTATGAATAATAGCCATCTCATGCAACTTGTTTGACCTCTACATTCAAGCTAATGCCAACAAGGAAGATGAAATCTATCACAGAGTCCTTCTCCAGATGTTGTTGAACTCCAGGCCCATCAGCCTCTGTCAACATGGTCAATGCTAAGGGATGGTGGGAGTTGTAGTCCAGTAACACTTAGAAGGCCTGCAGGACCCCCATCCTTTTTTTCAGTTTTACAAGTTGTGGGGGGGGGGGATCATTCATAGGCGGCTTTGGGCTCCAGCCTGTTCAGAGCAGCCTCTGGACTCTTGAGCACAATCCTTTGTCTCCCACTTCTTTGCTTTTTCTTTCACAAGTAAGGCATTAGGGAGAATATCAGAGGTCAGTGTGAAACCATTAAGGTTTACCCATGTCCCTGGGCTCTCTCCATTGATGGCTCCCATATGACGTAAACTGATTAGTGAGATGGCTAGAGGCAGGAGAGAGGCATCATTAAGAAAGGAAGAAAAAAGAACAACAAACCCCCACTAATTTTAGAAAATTGTTACCAGTTGTCTGCACCACAGAGCTTGCTCATCCGTGCTGAAGATGTCAGGCCAGGATCACACGCCTTCCCCTCTCAGCCTAGGCAGCAGGCTTCTGGGACTCTGATTACAAATATATCTTCCATGTTGATTGTGATTCTTTTTCTATAGTTCTGTGCTGTATCTGTATCTTTCTTAGGAGCATGACAGATACTTGGCACAAGGGCATTCCCCAGCAGAAGCACCAGACATCCATCACCAGGTGCAAAATCTTATTATAGGCCACGGTGCTGCGAATGAGTTGGGGGTGGTGTTGGGGCTCTTTGGCTGAGTCTGCCTGGCTAACTACAGTTTGTTAAAGTTGGCTCAAGCACTGAAATTCAAAACAGGCCTTGGATTAAGGCTCTCACGGAGCATGCAGAGGTAGAGCATGCCTCTTGAAGTTCTACACAGGCAGAGGGTTGCTTTTCAAAGGTGCCAAGATCCTGAGCCTCTGAAATGATGATGGACTGGTCTGAAATCAAAGCTTGAAGAATGGCTAGCAGACAAATGTGAAAGCAGCTCTGAATTCCTCCAGTCCCAAAGGCACCAAGGAGAATGGGGCCTGCAATCTGGGGTCTGGGCCATGTTGAGCTGCCAGATGTCACTTGGATCAGCGATTCACAAATGATCCTAGGGTCATAGGTGGCATGTGGGTAGGTCACCAAGGTAGGCCACCAGAGCTAATGCAAAGAGCTAATGCAGCAGAAAGCAGAGGGGGGAAAGGTTCCACTGCAAGGTCAAAGGTTGGAGGCAGCAAATGGCTCTAAGCAAGCTAACTGGCAGGGCTGGATGACGACGGCACTTTGCCAAAATTTGCCCTTGAGGAGCATTCCAGTGACCTGACAAGGGTTTATTTAAATGGATCCATGCAACATTAACAGCTGATATTCGACCTTGTTCGTCAGCAAGGGAACAAAAGTGTTTCACACAAATTCAGTCACATTGCCAAGATTTTAATATGACATTCCAAAATTTAAAATCAGGATGTGAACACTGGAAACTGTCTTATTTCGGGTCAGATGTATCCACGTAACCAGTATTATGTACTCTGATCAGCTGCGGCAATCTGGGATCCCAGGCAGAAATGAATCTTAGCCCCAGCCAGCACAGGACGATAAGGGGTGTTATGCAGCAACATCTGGTGGGCCATATCCCTGCCATAAAGGCCCTCTTCATGGGATGGAGTCTTGGAGGACTAGCTACATCCAGGAGGGATATAAGGGCTCAGCTGGATCAACTTTTCTCTTCCATGTAGTCTGTTAAGAGCTTTAGAAGATCTGCTGTGACTGCCCTTGGTCTCTAACCCAATGTTCTTGACCTTGCCTTGGGCACAGAGAGTTGCATTCAATGCTAGGCCGACTCAGAATAGACCCATTAAAGTTAATGAACACAACTAACTTAGGGTCATTCATTTCAATGGGTAGAACTTAGTTGACTACAACCCATAGTCCCTGCCTACTGTTTTCTGCTCTAGAATTCTCTCTAAATTTGTGTCTTCTTTTCAATCCTTCTTTGGTCTCTGTCTTCCCAGTCTTAAATTTGTTTTCAGACATAATTCAAAATGCCACTTTTGACCTTTAAAGCCCTAAACAGCTTGTTATCTGCTTCCATAGCAATCTGCCTATGAAGAATATCAAAGATAAGGTGAGCCACTATCCAAAACAGGTATGTCTAAGCTGTGGAGCCAAGTCCCCTGTCAGTTTACTTTGAGCTCATTGATGGCCTTTAGATTCCATTTTAATAAAATGTGTTGTTGTTGTTGTTGTTGTTGTTGTTGTTGTTGTTGTTTTTAAAAGGATTTGCAACCCCATTCTGCTGCTGCTTGTAAACTTGTAAACTTGTTCGTATTTGTGTTAAATCTACACTGACTGATACCAACTCTCCAGTATTTCATTCAAGGTGCTCTCTCTCGCTCTCTCTCTCTCTCTCTCTCTCTCTCTCTCTCTCTCTCCCTGCCCTACGTGGAGGTGCCAGGAATTGACCTGGGAACCTGCTGCATACAAGGCCAATGCTCTCCAACTGAGCTACAGCCCTTCTGGGTTTTCAGCTGCGTACTGTTTATTTATTTCTTAATACAAATCTATACCACTTGATATAATAAAAATATGTAAAGTAGTTTACATAAAAATATTATGAATACAATGACATTCAGTAAAATTTCCTTAAAACTAGATAAAAACAGAGCAAAGCTTTTTATCATAAACAAAACTGAGCAGTGTATGAATTGGAAAATTTAAAATCAAGAGTCAGAGTCCAGGAAAGTTTGAGTAAGCATATAAGCTTTGAAAGGGTCTTTGCAGTCTTTGCCTACTGTTGCTTTAAGTATGTTGTAAAATCTCCCCCAAACCACCAGAGGGGAAAAAAAGAGATTGGGAGACAGGGTTGTTTAAAAAAATAAACAAATCTGTGAATGTGCAGAACATTCATTTTAAGATATCTGTGTTTGAATTCACATAAGCAAGTTTGAGATGGCAGGATTTACTTATTTCCACCTAAATGTGTTGCAGATCTATAAGTCTGCTTACTCCTGAGACGGATCTGCAACATTGTGGGCCAGCGCTGCCACCCCCACCATGATCTATTGTAGGGGGCTGCCTGGCCAGCGAGGAGGCTTAATATTCACCTCATTGGCCAGGAATTGGCTCCAAGCCTGCCTGCAGATTGGCCAATGGCAGGGCTCTCCTTGGGGAGGGACTGACAGAGTATGTAGGCTTCCCTCAGGTCCATCTCCAGGGCATTTAAGGCAGCCTGCCCTGGCCCTGGTGCTCACAAAGAGAGAGGGTTAAAAAACAACAACCACTAACTAAGTAGGTTAATTAATCTGTGAATGTGTAGAAAATTCACTTTAGGAAAATCTGAGTTTGAATTCACATAAGCAAGTTTGAGATAGCAGGGTTTTCTTATTTCCCCCAAGATGCATTCCAGATCTAGACGTAACCTAATCCAGTACAAGATTCTCTCATGGTGAGTCAGCACTGATACTATCAGAAGTGACATATGGTGATTGCAGTTATGCAAATGTCAAAAATATCTGATTTTTGGATTACCTCTGGACTGGGGGCAAGGAAAGAAATGATCCAGATGCGTATGTGCTTTCACCTCTGGGTTAATTGCCAGAAATATATGTGTAGAAGCCAGATATGTGATTGCAAGAAATATTGAAGTAATCACTTTCATTTTGTGCATATTCTTATTCTGAGAGCAAGGTGGATGAACTCAACTCTCAACTCAAACATACTTTTTCCCATTTGGTTGGCTCTGAGACTCCAAAGGGAACCTGTGTGTGGTTTTTTCAGAAGATCCCCTGAACAGAGGTGGAAAAACGAATATGGTGATGTGGCAACAAGAGTCATGATTTGTTTCCCCCCCCCCCCCTCAAACCTAGATCCTTGGACACCATCTCCCTGTGACCTACCAGGTTCATGGCACCAACCACATGCCTGAATAGGTAAATGTGGCATCTCTATTTGCTACTATTTACCAGGGAAAGACGCGGGTGGCGCTGTGGGTAAAACCTCAGCGCCTAGGACTTGCTGATCGTATGGTCGGCGGTTCGAATCCCCACGGCGGGGTGAGCTCCCACCGTTCGGTCCCAGCTCCTGCCCACCTAGCAGTTCGAAAGCACCCTTAAGTGCAAGTAGATAAATAGGTACCGCTTTATAGCGGGAAGGTAAACGGCGTTTCCGTGTGCTGCACTGGTGCCGGCTCGCCAGAGCAGCTTCGTCATGCTGGCCACGTGACCCGGAAGTGTCTCCAGACAGCGCTGGCCCCCGGCCTCTTAAGCGAGATGGGCGCACAACCCCAGAGTCGGTCACGACTGGCCCGTACGGGCAGGAGTACCTTTACCTTTACCTTTACCAGGGAAAGTAAGCCACTCTCCTTAGCTTCTCCCTAATTTTTGCCTTTGGGAAATACTTTGCAAAACTTCAGTATGAGTTGCTAAATTGTTCATTTCAAGAAGCATTCCAAAATCTTTATCCCAGATGGCATCTGTTCTGGATCTGAGTTGATTTTATGTATATGTTATTATTTTAAACTCTACTTATATGTATAGCTTTTAAAAACTATTTTTATATGCAATTATCTTTAATTGTTTTTATATACGCAACTGTTTTATAGACATAATTATATCCCAAATCAATTTGAGATGCCTCTTGGGAAGTGATTAATAAATAAATCATCATCATCTTCAAGGGTCAATCTCCCAGGTTTCTAGAAGCCAAGGGTTATAACCAGCTATGTTCTATTTCTCTTTTTAAAAAATATTTTTATTGAATTTTACAATTTGATCAGCATGATCTATTAACATAAATCACATAAGAAAGTAAACATACATCTCCTTCCCCCCACCCCCACCCATAGACTTCCTTCAACTTCCCCTTCCAGTTCTTTCTAATAGTTTCTCATTCTGCATATTCTAATCTAATATTAATATCATTCCTTTTTACCTAAAAACTCTGTTTTCTTCCAAAATCTTCTATATCAAACCATTTAAATTCCATATTCTGCTTGTTTATTTCCACATCATTTTTCAACATCTATCACATTCTATTTTGTCAACTATAAGTGTTTACTCAAAACCTGCTAGTGAGTCTAGTTCTTTACAATATTTCTGTATAAAGGTAAAGGGACCCCTGACCATTAGGTCCAGTCATGACCGACTCTGGGGTTGCGGCGCTCATCTCACTTTATTGGCCGAGGGAGCCAGCGTACAGCTTCCAGGTCATGTGACCAGCATGACTAAGCCGCTTCTGGCGAACCACAGCAGCACACGGAAACGCCGTTTACCTTCCTGTCGGAGCAGTACCTATTTATCTACTTGCACTTTGACATGCTTTCGAACTGCTAGGTTGGCAGGAGCAGGGACTGAGCAATGGGAGCTCACCCTGTCGCGGGGATTCGAACCACCGACCTTCTGGTCGGCAAGTCCTAGGCTCTGTGGTTTAACCCACAGCGCCACCTGCGTCCCTAATATTTCTGCATATATAAAATAAATACATTCCAATCTTTTTAAAAGTCTTTGTTGTCCAACTATGTTCTATTTCTAAATACTGTTGGCCTCTAACAACCAGCACATAATTTAAATCAGGACAGAGTCCCATCTACTCCACCCCCCTGTTCCTGTAGTGAATCCCCAAAGCAGAACCTGAGTGCAACAGCATTCTGCCCACTTGCAATTCTCAGCAGCTGATATTCCTGGGCATCCTGCCTCTGACAGTTCAGATAGAACACAGCCAGTGTGGTTAAGTAGCCATTGATCCTCCATGGATTTGTCTAATTCTCTTTTAAAGTCAACCAAATTGGGGGCCATCACTACATTTGGTGGAAATGAACTCCATCATTTAACTATGCATTATGTAAAGAAGTCAATGACAAACCTAGGCAGCATCCTAAAAAGCAGAGACATCACCTTGCCAACAAAGGTCCGTATAGTTAAAACTATGGTTTTCCCAGTAGTGATGTATGGAAGTGAGAGCTGGACCATAAAGAAGGCTGATCGTCGAAGAATTGATGCTTTTGAATTATGGTGCTGGAGGAGACTCTTGAGAGTCTCATGGACTGCAAGAAGATCAAACGTATCCATTCTGAAGGAAATCAGCCCTGAGTGCTGATTGGAAGGACAGATCGTGAAGCTGAGGCTCCAATACTTTGGCCACCTCATGAGAAGAGAAGACTCCCTGGAAAAGACCCTGATGTTGGGAAAGATGGAGGGCACAAGAAGAAGGGGACGACAGAGGACAAGATGGTTGGACAGTGTTCTCAAAGCTACCAGCATGAGTTTGACCAAACTGTGTGAGGCAGTGGAAGACAGGAGTGCCTGGCATGCTCTGGTCCATGGGGTCATGAAGAGTCGGACACGACTAAATGACTAAACAACAGCAACAACATGTGAAGGAGTACTTCCTTTTGTCTCTCCTGAATACTCCTACATTCAGGCCTATTTTAGATGTCTTCAATTTCTAGTATTATGGAGGGGGGATAATTCTCTTTCTCCAAACTGTGTATAAAGTGGATTTTTTTGGGGGGAAGGGGGTTACTCAGCTCTACAATGTTTACTGTGATTAGCAATCATTCTCCTGAGTCTTAGGAAGAGGTTTTTCCCAGCCCTTAGACTTCAGATGCTTTTAAGTCCTAGGGATTGAACCATAGCTGTCAACATTTTCCTTTTTTAAAGGAAAATTCCATTATTCCAAATAGGATTCCTTGCAAGAAAAGGGAAAAGTTGACAACTATGGATTGAACTTGGGACCTTTTTCATGTGTCACCTTCTCTTGCAAAACTGAGTGGATTCCTCTGAGGAAAAGAAAGAGCCATTTCTGGAGTTTCTCTTCTCCTCAGTGCCAAGCGTTTGGTTTCACTTGTCCCTTCTGTTATGATCTCCACCTTCCTGAAGGCAGTAGGGCATGCTGGTCAATATCATTAAACACCCAGTTTAATGATATTGCTGCTTTGTGATTGTATTTTACTAGAGGCCTTGCAACTGATACATCATGCTTAAAAACATATTAATCCTCTACGTGTTATGTGTTCCTTCTCAGTCAATATCATATGTTGGCTCAGATATTGTGCCAAGTGCCTGGCCATTCCTGCCTGATATTATATGGAGAGCAGGGAGGCGCCTGCTGTTTTACAAGGTAACACACCCTTGGTTCCATCAAGGAAAATGGGCTCGCATCTGGAATGAACTTAGTCCAGAAACGTCACATCAGGAAATTGAATTCTTTCAAACAAACCTCCTGGTGATCAGCCGGGGGAGCTGCTGGCATGCAGCCATACGTTTTGCACAGCCCACCACCCCAGGGCAAGTGCAGCAATGAGTAGGAACACAGCTGGTAATGTATGAGCTCCTAAATGTTTTTTAATCTCATTTCTAGCACATTTATATCCCACTTTTCTTCCATCATAGAACTCAAGCTAAGCCAGTATAGGTAGGTTTCCCTGGAAGTTTTCCATTAAGGCATTGACGAGGGCTGTAGTTCTGTGGTAGAGTGTCTGTTCTGCATGGGGGAGCCCCCTGGCTTAATCCCCAGCATCTCCAGGTACGCCTTGGGATGTTACTTGCCTGAAACCTGGAGAACCCCTGCCAATCACTGTAGGCAGCACCGAGCGCCAATTGACAGTGCAAGATAAATATGCTCCGATGCTCCTGTTCAACAAAAAAGAAGACGAAGAGAAGAAGAGTTTGGAGTTGATATCCCACTTTATCACTACCCTAAGGAGTCTCAAAGCTGCTAACATTCCCCTTTCCCTTCCTCCCCCACAACAAACACTCTGTGAGGTGAGTGGGGCTGAGAGACTTCAGAGAAGTGTGACTGGCCCAAGGTCACCCAACAGCTGCATGTGGAGCAGCAGAGACGTGAACCCAGTTCACCAGATTACGAGTCTACCACTCTTAACCACTACACCACACTAGCTCAGCAGGAGAGCATCTTCTTTGCATGTAGAAGGTACCAGCTTCAGTCCTCAGCATCACCAGATAGGGCTGAGAGAGACTTCTGCCTGAAACCCTGAATGGCTACTGCCTGTGGGTGTAGGCAATACTGTCCCGTGGGCTGACTTGGTATAAGGCAGCTTTCTACATTCAAGCCCCAAATGTGCTCATCTTCAGCAGCATGAGTGCATCAGGAGACTGGAGACTGTGCCATGGGGCAAAAGACAAGAAGCAGTTCAGGTCTGGACACAAGGACTTGCTTTGCTTAGTAAACAGATGTGTAGGAGGAAGCTTAGAGCCCATGGCAAATGGCAGCAGTTTTCTGAGCTTTCTCCAGGGCTATTTCCTACCCACAATGTTATCTGTGGAAGGACAATAAGACATTGTTTGGGGTCAGATGCTCAGTTTATTGCTTCCCACCCAACAATGCCCCTAGAACAGGGGTGGGAAACTTGTGGCCCTTTGAATGTTGCTGGACTGCAACTCCCATCATTCCTGGCCATTGGCCATGTTGGCTGGTACTGATGGGAGCTGGAGGCCAGCAACATCTGGAACGCCATATGTTCCCCATTCCTGGTCCAGTGTTATTTCTGAATTTGGCCACCAAATCCAATAAGTATTCTTTAATAATTACATTTCCTGTCAACTAAACCCCTGCTTGCCATCTTCCGTTCATTTCTTCATTGTTTATATTCCTGCATATCTTGACATTATTCTTCCTCCTCCTCCAAAAACCCACTTCACTGTTTCTGCAGGTTTTGCTAGCAACAACCCCCTGCTCTGCTGAAACCACCACAAAAACCCACAACCAACTCGCCCGTTTCCTGGCCTTTCCTTCCGTGATGCCGCCCTCCGAAAAGGAGAACCAACCATGGAATATACAACTTAGCACTTCAAAGCAAATGTTGGAGTCATGATCCAGCCAACTCCACATCAGAGGAAATTAGGTTGCTAGGATCCCAGGATTGTTTATTACGCTCTCAGCTTTAATTAGCTGTAAGTAACATCACGTCAGAGTTCTGCCACAAACACTCAACCTGTCAGCATGATTTTACTGACTCTGACAGTTTAAATCAGAAACAAGAAAGTCAACATATCAATAATGGGACTGGACATGATGGATGTATTAAGGGGAGACCTGAAAAGTTCTCCATTTCATTATGTCTTATAACTGATGTCAGAAGACAGTGTGCCTCGATGAAAAGGTGGGGGGTGGGAAGAGGGTGAAAAGCTTGGAGAGATTAACCTGCTTGTTTCTACATTACTTCACATCTAAGTTTGTGCCTCCCATACAGGATCCATTTGAAACAGATGAATGCAAAAGCCGAAGGTGACTTCTGACCTGTTTGGGGCTTGATTTCTCTCTGCCACTATGTGAAAAGAGAATACCAAGAGGTTGCTCGTGTCTTGCATTGAAGACAGATACAAGTTGTCTCCATGTACAAGTGCTTGTTCACATTCTACACTGAACTGGAAATTGAGGGGATTTGATGCAGCTTGGCTCTTAATGCAAATTTACCTGATTTGAATTTTGCAAAACAAAACAACAACCCCCCCCAAAAAAACCCCCAAAACTGAAAAATATATTTCCTTCAAACTTTGCAACTCCTCTGAAAATTGTGATGCAGTTTCCCAGCCAAATAATGCATACAGAAATGAACATCAGGGGGAATACGTGCATGAAAATGAACATATCCGTGAAAATAGCATATAAAATGCATTATATCAGGAAAATTGTTTGCAGAGGCATAGCGTGCAAAATTTCACACATAAATTTGGTGAAATTTTCACTATAATTTTAGTTTTGACTTTAAAAATAAAGAAACTGAGGCAGTGATGAGCTGAACTTAAGACTAGAAAAATGAGAAACTGAGAAAAACCAAAAGTGAGATATTTGACCATTCCTACTCTGAACACAAGACGCTCTACACATGTACGAGTGTTTGTGTGGAAGTGTATACACTTGCGGATTTGTACAGCTAAACAATTGTGTACATAGGTCCTACAGACTGTACACTTACTGCATGTTACATGTGGATAACTGTGCATGTGTACAGCACAACTGCTCTCACACGTTTTATGCTCATTGATTGTAACTTGTTCACAGGTTCATCTGTGGTGTTTATAGGTAAACAGGCTGTGAACTTGTTTAATGTAACCTGTGAACACTACACATGTATGTTTTAAGAAACATGCCACAAATATTATGGATGGGTGGCATCCCAGTTTTTTGGGGTTACATTTTAGTGTGAATCTACCCACATCTGCAATACGTGTACCAACCATTACTTTAAAACATTCATTTCTCCACATTTTGCAATGCAGTCCTCCTTTTCAAAAATGCATTTAAAAAGCATATATTTGGGGAAAGTACACAGAAAGATTTGTGTGTTAATTAAAATTTACGCTCAAAAAAGAATTATGTTTGGGGGATTTGCTTGTGAAAATGCATGTTAAACAATTTAGTGTGAAAAATTGAATATGTTTGAAGAAATATCCACAAAGGTGAATAGAAATTTTTGGGTGGATTGGAAATAAAAGAGCCAAGTGATGTGGAAACAGGGTGAACTAAACCTAAGTTTCATCCATGCCTTTTACATATCCTGCTTGCAAATAAGTAACCCTTCCATAAATGGAGGCCATTTACTGAACACTGGAGTGTTATTGTTTATCCATTTATTTACATACTGTCTCTCTTGGCCTCTGTGTGGTGGCTCTCACCCCCGTACTAAGGCAACAGCACAACTGTCCCATTCCCTCTTAATCGCATAAGAGGGGGCTCAAAGCACAGAATGTACAATGTTGGAGTTCAAAGCAATATTGGAGTTCAAAGCTTGCCCTTGCTTTGAATTAGCTTCACTCGTCTCCAGTGATACCATCACATAACCCAGTCTGAATGGCTATGAGGTGGTATCACTGTTTCCTGGAAGAGATGACTGAGTCGGAGAGATGGAGAAAAATGGTGCCAATGCAGTGGGCAATTGTTGCAGGTGAGGGCACAAACACCACAAGAGGTAGTAAGGTAAAGGTAAAGGGACCCCTGACCATTGGGTCCAGTCATGACCGACTCTGGGGTTGCGGCATTCATCTCGCTTTATTGGCCGAGGGAGCCGGCGTACAGCTTCCGGGTCATGTGGCCAGCATGACTAAGCTGCTTCTGGCGAACCAGAGCAGCACACGGAAATGCCTTTTACCTTCCCGCTGGAGTGGTACCTATTTATCTACTTGCACTTTTGACGTGCTTTCGAACTGCTAGGTTGCCAGGAGCAGGGACTGAGCAACGGGAGCTCACCCCGTGGCGGGGATTCGAACCACCAACCTTCTGATCAGCAAGTCCTAGGCTCTGTGGTTTAACCCACAGTGCCACCCACATCCCAAGAGGTAGTATTCAAGCCTAAATGATCATTAAAAACATATGTGAAGTTTTTCTCAAAATGCCACACCCGCAATGCAGATTGGCCCAAAGATGGAAAGGGGTCCACGAACTGCACTGAAGGAAACGAATGCTGCATCTTCCCCTGTAACAGCCCCTGGAAGCATTATGCCATTGAAGCTTTGTGAATGATCACAGGACTGTGCATGAATGCTCATTAAATAGCTAACATCATTTACCTCCCTGCAAATTATTATTTTTTTAAAAAAATCAGTCTGAATGCTCAACAAACAGGTCACCTGAAGGCTTTATTGTGGTTTCATTCTTTGTTTAGGAACTGATTTGCTAATTTCCATTTCAGAGTGGGAGAAAACACATTTAAGTAAAATACATATAATTATTGCAGAGCACTTTGAACCACTATGCTAAAGGCAGGTCTTGTTTCAGTCATTTTAATAGCAGTGTTAAGCACAATATGATGGGGGATGAGGGTGTCAGGGCTGGGGTGACCTGGCTCCAAATCTGCACCCCTCTTGTGAAACTCCCCAGATGACCTCAGACCAGCTGCTACCTCTCAGCCTAATCTACCTGAATGAGTTCTTGTGTTGATAAAATTGGGGTAAATGAAACCATGCCTGCTACCCTAAGGTGCTTGAAGGAAGACAGAAAGTTGTTGTTTTTAAATGAGCTCAGAATATTCATTTGCATGTCATTTCCCCTTTTCTCTTCCAACACTTAGATATATGCAAGAAAATCTCAGGCAATTTAAGCTTTATGGAGGGAAACCCACTTTCCACTGGTTTTCTGGCCAATTTAAAACTAACCTATTTAGTGGATTCCTGCCCCCAATCTGAATTTGTCACAGGCCATCTTTAAACACACATACATTTAAATGAATTACAGTATGCAAATAAGCAAAGGCTAGTGAAATTGTCACTGGGATAATTTTAACAAATCTGTCTCATCATTTGCACTTTGGGGTTTGCTTGCATGCCTGCCTGCCTTCATGTTTTAAGTCAGCTGCCATGCCAAATATATACCGTGCAACGCAGCCTTCAGCAACCTGGAGCCCCTAGGTAGTTTAGACTACAACTCCCATAAACCATGCTGGCTGGGAGGATGATGGGAATAGTGTCCCAAACCATTTGGAGGGCACTAGGTTGGAAAGGGTTAGTGTAAAGTATGTGCAGTGCCAGATTTATGTATAAGCTTAACAAGCTATAGCTTAGGGTCCCACTCGCTTGGGGGCCCCAAAAAAATTAAAGGGAAAAAAACACCTGGATGTAAATTTCCAAAATATAAGATAAAAAACAAATAAAATAAAACCTACATACAGCAACAGTGTTTTGTTTTGTTTTGTTTTGCTTTGTGTTGTGTAGGCTTGTATGATGTAAGTAATGGGCCCCACCTGCTAGCCTCCTCCCTAAAATATCACTGGTTTGCTCATTTCTATATATAGGGTGCCTACACTCTGCATGGACTGGTTGTATGGCAACACGTAGCATGCAGTGGCAGACTGCAGTGCAGCACAGTTGAATGTAGGTCGAGCTGTTGTACCTGTTACCTAATATTAAAGAGTGCTTGTAGACTGATGATCAGGCAGCATAGACTAAGGGTATGAGTCCTATGCCTACCAATTGATTTCATTTAATACATCATTTATTTTGATCCCATTATAAAATTACGGTACTTTAGAAAAATATTCATCTTTATTATTTAGTAGGCCTATATTGTTATTTACTAGTACAGTTCCCTATTGCCCCCACTTGCTACTATAATACTATATATAAACATTATAGAGGGACGAGGGTGGAGCTGTGGGTTAAACCACTTGCCATTCAGAAGGTCGGCGGTTCAAATCCCCACGACGGGGTGAGCTCCTGTTGCTCGGTCCCTGCTCCTGCCAACCTAGCAGTTCGAAAGCACGTCAAAGTGCAAGTAGATAAATACCTTCCGCTCCGGCAGGAAGGTAAACAGCGTTTCCGTGCGCTGCTCTGGTTCGCCAGAAGCAGCTTAGTCATGCTGGCCACATGACCCGGAAGCTGTACGCCGGGTCCCTCAGCCAATAAAGCGAGATGAGCACCGCAACCCCAGAGTCAGGCACAACTGGACCTAATGGTCAGGGGTCTCTTTACCTTTATAAACATTATAATTATAAAAAATATTTTACTTACTTACTTATAAAGTAAGGTTACCAGATTCTTTTCAATGAATCCGATGACACTTTTCAACTTCCTACTAAATAGATGAATTTTGTCAGGGAACTGTTTTGTAAATCCAGGGACTGTCCCTGGGAAATGGGAACGTCTGGTAACCTTATTATAAAGGGCCCCATTACCTTCAATAGTTCAGGGCCTCATCAAACCTAAATCCAGCCCTGCATATGTGTATCCATCAACATTTCTCATTCCCCCCCCCCCCAAGCTTAAATTCATTTCCCACATCGGTTTGAGACCATTCCCCCCCCCCATTAGAGTTTATCAAAACATTTACATAATGCAATAAGATAAAAGAAAACCAAAACAGAGAAAAGAAAAGAAAATGCAGAGTCCTCTCTCAAAGGTAGTGTTTAACCCCCTGTCATGCACAGAAAGTGCTGGACCCTCCCAGCTGTCACCTGGGAGCTTTCCTTTCTGCCCCAGTCTCTCACCCCGGGAGATCTTTCCTTCTCCTCACTCAGGGTCCTTCCACCAACCTTCGTGTGTGTGTGTGTGTGTGTGTGTGTGTGTGTGTGTCATCCTTGGACTCCAATAGTGGCCCAGAGCAGAGAACACCAAAGGGGAAGAAAAAGAAAAAAGATGATAAAAAAGAAGGAAAGAATGGAAGAAAAGAAAAGAAAGAAGAAAGAAAAATAAAAAGGATTTCCGATTTGCTGTCTGTCAGTTACATAAAAGAAATTATTCAAAACATTCACTCTAGGATGACATCCAACTGTTCTACTTTCTGTTAAGCGGTATTTTCCCAGTCTTCAGACCCAAATGTCTCAAATTCATTCATCTTCCTTTTCACACTGGAAGTCCAAAAGGGTTTCTCTAATTATTATTATTATTATTAGTCAACAATGATTTTTTTTCTAGTCAAACATGTTAAATTTGCCTCCAATAACTTCAACTACCATTCCTAGGGTTGCAATGTTCCCAAAAGTGAAAATCCGGACAATAAAAACAATATAAAAATCTTTCAATCTTTGTCCATATGAGAGGCTCTTCACTGTGATCATATACAGTGGTACCTCAGGTTACATACCTTCAGGTTACATATGCTTCAGGTTACAGACTCCGCTAACCCAGAAATATTACCTCAGGTTAAGAACTTTGCTTCAGGATGGTAACAGAAACTGTGCAGCAGCGGCAGCAGGAGGCCCCATTAGCTAAAGTGGTGCTTCAGGTTAAGAACAGTTTCAAGTTAAGAACAGACCTCCAGAACGAATTAAGTACTTAACCTGAGGTACCACTGTATTGATATATTATTCTGCATTTCTTTTCTTGTTATGTAACCATTAATTTGCATATAGTTTTGAATCTTCCGTTCCCATTTCTTGTGTTTGCTGTGGTTTTCCATCCTTACCTTTTAAAAAAATTATTCCATTTATGTTTCTTCCATTCTTTTCCCAAGAAAAGCACATGGACCTTTCTCTCTCTCTCAGTGCTATTGGTACCAGCCTCAAGGTGCCTTTCCAACTCTCCATCCATGGCTTCATTCCACTCCTCCAGAATCACAACTCCACCATTTGACTGTTTCATTCCCCCAAACACCTGTGTGAAGGACTGTTTCCATTTCACCCTCTGTTCCCTCCAACTCCACCATTTCACCCTCCTCTTCTGCCAGTCCTTTATCCATATTCTTCTCTGAAGTCTCTGTGTCATCTTTGATTCCGCTTTTCATTTCATTCATCTCTGGTTTACTTTCATTCTGCATTAGATCAAACTTTGATCTAATCAATTTATTTGCTCATCAAACATTTGCTGAAGGATGCCAACTGTTGATGGAACATCCAAAGATGTACTTGCCATACTGAATGTTTTTGATCTTATTAGCAGTTCAGTCTCACTACACCTCCCATCTCTACCTTAAGACTTTCACACCCTTGTCTCTTACTAGAATCAACACATTTCTTTCCCATAGAGGAAGTATCAAGTGGCAGAATTACTTTCGATTTCTAACCAACACTTTCATAGAGGGGAAAAAATAAAGAAAATAAAAATTCTTAGCACACAGAAATCCCTTGCTTGTTTAAAACTTTCTTGACTCAAACCATTAAAGCAGGCTTTTTCTGCCTTCAACCCTTTAACATTTGACTTCGCTTCCCTTCTTCTTGAAGCCAGAAAGCAGCCCACTCATCAAATGTAAATTTCTACCTACAGACGGATAAATCTCTCTTGGTTATAAATTTTAACCATCTCAGAAATAATTTAAAAAGTTCACCAGCATTTTAGTGTAAATTTCTCCTAAGATACAGATGTCTGTGTGCAATTTTGTCTAATATACACAATTTTACAACGCAATTTCTCCCCCAAATAATGCATTTTTGTGTGTTGCTTTCACTATTATATCCTTTAACCCAGTGCATGCATGTTTGTATGTATTACTTGCCTGCAGGGCTACATTGCAAAATTCAGAATAGTTCAAATTTGAAAAGGACAGCTGTGTTTCAGTTCTCATATTGTTTTGGAAGTGCAGGTTAGGAAAGTTCACCCATAAATGTGAATTGAAATCTGCCCCTATCCCTACCTTTAGGGATCTCTTTTCCCCTATGGAAAAGGTGAATATTCCACTCCATTCCCAATGCCTGTGGTTTTCAACCGATGCATAACACTGCTGCTCAGGACAACTGAAGCTAGACTGGGAGAGAGGCCAGATGGTGCACTGCAAAGCCTCACCTTTTTGAGGGGCAGGGAGAACCGGATTATGAGGGGAAGGTGATTGTGCAACTAGAGGCTGCTCAGTGGGGATTTATGGCTACAGAGCTGCTCCCCCTTCTGTTGACTTCCACGCATTCATCAACAGAGGCACTCCCAGGCAAAGCCTAGATGGAGCTGCTTGTCAGAGGACAATTTTCCATTGCTTCCCCGCAGCACTTCTCTCACCTCCCCATGATGTTCTTTATAGGGGGAATAAACAAACAGCCATTAACGATCTCTCTTCCTAGCCTGGGCCATGTGAGGGTTCCCTGATGAGCTGGCTTGTGGCATTTATTAGACCAAGTGGAAAACTGCTTGCTTCATCATGGAGCACAGCTGGGTGCAGAATGCTTTTCAAAGGCAATGCCACTGACCTCCAGATCAGCTGCTGGATGCCAGGGTATTGCAGATGCAGTAGATTTCACCCTCTTCCCCGTTCCTTTCACTCGGTCCTTCTCTTTCTCTCTCTCTCTCCCTGTCTTTCCCCTCTCTCTTTTCTCTCTGCAATGTCCTGACCTTGCAAGGCCTCGGTCTCCCCTATCCATCTCCCAGCATTCATTCTCTCCGGTGAACTCACGCTGGGAGATTAATTGCCACCATCACCCCTAATCCATCACACTTCCCCAAGATTGTTTTGACATCTAGTTAATTTTTGGCTGATGATTTATCAAATTCTTATTACCGCGCTCTGAAAGGGGTCATTTATTGTGTTGATTCATGGTAATGATAAAGGAGAAGCTTTTTGAATTTTAACTACTAGCCTTTTGCCCAGCTCAGTGAAAAAAAAGAGGAGGGGGGAAGAAGAGAAAATATGGTCAGTAATTCCTAAACTATCTGGTGCGTGAATAGTTTTCTTCTTCTTTAAAACCTTCCCTTATTTGTTTGAGAGCTGAAGTCTGAAAGAGGTTAATATATAGTAAGATGTATTTTTGGAATCCTGGTCTGGCCTGTGTTTCAACAGCATCCCCTAAGGCTCTTTAAACCTTTTATTACCCTGTAATGTTACCTAAATGTCTACTACCATTTTATTCAAATAGAACTTAATAGGGAGTGATGTCAGTCATGTACCACTGGAAATATAAAACACGCCTCTTGGCCAAGCCATGGGGCAATTCCAGCATTTTAAAAAGTACACAGAGGGTTTTTTTGTAGCACTTTATGTCACTCCCCCATCTCAGTCCCACCTATTTTAATTTGCTGCTCAGGATTTTATTTTTTTAAAATAAGCCCAGATGGTGAAAGGGAGTACATCGTGAAACATGCATTCACTGTTCCAGAAGACTTGGGAAATCCAATATGTTAGGCTGGAAGAAGAGATACTAATTACATGGAAGGGAGGAGATACCCAAATGGACCCAATAATAAATAAGACAGTGGGTACATTTGTATTATACATGATCGGGGGCAGTATGAAGGGGACTAATGATAAAGGAGGGCTGTTGCGTTCATGCCTTGCTTCCGGATTTCCTGCAGACATCCAAATGGCTAGTGGTGATGAGGTGAAGGACCGAGGACTAGATAGACCTCTGTTCCTATTATGAACAAAGCCATTCAAAAGCTGGCCTGTTATGTCTCCTTCTCCAAAATACACTAAAAGTTGCAGTTTTGTAAAGATGCTAACAAGTGCTTTGGAACAGTGGTCACCAACTCCTGCACAGACCTTCAGATTCCTGGATTCCTTGTCTCGGTGGGAACCCTCGACCAGTGGTAAATTGCTTTTGAATATGTCCCAGGCTCTGGAATTCCTTGCCAAGAAAAGCCCATCTGGCCCCTTCTGTGATGACCTTTTGCTAGCAGCCAATGATGTTTTCATTCAGACAGGTTGTGGCCTCATTAACTGACTTCTTATAGCAACTGTTAAATGTTGCAACTTTGTCATCCAAATATTGTTTGTAAAAGTTTTATTTATTTTCCTAGCTATTTTAGGTGAACACATGTAGAATCCTCATTGTGATTGGGAACTGCCTATTAACATCAGCCAGTCACCCTCTCTATATTGTTTTAAGTGCCACCTGAAAACGTCATTGTTTCAACAAAATTACACAGGCATGAAATTCTGTTATATGTACAGTACCTGGCTTTGGGGTTTTTTTTAAAGTCTGTTGGTTTGATTTATAATTTTTTATAATCTGGATATGTTTAAGGGTAAAGGTAAAGGGACCCCTGACCATTAGGTCCAGTCGTGACCGACTCTGGGGTTGCGGCGCTCATCTCACTTTACTGGCTGAGGGAGCTGGCGTACCGCTTCCGGGTCATGTGGCCAGCATGACTAAGCCACTTCTGGTGAACCAGAGCAGCACACGGAAATGCCGTTTACCTTCCCGCCAGAGTGGTACCTATTTATCTTCTTGCACTTTGACATGCTTTCGAACTGCTAGGTTGGCAGGAGCAGGGACCGAGCAACAGGAGCTCACCCCATCGCAGGGATTCGAACCGCCAACCTTCTGATCATCAAGTCCTAGGCTCTGTGGTTTAACACACAACGCCACCCGCATCCCCTGAATATGTATACTTGTTTTAAAATCTTGATAATAATATCTGCAATTTTTGATAAACATTTTACACCTTTTTATGTAAACTGCTTATTTATTTATTCATTTATTTGACTAAGGATGCATTCAGACATGAATTTTCTTTTAATTGCTTTCTGGTGTATTATCATTATCATTATCATGATTACTGCAATTAATTTATTAATCACTGTCTAAACCACCATCTCAAGGCAATTTGTTGCTGGCATCCATCTGTCTCAGGAGAAACACATAAGGTAACTAAAAACAGTTTAAAAAACACAAATGCAACAAATACATTTAAAATGAGACGAGAACCCTAATAAGTTGGTGCTCATAGTAAAACCTAATTATCCAGCTAAGAATGACGGTCAGAACAAAAAAAATGTCTTCAACTGTTTCCAGAAAGTACTTCTGGTGGGCACCTGTTCCACAAAATATGGGCAACCACACTCAAGGTTACTGCAGAGCGGGTTTCTCCTATCTTTGGACTTGCAGAAGAAACTGTCCCACAGATGGTAGTGATCTACTCTGTTTATAATGGATAAAACAGCCTCTCATGTAACTTGGTCTTGAGCCGGATGGGAACTTATGTGTTGCGTGGCGAGTTCCCACCTCCCACCAGAAGAAATAAAGACACAAGACACCATAGCTTAAGGTTAGTGGGTGAAAATTGGCCACAACTTTATTGATTGCAGGAAATGAGTGGTATTGGCCTAGGCATTGGCCCTATCAAGTATCCGGCTTCAGGCTGTATGCCTGAGAGGCCAGGAAGGGTTAATACCAGCAGGGGGAGCCCTGCTGATGCACATCAACTAGGCACTCCCCTGGGGTCACCGCTCAGGGGCGTGCCATGGGCCCTGGCCTCCCTAGGCTTCGGACGGGGCCACACCCCCGGAGTCCTTTACCGGACTACCCTTTGCAACTGGGGGAAGTGATGGCATTCCTCCCCACCATCCATCTACATAACAATACCCCAACCAATGCCTTACCACCAAACCATGGAAGTTGTGACGATTAGCTATGAGGTAGGCGAAAGAAACAAATGGCCGGTGCCAATTTGCCAAGTGGGAAAATGCCTACCAGGCCCCTTAACGGTGACCAACCAAAGTCTATAGCAAGGTCAAAGGGAAACCTTAAAGGAAGGGTGGGTGGGAAATTCCCCAGCTGATCGGCAGCGGCAAGGAGGGAGCTCCTTTGCCACACATGCCTTAAGAGCGGCAAGCCACACCCCCTGAGCCAGCCGATAGGCTGGCCAGGGCATGGTGTGGCAGAGAATTCCCCCTGTACGCACGGGGATGAGAGCCAGCCTCCGCACAGGAGCTGGGGGCGGGAAGCCCGCAACCCCACCTCCTCCCTAGGGTCAGAAATGGCTTTAGTACCAACACCTTGCACTTGGCCCAGTAGCAAATTGGCAGCTAGTGCAAATCTCACAGGCAAGCTGTTATATGCTGCTGGTAATTTGCCCCCACAAGCTGCCACATTCTGCACCAGTTGTAGGATCTGGACCAATCCCAGGGGTAGCTGCATATGGAGCAGATTTCAGTACAGTGGTGCCTCGCTAGACAAAATTAATCCGTTCCGCAAGTCTCTTCGTCTTGCGGTTTTTTCATCTTGTGAAGCATGGCTATTAGCGGCTTAGCGGCTATTAACGGCTTAGCGGCTATTAACGGCTTAGCGGCTTAGCGGCTATTAATGGCTTAGCGGCTTAGCAGCTTAGCGGCTATTAACGGCTTAGTGGCTTAGCAGCTTTAAGAAAAAGGAAAAAAAACTCGCAAGAACTCGCAAGATGTTTCGTCTTGCGAAGCAAGCCCATAGGGAAACTCGTCTTGCGAAGCACCTCAAAAAACGGAAAACTCTTTCGTCTAGCGAGTTTTTCGTCTTGCGAGGCATTCGTCTTGTGGGGCACCACTGTAGTTCAGCCATGAGGTTATCAATGCATGGGCAACTCTGTCTAGATTCTACTGAGCCAGGAATGGCCATGGCTATCTTACCAACTGAAGTTGGCAAAAACCACTCCTAGACACTGAGGATACCCGTGCCTCAAGTGACAGACCTGGATCGATGAGTACACCCAAATTATACTCCAGCTGCTTCAGGGAGTGTGTGACCCCAATCCAAGGCAGGCATCTTACTGACCTCCCAGAACTAGGAATGACTCATCTGAACTATGTACTTTCAAGAATTCAGTCTCAGTTCATTAGCCCCCATCCAGCCCAGAACCCAAGGCCAATGCTACAATGAGGAAAAGCAATTTGCCACAGGCAGCAGATCCATCCCCCTCTCTGCCTCTACCACTGTGTTGCTGCCAACCCCATTGTGGCTTTGCCTATGCCGCCACCACTGCTGCTACAATACCCTTGCTGATCCTCTTTTTCTAGAATAATAGCACTGATGAAAAGTGTTGTGGGTGCCAGCGAAAAACTGATGACATTTGCAGAGAGAGAGAGAGAGAGAGAGAGAGAGAGAGAGAGAGAATATGACTATTGGGTACTGTCACAAGAAAATCACTGAATTAGAGGCGCTGGGGGTTGGCAGTAGGCCCTTTACTGGGACATGGGCCAGTGCCCAACAATGCTGCCCATTTGGTGTTGGCCTGGCTGATAAGCGAATGTAGTTTTGCAGACACATGATGCAACTTGCTATTTATTTTTTCATATCCACTATGAATATGAAAATAGTTGTGCATGATAATCAGAGGTTTTTAAGTGGCCATTAAACATTAGTAACCTGTTTCCATTTCTGCATTTGGCAATTCAAGTGATGTGGCCACAAACCCATGATTGATGAATGCTGTGCAGGGGAGGTTTTGTTTTTGTTTGTTACTATATATGCACTTTTTGTTTTTATATTGTAAGACATGGGTAGGCAAACTAAGGCCCGGGGGCCAGATCTGGCCCAATCACCTTCTAAATCCAACCCACAGACGGTCCGGGAATCAGCATGTTTTTACATGAGTAGAATGTGTCCTTTTATTCAAAATGCACCTCTGTATTATATATGGGGCCTGTCTGGTGTTTTTACATGAGTAGAATGCGTCCTTTTATTTAAAATGCACCTCTGGGTTATTTATGGGGCCTGCCTGGTGTTTTTACATGAGTAGAATGTGTCCTTTTATTTAAAATGCATCTCTGGGTTATTTGTGGGGCATAAGAATTCGTTCATTTTCTTCCTTCAAAATATAGTTCACCCCGCCCCCCCAAGGTCTGAGGGACAGTGGACTGGCCCCCTGCTGGAAAAGTTTGCTGACCCCTCTTGTAAGATAATCTGATCCTCAGATGAAGAGTGGTATAGAAATGTTGTTGTTGTATCATGATAAGTTCCTTTATATCTGCTCATTTTGCACCAGGGGGATGATAATGAGCCAGACAAGGTTACAATGTACCAAGACAACCCCAATTGTAGGGTCACAGAACAGATTCAGAGCTCCAGTATATTTTTGATAAGACTGTGAGTCGTTAAGATATGAAGGCATATGCGCTGCACTCCTTTCTTATGGTTGGACCATTACCTGGTGAATTTTGCACTGATGGTGGCAATTCCCCATTCTAAGGGTGGTGGACATATTTGGATGGCTTGCCTAGGAAAACTGGTGGAAACTGATGTGTTCCTGTATGCTCTGGATGATTTTCCAGCAGACAAAGATGACAATTCTGTCAAAACCCTGGCCCCACTATGGAATAGCAAGATGATCCTTGATGGATCAGACAAAAGGTCTGTCTAGTACATTGTCCTATTTTCCTCCTGGCTATTGGATGCTTTTGAGATGCCTGCAAGCAGGACCCAAGTGCAACAGCACACTTCCCAGATGTGATTTCCAGTAACTGATACTCAGAGACATACTGCCTCCAACAATATAGGGAGAGCATTGTCTTATTGTCCATGAATTTGACGAATCCTCTT
This sequence comes from Podarcis gaigeae, assembly GCF_964106915.1. Classification (NCBI taxonomy): domain Eukaryota; kingdom Metazoa; phylum Chordata; class Lepidosauria; order Squamata; family Lacertidae; genus Podarcis; species Podarcis gaigeae. The sequence continues at coordinate 9,616,430 of NC_139692.1, forward strand.
TTAAAGCCGTCAAAGTTGGTGACCACTGCTACATTTTGTGACATTGAATTCTGTAGCAAAAATACATACTGTGTGAAGAAGTACTGTCTGTGGTCTGTCCTGAAACTTCAAACATTCAGCTTCAGTGTACGACCCTAAGTTCTAGCATTAAACACATTTACCATGTTCCCCATTATTCATCTGTTTTTGAAACAAGGCCCAAATTCTGTAACCTTTCCTCCTGGGTATATCTGGTGAGAAAGAAAAAAAGAATTTTTCTTTTGGTTCTTAATAACCCAGTCATAAACATATCTACAGCCCGATCAGCCTGAACCAAAACTTATTTATTTAGAAGTGAATTCCACTGTGTCCAATTAGATTTATTAAGTGTCCTCAGGCTCTGATCTGCAAGTAATTTAGATACCTTCCTCAAGAGTAGCCGCATTGACTTACACTTTGGTCTTATTCTTGGCCATCAATATTTTAGCCAAAAGAGAGCCTCTGTTGAATTTACTGTCAGTTATATTTAGGGTACTTTTACCCAGCCAAACTTCAGTAATGTTGCCATCGTTAACAATGGACAAGTTGTGTCAGCTTCCAGACAGGTTGTCCTGAGGCAGGATATATGCAGACTGCTGGCTGTAAAGAGAGGAAGATGTAGAATATATTACATCCTCTCTCTGCTCCTTTCCCGACCATCTCCTGCTCCCTTTTCTGGCTACACCTTATACAAGAACAAGCTTTTAATTTGTTTGCTGTGCAACTGAAAGTCTGGACCCATGATAAACAAGGATAACCAAGACCTTAGGCAAACTCGTCTCCTGCTAGCCCCTTACATTTTTCCTTTTTGCACTTCGTTTTGTTAGTTTTGGTCGAGTTCTCTGATCTGTTAAGGTCATCTTGAATCCCAATTCTGACTTCTGTGGCATTGACTCCTCCTCCCAGTTGGGTGTCATCTGCATATTTGATGAGCAGCCACTCAGTACATTCATCCAAGTGGTTTATAAAGATGTTGAACAACAATGGGGCCAGGACAGAACACTGCGGCATCCCACTTGTCATTTTCCCCCCAAGAAGATGAGAAATTGTTAGCATGCACTCTTTGGGTTTGGTCAGTCAACCAACTACAAATCCACATAACAGTTACTTTGTCCAGACCACATTTTACCAGCTTCTCCACAAAAATAGCATGGAGATCTTTGTCAAAAGCCTTACTGAAATCAACATACATTGCTGTATGTCCACATCATTCTCTTCATCCACCAAGCTTGTAACTCAATCCAAAAAAGAAATGTTCATCTGGCATGACTAGGTGTGGTTTTTTTTTTAGTAACTACTGCTGAGTTTTAGTAATCACAGCATCCTTTTCTAAGTGTTCACAGACCAATTGTTTAATTATCTGTTCTAGGACCTTTCCTGGTTTTGACGTCAAGCTGACTGGTAGGTAGTTACCTGGGTCTTTTCCCCCCTTTTCTGTAGATGGGAATATTTGCCTGTCTCCAGTCCACAGGGCCCTCAACTGTTCTCCAAAAATTCCCAAAGATTATAGACAGATTAAAGACAGAGACTCTGAGACTCCCTTGGGTGCAGCTCATCAGGCTCTGGAGATTTGAATTTGTTTAACATAGCTAATTGTTCCCTTATCACCTCTTTTCCTGTTTT